>NC_092589.1:45852000-46472500 GCF_047663525.1 Anas platyrhynchos
AAAAAATGCGATGATTATATAGCCAATAAAGACTGCCCAATGCAAGGGAGTTTTATACAGCAAAATGAGCTATATTGTCTCCTTTTTGCATGCAAGGAGAACTAATATAACTGCATTGACTAGGACCAGCCTTTCTGACTTCTTCAAAAAGGAAATGCAAACAGAAAAGACAATGAGAGAGTATAGAGGAATAAGAGGCTGGTCTCTGGTTCTCCAGGATCAAGTAAAAGAAAACAACTGTTAATCCATTTGTTTAATTACATACTTTAGACTTCTACTAGGAAATAGAAAGGTTTTTCTTCATCCCTTTGCACTGTATGGGAAATTGTGAAGAGGCAAGAGATTTTTATTTGTTTCATTAAATACTTTTGTAGATAAACTATATGATACCAAGTTTGGAATCCATTTGACTGATATCACTACAGCTGGCCATCCTGTCAGGGTGATTACAGCTGAAGTGAAAACCATTGTAATTTTTAACCTCCTACTTCTGTAAACATTTCCTGTTCCACTGAGTTATTTTTGGAGTTTTAATGTGCAGTGATTCCAAAGAAGAAGTGCCAATGAGTAGGGTGTAAAAAGCAGTATTGAAAATCACTTACTTTAGCTTAGAATATTATATACTAGATGGCAAAGTGCCTTTCAATGTATCTATGTACACATTTTTTCTGACATTATTTCATTTATCTAACTAGTTCTTTTCTGACAGATGGGCACAAATTATGGCCTCAGAGTTCAAAATTAGAACAAATGACAGGGTCCACCAGAGTTCTGTTCAAGATACAGAATGAAGGATTCCTAAGAGCTAAGCTTAATCAAAATTAAGTTACAGATCATTAGTGGACAGCATTCAAACCATATCCACTGTGCATCCTCTTGTTTCATTTTTGTTTCCGCTATGCTTCTAAATTATGGATTTCAGGCTTTAAAATTGGAATGACTTAAAAGTCAAAATGAATATTGCAACAGTTAAAACCAAGAGAACATCAAAGTGTCTGAGATTTATACAGTACATGGTAAGGACAATATTTGGCAGCAAAAGGAATTTTGGAATGTAAATAGAGACTAGGCCATACAACAGTATTCATGACAGAGATGTTCACAAGGCAATAGTGGCACTTCATTAATATTGTAGTCTGGAAATCTAAGTAGATTGCAAGAACATGTAACCCATATGAATGTATCAGAGGTTTTTGTACTTTTCCAGGATTTCCCACACAAGAGTGTGTGAAGTGTCTGCTACGTATGTTGGCTTATGGACTAAATATTAGGGTCTTAAAACACTCAAGTAATGTAGGTTTGTGAGAATTTATGGATCCATTTTGAAGATGGGATTGGAACCTACTCAAGTCACTTATTCTGCTTTCATTTATATCATTTATTCATTGTTTGAGCTTTTAGTCCTTTAGCTCAACTCATGGAGACACTTAACTGTTTTTGTTGAATGGCCTGAGTTGCATTCCTCATGCAAACCCACAATGGGTGGTCATAATAAGCTGACAGTCAGGGAAGGTCCATCAATAACAAATAGCTCTTAAGTAGCATGTATCATGGGTGGTCCAAGAGCTTCATGTGAGGGACAATTTCAGGAAGACACTATGGCTAGAATGGGAGTAGTCCCCTATGTTTAAAGATATATTCTCAAATTCTGCTAAGCGTGGCTAACCTTGTGACAGCCACCCCACTGGGGAGGAAAAAGACTATTGAAAATGAGGATTCTGCATACATAATGCCTCCACGCAAAATGGCCTCATAGGTCACAGTCTCATTTTAAAGTGTATTTTCATTACATGGCTTCTTATATTCCACTCCAGCTGCTCATTGACATAGAGGGCAATACCCCTTCCTCATCTTCCCTGCCGGTCCTTCCTAAAAAGGATGTATCCTTCCATTCCAACAATCTAGTCATGGGAGCCATCCCACCATGTCTCTGTGATGCCAGTGGAATCACAGCTGTGCAGGCATGTGCACATCTCTAATTCTTGTTTACTCCCCATGCTTACATACACTAGCATTGAAACATTCTACAGGCCTGTCAGTTTGACCTCAGTACCAGGGAAGCTCATGGAGCAGATCCTCTTGGGAGTCATCATGCGGCACTTGCAGGGCAAGCAGGCGATCAGGCCCAGTCAGCATGGGTTTATGAAAGGCAGGTCCTGCTTGACGAACCTGATCTCCTCCTATGACAAAGTGACACGCTGGGTGGACGAGGGAAAGGCTGTGGATGTGGTCTACCTTGACTTCAGCAAGGCTTTTGACACCGTCTCCCACAGCATTCTCCTCAAGAAACTGGCTGCTCTTGGCTTGGACTGGCGCACGCTTCGTTGGGTTAGAAACTGGCTGGATAGCCGCGCCCAAAGAGTCGTGGTAAATGGAGTCAAGTCCAGTTGGAGGCCAGTCACTAGTGGCGTCCCCCAGGGCTCGGTGCTGGGGCCGGTCCTCTTTAACATCTTCATCAATGATCTGGACGAGGGCATTGAGTGCACCCTCAGTAAGTTTGCAGATGACACCAAGTTAGGTGCGTGTGTCGATCTGCTCGAGGGTAGGAAGGCTCTGCAGGAGGATCTGGATAGGCTGCACCGATGGGCTGAGGTCAACTGTATGAAGTTCAACAAGGCCAAGTGCCGGGTCCTGCACCTGGGGCGCAATAACCCCAAGCAGAGCTACAGGCTGGGAGAGGAATGGTTGGAGAGCTGCCAGGCAGAGAAGGACCTGGGAGTGATGGTGGACAGTCGGCTGAATATGAGCCAGCAGTGTGCTCAGGTGGCCAAGAAGGCCAACGGCATCCTGGCTTGTATCAGAAACACTGTGACCAGCAGGGCTAGGGAGGTGATCGTCCCCCTGTACTCGGCTCTGGTGAGGCCGCACCTCGAGTACTGTGTTCAGTTTTGGGCCCCTCGCTACAAGAAGGACATCGAGGTGCTTGAGCGGGTCCAAAGAAGGGCGACGAAGCTGGTGAGGGGCCTGGAGAGCAAGTCCTATGAGGAGCGGCTGAAGGAGCTGGGCTTGTTCAGCCTGGAGAAGAGGAGGCTCAGGGGTGACCTTATCGCTCTCTACAGATACCTTAAAGGAGGCTGTAGTGAGGTGGGGGTTGGTCTGTTCTCCCACGTGCCTAGTGACAGGACGAGGGGGAATGGGCTAAAGTTGCGCCAGGGGAGTTTTAGGTTAGATGTTAGGAAGAACTTCTTTACTGAAAGGATTGTTAGACACTGGAACAGGCTGTCCAGGGAGGTGGTGGAGTCACCATCCCTGGAAGTCTTTAAAAGACGTTTAGATGTAGAGCTTAGGGATATGGTTTAGTGGGGACTGTTAGTGTTAGGTTAGTGTTAGGTTAGAGGTTGGACTCGATGATCTTGAGGTCTCTTCCAACCTAGAAATTCTGTGATTCTGTGTGATTCTGTGATTCTGTGATTCAAGTTGGGCCCCTGATGAAGCTGACTTACTTATTGAAATGGCTGAAATCCATTTGTGCTCCTGTTCAGTGCTCTCCTGCTGACCTGTGACCCTTCTCCAGGCTCTGGTCATCTATTGCACTGGCATAAAATTGGTAGAATAAGGATGGAATGAGGTCCCCTTCCCTCTGCAAATTTATTTTAAAGCTCTCTTTTTTTATTCGGCAAGCCTATGACTGAGGATAGTCTTCCCTTTCTCTGCCAGAAGAACCCCATCAACTCCCTACAGACCAGATTTCTCAAAGTGAGTCCCATGGTCTAAGTAGCTGAATCCCTGGCTGTGGCACCAGTCCTGTAACCATCTGTTGATTTGACAGGTTCGACTGGCCCTTTCCATCCGCTTGCCTTTGACCAGGACTGATGAAAAAACGACCTTCTGTCCAGAGTCCTTTACTGCTCCCTGGACTCTGTAATCCTTCATACTCCTCAGATTGCTCCTGGCTGCATCACTGTCACCCACATGAAACAACAGCAGTGGATAACAGTCAGTGGATCGTACTAGGCTTGGTAGTCTCTCAGTGACATCCCTGATATGAGCAATACTCCTCTCTAGAGAGTGCATCAGGTCTGCAAATGGGTGCATCCATACCTCTCAGAAGAGAGTCACCCACTACTATCACCCATCACCTTTTCTTATTAGTGCTTGTTGTTATATGGGGAGCAGATCAGACTGCCTTGCTCAACTCCAGCATTTCAGACTGGTCTTCCCTCCTCAGTCTGCAGAGTGGTGAAGAGGTTCTGCTTCAGATGCAGGTATAGTTACTGCATTGGGGTGGGATAGTGGAAGATAGTGAATATCTGATTAAACTTTTTTGTAATTTCTTGAAAAATAGATAAATTATTTGTATTAATTATAGTTGTTTTTTTTTTTTTTTTTTTTTTTTTTTTTTTTTTTTTTCTAAAAGAAATAATACATTTTTCCTTCATTAATACAGGATACATATACAGTTGTACCCTTGTGCTGCACTCTTGCCAAACCACAGAATTTTTCCAGACCTTGAGGTTGAAGAGAATATGCATGCCAAACTGCTGTAGGGAGGCAGAGATTTGAGTTATATTTGCTTAGTATGGGAGTGAATCACTTTGATTACCTTGTTATTAGAACAGAGTTTCTTTTTATTGACAGTTGCTTAAGTACACGTTCATTCATGTAAAACAGCATTAGTACTATTGCTGATGGTTTTGATCCCTTCCATGTATTTCTTCTATGTCAGTGTATTTATCCATTTGTAGTAGTTTATATTAACATATTTATGTTGGAGATGGTAAACTGAAATTTTGCCATCACAAGTCAGTAGTCAAGTAGCCATTTTTTTTCCTTTCCAGTAGTCTGAGTAATCTATCTATACTCTGCATTACAAGTAATCTCGTATCTGTCTTTAAAAAAGTGCCAATCCTATGATAGAAAAAAATAAGTGAACCAAAATGAAGAAAAAACGGAAAAAAAATATGTTGCTATAAACAGCTATTAGGGTTGAATCATAGTTTAGTTTTTGTGAATGTTTTCATTTTAGCATGTCATTTGTTTACTAATCTCTGAAATTTTTGCTCTTTGGACAAATTATTAACACATGTTTTTCTCCTCAGCTGTTCAGAAAAAGCAATTTAGACATTTTTGAGTAAAGAGTGAACATGAAAACTTATTCACACTTCTATGTGTGTGTGCTTGCTTTTGTCTGTCTTGAAAAATGTGAATTCTTCAGCAGTATGAGGTAGATGTTAAAAATCACAGGAAAGACCTAGCTGGCATTTTCATGGAATAACTTTAATTGCTTCAGGCCAAATATTTATATTCTACTGCATCATGATGCAAATGGACAAGAAACCTGACATAAGTCTGTATGCAGCTTTGCTTTGTGGGGAAAAATAATAAAAAAAAGGATCACAGACAAAGAAACAAAAACTACACTGAATTAGTATTAGTTAATTCTAGCGTATAAAGAGGCTTTATGGTCAGGTAGGAATGAGCTGTTGGTAACTTTCTGGTTGTTAGTAAGCCAGTACGTTTGTTGAAAACTGCAGCATATATCCGTTTGTTATCCCCCCACTTCCCTGATAACAATGGAATAGAAATAGACTACTGAAGTCTTTCTTTTAGTTGTGAATGAGAAAAGTGAGTTGTTTTCTTTTATTGTTTATTGTTGATAAATTCATAACTAATTGGCTACAAAAATAAAAGACTATTCCAAGACCAAAGTAAACAGCTATCCCCATGTTGATTTTGAAAGTACAAGTTTGACAACATGTTTCAATTTACTGCTGGTCTGCTTGAAGAAGAATAAAAAAATTGTCTTTTAGTTTCATTTGATTCTGAAATTCCTAATATAAATGTTATAACAACTGTTTTCTGTCACAGTAGATTGATTTCACAGTTGGATTTTATGGTCACACCTCTGTGTATTAGTCTTCATAAAAGTGTAAGCTGTCCTTTTTGATTTTTGAATTCACATTGCTATTGTTTGGCATATGAGTAAAACCTTCTATCTGTACACGTATTTGTAGAAATAATCTGAAAATCTAGATTTTATCACCTCATTCTAAAGAAAGCTTCAGATCTAACTAACCAATGTTGCCAAACTAGAGATGTTCAGGCATGTTCATAGTTCTTACATGGCATTTGAACATCTCCATTCCGTGGCAATGTGTATCTGACTGAAGATGGTGATGGTAGGGGGATGCAGTCTTGCAAACCAAGACTCTTTGTAGGGGACTTATAGCTACTATGAAAGAAAGAAAGCTGTTATAAAGGTAATTAATGGTCCAATTCCATCCCAGGTTCTGAAAATGTTGGCCTGATCAATGGTTTATCAACCTTATAGATTTAAGTATCTTAGGAAAGTTGTCTACCATGCATAGTTGTATACTTTAACCATTTGTGGCTGCCATTATATTCTGCTTATAGTTGTGGTGCTATAATACTGTCATTGACATTGACATTGACTTGTTATTGAAGACTTCTATTCATTCCTGCTATTTAAGAAATGCAGGTGTTTTTAACATGTTAATTAATTCTTTGAGCAGAAAGAAATTCTATTTCTGAGGGGTAATGGCAGAGAAATCTTTTATGGTATTGCAGAAAATGACAGCAAATTAAATATCTGTTTGTGATTTACATATATTTGAACATTTCTAGATGAGAAGCTAACTTAGGCAGCAGTCTTTTCCTGTCAGTACAGCTGAAAAAATATTTTTACACAGCTAGATCCCACATATGATCTGATACCATGCTGAGGAGGACAGGCAGAGGACAATTAAATTTCTCAGAACTCATGGCAGCATTTTTTGATTTCCATGTGACTTTATCCAAGCTGCTCCACTGTCATTTCAAACAATCTCTGATTGGTTGGTGGCTCTACTAGGCAGTGCATAGCCTTGGCTTGAACACTACTATGCTTTGAAAATTCAGCATGGATGTTACATCATTTTTGTCTTAGTTCTGTAAGTCACTGGAAATAGTGTCAAATACAATTTGAAAAGAAAGTATGTATGTGCTTAGTTACCAATATAACCTGATCATAACTGACCATATCAAAAATCAGCTTAATATTGATCTTCTTGATCTATTGATCTTCTATGATGCTGAAGTGCAACATTCAAAGTATTTCAGGGACTTTTTAACAAATCTCTTCCCAGTGTTTTAAAGGGATACCATGCTATCAAATATTTCAGAATCTGATATATCTGCAGAATGGGTCATTTGTATTAATGGACCATGGATACTAAGGATGAATGATGAATGGTAGCCTGATGTTGTTGACAGTCTTATGACAATCTATGACAAACTATACTTCTTTGCTTTATATTAAGTGGCAGAAAAAGATCAATCATTAAACTATCTGTAGCAAAACCAAACTGCTGTATACATCTCTGCTGTTTATGACTTCCTATGTAAAAGTTATAGTAATGGAAAACTGATGAATTACCATTTGCTCAAGAAATTATTACATGTCAACCATTACATGCTTGTCAAGAGCTTTGGCAGGGTAGTGAGACTGCCAGAAAGCCATTGACCATTTAGGCTTCTGTGTGGTATTTGGTCTGCGAGAAAACTGTGCCCTGTGGAAACTGCATGGATGCTGAGTCAGCAGCAGAGCTGGAAAGAAGTGGGAAAGAAATAGGTCTATGAGTGTGAATTAATTGTAGGTAACGAATGGGTGTCAAGGGAAAGAAAACAAAGGGAGCCACAAGAGAAATTGTGGACATAATTACCTATTTTGACTGAATTCCAGGAATTTAGTCAAGAAGTATTTCTTTGGGACCAGCACTAGGGAATTTTTTATACCTTCAACAGATGAGCCAGGGAGTGAGCAATAAGGTAAGAAAATGTATGTTTTGAGAGAAATGATTTCATGAACATCTCTTGTGTGTATGCCTGATTCAAAAAATTTCCTACTACAGCATGTACAGCATAAACAAAATTCCGAGATTGCTTACCCTGTTTATCTTTGCACTCTATTGATTGCTCACCCTGCTTACCCTGCCTTGGTAGATTGTCTTTGTGCTGTAGGGGGATTCTATGGACAACATAGGGGCAGCGGTGACTCTTGGAACTTCACATCAGACAGGCATTCAACATGTATTTTAAGTTCCAAAAGAAATTTAATCTGTGGTATACATTAGCAATTTGTATTGAATGCCCATTTTAAGTTATTTATTAGAGGTCTGCAATACATATTGTAGCAGAGGTAATGTGGTGAAAATGTTTTTTAACTGAATGGTTACATAAAGAATAATAATTAACTACAGGTAAATTGTTTTGAAGCTTTTAAATCTTTTAAATGTAAAGAATTGTGATCATTTTAAAATAATAGCTGTCTCTTTGTATTTTCAAATCACTGTCATTTTCTTCTGCTTGTCTATGAGGACTTATCAAGCTTATCATAGTAAACATGTAAGAATTTATCGAGATTTATCTATCTGTATGGGCTCTTTGGTCATGCTGTGAAAGAATGTTATCCAACATTACCAATGTTATATTAATAAACTGCAAGAATTAATATGTTGGAACACTAATAGTATACTTCATATGTGTTCTCTTACTTTATATTACTATAACAGCAAGCCTCAAATGTTATTATAATTATCCTTATAATTATTTCAGGATTAATTTTCTTTGTGATTCTTTTTTATTTTCTCATTGCAGTTATGAAATTAGTTTTGAATCAATTAGATTGCTTTATATCCATAAATGTCAAAATAGGTCGTTGATGTAAACACTTTGAAACATTTCACAAGACTTGTTTTGCTCTTTCAGATAGGATAGGCTAATCAATTCTTCTCTGCAAAGCTGGCTGATACATAAGTTTTTTTCCTGTGTAAATAAGATACATGAAGCTTAATGCAGAAATAAACTTTGCAAATTTGCATTTATTTATTTATTTGTTTGTTTATATGTAGGAGATTGAATCAGTGGAGACATTTATTCCAAAGTTAAAGATGATGCTACAATAAAAGCTCCAGAGGAAGGGCCTTTACATTTTTCTATGGACTTTGAGATGGGTGACGAATGGTCATAGAGACATATGAGATTCACTGAACTCTTACTGCCCTTTCATCACTGACCATAGAAAATGATAAGCTGAAACTATGTCTGTTTCTAGTGCAAGCTTCCCCATGGTCTAATACCTTTGCTGATGTATGATCCAGAAATCATCTGCAAACTCTTTAACCTGTTCTTTGTCATTCTGGTACTTATAAATATTTTGGATTAGGTTGCTACAAAGTTTAAAATGTAAAGTACCCAAAAAATCATGAGAGCAATTAATGAGCCCAGGAAAAAGGATATTGTTGTAATGAGACCTTAGATAAACATTTAGCAGTTTAAACATAAACACTTAAATAAACATTTTAGCAGTTTAAATTAGTGTAGAAGGCCATATCTTAGAGACCTGAAGCAGAAAGACTTTGTAGGACTAAGACATAACCTAGATGTCATGATGATGTAGAGGGAAACTGAAATAGCAGCTGATGTGCTTGCTAATCATCTATCCTAGTGATAGGTTGATGTCTACAATGACAGAGAAGGTTTCAGCAAAAATTGCAGAGAAGTAGAAACTAGGAGCCTAGTTCTAATCTTGTTGGACTTGAAATAATGGTGAACCATTAGATAGGTGTGGAGATAGGGCTAGACTAGTGTCATACTCAGAGGACTAGTAGTTTGTTATTACCTGAAGTTAAGATGTGAGGAGACGTGGAATAGAAAAGCAAGAACAGACTTCTGTGAGATGCATGGAATTGACTGGGAAATGAGAATACACTAATTCATGAAGCAAAAAGATAATCAGGACAAAAAAGAATCAAGGAAGACAAGCGAGGTCTGGACTCAGGAAAGGTTTGTCAGCTGTATTAAAGGCAGCTTGATAGAGAGAAGCAAATAAGGATGGCATGATTATTCTCAGTTATGGTTAGGAACAGATCATTAGAAGGACTGTCAGGAATCAATTCAATGAAATTCAGAGGCACAAGGTGCCTTAGAGAAATTGTCTGGAAAACAAACAAACAAAAAGCAAAACAACAACAGACAAAAACAACAGAACCTGACTGCAAACAGCACAATTTTTATTATTAAGTAAATGAGAAATGGTCTGTAGCTGGAGAAACAAGTGTGGACAACATCAGGCCTTTTGAGGACACAGAAACTAAGGAATGTTTATGCTGGAAGGACAAAGAGCAAGTTGACAATGAAATGTTAATAACTAATAGAGGAAATGGAGGAAATAAGTTAATATGTGAGACTGCATCTCTGGAGCAAGGGAAGGAGAACAGAAGAAAAATTTCTCAATTGACAAAGCAGCCAACAATTAGGGGAAAAGAAAAGGAAGACAAAATTTGGAAAATCCTGTAGAGAAAGAAAGAGGGTTAGGAAAGAAGCAACGGGGACTACAGACGTGAAATTTCATCTTAGAAAAATAGCATTATTTATCCAAGGTAGTAACCAGTCCAAAAGCAGAGAAATAAAATTCTCAGAATATTAATTGAAACTCCTGGTGTCAGTTCCTATAGTTAATGTCTTCTGCTCATCTTCTCAACTGCAGAAACATAGGTAGCCAGGTCTGGGTTAGGTTGAGGCTTCTGAATCCATACATATACTAAACAAAATTTACCTGTCATTGAGATGGATTTACTGGGCTTTGCCGTTGCAATTCTTCTAATCCATATTTGATCTTCAGAAGAATTTGTCTTGTGAGATCTAGCCTCACAAAGATAGAAGAGATAATACTTCATGGCATATACAAATACCCTTACAAATGTTTTCTGTTATTGCTTATCATTACATGAAGTGCTATGAAACCTTGTTTCTTGGGAAGAGAGTGGAATAGGGGCTTCCTCTTTAAAAATCCCTAGGTTTCCCTCTCAATTTTGCCATAAATCATTTTCTTTTCTCCTATGAAGGACAATATAATATTCCTTATGGATTAAACTTTATAGGAATGATGGCAATGCCAGGATATGCTGTTCCAAAGTGATCCACCAGTCTTGCAACTTCTTTCAGTTTTGACTTCTTCAAATGAAATAATCAAGGGAAAATGGTTGCTTTATGGGTAAAATTGTAATTAGTATTACCTTATGTTGTTAATACACATTTGAATAAACATATAAAAATAATCATGTTAATTAATTAAAAATGTTCTCCCATTTGAAATATTAAATTGCTGGAAGACTATTTGCACCATTCTACTCTAAACTTATGTGTTGAACATATCATTAATGTGATTGCTTCTGTTTCTTCACAAGGCACCTTTGGAAGGTGAAGCATTAACTTTGTGCATACCTTCAGGCCTTGCCAGTTTCATATGCTTGAAAGATTATTTGTTTTAATTTGCAAAATTTGAAAAATACATCAGCTAGATAAATGCTTTCTCCCTGTTTCTGGTCTGTGACCAAGAGAAACCTGAAGCAGTCAAAAGTACAGAGAACAGATGCATCCATATCACAGGTTTGTTCTTTGGAATGTATTGGGATATAGCTGACAGTGAGTTGACTTTAAAAGTATCCTTCAAAGTAAGTATTAGCAACTTAGCACAACAATGTACTCAAATAGCTGTATAAAGTTAATAAAAGTATCAAAAAGAAATCCAAGTAGAACAGAATCTGGAAGGAAAGAAAGAAAAAAGAAACAACTGTGTCTTCACACAAGTATGAGGTGAACAAAACATGTATATATACCTTACACAGGCAATATAATGACATTACAACACTGATATACTCAACTAAGTAAAGCAAAATAATTTTTTATCTAATAGCCATAGGGAAGAAAGATAGTGTTATGGAACAATAGATTCTCATTTACTGTTTGCATGTAAAAAGCAAAGGATTATTTGGAATACTGAATAATTGTGGACTAATAGTAATGGCAATGTCAATCATACTTTTGTAAGTAGATCCAATTTTCCTGATTTAAAATTTGAATAATACAGTTTTAAATCCCAGATTTCTGGGAAGAAAAATGTTTTTGTAAGCATTCTAATTTAAAAAGAAATAACATCTCATTAATATACACCAGGTCCATATTCTAAAACATATAAAGATCTGGAGAAAAACTGGAAAACAGCTTAATTAATGACAAAAGGAATTTTCTTCCTTTAGAATACTAAATATCCTCACGGGATTGAAAACTCTGGTTTTGACAAATTTTCATCAAATGTTTATACCAGATCCACAGTGCTATTTTAGTTGGCTGTGGAATCTGCTTTTCAGGCCAAGAGCTGGGGATTTCAGTGGCCTAAATAGGGCATTATACAATACATATGGTGAAAAATCTTTATATTTGAGGACACAATCTATTTCTAAATACAGATTTTATTTTATTATTTTGTGTGTGTGTGTGTGTGTGTGAGCTTACTTATTGTAGATATAGTGACTTGTTGATGAAAAGCTTGTTTTTGTGTTCTATGTGTTCACATTATGGATCAAAATGGTAGATTTTGCTCTGATTGTCATTAGTGGAAATAGCCATTTCTTCCATTTCGAATAATATTGTGTCCAAAGGCTGTCACAGAACGGCAAAAACTTGTAGTAAAGCCTACTAGAGTAATGTCTATAGCCACAGTCATGGTTTTACATAACATACATGTAATAAATGGGAAAACAAAATAGCACAGTTCTTTCTGGAAGATACTTATAGTTTGTTTGTTTGTTTGTCTGTTTTTCTTCAGAAATTATTCAAAAATATGTTAAAATATTGAAAGCCTGAAGAAAGATTTCTGTAACTACTTTCTGTATAACTACTGTGGTCAGGTACAGTTGGACTGAATTCAATAATTTTTCATGTACTTCTAGACACCTACTGATTCACTTGACAGATTTAGAGCTGTAAAGATACAATTAAAAACTGATCTGTTAAACTTTGCAGCAAACAGGCTTTTATAGCCTTTGAAATTCCTTAGGACATGTCCCTGATCTTGTACTGTTTGCTCTTAGACTGTATGTATTGGGTCTGGCTGGAATGTTAACTTTCCGAGCAGCAGCCCATACAGTGCCGTACTCTGCAGTTGTAGCTGGAACAGCAGTGTTATCACACCAGTGTTGTGTCTGCTGCTGAGCAGCAGTGGCACAGTATTAGGCCTTTCTCTAACCCTCTTAGGGGGTGGGCAAAAGGTGAGGAGAGAAACATCACTAGGGCAGCTGGCCTAAACCAATCAAAGGGATATTCCATACCATGTGATGTCACACTCAGCAATAAAAGGTGGAAACAGGAAGAAGAGGGGAGGGGTGGGCTCTCGTTTGGAAGACGTCGGTCCTCCTCTCGAACACCGGCTGCGTGCGTTGAGGCCTTGCTTCAAGGACGTGGTCAATCATCGCTCATTTGTGGGAAGTAGAGAGTAATTTCTTTCCTCTGCACTTCCATATAGCCTTCATTTATTTTGTTTGTTTGTTTTCCTCCCTTCTTTTTATTTTCCTTTTTTCCCCTCCCTTTCCCCTTTCCCTTTTTATTTTCCCCTTAGTTAAATTGTTAGTTCATGGTAGTCTTTATTTAATTATTATAATTATTTCCCTTTAATTAAACTATCCTTATCTCAACCCGTGAGTTGTTCTTTGCTTTACTTCTCCCCCTCCTCATCTAAAGGAGGGGGAGTGAGAGAGCGGTTGTGGGGTTTAGCTGCCCAGTACGGTAAAACCACCACACTGTATACCATCTCTCTTCTTAACTATTCAATGAAGGTAAAGTTCCTCTGGTATAGATTTTTCCTTATGCTCTTACATTTCCACTTTTGACATTTTAGTAATAATTTTGTCATTTTTTTCAGTGGTAGCCTCTCTGTTATCTTCTAGATGAACTGACTGAGATTCACCCATGCCTTGGTTCTGGCGGCCTGATTCAACTCTTGGATGGCTGTATCCCATGTCTTTGTTTTTAAAGGAAGAACACATGAAGCTAAGTGTTTGGGTATCCAAACCCTGAGTCAGCCAGAAGTACCAGGAAAATAAAATATACCATAGAATATTTCATTCCATAGAATATTTTATATTCTATAAAATACTTTCTACTTTCTTTGTTCCATCAGGAACTAATAGATGTTCATTTTTGGATTCTTATTTAGCTACTGAAAAAAGTTTGGGTGTTTTCAGTTGAAAATTTAGTTCAAGGATTATTGTCAAGAAGGGCATTTTCATCTTCTGCAGGGCTGGTGTGCTACAGAAGAATCTCAGGAATACGTGTAATTTGGATCCAAAGTGATGCTTCTATATGTTGATGTGAACCACTCAGGAGAGCACAGAGGAAACAAAAAGTACAGAGCTTTGTTTCCCCTGAAACCAATGGTGTCTGCAGTGGTCTCATGCTGGACTATTGAATCAATGCCAGGAGCTTTTGCTTCCAGCTGTGGTTTGCCCCCATAATTGACATTTTCTCAGATTCCCTCTGTTGCTAGCTCTTCTGTCAATAGGTTTACCCATAAGAAAAAGCCGACTTTTCTGCTCCAGGCGCAGTCTAAGAATTTCAGTTGGACCTATCTTCTGTATTTATTTGAGACTCTAATATATGTGCTTTATTTTCTGCTCTTTCAAACTGTTTTCCTCTGGTACTGTACGTACACAGGAGAGCAAGGCAGCATGTTTCCAAGAAAATTACTTCACATACGTGGTAGTGATAACTCTTGATTGCAGACTACAGAAATACTGTATGACTCTGAGGGTTAAAGCAAGTTTACTTGACACTTAATTAATAGCAGAAAGGAACTTGCAAGTACATAGTGACGTGGACTGGCATTCTAATATTGAATGTAATCAGATCTCTTTCAATCAGGAAGACCCTGTCCCAAATTCTAGTGTGTTTCTTCCCCATTTAGAATGAGGAATTACGTGAATCTGAAGATTAATCTAATATCAATTTCTGCACAGTATTTCTTTTATGGAAGAGTATTTAATTTTTTCATATGCTGACATCTTTAACTTCTTTGAGAGACTAATGACTTCTACCCTTAGAGAACATGACTCAGAAGGAGATATTAATTTCTTGTCAAATTTATGTCTGTAATCTCATATCTACATCTTTTTATGAAAATTACTTTTTGGTAACCATTATCTTCCCTGGAAGAATACTCAGATTTGGGCTCTTTTTTTTTAAAAAAAAAGAACTACTACATATCATTTTGCTTTCCTGATATGATTATTCCTAAGGCTTTCACTAAGATCCTCTCTAAAGTAGTACTAGGTTTGTGTGTATCTGCTATCAATTGCCTGGAGAGAATTATCTATTGTAAGATATCACTTTAAGCCAAAGGAAGTCTCAAGAAAATCCTGGGAATATTTCTAAGCTAGACATTTGTATAGTTTCTACCTGAAGAATGACCCATGCTTTTATCATGAATCATGCCATGCTAAAGTGAATGTGTCCTTGTAGTATCTCTGAACACTTAAGGACATTAAGGACATATTTTTGTAGGTGTGCATGAAGACTCCAACCTTGATTGATTCTCACCAGACTTAAACTTATCAATGGAGTACTAGTGAGCCAATTCGTGGCTTGGGACAGTGTAATGCTCTAATCTAGCACTGTAGATGAGCTAATAACTCGTCAGCTTTATTAACTGCAAGGTGATACCAAGATAACATGGCTGCATTGCCTGTGAACTCCCACAAGTCTGCAGTGACATAAGCCATATTGACACCTTGATTCCCTGTTGACTCAAGTACCATGGTCCATTTCACAGTATAGGCATGCCCTAAATATCATGCCTTGAAGTTCTGTGTTTTTGTTTCTATTATAATATAAATAGTACATTTCTCCTTACAAGTCTTACAGTTTTAAAACTCAGGTGTAAATTTAATGTTTACATTCTAACTGCCCCCCTGAGCTACTTAATACAAATGTTTTTATATGTATATTTGAGGTACAGCACATTGAATGAGTCTGTTACTTGACATGCTACATTTAATCTTCTCATTTGGCTGTACAAATCGTGCACTTAGGAAAAACACATTTTAAGAAAGCTATTAATCTAATTTCTCCAATGTTTTTCTTTTGTGAGCTAAGAAATTCCAGGAAAATAACTCTGGTTAGTCTTTTCTTAGTGTTCTGAGTATTTTGTGAGTGTATATTATTTTAGTATTTTTGTTCCAAATTGCAATGTGGCATTGCAGTTTTTCCTGCAGAATATTTCTCAATACTTAAATTTTGAAAAGTTAACATAAATTGGTAAAGATTCACTGATCTGAAAATTAACATATTGTTCATTTTGTATATTCACCATGTCACTAACTTGCTATAGAGAAAGTTTACCACAGTACATACCTGAGGTTCTTGATAATTTATAGGATTATTGCCAAAAGCATTTGTAGGAATTATATTAAAGTAGAAAAAAAAATAATAATTCTGTTAGCCTGTAAAATCTTAGTTTGAAAAGAACATGAAAGTGTAGAAAATCAGAAATAAAGAATGGCTATAGTGAATCAAATCATTTACATATATATTTTCCTTCAAAGAATTTATATATTGTAAGAATTCAGCCTCCTGAGTCTGTATTAAATAATGTTTTTCCCAAGTATTGTATATCAGAAAGATTTTGTTTCAGAACTGAAATATGCCATACAAAAAATATTTGATTTTCTCTTGTAAAATAGCAAATGTTATGTACGAGCCTTTGTCTCAACAATACTTCTGTAAATGCTTGTATTTGAAGTCCCTGGGCTTTGGCCATGGAAGATGGTTCAGATTATGCTTATTGATCTAGTATCTGGATAGTAAAAACTATTTGTTCTTAATCATCTGGCAAGTCACTCAGTTCTTCATGTGCTGAGTGCTGGGATCTCCAGCACTGAGTGCACTGAAGTCATGTCTAAGGAATGTGTCAATTAAGTAGCAATCTTCTGTTCTGATCATTTTATTCTGGTAGTTTCTAAACTCAGTACATAGTATGCCTTCTTGTCATGCCCCTCTTCCTTCTCCCCCGTACATATAGTCCCTTTTCAAAGTGTATGACTTCAGAGACATTCATTGTAATTTTCCATTGTGATATGTTTTTATATGTGTCATCCAAAAGGTATCAGAGATCATCAAAGCCTATCATTTGAAGGAACTTAAAAATAGTCCTTACCTCTGAAACAGCAGCAAAGTTAAATAATCTGTTTATAAATAATCATATTATGAAATAAGTAATTCCGCATGTACAGCCCATTGTTTCATAGTTAAATTGCAATGATGAGAAATCTGAAAATTGCACCTTTGGTGGGTTCATTTCAGCTACCAGAAACATTAAACTTCCTAATTTAACCAAGTAAAAATATAAAATGAAAATCACTTTGTGCTTTCCTTCTATTTTCTGTTTTCTTTTGTGGGAGAAGAAGTGAAGACTATTCCAGATGTGATGGCCTACTCTTAGAAACAGTACAAGGTTACACAGAAAAAAATATGCAGACCATCATCTCATATTTTGCACAGGAACAGGAGACTATTGGAGAGGCATATTTATATTTAAGTTTAAGACTTGTAGTTTGGTTTTAATAGATTTAAAGGTAAATCTGCTCAAGACTTTACTCACACTAAAAGTCTCTTTTTAGAATCCAAATTTCACCAAAATGCAGGATGACAAATTTTTTTTTTTTCTTATTCTCTATTTTATTATGTATGTATATTAATACATTTGAGAAAACAATACCTTCCTAAATAACTTGACCTATACAGCACAGGTAAATTCTCTGTCCTTCTTGTTTGGGGTACCTTGAGTGGCATACAGTCTTTTTAAAAAAAATCTTCCTATCTTCACAACAGCCTTGGGTGATGGGGAAGTCTTCTTATCTCTGTTTTTAAATCAGATAATCAAGGCTCCAAAACATTGGTGTTTGCACTTGGTCACAAAAGTTTGGTTTTGCTGCCAAAAAAATGAAAGCAGCCTAATTACACAGGGATTAAAATAGGGATTTAGAGCTCTTCCCTAATCTGACTAGCTCAGAGCAGATTTGAAGATACTCAAATTGCTGACACACGATTCCATGGGTGTGGTTCTGGATGGGACTATTTTTAGTTGTTCTTCAAGAAAAGAGCTATATGTGGTCTTAGTTAATGCTAGGACCTAACTTCACCTGAGCAATATGAAAACAAAAATGTGCCCACTGTATGGCAGATCAAGTCTCACTGGCAATTCAGTGCACAGACTGATAAGTAGCTTGTCCACTTAGCATATCAGTGATTACTAGGGAGGTGAAGATCATGTCAGGATAATGGCCATGTAGAAAATGCCTGTGAGCAAGATGAATCAGCACAGCTGGGTGTGCATAATTTTCAAATTACTTGTGAATCAGCAACTTGAGCTTCCTTCTAAAAATCTAGAGTTTACCAGATAAAGGAATACTTTGCATTCTACTCACAAAAAGTAAGAGGCAACATTTGTGACTTCAGATAAACAGCATTTGTACTCTTTGGGAAACTGTGCTTAATGATCTATATTTGTGTCCACAGTTTTGTTGTTGTTGTTGTTTTTGTTTTTAAATTTCATTTGATATGTGATGTCCTATTTTACCTTTAAAACTATGCATCTCAGAACTCTTCTTGTAATTACTAACCTTAACAATGATCATCTGAAAATACAGGTCTATAGGGAAGATGTTAAAATAATCAATGGTGGAATGGCAAAAGTGTGATGAATGATCTTTCTCCTCAAGGTATGCTTACTGGAGTGATCCTGAATGGAAAAATGCATGGATCCTGCCATAGAGTCTTGTAGCTGCCTCGTATTTTCCTGCACTGTAAAAATGCATCTTCCATTATTTGACCCATGGGCTTGCCTGTTTCAAAGGCAGGAAAGCACTCATATTTAGGGCTTATCAGTGATTTTTAGTGTGTTAGATTCCAAGTGAAAGTAGCCCATGACTCTGAGTATATGGGTCTGTGGAAATTATAGTCACATTCACATTGCTATTAATGAGCTACCTGGACTCTTTCATGTACAAACTGTTGCACTATGTCATCAAGTAGTGGGAAGGTATTTTTTCATGCAGTGAAGCTTTGAGGTTTCATTTTATTTTATGGCTTTTGACTGCCAACAACTGTACTTCATTATACATGGAAAACACATTTAGCTGTTTCTTTTCTTCAATGTTCATCTGAAGAATTACATTCAATAGCTGCTTCCAGAAGTATTTTTGACACAGTGGAATCTCCCTGGGCCTTCTGCTTCTTCAGGGAAGTGATAATATAATACCACTGCAATGATTTTTCATGAAATTACATTTCCACGAATTGAAGATGGAAGGTTCATTTCTGTAGATCATGTTGTAAAGTTCCATTGCATCTCAGATTAACTTTGTCACATCAATGTTTATGGAAAGTGCAAATATACATTTTCTTGTTTTCATCCAGTTTATGCCAGAGGAAAACATGTCATGAATTTTATAATTTAATCATTGCACTTTTCCTTTACTAAATTTTGGAATCCATGCATATTAATGAGTGTGTCTAAAAGTCATTAATAATACTAAGAGGTTTTAGTAAATTTACCTTACATAAAGAGCTCATACTATATTTAGTAGAGGCAGGGCAGAGTTCAAGTTATTTAGCATTTCCATGATTTTCATCTGCTTTTAAAATTACGCTGGTGTTATTTTTAGTATGAATTTTTGTACTTTTACAGATGTAGTACATCTCAGCCAACAGTTTGTTATGAGCATATAAAAGGGTTGCTAACTAACCACTCTTTATTGTCTTTATTTTAAAGTGTTAACTCAAAAGTAAATTAAAACTCAATAATATTTTGAATGCCTCTTGTGACTTGCTAACTTTTTTAACCTTTGCTTTTACAGCCCTTTCTTTTGGACTACTAATTTGAGAGAATGTTTATTTTATATGAATATGAGGTCTCCATAGCTTTAAGAATCTTTTAAACGATTGTGACAATTTGAACTGTAGATGTAGTTACTCTGAAGAAGTCACTTCACTTGCCATTACTTTCAACTGCTGTGTTTAGATCTGCTGGGTAAAAAAAAAAAAAAATCTGGTATAAATGACTTCATTATGTTGTTTGTGCCTCAGTACATCATGCCGCTTTTGTGATAAGTAGTTAACACTACTTTTAAAAAACATTTACACTTTCTTGCAGCTTAGGCTTTTGTAACACATAACATTTATGCCAGTAGTAAAAATATTTGTAATTACCATATGAGGGGAGAAATAACACTGCCCAAGATGAATCATACTGAAAATTTCCATTTACTCTTGTATTTTTCTTTGAAAATGTTCAATGCAAGAAGTCTTAGAAATTCCTTCATACAGAAGACTTACTTTTTTGATACTTGCCTTTCTTTTGTGATACATTATTTCATGATGAAGTTACTTTTTTAAATGCCAAAGTGGTATGAGAATGTCAGGGTTTTGAAAAAAAAAAAAAAAAAAGCAGTATACTCTAAGCAAACATGTTCAGTCACTTGTATGTGGAGTAATAAAAGAAGAAATGTGGTCCCGTTAGGTTCTGATACATGCTTTAGTTTCAGGAGGAAAAATCCATCCCTCTGGTATATCAAGTACAACTAGGGTTATCTAACAGCTACTATGAAGTGTCCTGCCTGGCTACTCTTTTGTGGCTGGGATTCCATGAAAGTTTTTTTTTTTTTTTTTTTATTTTGAGTATTTTGCTGTGAGCTAATGTCCAGATTTTGAAGTGGAATTTGTGCAACTGAAATAATACACCTGAGTGGGATGCTAGTAAAAACTCTTTTTCATGTTTCCCTCAGTTTTTCTCATTACTGAGGATTGTAATGACGATGATGTCATGCAAACATTAGCAGCCTCAGAGATTAAGGCAGTCTTTCGAAGAATGTCTGAGATTACATTTAAGTTGTTTTAAACCTATCATTAAAGAAATGATCTGGAAACCATTTGTGATCATTTGTCCAGCCATGTGAGTTCTAAGTATATTTTGCAGACTTTACAAAATTACTAGTATAAGAATATAGTAAAAGTCTTTTATGCATTGAAAATGGTTTATTAGACATTTTTATACCTCTAATTATATATTTTAATTCTTTTACATTTAATTGAATTTTGATTTAATGCACCCAAGAGTCCATCCAAACCCAGCATCCTTCTTTCACATATAACAATGACTTAGGTCAATGATGTACTTTTCTTCATTGCACCCTTTGTTGTTCATTATGCATCATCCTCAGATCTGTGCTTCGATTTTCTGACATCATGGGTTGATACCAAAACCAACAGGGTGGAAGGGACCTCTGTAGGTCATCTGGTCCAACCCACCTGCTTAAACAGCATCACTGATTGCTCAGAACCATGTCCTGTCATGTCCAAAGTTGGAGACTTCACAACCTCTATGGGAAACCTGACTGTTTCAAGATTGGTTTCAAAATACTGTCATAATGCTGAACCATATACTCTAGTGACCCAGATTTAAAATGGAATAGCTGAGAGATGCATGTAAATACATGGCTGAACAAAAAATAGCAACCAGATTAGCAGCTGCTCTCTAAATTGTGCAAATTTGTGCATGTTGTACAGAACTTGAGCTAGGGCAGAATGAAGGCATGTTGCTGTGTAGTGTTGTTAGTCCAGCCATGGAACTGTTGTAAAGGACTCCTCAGAAACAGTGATCATGGAAAATTTTAAAAACTCTTTCCCAGTTTCCAGCCTAATAACCAAGTGTGTAAGGACCTAGAAGAGTCTTCTGGTTGGAGGTGTAGGGACAGAAAAACTTTTAGTTACAGAATGGATCTTGATAATACATGAAACAGATCCATATTTCTTCATCTAGGATATTCTCAATTTCATCATTTCTCCATTGGCTTCGTTGGCAAACAGTTCCCGACTCAGCATGCTGCTCTTATGGATTTCATTCTGAGGTGCATACATTTTCATATGCCATTTTATGAAGAGCTGAGATTACTCTCTTGAAAATTAATTGCATGGTCAAATTTTGTGGTAGAAAGATCATTTGCAACAGAAATATAACTGTCTATGATATCAGTCTGTGGTGTAAATGCCTGAAGTAACTAGGAAAATAAAACTAACATTCACACTTTTAAGGAAAAGGTACAGCATTGAAGAGGCTTTCAGGGTAGGGCATAACTGCATTATCTGAGCATTCCCTAGGCTCCCAACCTTAGATGCTATCGCGCTGGGGAAACTTGGTGTGCTAGCTCTAAGGAACACCACGGAGCGTAGAGTGGAGTGGAGACACCACGGCTAGGCTCTGTAATCAGGTGGGGCCTTGATTGTTCTTGTGCACAAAGCTGCACTTTTTGCCACCCTAAGCCAAAGACCTGTCATGTTTTGACAAATGCTGTACCCTAGTGTACTTTTTGCTCATTATAATATCATTATAATACCAAAACACACCTCCATCCCAAAAGCTACCCGCCTCCAAGGTGCGACCACCCCTCACTGAGCATGCGCTCTGAATTTCTCGGAGCCTATTACTTTAAACGGAGACGGGAAAACTTTACACCAATCATAACTAAGATATGCTTGACTAGAGCCACTCAAGCTCCACCTAAAAGATAGAAAATAATATAAATTGGCCCAAGAGAGAGGGGATGTTAGGGAAGATACCATCGTCAGGGGAGATACCATCCCGAGGACATACAACATCCTTAGGACCTCCTGACTCCTGGGATCAGTCGACGGGCTGAGCCTCTCTTCCCCCCCCATTGGGACGCCTTTGGGTGAGATCTGAATATTTGCTTATAAATCTCTATAGAGTCTTTGATCCTTTTAACGCGTTTATTTCTAGGCTGCGCACCTGGAACACCTGTAACACCTGTAACACCTATAACACCTGTAACACCTAGAACCCACACCTAGAACCCACACCTAGAACCCACACCTAGAACCCACACCTAGAACCCACACCTAGAACCCACACCTAGAACACCTGTAACACCTGTGTATTTCATGCATACTAGCTTGCTTTTGCAGATAGTCACTATCACCGGCAATCCAAAAGAACCTGATTATCTGTTGCTGTAATAAACCATACTTGATTGCATTGTGATAGCTCTCATTAATGCAACTAGGGTGAGGGTGGTTATCTGTGATAGTTCAGTGTTCTGAATCTAACCAGACCCCCAGACGGTTAATACGTTTTTGGTGAATGTCTGAGCGGACCCCCAGTTTTGGTGAATGTCCGACTGGTTCAGTACTCTGAATCCAAACGGGCCCGTGACGGTTAATCAGCTACACCCCTTTAACGCGACACAGTCAAACCAGTAGAAATTTAGTTACTATACGGAAACCAGAATTACCCAGTTCAAAACTGGTCAGAGATGAGAATCTGTTCCAAAGAATCTTATTTTCACAATTTAAAATATTTTTGTGACATTCCTATTCCACATTTTGATCTACTTGAGATTTTTCAGCAGAGATAATTCTTTGTGAGTCTCTGTTGGTTTCTACAAATAAGATATAGGAATACTTAAAGCAGAATTGGTGATCTTTGTTGGTGGATAAACCATGAACTGCTAGAGATTAATTACATCTTTTTGTAAGCTTCTGGTGACCTTCCTTTTGATTCCAGTGGAAGCAGGACTTTATCCAGGAATTCTTACATTCCTCAGCCTTTTATCAGGAGGAAAATTTAGCAAAGAAGCACTGACTTTGAATATGACCTCTCAGAGAGGAGATCTCACACATGAAAGCTCACAGGCTGTTTAGATTCCGTACATTTTGAACAAATTGTGTAAGTATAGAATGTGTTACGCTACAAGTGAAAAGATGTAACAAGTTCACTGCTGTTGTGTGGATGAACCAGAGAAGCAAGTAATTTTTAATTCCCTGAGCACAATATCCTAAGGCAAAACAGCTGTATTTTATGCTGTGTTGTGTGCTTTTTATGTTAATTGATGTGTATTTATAAAGACGTGGCAACATTGACATAGCACTCTTGTTCAAATGCAGATTTCTGAACTTTTGTGGGTTCATTAAGAAAGACTCTTAAATGTATTTTACAACACTTAAATGTACTTTAATGTACTTAAATGTACTTTACAACAATGGAAATGCAACTAACACTTAAGCAATTTCTGGCTGGTTGAATGAGCTCATGCATATATGCCCACATAAACCCACATAATTAATGTACTGCATGATTTTACCATTGGAATGTGAAAGCAAGATTATAGTAGAAGAGGAAATGTTTGTACTATGTTGTGTTTATTTCTAATGGTAGCGTATATGTACATGCACAAAGTGGGTGGCTGATCCACCAGCACGTGAAGGCAGAGACTTCATAACTTAGGTAGTACCAACAAAGGGCACATATGTCCCACTCCTTCTTGGGACAGTAGTATGCTTTATATGTCTGCTATATATCGCTTTTTACTCCTTTTGTAATTCTAAGCTTTTGAAATTCTATTTGTGTGCTTCCAGAGAAATAATTTTCTCATTTTACATTTTTGTTTTTCTTTTCTTCCTGTGCGTTGTGACTACTGTGTTTTCTCCTGCATCTTTAGTACAAAATGGTTCTAAACTATAATTCCTAGTGCTGTTCTTTCCTGAACTTCTTGGCTCAATTGTCTTTCTTTTTTCTTTTCTTAGAATTTTAGTTTGTAAACTTTGTGCAGAGTGGTTATTCTGTTCAGAGACTATTGTCTCCTTTCCACTTTCTTCTCAAAGTCAATTCAGTTGGGAGCATTATCTCATACTGAACAAGATGTCATTGCCAAAACTTTTGGTATTTAAGATTTACTTTTCCTCTTCTAGCCTTATACTGTCTGGTGAAGGGCACAGGCACTGCTTTGACTATACTAGAAACTCCCATAACTGAGACCAATGAAGCAGCTGCCCTAAAAAGCAGGAGTAAAGCCTAATTTTATTTTGTTTTATTTTATTTATTTATTTATTAATATATTTTGTTTTTTAAATGGTATACCATTAGCTACATTTCAGGCTGATAGTGCAAGCAGACCCAAACTGCTCACTATTCCCCTCATGACTGATAGCAACATCAGAAGTCAACCACAAAATGAACTGGTAAAATTGCCGAAGAAAATCTGTTCATAAGTGCCATTACCCATCTTTAGGACTTTGAAAGCTTATTCAACTTACTTTATACAACCTGTCTTTTTGATCAGTTTAGTGTCTGTTTTTATGATTATTAGCTAATATTGCGTTTTTGACCTGCAAAGATGACCTTCCTCCAAGGTAAACTAACTATACTTTCCTGAAAGACTGTTGGCACATTCATATCTATAAAACAGTAGCAACATACAGAGGATTTAAATGACAGACTTGAAAAGTCAAAGTAAATGAGATATTGTAAATAGTCCCATAATAATAATAAAAAAATATATTCATCTGTAAGTATGAAAAGAAGCAAGAAAATAATTGAGCTGTTATGTTGTGAGGAAAAAAAGATTAATGTTGTGTAGTGTGACCAAAAAGTCTAAAAGAATTCTGTTCGTTTCTCATTAATGTTACAAAGAAAAGAAAGTGGGAGCAAAAGAAGGATTGGTAGTAGTAATGAAGTGTAAAAATAGAAATTATTATATCTGTGGTAGAAATGAAACCAAAAGAGCTTAAACTGATTCATTTGCCCAGTTAAGGCAAATTAGAAAATATTCTCCTTGGAATAAAAATATAATTGGCACATAAAGACATACAGCCAGTTGCTATGTTTGGTATTAAATGCATCAAATGAGGAATGGCATCATATTAACGTGAGACATCAAACAATTTTTACATTTTTTCACTCTTTGTAAGCACTTCTAAGTCATTACATGAGTTACCATATCTGGTTTGGGGCATTGTATTTCTAGAAATGCTGGCCTCAAGAAATGTTGTTTATTTGACTCCAATAGACTTGATGCAAGCACATGCTAGCCTTTGCTAATTAGGGCCAGACTTCTGTGTGTAAGGTGAACTAGAAATGTATTTGGAAATTTGGGAATTATTATGTATGAAGTAATATTTTACAAACCTGCATGCATCTAAGTTAAAGATAAGTTAAAGATCCTTATTACAGTCTGGGCCCCTAGGAAGTCAACTGGAGTTTTGTCTTGTACTATGGTTTGAAATCCCTGTTTTAAGTATGTGGGTCTATTTAGAAATTTAACTCAGGCTGAATGCTTTGGAAAGAAGCAACGTTTTCCTCAAATTTCATATATGAACATAGATTAAACATAATCATATAATCGATCACTCTTGTTTTGATTTATTCTTTATTTTTTGCATTTTATAATTGAATACTTAAATTGGTATTTATCATGTATTGTTCACCTTCTCTGTTCTTAATCCAGGAAAAGATTAAATAAATTCTTTTACTTTTTTGTCCCTTCTTAGTTTTCATTATTGAACTTTTATGTCCATAGTTTACTATTTTAATTCCATTGAACCTTAGACATGCAGTAAGAGATTTTATATGACTGCCTTTTGAACAAATGTTCAGCACATAACTAAAACCATTATTGTTTTTTTAGACCTTTTGTTATGTTTATGTAAAGTCAATTTTAATAATGTTCACAACAATGAAAATTCTGTGTGGTTTTGTTTTGTTTATTTGTTTGTTTGTCCTTCATTCATCAATATCTACTACAAATTTCCTTTCTGTTCTTTTCTGCATATAAATATGTTGAAGAAAATTTACTGGGAAAATATTTTTTTTCTTTTTTTGTAGTTAAACTGATTGATAAATCAATGTCCACTTTCAATTAAAAATGGAAAAGCTGAGAAGTACATTTGAAAGGATTGCATAATTCTGGAGGGCTGCTTTAAGAATTTATATATAGTGTTTTAACCTATTTCTGTGGCTGTTGCCTTGCAATCATACAAGTGGGAAATCAAAAATCTATATTTAATATTGAAAATTATTTAACATTGATATCTGTGATTGCAAACCAAGTGATTAAGATACTTCTCTGAAATGATAATATGTGACATGTACCTCTGCAGTGTGGTAGGTGAAGTGTTGTATTCTCTTGTTATAAGAGCTGTGGTCTGCAGAGAAGTTTACTTTCTATTCACAAGAAAAATACACAAGTCATAAATTGCAGTTTATGTCATTGCTTTGCTTCCATACTTTTATCCTGTCCTGGGACTATAATTTCTGGCAAAGAAAAGTGTCATTTGTCCCCTGTAGTATTGCATCTATTTCCTCAGTATGGCCATTTGCGATTTTTCTTTACACAATATAGACACATTCCCATTAGCAGGTTGAGCCACCCACCTGTTTGGAAGTGAATATACTGTGATTGATAAGTTCAAGCTTGAATTGGAATTAGTTGCTTCAAAGTATCAGGCTACAGTCATTCTTCAAGCAGCCCCAAGGTGTTAGACCACCAGGATGGAGTGTCTGTTGGGACAGAACTTTATGTTCACGCCAAATTTAATAAAAAGATAGTGTGAAAAAAAAAAAACACAATTGTACTTAAATCCTTTTCAAAGTTCACTTTTTATTGTTAAGGTGTTTGGGAGTTTTAAAATGACTGTTCTTTACACTCCAGCTTTCTTGGTCTTGCTATGAAATCAGTAGCAATAACAACAACATCAACAATATTTTTTGACAAAAAAACAGGTATGATGTCACAAAGCCAATATAGTGATTCCATTCAAAAATCAAAAGTCTAGAGATAGAGATCATCTGTAGCGAGCAAAGCTCACACTAAAGAAAGGAAAAAAAAAAAAAAGAAAAGACAATTTACATGAGCTCATTACACAAGTTTTACATGAGATGCTCTCCCAGTAGTTCTTCTGTCAAACAACACCATACATATTTCTTTAACACATGTTATGTTTATTGAATGATTCTCTGGTTTCCTCAGAGTTCACACCATGCTTTTATTATTATTTTTTTTTTTTTTTAAGTAATTTCCTTTCATTAGTATTCTAGCAGCTGGGATTTGATGTATTGATATGGACATAGTTATGTAAGGAATGTTTACTGCTACTTCGTTGTAGTTCTCTGCACACATTAGGGTTTATTGCCAAAATGGCATGCTTTCTAGAATTGAAATATATAATATGGCCTATTAAAACAAAAAGTGCATTAGGAGGCCTACGTAAATTGTCATTAACAGTATAATAGCAAGAAGGAAACCAGATTTTTGATTGTTGTGAGTTCTAAAGAGTGACTCTAAGAGACTCTAAATTACTGTGTCGTTCCATTTATTTATTTATTTGTTTGTTTGTTTGTTTATAAAATATGATACATGAAGGAAACTGCCCAGGAAGATCCAAGATCTATGACCAGAAGAGAAGAGTTAATTTTAGTCATAAAGAAACTAAGGTTTTAATACTTAAGATTGGCTTTGGATTGATTTCTGATTGGATTTGACTTCTATCAAAGATCAAGAAATGATGCAGAAATTCTGTATTCTCAGAGGTATGAGAGAGGGTAGAAATAGTTATGTAGAAAATATAAATTATGCTGCCAAGAACTGAATTAGTGATGCATTTGTACAAAACCTAAAAAAATATGATGGTGTGAATAGAATGCTCAGCCCTTTATGAAGGCAGTCGTGGGTGATATACTAGGTTTATCATAAATTTATTGGAAAAAGGGCAATCAGTGAGTCACTTCAGTACAAAGTTGCAAAATGTTTGGGGAGGAAATCTTGATAGCAGTGGACGTATGCTTTCTGTTAAAAAACAGCTTAGGAAAGAAACAATTTAATAAATCTCAGCAAGAATTAAGGAGTCATGTACAGGCTGAAATTCCCAGGCTTCTACAGGAAGAATAAAAGTATTGGACTCATATACTAGTAACACAACCAGTATGGTAACACTGTCTGTGTTACGGTAAGATCAGTGAGGGCAGGAAGCTCCACATCAGAGGGAGAACTGTTACCATGCTGCAGCAGGATACATGCAGAGGTCAGATTTTAGATGCTAACAGTGTCTGCTTGTGTTTAGGGAGTCCAACAGGGCCAACCCCCAACTACACTACTGAATATGTAGAAGTTGTCTGTGGCTCAAGAAGTCTCTATATTGAATCTAAGTGCAAATTACATCTATCTCACTCTGTCCAGTGCATTTATTTATAGTGCTCTTGGAATCATATTCCAAGATGGTGTCTAACTAGGTGGGTCTTAGATCTCTGTTCCTATGTTCCAGATAAAAGCACTTGAATAAGAGCACTGAGTATTCTGAACAGAAATTTCAAACAAATATGACCACACATTTTGGCTTTGCTGAAGTATGTGTATGTTGTAACTATTTTAAGAACTTTAAATGACAAAAAGCCTAGGTAAGGCCATGAAATTAATACTGTTGCTTTCAGATTTGTATTTCCTGACAACTTTATTTAGAAAAAAAAATAAAAAAAAATTTTGAGGTTTTAAAACAAGGTTTTGCTGTAAAGATTTAGTAGAAAGCTGGGTTAGACACTCTAAGTTGCATTCAGTTATTCTTTTCTTGGTTGATTGTTCTGAGTGACTAGGGAAAATACTGTAGATCTGTTACATTTCTGCACATATAGGTGGTCTGGAAAAAATGTCTTTATTCTTTGGCCTCTCTACCACTCAGGCTTGCCAAGTATGAGGCATTGTTTGCATGATACAAATTCAAGCTGTTGAATAATTTGGTTTTCTTCATAATTATCCTTCCTACCAATTCTAGAAAATGCTTTCTTCCTCTTTTTATAGGCCCAAGCCCTATCCAGAACATCTCTGTATATCTACTGATGGTGACTCCTTTAACAACTGTCTTAATATCTTAAGTCACACTGGCCTTTGAACTTGAGTCCCTGTAGACATGCAAGCCATCATTCAAGCCATAACACATACAGATATTAGATACACCAAAATTTAGGTGAAGTGAATTCTACCTTAAGTGTCAATCCTTTCAACTAAGTCATGTGGATTTTTATTTTTTTTCCCAGACATGTTCAGACTGATTTTCTTGGCAGTCTTCTTTTCTTCATAGATTTCCTTCTGGAAATCTGAGATGTGGGTTCTATGTTTTGGGGGAACAGAAATATAGAGATGTACTCTATGAGCCCTATGCATGTACTGAGCATAACAAGAGGAAAAAAGTTAGCATATCATCTATGGGTACTATGAACACAGAAAAGTCTTCAGATCTTGAATGCCACTGTCTGTACTCACTATGTGATTATGTGTACAGACTCTATGCCTCCAGGTATTATGATTAAAAACTGCTAAACTGTTTTTTATATTTTTTCAGTTCTCATTTTTGCAATAGGAGGGCTATCTTTATTAAAAACTTCTGTCTTGTCTGTTAAAAAAAAAAAACAAACAAACATGTGGCTTTGATCTAACTGATTGAATGTTTAGAGTATAGCTGTCAGATTAAGCAGTCATCTTTCAAGAAAACAAGATTTTCCAAAGTGCTATTTATATGTTTGTGTTCTTGTGTTAAACCACAAAAACAGAGTTGGTAAGTCCTTTGTGTACCATATATCTTCAGGGATAATGGTGCTGAAGGTTACATTGCATTAGACATCACTTTCAGAACAGGATAAATATAATAAAGTCAATTCTATATAGACTGCTTGTCCTTTTGCTCATGATTGTTGCTAGCTGTCAAACAGTAAGTACTACTGTACTGGTGACTGTGTTTTCACTGGTAAACATTAGTTTTTAGTGGTAGTCCTGTCAATTTCACTTTAGCCACATTGTTTGCCCTGTCTCAGTTTTATATTGAAGCTCTGAATGTGCTGACTGTAGTTTCAGAGATCACATCTATCCATTCAAAGGTGATAAAACCAAAAATGTGTCGTTATATATGCTTACTGCCTAAAATTTATATTTATTGTATTAGTGAGTAGTGTGAGAGTATTGCAATATATGCAGTAAAAGATGGTGCTTGTTCTTGAGCAGTACCTTTTCTAAGTTGTCATAATTAGCTGAACACTATGAAGCTGAAGATAATGCTGCATAGCATTACAGATATAGAAGTTCTACCTGTGATTTATCTGTGTGACTAATTCCAAGTTAATTTTCAAAACCGTTACTTGTTAAGATGACATTCGGTTGTTCTGACTTTTGTTTAACTTATATTTGAAGCCACAGTGAGAGGCTGTCTTTTGTTGGGTTACGCTTCTGTGCCACCAATGTGACTTGCTGGTGCATCTTCTGTGCCCAGTGTCACCACCACTGTAACAGAATCAACTGTGTTAGTCTGTGGGGTGAGTGGGACTCAGTGCAGTAGGATGGGACCTTGTCATCCAACTGCAGGCTCAGTGTTTCTGTGAGAATCAGCTGAAAACAGTGTTTGTTTGCTTTTTTTTTTTTTTTTTTTAATCTTTCTTTAAGAAAGAGAGAAAAGGTGGTCTTATAATCAGAACAAATAAGTACCTGATGGGCTTTTCCATAACACTTCATCTTTCTATATAAAAATCACTTATATGTATCCGACATGTAAGTGATTGTTGAGACAAACAACAAATGAACTGATCTAGTGGTCCCTGCTGAGTCAAGGCATAAGAGGAAATTAAAATGTTTCCAGGGAAGCTCCCATGTGCTGCCTACATCTCACAGTTAATATGATGCTGTGAGCAAAGTAATGGAAGTGCTTATTCCTGAGTATATGGTGGAAGCATGTGACTTCTGTCAGTTGCCTGTATTCCACTTCCGAACATGTGTCTTTTTTTTTTTTAATATCATAATGCATAGCTGAGTAATTGGGGTAACTGAGGCTAGAATAGTAATGGCTGATAGGTGTTGCAGAGTTCAATATTCTTGCAGGAAAATATTTACCTAGCAAACACATTTTGATCTGCAAGACTGAACTTCAGAAAGGGGGAGATAGGGTCTTTTTAAAATATATATATTTTTTTCCTTTTTAAAAATGATTGAGAAGGACAGTTTCAAATTTATGATTCCATCAATATATATATGAGAAGAAAGAATAATATAATTGGTTGAAACCAAGACTTCCTAAGTCTGGAGCCCAAAGCAAATATTTTACTAATTCAGCAGTAGAAAAAGTAGAAATGTAGAGTTTTTTACAGCCATAATAATTTTATTATAACCATTGTATTTTATTTGGCTTCCTAAAATGACACTTATTTCAGTTTCCCAGTGACTTAAATCCCTCACAAATTTGACATCACTTGAAATGAAATAATTGAACTGAAACATTAGAATTATTTGAGTCAATGAATAGCTTTCTAAATTTTTAGAGAAAAATACAATGCCTGTTTCACTAGAGAGTATATTCTGCTTCCTGGGCCTTAGCAAACTAAGGAATATATTTTTTTATCATTTCAAAAACACTGCATCTATTCCTTTTAGTTCTTGCTGTCTTTTCTCTTGCCAATATTTGAAATGATATTTTTTTGGCTTTTTTTGTCTATTAAAAATAAGTTTCTGCAGTAGCTCCACATGTTCTGATATGTAAGAAGGACCTTCTAGAACCTCTTTTCACTGTGCTTCCTTAGGCTATGTTTGGAAATATAATACTGTCATAAATTAAACACAATTTCTTATTGAAAAAAATATTCAAATTTCAATGGATTCTAAATATGTGAGCACATTCTTTATCAGTTTTAATAGCTCTTATAGCTCTTATTCAGAGATTTTAAAGGCACTACAGGTTAGCTTTTTAGTAGCTCTTTTGGCCCATGTTAATGCAGATTGCAATTAACCTCAAATTTCTGTGTCATCCAAAATGTAATATACAATGTAAAACAGTAATTAGGGTGTTTCTGCATTATCTTCAGCCATTTCTGGAACAGATACACCAATTTAACATGTAAAATTACTTTTTTAGCAATGAGTCATTGTAAAATCTGAAGGCTAAACTGGACTGCCTTTGAGAGTGTTTTAGCAATCTAGTTTGGATCTCAATGCTTTTGAAGGGAATCTTACAGTTCCTGCTTATACAACTTTGGTTCTTGTTACTGTATGCTCCCTGAAGGTGTGAATTGGATTAGTCTCTGATCAAGTTAAACCAAAAGACAAACTCCAGAGGTTAAAGCAAACTCCAGTGTGTTAACAGGCTTTCTAATATTGGACTAGAGTAGACCTGGTTATATTAACCCTCTGAAAGTAACGTGGCTGTTACAACCAACTCTGCACCAACACTTTTGTTCTACATATCCCCTGCTGCTGTGCTACTTATCAATATAGACATAGCTACAGATGTAGAAATACATGCAATTTTTTCACAGGACTGAAACAAGAAATCTGTTGATGTGGTCATCTGACAAATTCTCCTATACCTGTATGATCTTTCTGTCCTATTTCAGTAGCAGGAAAGAATAGAAAAACATGATTTAAAGTCAGTTGACACAAGAAAGCAGGTTGACAGAGCAGGGTGACACTGCAATAAACTCAATTTTAAAAGGTGTAATACAATTCAGGAATTAGCTATATATGTCATTTAAAAATAAAAAAATAAAAAAGCTAATTTGCAAGGAAGAACTCGGGATGCTAATGACTCACCAATCCCATCAAAAACTCTTTTTGGTGAAGCTTTTCTATAGGCAGTTTGGATTATGAGTGATAGTATCATTGTAGTTGTCTAATAATCACTTTATTTTGATTAGACTTTTAAAACATTAATTGGATTAGAAATAATAATAAGCCTGGCTCTATTTAGGGAATATTCCTTTTGCCAATGGAAAGATACTGAGTGTAATGCTTCTCAGGAGAGTGACACAGCCTAAGGGCAGCCTCTTTATCTACTGCTAATGAAAGCAGGTTGAAAAAGTGGTAGAAAGGACTTTTCCTTTAAAGAAGGACTTGTGAGAAAATCAATGGCTTAGAGCACATGGCCAAACAGGGGAGGTATGAAAGCTAGGAAGTGGGCATTTTTAGTTCAGCCAACATTTCTATGATTCTGTGCTTTGGTGTTGTCAAATATGTGGAAAGTGATTAGATGAAGTAGAAAGACAATTTTTAGTTGAAGAACAGTAGGACTCTGGAAGGGGAATGTAGCAGTACTTCAGGGAATGCAGTTACATTTAACAGGTGGAAGCCAAGCAGTGTTTCAGTAGGCTATAACAGGAGGCAGTGAGTACATGCTGCAGTTTTTGAGGTTCAGGATGGAAATTAGAAAAAAAAAATCACCAGGACAGTGTGGCACTAGAACAGGTTGTGAAATCTTTTGTTCTTGTAGTTCTCCTAGATTTGGCAAGACAAAGCCATAGCTCACCCATTCTACTTTTTTCAGTAGTTTCATCTAGAGCAGAAAGATAGAACAGATGACCTTCTTGGGTCTTGTAAAAATTCAATTGTTTTACTAATGAATCTTCAGTTAGAATAGAATCCATCTCTGATTTCTCAGGTTAGGTCATCTCTTTGCTAATAATTTGAAATAATAATAAAAATATTTTATTTCACACAAGATAAATGGATACAGAAACTTAGGATAGATTACTTACATATTTTATAAATACATCCTCTTTCCAATAATAAGTTACAGAGGTAGATAAGGAGCCAATAAAAGTATTTGTTAAAGGTGTAAAAGTCTTGGATATCGGAAAAAAAATGCAGTTACATATGGCAGATTGGACAGTTCTGGGTAGTTTATAGTTTTAAGATTACAGAAGTGAGAGTGAGAAAGAAGAATATAAGAAAACTAAAGTCACAGTCTTTGTAGATAACAGTTGTGAGAGATTACAATAATTTGTCATTGGAGATTTTGAAGGAGGGTATACCAAACCAATAGCAAAAAAGTTAATTCATTGAACCAAAGGAAGTAAGCAAATGAATAAACATGTCAAACAACAGGTCAAGAAAAATGAGGATGAGAAAAAGTTAAATAGAAGAATGAGTGATGTGACGAGACCATATTCTGATGAACTGGTTAAAGCATGAGATGTGGTTGTGATTCCAGCTCTTCAGATTATTGTCACTGGCAACAGTAACTGCAAATCCTAATATGCAAGGGATAAACATGAATAAACTTGAATAAAAGGTATCACTTGTACATCATTGCTATCTGAGCTATAGCAGACTTTCAAGTGTTTGTTTATAAAAGAAATTGCAGAAAATAGTACTTTTATTTTAAAATTAAGATTTTGTGCAGTTGATAAAAGAAACCTAATGCAGCTAAAGGCTCTTAATACATCTTTGAGGCTTGCCTCTTTATAAAGGTTTGTGTCCTTTTTCAATATACTTTTTTTGGAAAGGAAATTATACTACATTTAACACCAATGAAAATCTGAAAACTGCATTTGTTGGTATGCCTCATTTAATTCATATTATTTTCCATCTCCATTTATTCCATCTCCTTCATATTTCTTCCATGTTTCTTTCTTGAATCAAAGACAGTGAAGCCTGTTTAACTTTCTACGTGGTTTAAACATATGCTTTGGTTTTACAGACTGTTGATACGTTACCTGATCTTGACACAAATTTGAAATAATTCAAAAAGAAAAATCTAAGGAAAAATAGATTTTTCAGATTAACTTGGGTTAGAATAGTCTACAAGTTATGTTGTTTCACTTTTTAAAGTAAGTTCTGGATCTCTTAACATAGTAGTAATGTAAATATCTTCCTGATGGTCTTTATTCAGTTGGTTGTACAAAAAAGCAAACTTCACTCTCTGGAAAGATTTTTACTAAAGCCATATGTTCTTTTCTTTTGAACTACAGCTCACCACAGCCACCTTGGGTGGCAAACTCCAATTGTTTCTGCCCTGAGATTTGCCAGCATATGGAGCTTTGGACCTGCTACTCTGAGAATAACGACATGCTGAGAGAAAGGCGACCAGTAGCTGGCCATAGGCAAGCAGCATAATATTCCCTTTTAATGTACAGATTTCTTCTGATTTTATTTTCTGGAAATTCCTCAAACTGTTCTCAAAGTTTTTCTGTTGTACAATCTGATGCCTTTATTGCAAAAATAAGGACAAAAGATCTCTTGATGAAGTGAGACTACTCATTCTGACTTAATTCCAGGAAATCACCAGAGAAGTGGCTTTGAGTTTTGGGTGTAAGTTGTAGGACACCTTTGATTGTTGGGTGTAAGCTGTAGAGCTTTTCTAGCCTGTGACCATTTTGCTCTAAGTTAAAAGAACAACTCTGCCAGTCTTATTAAAAAGTTATGGTCTTGTTGCAGTCTGATATTATTCAACGACCTTTAAATGTAAGTAAACTATTTCTGTCTTTGAATAACTCTTAATTATTTTGGAAAATATTTAAAATAATATGAAAATAAACTTTTGAAAAAAATTTTTTTTTTGTATTCTTCCTAGTTTACTTGTCTTCATCGTAGAAAAAATATTGTTAGATAAATGCTTTTTAAAACTTTTTTTTTAAATACCTATTCTGAGCCTTCATTGACAACAGATAAAAATATAGATAATGTATGTGACAAGTTGAAGGAGACAGATGTTATTTTCCACTGGAAAATTGTGGTTATACTTCAGTTTAATTTGCCAGAACAGAATCACTAAATTTCATTAATCACTCCACTTTAAAAAATTGAAAAAATTGATTCCCCACTGCTATGTCAAATCAATCAGTATGCCCAAGTCACCTTCAGTATGGTAAAAAATGTTGTGTTCAACCAGCACCTCCAATTTATACATGTTAAATTTTGTATATATAAATCAAGATACTTCCATAAGTTGTGTAAATTCCTTAGCAAAGTTCTTTTGAAAGTGCTTTAGTATTGTGAAGCAAAATCCTATGCTTTCACTATATATCATCTTGATCTTCTCCACAATACAAGTGTTTCATCAATAACTACAGGAGTCTTACACAGTTTGATAATGCTCAGGAGTCTGAATATCAGAATCAGTTCTGGTATGGTCAAAGCAAATGTGGAATAACACAGCTGAATACTTTTCCAGTTCAAAACCAGATTAACCAAGAGAGTGCATTCTATCCTGTGGCTACACACTGATAAACTACACTACACTTATGAGTTATCAGCAGGATTGAAATTTTTATTTTCGCCATAGTGATTTTTTGGATGGTCTTCTTCAGACTTTATTTATTTGACTTTCTCATCTGCAAGCTTTGGACTCCGCATCAGGAGTCATTATTAAAATACAGAAAACTGGCATAGCCCAAGTGGTATTTGCAAGGAAGGTGTTCAGCTTTGGGTTGCAGCCTGCTTAGTAGAGATAGAATCTTCAGAAAATTTGATATCTCTGCTGAGGATATGTGAGCTGTAATTAATGCTTTTTTAAAAATCCAGATTTTTGAAGCAGGAGTAAGACAGAATACAGAGGCCACACTCAAAAAAAAAAAAAAAAAAATGATTCCTTGCTCTGGAGGTTGTCACAGTCTCCATGGAAATGAAGTAAAATGGAAATGTTTCCCTTTTGTAGATACCTTTCTTTCCAGGAGTAACTGTAGTCTGTCCCCAGTCAGCCAACGCATATTCCAGTAACATTTCCTAATCTTTTGTGCTAGTTTGATCTCTGAAGAAGGATCTCTTCTTCCAAATCTAATGGATCATCTCAATTTGCTTAATGTGAGACTCAGCTTTCTGAGGCTTTATGGTTTGCAATTTAGGGCATGTTGGCAATAGCCACGGCATCATTAATCCAAGCTGAATAGAGACTTTCATCTATCCGAGACTTGCAGATGTGCAGCTCATTGGTAAACCAATAATTTGTTAACACCTTTTTCCTTCCTGGTGAGACAATCTGCCCTACCACACAGGAACTAGATCTTTTCAAATGGAAATTTACTACAATTTTGTCACATGTCCAAAAAAAATATATATATACATAAAAAAAAAAAAAATCCCCCCCTGGACTCCTCAGAAATGCTTGAATACTTGTGGTTTTGAGAATGGAAAACTTTAGCTGACACAGTTCAAGTCTGGCAAAATTAAATGCTTGAAATCAGGTTTTCTAATGGCAAACACGAGGAAAAAACAGTCATGGATGGTGCTACCATCCCATATTGTACTTAAATTTATCATAATCAGTAGGTTATCCTTGTGAGATCTGTTTGATAGAAGCACAGAGGAGTCTACATTTAATTACTAAAGAATTACAATCATAAAAGGTTTCTTTTCAGTATAATGTGCCCTCAGAGGCACTCTGGTTTTCAAACAGGGAAGCCTGAAGGTTTGTATTTTCAGTTCCTGTCATAAAGACAAAGCCATTTTGAATGAGACGGTCCTAAAGGGAGACAGGAAAAGTTCCTGGTTAACTAAATATATCTCAGCTATAAAAAAAAAAAAATCCTAGAAAACTGTAAATGTAAATATTTAATAGGTCATTTTGAGGAATTTGAGCATGCTTTCAAACATTTATTTGAAAAAAAAAGTGACAAAAATTAAAAAAATATATATGTATTTCCTAAATAGCTTATGAACATTAGAACTCTGGCTTTGAAGGACTATGTGGCAATGTGTGAGGAAAATGGTTGGCAGAAGAATAGCTTAATTTCATTAAATTTTTGCTGTTTTACATGTAACATATATCCTTGAATGTCCTGCATTTTGGGGAAATGAATGGTGTTTTCCTGTCTTTCTGGGAACTGTTATGTGGGGGACTTTCCCAGTTGAACATCTACTGAGTGTCACTGAATTCTTTTCTTAAAATGGGTTGCCAGAGTAGTTTGGTATCGTTCTTTAAAGGTCACAAGATACAGGAAGCAGACAGCACAATTCTAAAGTGGATCCTGTTAAAAACTGTTTGGGATTAAGTGGTTTGCAAAATATCAGGTATTATCCATTTTCCTGCATGGAATGAAACTGAAACCTTTCTTAATTGAATAGGTATACTATTTGGGTTTGTGGCAAACTCTGGAGCTTGGAAAAATGGAAAAGAAAGCATGGAAAAAAGCTTCCAGAAACAATAAAAATTTGAGAAATTCTTTGTTTGAGAGAAAATGGTCTACTTTACCCTGTGGATATGTGTTATGTGTTGATTGTTCATTTGTGGGTAATGCTGAGTAACACTGATGCTGTTAAGTAATGCCCTGAGGAAAAGAGCATGACCCAGGCCTCATGTCAGTTCTTTGTGGACAGGGTGGAAATACGCAGTTCTATATTCCTGTTCCTGCAGTTTTGATTATATTTCCTTTTTTTTTTTTTTTTTTTTTAAATGCAATATTAATAGGGAAAACCAGGCAGCAAGAGCCAGAGCAACAGTCCAGATTGCCAGAGAAGCCTGTACTGATGAGGGAGGTCTGAGGTGAAATCAGCAGATGACATCATCAGGTCAAGTTAAGGGTCAGAATCAGGAAAATACAAGGGCAGACCCAGGTGTACCTACAAAGCTCAGCATAGCTCAGGTGTACCTACAGAGAAGGTTCTGAGAAGAAAAGTGTTGTAAGATTAGGTTGAAACTGTCATCCAGTCACAGAAGAAAGATGAACCCTTGAGAAGTCATCTCCAAAGCTCAGCCCACTATCCCAATGCAACTACTTCTAAATCATTCTTGACAGATGATTGACTAAACAGTTCCTAAAAACCTCTGGTGACTGAGATTCCACAGCCTCCCTAGGTGGGAAACTCCCTTGGTGCAATTTAAACCCATTACTCTCAGTCTTAATCCATAAAGCACAGGGCATAATTCATTGTCCTCTCTGCAGCAATCTTCTACATATTTGCAGATTGTTATCATGTCTCCCCTCAGACTTCTCTATTTTAGTCTAAACAAAGCCAGGTCTTTCATTCTGTCCTCATAGGTCATGTTTTCCAGACCTCTGTTCATTTTTGATGTTTTCTGCACTTCTTCCTGCTCTGTGTTGCTCTTTGTGGAAGCACAGTGCTGCCAGAAGGTTACACCATTATACACCATGTCAGTACTGTGTAGTCTGAAGGCATGTCTTGGTGAATCTTAAATATAGCACTCATAATTTGATATTCTACTGTAGTGTTGAGTTTGTTTACAGCTATGTATCACTACTGACTTGTGTTCGCCCCATAGGTTTGCTGGGGTCCCAGAGCCCTTTATGAGGAGCTGCTAGCAGAGTAGTTGTTGTCCCCCTCAGAGGTATGCAGCTGAGCCTCCTTCCTAATGGAAGAACTTCACACATTTCCATGTTGACTTCTCTCCTGCATAATTTCATCTCATTTTTCCAATTGGCCAAGATCATACTGAATTCTGATCTTGTGCTCCCTCGTGTTTCCAGCCCCTCCTAATTTATTATTGTCTGTAAATTTAATAAGCAAAGATTCTGGAGGGTGGAGGAAGTCAATCTCCTGCTGACTTGGCTCTTAGGTTTTATATTTACTGCCAAAGAAGGTGTTCCTTTTATTTCACTTAGTTCAGATGGGGGCTGGGGGAGAGGACTTTCAGTGATATAATTAGCTGAAATTACTACTTTATCCTAGCTTTCCAGTGAAAACAGAGCACTTCAGCTTTTACTGATGCTGTTGAGGTCAAAAATGTGAGTATTATCAGTACTTTATTATCTCATAGTGCAAATTTAATGTCCCTTTGCTCATCAGGAATTTGTGTACATCCACTGTTGAAAAAAGCACTCAATCATGCACATATTTATATTCACACTTTTTTTTTGTTTGTTTGTTTCAATCTGAGGACATGGACTTTGAAACAATTTGTTGGCCTTGAACCTAACCACTTGTTAGGTACAAGGAGGTTCCTGCCATGAGAAAAGCAAGTACAACTTAGTCCTTGGACCACGCACTGTAGCCACAAAAACGTCACATTTATCTTACACCTAATCTTTGCAAGCATTTTAAAGAGCCTTCTTCATTTGCAATGGTAAAACTGAGATGAGTTAAAGCTCCGACTTCTCTTCAAGGGCCTTGTATTGTGGTAGCATCAAATGTTACCATTTGGCTGTGTTGATTCAGACCTGGGGTATTTGCATCTGTAAAGGGACAGGAAGAAACGTATTGCTACTTTATTCTTCAAGATATTATCTGAATACTTATGCAGTTTTCTTGTAAAGGCTACAGTGTTCCACTGCAGGACTGACCATTCTAGGAGAGTGACTGGAGACTCCCAGCTGCTGTTTCTCTCATTAGCTGTTTCATATACAGGGAGCTTGCATATTATTGCATAACATTTCTTTGAACAGTTGAATTAACAGATGAAAAGAATTACACAATTTTCTTAAGACTGGAGGAAAAATGCAGACTATCTGAAGTTAACATTTTTTGCATTGTTTCAGGCTCTTGATGTGGCATTTAACAGCAGTAAAAGTGAAGGATAAAAGTTAACCTGATTTTGCTGTGTGCCTTTTTTAATTTTAAAACAAGGCAGGATTTCAAAATTTTGAGCCCTATTACTTTTAAAGCCTTTTTAATCTAACGTATTTTTAAATATCTACATGAAAGAAGAGTTCTAATTGACTACAAGCACTACCCAGAGTCTTTCTCCTTGGGTGACGTGAACAGTCAAGCTGCATTGTGCTTGCAGGGAACAAGCTCAGATGTAGCTGAATCCTCACTCCATGTTCTATTATTTTAAACCACCGTGAGAGAAAAAGTAAGAAATAGCAGCTATAATTTAAATACAGGCCTGAATTCAGGGCTGACTGGAACAATGGTTGAGTACTTCCCATTTGTTTGCAAAGCCTGCAATGGCAAACTTATCCTAGAGCTGACTTTCAATGTGAGCTGTGAAAACTAACAGCACATAGTAATGTAGCTGCTGTTCTGCTTCCATGCTATTACTCAGAGATCTGCCAAAATGCTTGGATTAAGCACTTTTTGCTTTCCCAGGATAGCACCTGCCCCTAAACTTGCCATTTAAGCTCTCATTTTGGAAGAGAGAAATGCCTGTATATAGTTTACTCTCCCACAATACCCAAAGGTATCTCATTTTACCAATTTGTAGACCGGACTCATAGGCAGCTACCAATCACCAGGCAGAAAGTGTTGCTTTACGTCTGTGTACGCCGACTGGCCGACCAAAAAGCCATGCCTCAGGGGAGGATGCTGGTTTCAGGTGGTAATGGCTCCAGAAAGAACGAGACCAGAGGCTGAAAGTGTTCCTGGCCAAACTCCATACACTTAGCTAGGGTTACACCAGGGGAGCTTGGCCTAATGAATATAAAATATGCTCTCCACAACTGTAGATAAAAAGACATCTCAAGGAAAGGAAATAGAAGCTGAACAAATGAATGAAATGCCTTCTACCGTGTGTGATTCTGGGCTATGAAGTACAGTTGGAAAAAGTTTTTATTCTCCTCTAGTTGAAACCACTACGATCAGTGGTCTGACATGGTGGTATGTTTTCTTTTACCCTTTCTGCCTTTCTCCTCCCACCCATGAAGTCATTACAGAGAATTTTTCTCTGACAAACAAAGCACAATATGGAGCTGTGGGATCTAGTAAATGCAAATTACCTTATTCTGTCCTAACACAGGAGTATGATTTTTTTTTTCTTTTAACTTATCCAAAGCCCTTTTTATCCACGCTAGCTTTTTGATTTTATGATGTAAGTTATACTAAAATTGCTTAAGGAAACACAGTTGTATAGTGGTGGTTGTAAAATACATTTTCAGGTTTCATTCAAGAGTCACATCAATATATTTTTTTTCTTCTTTAGAAGTGCTTTCACTCTTGCACTTTCCAGATTGACAGTTGGTGCCTTAATACAAATAATCTTAGGTATTATCTATATTTTAAACACATTCTTTATTAATCTGCATGTTGAGAGCAGTTGGAATAATTTAAAGTATGGATAAAAAAGATTTCTTGGCTGATGTAAAAACGAATATAGTTTGGGTGGAGGAGACTGGAGATTTAAGGCATTTTTCTTCAAACTGTGGACATTCACTACGGGTAATGAAGTCGCACACCCTTTATATATGTCATAGAATACACACACCATCATCATCCTACATAGTCCTCTGGCACACAGGCTGGAAAAACATTTTAAAGTTAATAAATGACAACTGGAACTAACACCTAGCAACATCCCTATGCATTTCATATTTACTGTATGCAGTTAATACATTACTTAAGAAGACACCTATAAAAATGTAATTAGGAAAGGAAATAGCTTTCTCCCAGAGGGAAACCTGTAAGAAGGGTGAGGTTTCCTCTTGTAATGCTTTTTCCAAATTTCATTCCAGTAGGCTGCCAAATTATATGAAAGATACAGGGGCTTCAAGCCTTAATTTTCTCCAATATTCACTAGGAGTATAAAGTTCCTCTTAGACTTTCTCTAAATGGAGCAAAAGAAAGGATGTCCACAAAATGAGACGGGTGAACTGATTGATTTTAAGTATATGTTTTGGTCTAACTGGCTTTCCTAAGGTCATATATGATAGCAAAAGCTATAGCCAAAGCAGAAAGGCTATTTTTGCTAAAGAGACTGGCTCCAGACTCACAGGTCCCTAACGACAGGCAACACACTGAAGACTACTCCCTTTAAAACTGACCTTCTGTGTGATAGACAAGAGATCTTTCTATAAAAGGGATAAAAAATGAAATGAATTGCTGCAGCCACTTCCTTCCCAATCCCAACTCCTTTACTATTATTCAGCTGGAAAAACTTCCAAAAAATAATGTCTGGATTTGAAAGTAATTTCAAAAAAAGACACTCTGAGCTTTCCTTTGTCCCTTAACCCTTGTCCTCCTCTGCTTTTGCAATTTGCCATACACTGCAAAAAGGACTCAGGATTTTTTGTTTTTCCTTTTTGAGGAAAAAAAAAAAAAAGACTCAAACGAAATGCCTGAGACTCCAGAGCTCATCCTTCACATTTTTTCCTTAAGGGATACAGCTTTGCAGAAATTCAAAGTCATACTCGTATTTAGCTCTGCTGCCCTTACCCTTCCTTTGTGTGCACACTTCAAAGTGAGAGGCAATGTGTATTTGGCTCACATCTGAAATGGAATTAGCAAATAACCCCATTAGTGGAGTTAGAAAAATGCTTCCTTGAAAATGGTGCTGTATTGTAAAAAGGGCTTTGTTTTAAACCAGGATAAAATGTCAAAGGGCAGGTTTGGGCATTGTTCCCAACATGGAATTTCTGGGAAATTCTGCTTCAAGAGACATATAATTAAATGTTCTGCTCTCCTGGTTTACAGGCGGATAGGCTGCTTACCTTCTCATCATATTGCTTTTCAAAATAGCAGAGAATTTTGGAAAATGTTAGTTAACAAGTTGGATATCTGGGAAGTGGAACCCCAAAAGTCCCATATGAGGCCTAGGAGATGGTGAATAGCTCCTCTGGCTCCCAAGCAGTGCAGGAGCCATCAGAGTGCTGGAAACTGAGGATCTAAGTTTCTGGATGTACAGGGAGCAAGACATCAAGTCCACTACTCAGCCTCTGGATTAGCCTATGTAGTAGGGGAAAAAAGCTTGGGGAATTGGTGAGATGCTTACTAAACCTGAAGTAGCCTCTGATGTCTGGAAAACCAAGGGCTTCCAGATCCATATCATCTTTCTGCAAAGTCTGAACAAAAGTGGAGAGGTCTCAAACAGCTAGCCCATCAGGATATGTACAGAGGAACCAGGAGTCCAAAGCATAGGCAGGCTGAGTTAGCAAATAAGCAGCCAAACCTCTAACAGTTCTTTTTTTACAAAGCTTCCACAGAATCTGTCTTCTCCCATGGAAAATTGTCTCCATGTAAAAATAAAGAACTTCAACCAGATCTTCTTACCTTTTCTGCATCAACAAATTCAAGAAATGTAAGAGATTTTAAGGGGTTAGGAACTTGAGTGCCCATCTCTGCAAGTCTAGTCTAGAAAAAAGTTTTGCTACTCTGCCTTTTCAGGGCAAAACCCCTGCTGGTCTATGTTCTGTTTTAGTAAGTGATTTGAATTTCTTTCCATTACAGTTTTCATAGATGTCCTGAAATTCTGAATTTCCAGGCTGAGAATAGTCTATGCTCACCAGCTTAGTCTCACTTCCATGTTGTATTTTGCAGGAGGAAAAAAAAGAGTACATTCTCGCCATTTTTTCCCATTTTTTTCACTTTAAAGAATGCCTCAATCAGAAGATGAGGTTGTGACTAGACTTACTGGGAAAAAATAATAATAATAAAAAACAAACAAACAAAACAAACAAACAAAAAAAAACACAAACAAACAAACAAACAAACAAAAAAACAAAACACAGTGAAAGCAATGGTTTCAGGTTGTGTTCTAATACACATCAACCACATGGTATCTGTGGACTGTGAGAAGATTTGCTCAGTGCAACCGCCTGGAGAGCTGCCATGCGATGCCAGACCTGGTAGATCACTTTGTGTTGGAATGGCCTGAATTTAATAGCAGAACCACAGCTTCAAATTGTATTGACATTGTTTTTTCTGAATAAAGCAGGAAGTGGGAGTGGCTTTCCTTGATTTCAGATGAAGTTTTAAAGTCAGTTGCTTGCCGTCATTCATGTTATTCCACGGTTTCTGCATTTCTGTGGGCTGCCCACAGGCAGCAGCTCTGCAAGAACTGCTCCCACATGGCTCCGTACCATGGGGTCCATCCCCCAGGAGCAAACTGCTCCAGCACGGGTCCCCCACAGGCAGCAGCTCCCCCCAGACCCCCTGCTCCTGCGGGGGCTCCTCTCCACGGGCTGCAGCTCCGGCCCGGGGCCTGCTCCTGCGTGGGCTCTCCATGGGCCGCAGCCTCCTCCAGGCCACATCCACCTGCTCCACCGGGGGCTCCTCCACCCACGGGGGGGATGCAGCGTGGAGATCTGCTCCATGTGGGACCCATGGGCTGCAGGGGGACAGCCTGCTCCTCCAGGGGCCTCTCCACATGCCTCAGGGGAACTGCTGCTGCCTGCCTGGAGCACCTCCTGCCCTCCTGCTGCACTGGTCTGCAGGGTTTGTTGGGGTCTGCAGGGTTTGTTGTCTCACTCTCCTCTCTCCCAGCTGCTGTTGTGCAGCAGGTTTTTCCTTTTCTTAAATCTGCTTTTCCAGAGGCATAGCCAGTGCTTTGCTCTGGCCAGCAGCAGGTCCCTTTTGGAGCTGACTGGAGCTGGCTCTGATCTGACATGGGGCAGGTTCTGGGCTCTTTTCACAGAGGCCACACCTGCAGTTCTCCTGCTAGCAAAACCTTGCCCCATAAGCCCAATACATCTGTGCAGCAGGATCAGAGTTGTAGCTGTTTCTTCCAGGTACCTTGCATGCTTTCAGCTAGTCTCAGTGAAAAAAATATAGCCATGTTTATAACTCTGCATAAAATTCAGCATAGGTACATTCAGCTGCTGCAAGGTTCAGGGCTGCTGTAGTGTAAACCACTGTGAAAGACCAGAAGGTATTTCACATATATGTGGATTAATATAGCAGTAGAACGCTGTGGCTCTCCTTTCTCCCTCCTTCTGCTATTCTCCCTCTCATCCTCCACTGTCCAGACAGCAAAATGATTCAAAGATTTTGTTTGAATTTTGGTACAGAAAATCTGTCATGCACTTACTGGTCAGCCTGGCGGTGTGTCTGAACTCTAGTTCAAAGACATTGTGCTGCACAGCAAGTCAGAGCTTGTATGTCACATATGATGTGCCCCAAAGTGCAGAAAAAGTACAACCGATCTGTGTCGCCATCTGCATGCTCACGTGTTTGCTCCTTGCTGGAACAGTGGGGCTCTTATCCTCTTATCTCTCTGCTTGGGAGAATATCCTGTTTCTCAAGACTGTCCTCAAAAGCTGATGAGAAGAGATCCTCCTAAATTTTTTTTCTATTACACTCTTTTTGAAGATGTAAATATGAAATGCCAAAAAAGCAATGCATACAAAAAAGAATGTCACCTCCAGTTCCAAATGTGAAGGGTAATAATGAAGTTCACATAACATATGGGAAACGGTAATGATTTGTTTAGCCACTTGGATTGAAATGTAGACTCTATGGTGCTTGCTATGCAAACAATGCTCAGATGATCCATCAAAAAAAAAAAAAAGAAAAAAAAAGTCATGGCCGTATATAATAGCAACAATTAAATGCTTATTCTCCATGATCACATAACATATGGCTTTGTGCTAGAACATACACAATCCCAAAGGACATTATGTGAACATAAAAGATTGTTGAATCATGATTCCCCCGTTTGTGTTCTCTGGCAACCCCTCTTTCAAGAACAGAGACACACATACACAAATGTAAGGATCTTAATGGGACTTTTTTCCCCTTCAGATTAATGCGTTACTGACAGCAGTGTTTAGAATATTTATTAACAAAAATATACAAAAATATATTAGTAACATTGAACTTCAGGTTGCATCCATGACCTAAGAAGCTGAATTGAAGCTTCATGTGTTGAAGCACCTTTGAAAAGGTTTTCTCTTTTTCATTCTGTTTTCTTCAACGATTTTCTTCTGATTTCTTCATTAGATACTAAATTAAGAATGTGGCGAGAATAGCTTGCTTTAGTTTGTACAAAATTTAGGAAATATGCTGATGTTTCAGCCACAGATTGAAGGGATTTCTTTATCCCCCTTTGCTTTGACCCTACGCATTGCTTGCCAGCTTTCCTCCATCTTGAACATTTTTCCTGTGAGCTCTCCTTGTCCACTAAAAAATCTTTGATTTTCTAATCTAGGGTTGGATAGTGGCAGGCATCTCCAAAAGTGTTTTTTTTTTTTTTTTTTTTTTTTTTTTTTTTTTTTTTTTTCCCCAACTTTCTCTGCCATGACAGTTCTTTACAAGTCTGGTCCAGGCAGAGTGTTGGCTCTGGTGCTTTGAAGTGGAGATGCTTGCTAGCAAGAGTGACACATTTGGTGCAGGGGTCAGGCAGGTCCTTTGGGGTGTCTGGGGACTGTAAGGGCACAGAGGTTTCAGGCCACATCTGTACTGGATGGGAGTAACTGCAGCCATGAACTGATAAACTTGCTACTAGTGAGCACACAAAGCTACTGAAACCTTCAGCCAGGAGAGAGGAGCATGCCGAACTTCCTTTTCCAAAGCAGGAATAACTACCTGGACAGTGGCACAGGAGTCCTGGTGGCAGAGTGTTGCTCTGCCTGAGACTGCGCCTCAAACCCCAGGCTCGCCTTTCTGCTGTCTGCAGGAGATGGTTGTTGCCCCAGGCATGGGGAGACCCAAAGCACAGTGTGGAAGCATCGGTGCATGTCTTCAAATGGAAGTTGTATTAGCACGGTTTACACAATAATTTGTACATGAAATTTTCTTCTTGCTTTGCTAATTATTCATTCTGAAGTGTCTCTATCTAAATAAAGGCATTGTATAGGCATTTTTGCATTAGCAGTACATGTACATAAAGAATATATTTGAGTCTGTGAATGGCATATGTGACTAATAAACTGAGTCACCTACAGCTGCTTCTGTCCTGTATTTGGATGAAAAAATAACTTTCTGTAAATTTTATGTCTTTCAATACAAATAGTGAAGACTTGTACTCATTAGAAGTCTTGTTGTCTGATTCACAGATGGGATTTAGCAGGAATAAGTAAGTTGTAGATGAAAACAGGCTTCTGTGGTAGTCTGTTGCTGACTGACAAAGAAGCACGAGTGCTACAAAATAAATAAATAAATAAATAAATAAATAAATAAATAATAATAATAATAATAAACCCTGAAGTTTACCAAAGTATTTTATAATACTCAGTGATTTGTGATTATGGTATTAACATTTGAAAATCTTACCGTTATACTATAGTATTAGTATTATACTATAAGACTAGTTATAATGTTATTGATTTTCCTGTTTTGATGCATTTAAGTTACCTGCCTTCAAAATTCTCCAGAAAACCCGTGAAGTCCTTTACTTGCCTTCACTGTGGCAGTCTGGTTCCTTCAGAGGTGTGACTGGAGGCACAGAGCTATTTCATTTACAGCGCAAATCCATAGCAGAGACAGGGGGAGAATCTCAGACTCATTATTCTCTCTCCAGCCAATTCACCAGCTGCCTTATTTTAATAGTAGCTCAGCTGCAGGGCTTTGGGCTGTGAATTAGCCATGTCACTGGGAAAACAACCATGTGAGTTTGTCCAGCAGTTAAAAATCCAGTGTTTTACAGCTGCTGATATTGTGCTTCCTGAGCCAGATTTAAGCAACATATCAGCACTGTATAAAGCAAATCTTTTATCTTTCCTGCCCCCACTCAACTAAAGCTGTAAACAGGACACATTGTGCAATTTTTCAGAGATGAGCCTAGCATGTCTGCAGCTGCTAATAAAACCAAGTAACCGTAAACATCTGATTGTCTAAGAAGTGGCAAAAGGGCTGCTTTGCTCTTGGTTGCAAAGAGCAACCGGTGACCTGCAGGAGCATTGCAGTGTGTGTTCTGGGATCTGGTCTGAATTCAGAGCTATCAGGTGGACGGAAACCAAGGTCTGGGTTTTGTCCCTGACAGTAAAATCAAGGTTGCAGATGAGGCAGCAGATTAATTTGTCCAGAACTTTCCAGTTCTCTGGGTAAAGTCTGTAGGCCCCCTTTTCAGTGTAAAATGTTCAAGTGCTAAGACAAAGTCATGCATAATGTGTAGACATCTAATTGGCAGGCTGCAGCAACATGCTGGCCAGGTCAGAGATGTACACTAGCCTGCACAGTGATTAGGTCACTGGCAACCTGTGGAAATGAAGCAGGTTGCACTACGAAGTGGAGGACTTGCTTTCCAGGTCCTGAGGAGAGCACTGGAGTTTGCCAAAACATTCAGAAATCTTAGAAACAGCCAAAGGGAGACTGACATAAGTTCTTTATCTAAGACATTTTATCTTGTCTGCCAAGTTCTTAGCTCCTAAAATAAAGAAGCACTGTCTTTGTTCATGCAGGGTTTGGCATCTGCAGCCAAAACTAAAGGTGACTTTGCCCTGTCAAGCTGCCGAGGTTCATGTGGCTGCCAAGTCCTTCCCAGAGCCTTGATCCTGGCACAGGCTCAGCCCGTATTCAGTGATACCAAAAATAACACTGGGGGTGGAGGTGCTATCCACATGAGTTTCCAGGTGCTGATTTTTTAGATAAAAGGGCAATTCTGCCTGAAGGGTGGAAGAAGGGGAGCAGGAGCTGAGAGCTTGAATCCAAGTGGACCAAAGAGGGTACTGAAGTACCAGACAGAAGGCAGAGAAATGCTGGTGTTTCACAAACAATAAAGCAGACAGATACATGTGGCAGAGGGTCTCTGAGGCTGTATGTCTTACCTGATGATTAATTTTATTTATTTATTTATTTATTTATTTATTTATTTAAAGCCTGTTTTTAAGAGCAATTTAGGCTTACATTTGGCCAATAGATGAAACTAAGCAGACCTGCACTGACCGGTTACTTATTTAAAAGTTGATGGCTTTGTAAGCCTTTGGCAAAGCCCACGTTAGCTATACACTCTTTCATATGCATTGTGGACAACCAGTTTTTTTGCTGAAATAAGTTGGCATCAGTTTTCTGCAATGCTGATTGGGACCATCCCAGGGTCGAATGGAGCTGCTCAAGGAAAAGGCTTCAGGGATCCACATGGTATGTTTCTCTTTTACTGTGGCAATTGCCACCCTCAGTGCTGTGCTTTGCCAGGATGTTCTGAGATATGGCTGTTTACATTGTGGAGAAATTTCTCCCCATTATTTATCACATTTTTGTCATGATTATTACTTTGTCCTTGTTGGTTTCTTTTCCACAATGTTTGAGGTGCTTCCAGAGATGACATCTTTAAAGCTAAGCACCTTCAGCATCCATGCTCTTGTATACCCCTTGAACAGTTTGTAGTTTCCTTACAGGGATACTGTTGCTCTTGGTTAGTGGGCATCCCTGTCATGCACTTTTGAGATGATGCCCTTCTCTTTGGAAATTCTCTTTTGTTTTGGGGCATCTTTGCTGAGTTCTTCCCCATGCTGATAGTTGAAAATGTCCATTTGCCTTAACAAGAAGGACTTTTTACATTTGTAAGGATTTACATTTGTGATTGAAAGTATAGACTAATGTTATTTAAAATCTTATCATAGAATGGTTTGGGTTGGAAGGGACCTTAAAGACTATCCAGTTCCAACCCTCCTGCCACCTTCTACTAGACTAGGAAAAGACTTTTTTTTTGCTCAAAGCCTCATCCAACCTGGCCTTAAATACTTCCATGGAAATATTATTGTTACATTTAAAAATAATAAGGGAAAACATAAACTAAAGAAGTTGTCTGGGGCCCTAGGAAACAAAGCCATTGTTTGCTATCAGTGTTAGACTACATATGAATTTCAGACCCAGAAAGAACTGATCCTCCTTCCTATAAAGTCCTCAACAAAGCCAGTTTGACCAGACAAACACAAGATCTTCAATGGGCACACTGTGCATTTAATATAAAAATCAGCTGTGCAAAGATGAAAAGTTGCAGCAATGCTCATGCAAATAAAGCTTCAATGTTAAGAGTGCAAGAAATAAAAAATGAAACTTTTCTATCATAAAGCTTTTGCATCTGAAAGCTAACTTTGAACAGACAAATGTGTCCTTACTATCACAAAAATGACAGAACACTTTCAGAATCCCTTTCTAAGGGATTAACATCATTGCATCCTTCATACAGCTCCCTCATGGAATGAAAGAAGTGTTGAGCAGGAGGGTAGTTTTAGATCTGAGTGGTTTAGATATGAGGTTTGAGATGACTACAAGTTTTAATTCCTCCTTGAGGGGAAAAAAAAGAAAAAAGAAAAAAAAAAAAAAAGAAAAAAAAAGAAAAGAAAAAAGTAAAAAAAAAGATATTTGTGGCTGAAAAACACCATACAGTGGCAAATTCAAGACATCAATTAAAAATAAAGATAACTTGTGTTCAGAAATCCTAAAACCAAGAATATCTTTGGTCTCCTGATACTCATTTAAAATTTGATCTCTGAAAACTGAGGACATTTCAGAAAATTCAAAAGCACTATAGTTTTACCAATATTTAAGAGTAATATGCTGTATTCATATGAAAAATACTTAACCTGAATTGATTCATGGGTAAAATAACGGATAACTTAACACAGAAATCAAATGATAGTTAAGGAATGGGGCCTTGAATCATGACAGTGTACATAATGCATGAAAAATTGTTAAACAAAAGTAAGGTAATTCCTTGATGAGTTTTCTAGCAACTGATGCAAAAGAGCTGAGTGATGGAGTGTATTAAGGCTTTGTAAAGCAGTTTGTTTACTGTAGCATAGTATTTGAAATTATCAATATACAGTAGCAGTACATGTTAATAGGACTAAGTATTGGGTGAGATGAATCTCAAAAAACACAATGAAAAATTGTCATTGGAGAGTCATTATCAAATGCCTTATTTCAACTGGTGCTCACAATGAGCTATTGGAGAGCTGACATCCAATGCATCAATGCATTCATAACATGAATCAGGAAAAAATAAAACTACAGTAGATAGAATTTACCAGTGGAGTATAATTGGCAGTGAGAAAACATCAGCTGGAAAAGAGGGTCATTGTTAACCTGCAAAACATGATGATTACCTGGCAATGTGATAGTAGGACACAGATGAGGAGACCTAGAACAGTAGCAGAGTGATTTCACTTTGAACATGTTAGACATTAAATAGTAAATGATGCTGTCAGTTAGTCATTAAGAAAAATGAGAAATTTGAGAGAGAATGTCAAAAAGAGCATCAAAAAAGTTTGAAAACATTAAGAAATGATTCATACTGAGGAATTTAAACTGTTTACATTATCAAAAAGAAAATGGAACTTGACTGCTTTATTTGAATACTTTCATGTCCATGGCAAAGAAAGTACCAAATGTTTCTTTAATCCATGCAAGAAAATGTCACAAGTGTCTGTTACCACTCATTTTTTAACACTGCATGAGGAAAACTAAGAGAAGTGGTAGATTCTTCATCTCATGAAGTCACTGAACCAAGTGCCTTTTGTAAAAACTGGGGGTGAATCAAGTGGCAGGAGCAGGAGAAAAGGACTTCCTCCACAGCAGAGCTCTGGAACCTGAATTACTCACCTCCCATTCTGCCTATAAATCCTATGTAGCCGTGTAGCTTTAGGAGGATGCTTGGCCATGTTGCTTCACTTAGAGGAGTGAAGAAGACAGGGAAGAATGAAGAAGGATGCTGGAAAAGTCTTAAAACAATAACCTCTAACTTTTTCTTCATTATTCTAAATATCATAAAAGAGGTAGGTTATAAGCAAGGTTTGAGGCAAGAAGCCTTATGTTTGCTCCCATGTCCTTGGTTGTCCAGCTGTTGGTTTTCATTAACAGTGTATGGTTTTATTTGAGAAGACCAGGACTGATAATGGCTTTTGTAACCAGTTCTGAACTCCACATCTGGGGAAATAACCAGCACAGCAGATAAGTAAGACAATGAAATTGTGAGACACCTGCATACATTTTAATATTTTTGTTATTCAAGAAAAGTTACAAGGCCACTGACATCTTCCACAACTTTGCAGAATGTGAACATAAAAAACAAAAACCAAAACCAAACCAAAACAACAACCACAACAACAACAACAACAACAAAACAAACACGAAAACAAAAATCAGAGGACCTCTTTGGCTGGTCTGAATGTCTGAATTAGGTCTGTATATGATCATTTCTTAAACTGACAGAATTGCAGGAGTCAGGTAGAAATGCAGACATCCAAAAAGTTTGCTTGAGTATAGTAGAGACCTAGCTGGTGTTGCCCTTGGGAGGGGTATTTTGCAGTTGGCAGTCAATTGCCTCATAAATTATGACTAGAGTCAATTCATTCTTAAAGATAAATCAAGCAGTAGAAGATTTATTGAGTGTTGGATAATTCTTGAATCAATGCTATACAGTTTCTTTTGAGCAGAGAATCACCTGCCAAAGTTGTGCCTGACAGCTAATTTAGACTCATGGGGAAATTGTGGATCTGGGTTTTCCACTTGGACAAGCAATTTTAATTGAATTTGGGAGGTGATACTGAAAAGAACAGTACTGGAGGAATCTGTTCTCATCTTGTGGTGGTGGTTAATTGGATGGGTGAAGTCAGAAGAGGGGGATGCAGAACCTCAGGGGAAGTTAAGAAAGGTACATGTTTTGGATGGTCATATTTTGAAGCTTTTCAGAGGAGGTTGTACAAATGTCTGAAAGTAAGTGCACTGAGAGCTTGGGAAGCTGCAGTCTTGCTGTGGAGCCTTGTTCCTGGGTTTTGTCTTAGTGGAAAGCATTCTTGACTGTTCAAGTGCATGCTTTGGACTTGCTGAGAAACATGTTCCTCTTTTGTTAAGAAAATTTCCAAACTGGTTACTGTAATCCATAATGCCACGTGTACAGCATATGTTGATATCACATCTATTTTGGAGTCATTTGTTGATCAGTATTCTTTATGGAAGGATGGAAGTTATTAATAACCCTCATACTGGCTTTTAATTGGATTACTGTGGATTCTAGATCTGTACTCGTAGTATCTATACTTTCTACTGCAGGTGAGACACTAATACCATTCTTATGGTATTAGTTCACTCTTATGTTGGATATCTGAAAAAGTAAATTGCATTTTTACAGCTTTCTTGACAACAGAAAACAAACAAAAACCAGATTTTTAAAGCCATTTACAAAATTTTCATGCAGCACTGTTACTGTTAAAGCTTTGCTTAGTGTTAGCTGGCACTTTTTCTCTTGTTGTAAACATTTTACAGGCACTTCCTAGGTTTTGTTCTCTGTCCAGCATGCCCAAAAGGACATTTTGGTCAGAAATGGGAATAAACACTAAGAACCAGTCTGTATTTACCACTTCCTAATGATAGGGTTATTTTAAAGAATTGTTAAATAGCTGGTTTTAGTTGTTCTGTGAAAAATGAAACTAATCCTAGAGGAATTTGTTCTGTTACTCAGTATTTACCTTTTTTTGGCTGAGAATCTAGTCATTTCCACAAAATGATTGCTGTTTGAGAAGTGGATCAATAACTCCAGACCTCATCAAGGCTTTACTTCCATCCTGTGGAGTGATGTACAGCAGAGAGTGTGCGGGTGGTCTGCCTGAGCCCATGTGCTTCAGTCAAGGAGTGCTGCAGACTGTGCAGTTTTCTATGCAAAAATAAATATGCCTACTTTGAAACACAGATAATTTTACTTTCAATGAGCATGCAGGCAGCATCATAACGGAATATGCTCTACTAGTAAGTCAGACTGTCATTCCTGAAGAAAGGAGCAGTTCCAGGTCAACTCTGTTCCTCCCTCTCAAACAAGGTTAACAAGTAGCTACTGCACTCTGACATATTCTGGGTCAATGCTGAATTGTGTTCTCCTTGCCTCGTTCCAAGCTTGTGAGAAAGTTGTGTAGGAACTTTAGGTAACTTTGATTTTAGATAGGGTAAAGAATGAGAGAACACTGTTATCATGAGGCAGCAAAGCCCCATACAGAAAAGGCAGAGTTAATTTCTGCTTGGGGCAAAGGTATTGAATTTAGAGTTCATAAATTTGTTTATTCAATACAATATCATAACAAAAAATGAAGCCAGAGGTAATGCCATTTTGCCAGAGATTCTCAGTGAACTATGGCTCATTGGTTATTTTACGTTGCTTAGCAGGGTGTGTTTACATCCACAGAAAGTCAGCTAATTCAATGAGTCCCTTCTGTCTGTACAGACGTCTCAGTATTCTTATCCATCTACCCATGCCCTACTTGCTATCCATGTGCTGCACACAGAAATGAGCACATATGATTACTTTGATGGGAAAAAATAAATAAAAAATTGTCAAGCTCCATTCCAAATACATTGGCACTCATCCGGGCTTTTTCAAACCAGGCCAGAAAATATTTTGCGGTTATTCACCCTACCTTTTCTAAGCTTTTATGAGGCCAGAGATTGGGATCATATAACAGAGGTCCAGACCTTTTTGAAATGCACCATTTGGAGAATACAGCAGAAATGTCTTTTTGTCCAAGCTGTGGCTCTTTCAAGCACTCGCTTTTGACACAGATTAAAATGACCTTTCCAAAAGGTTGTCCCATGTGCATCTTTCCTGAGGTGCTGTGCTGCCACTGATACTGAGCACATATTGTGCCCTTGTGTCAGATAACTACTGGTGGAGCACAGCAGGAGATTTCTTTATCAGCACAGAGCCTTAGGAATGATATGGATGCTTCAAAGCTGGATGCTTTGAAGAGGTGGAAAAAGAACATGCGGTAATTCATGAGATGATTGGAGGGGTTTGCTTGCAGATCTGACATGGGCAAGAGGTGCTCTGGCATTGCATCCACCTTCTTCCTCTTTTGAGCAATGGCGTAGAGGTGTCCAAATGCCACTCCTTAGCTGATGTGTTCATTAATTACAGACACAGATAAATGTGTCAGTAATTTCTAACTCGAAGTCCATATTTACACCTACAGTAGGATCTAGCCATGGCATTTCAGCTAAATGGTGCATTTATATTAGCAACAGAAGTAGGCAAATGAGTAGAAACATACAAACTATTGTTCTACTATTTAACGGCTTTCAGGAAACTTTGAGTTTGATTTAAGGAGACTTACTTGTTCTCCCCAAATGGTTTTCAAATGTGATTGCTTTCAGATGAGATAACTTTTTCTTTGATAGAAGAACGGACCAATCGGACAAAAGCCATTCCAGGATTTAATCTTACCCAAACCAATGGTTGGTATTATTTCCATTAGAGAGTTCAAAGTATACAAATCACCAGCTTAAAGCTATTGCTTAAAACTCCATTCCAGGCACACTAAAAAGTATATTCACTTTACTAAAGGCATATTTCCTCAGCAGCACAGGAATATAGTCTTGACTTGGTCTCCCATTTCCATCAAACTCTTTGTATAAATCCTTCCACAGTGAATTTCATAGGCAAGGAGCCAAGGAAGTAAGCGAATGACTTGTTGGCCAATTTTTGAGTGCACTGAATGGTAAATGACTTTAAGATCTCAACTTCATACCCATTTTCAGATCTTTTACAAGTGATTTTTATGTAAACTGGAAGGAGAATTAAGAATGCCGCCTCCTCCCCCTCTCTGCACACACACACTCTTACAGACACACAGAAACACACACACACATTCCCAGGATTTCAAGTCAATATTTCAGCCAGTGAATGTTCAGGGAGGCTCAGCTTACCATGTTAGAATGAGTATTTTTATGTACCATTGGACTAACATTTCATACATACAAATTCTTATCACAAGAACATGGTTCTGTTTCATCTGGAACGTGAAGGATCCTCATACATGGCTTCCTTAGATTTCAAGGTTGATGAAAATGCATCTGTTAATTAGACAGCTTAGGAAAAAGCCTGTTTGCTTGGCACCAGAACACCATCTCTCTCCCACCTGGCAGGTATTTGAATCACTGCAGATTGGCCTTCTCACCTAGACTAAAATTAAAAATTGGAAACCAAGATGGAATAATACATTTTTTCCCCTTCCCCCCCACCAAGCTCCTACACATGAGAGTGAAACAAATTGTGGAAACATAAATAAGCAATTGAGAATTGAATTAATTGACATCCTGAGGTAAATAAAACAGCTTTAAAAGTAAATCAAACCATCCTATTGAACAGTAATGAATAACATGATTTAACTCAACTAACACCCCAACAATAACAGCAGCATCTTTCATAGATTCTAGGCAAGCAAAGTTCAAGCCAGCAAAATACTTTCCAGTTTATAAAAGTTTTAAAAACTGCCAGGGGATATGTCCTGGCCTTCCCAGCAATAGAGCAAGAGTTAGCTCCAACAAATCACATGGAAAAAGCATAAGGGGAGCAGATTTTCCAGGCACTAATTCAGTGCAAAAGGGGGTCTCCCTTCCAATATTAGACAGCACTGATGTGTTAGTGGTCTCCTTTCTCACATCACTGAGCCTTGTTGGATGGATTGCAGGGGGTCTCTTTCCAAATACCATTAAGTCCAAAAAAACCCAAAAGGTCTCTCTTCGCTAGTATCAAACTATTGTGTATTAACAAATGGATATATAGAAGGTCACAGGTTTTGCCGGAGGGTGTTTTATTTAATTATTTTTTATTTTCTTTTTCCTGCAGGAGTACGTGGGAATATTTGCTGTAAGCACTTTTGCACGTAGCTTTTATGGAAAAAATCTGATAGACTTTAATAGAGTGACAGTCTTCCTACAGAATTTAAAAATCAATTCACAGAATTGTATAAGAGGGATATAAATGTTGGATGCAGTAATTTCTATTGGACCATTTGAGCTTCCCTCTTATTACATTCCAAAGAATTTTTCCATAAGTGAATCAAGCTGATTATAGTGTACTGGATGCTTCTGCAGTTTACAAACTGAAATAATTGTGAGTGAACTTTTCAAATATAGAAACATATTTTAAAATGTTGCAGTTGCTGCAATGTGCCCTCATTTTTATATATTTCAATGAGGTTGATGTGTTTGTGCTGGTTTAGTTTTCTTGCAATGCCTTTTTATGAGCTTGTCATCCATTTGAAAAAGCCAAACAATTCCACAAATCTAAAATAAATAAATAAAACTGTGCTTCTTCTGGTTTGTTTCCTCCTTTCTTTTTCCTACAACTTAGTTCAGTTCCTTTCTTTTTTTTTGTTTTCCTTGAGATCTGGGGAAGATTTGTATAGAATATAGCCTGGTAACGAACTTTACCCATTAATGAGAGCTGTTATCCAACACTGAGAACCACTGTCTCCCCAGTACACAAGGAAATGAGGTTGGAAGTCCTCAGTGAAAAAAAATATTATTATGAACTCTGTTTACTGATAACAGCCCAGTAATTTTCTTGGGTTGCAGACTAGCAAACAGAACAATTTCATAATTTTTCACATTGTGAGATACTAGCAAAATCCACTGGGCATTCTCTGGGAGAATCCTCAGTCTTCTGTTTTTTTCCTGGTCCTTTGTTGTCTTTGATCATAACCCCCTTAGCTCCCTCCATCTGTGTTCCTTTCCTACTGATTGCTCAGAGCATACGCTGATATCAGGATATATATTGATTTGCTGTAATTGCCCTTGTTTATGTTTTCAAAAAGGTTTTTATGAAATTTCTATAACAATTTCAGAATCCCAAGGTACACCATCTACTTTTTCTTTCTTTCTTTTTCTTTTTCTTTTTCTTTTTCTTTTTCTTTTTCTTTTTCTTTTTCTTTTTCTTTTTCTTTTTCTTTTTCTTTTTCTCTTTCTTTTTCTTTTTCTTTTTCTTTTTCTTTTTCTCTTTCTCTTTCTCTTTCTCTTTCTCTTTCTCTTTCTCTTTCTCTTTCTCTTTCTTTTTCTTTTTCTTTTTCTTTTTCTTTTTCTTTCTCTTTCTCTTTCTCTTTCTCTTTCTCTTTCTCTCTTTCTTTCTCTCTTTCTTTCTCTCTTTCTTTCTCTCTTTCTTTCTCTCTTTCTCTTTCTTTCTTTTCTTTCTTTCTTTCTTTCTTTCTTTCTTTCTTTCTTTCTTTCTTTCTTTCTTTCTTTCTTTCTTTCTTTCTTTCTCTCTCTCTCTCTCTTTCTCTCTCTCTTTCTCTCTTTCTTTCTCTCTTTCTCTCTCTTTCTCTTTCTCTCTTTCTTTCTCTCTCTCTCTTTCTCTCTTTCTCTCTCTCTCTCTCTCTTTCTCTTTCTCTCTTTCTTTCTCTCTCTCTCTCTTTCTCTCTTTCTCTCTTTCCTCATTTCTTCATTTCTTTATTTCTTTATTTCCTTTCTTCCTGCCATAAGGCCAGAAGGAATTCCACCTCATTTATTTACTCTTTTGTTGGCAAGGGAAGTTCCTGAACTTATTCTAAAATTTCCCACCAGCCCGTTTTATCTAGCATCACTTGCATGTATGTTGTATTGGAAGAGACTGGTGGTTAGCACTTTTAACTGTTTGTGGAGATGAAAAAAATGACATGAACAGTTTGTATAAAAAGCCACAAGGTTACTTTGTACAAGAAATGCTGTTCAGGCTTGCAGTTAAGCATTGCAAACACTTATAGACAGACCTGGTTGTCTGTTATAATTGTTTTCTTAGACTTGAAGCTCACACTGCAGAAAGTAGTCAGCTATTTCCCTCCAACCTTCTCAAAGGGGTGTGTTGGGAGCACATTTATGGCCTCAGGAATATTAAACATTCCAAGAGGTTCAAATAGATGTTGAGCACCTGTGATGCTTATGGTGGCTGTCAAAATCATCTTGTGAAGCTTTTATTTTTTTTTTATTTTTTTTTTTTTTTGGAGAGATGGCTAAGACCAGTGAAATGAACTATTCTGGGAAGATGTCTAGCACTCTCCATTGTCTATGGAATATATGCAGATAGCTATCTTGGATTGGATGCCTACATTTTTGATACCCAAATCTAGCTGTGATGAACCAAGCCTTTAGGGAAGACAGATGTATTGGACATTGCCAGCAATTCTTTAGAATTTATCATGAGGAACTCTTTGTAGAGAAGTTTTTTCTTTTTTCTCACAGTTAAAAAGGATTTTTCTTGTCAACATTGTGTTGCCTAAAGCTGAACACTTACCTCTTCATTCACTTTAGATGTGTTCTATATCAAGGAATAACCCAAGCATATAGTTCAAACTTTCCTATCTGACTTAGCAGAGTAAATTACTAAGTTAACATTTTTGTCTTTTCCTGTTGTTCTTGTATTTCCTTCTTGACCTTTTGGCTACTCAGACATTTATTACAAGCCCTTTTGTTTATCACTGTGTTCTAGATAGCATTTTTTTTTTAACAGTAGGCTTCCAGCTGTCCAGCTCTAACCAACAACCAGATGCTGAGCACTACTGTAGCAAAAAGTGTTTAGTTTCCAGACCATAAACAAGCTAGAATATATTTCACAGTTCAGAACCTTTGGGTGTTTACATCTTTACACTTGTTGGGTCACAATGCCCTCCCTACATCTGTTTTCTTTGATTTTGTAAGAGCTGGAAGAAAGAATGGGGAATCCCAACTTCACTTCTGGCAGGTTTGGGAGGACAGACCCTCATTATCTCTACCCCAAATCTCCTATTTTCAGACCAGAATATAATCTTCCAATGCAATGTCAAAAGAGAGAATCTTTGTATGCTCTGTGACCTGTGGCTAGGGAGAAATCAGGAAAGACTTACCATTTTCTTTATATTCAAAATTTCATTTGGTCCTTTTAAAAAAAAAGATTCATGAAATATCTAAACTTTGGCTTATTTCTCAGATACCACTGTCTCTCTGAGAAATCATATGCACTAGGAACATCCAGCTGTAACTTCTGCAAGAAGAATCCTGGAGGGCCATGTTTGTGCTTTTCCTTGAACTGTTGGATGATCTTTCAGAGCACACAATTGCAGGTTCTGGGATGAGAGGCATCCTGGACATACGCCACACACTTGAAATCAAAAAGACCTCATAAGATCAGCAAGACAGAAAGCAGATGTGGCTAAAGAAATTCAAGCAGAAATCATGGATTGTTTTCAGTTTGATGTAGGATTCAATTTATTTTATTTGTTCATCTTAGGCAAAAGTGCAAATAGCAGTTTGTGTTTTCCAGGAAAATGACAAAGCTGGAAGTTTCTGCCTCTTGAAACTCTTGAAATTTGTCCTACCTTGGGTGATGTGAGAGCACCTGATGGAGGAGGGAACATGCCAAAGACCTTGAGAAGTGCACAAGACTCTTTGTGTGCTACATATTGATTAACAGGTTGGGGCAGTCTGAAGGGGACTATGTTGTTCATATTTGACTTTTTATTTCATTTTAGATAAAGGACAATTTTTATCTGCACGTTTCTTAGAGTGAAAACTTCCTTATTGTTTCCACTTGAAACCTGATTTTTACATCTCTGAATTCAAATACCTCCATTGTAGTGTAAGTAATTTACTGCAATCATGGAAGTATCATTGCTGGATAACAGTATGGTGGGGTAAGACTCCATGTTTGGAAGGTGGAAATTTGGACGCTCAACTGACCTATATTTGAGCTATACAGATGACTACAGTTTGCATAAATGGGTCAGAAATATTGTGAGAATAAAACTTCATGAGAGATTTATGATGTTGCTTCTTTCCAGTCAATGTTCGGGGGAAAGCCCACCTGAAGACTACTCAGAACTCCAGGTGGGTGGATCTTGACCAGCCCCCAACTATGCAGTACATTGATCTCCTTTAGAATAACTGGAACTCCAGGATTTGTATCTGTCTTCTTTTATGCAGGAAAAAAATGCTGCCTGCCAAATATAATATACTTTGTGGGCCTTCTTCAGCTTGGAAACCCCATCAAGTATCAGAGCTGATCTCTACTCTCATTGTTTACCTTTGTGTGATAAAGGCTGTGGAAACAAGAAAAAGAAAAAAAAGGAAACTGATCGTTCAGCTTGTTTGTCTGTCCCTGGAACTCTTGCTAGAAAACAAGAATTATTTCTAGTCCAGATTCTGATGCTCAGGACCTGTTGCCATGAAGCCTATAGCTATGTGTCATCCCTATTTTCTCCTCTCCTCAGCAGAGGCATGCCTGACAGAGCATTGGCTCTGCATAAGCTGCAATAAAAAGAAATTCAATGGAATTTTCTAGTGATAACTTTCCTCCTCTAGGAAATGCTTCATGAAAGTGGAAGTGGAGCTGACCCCATGGAACAAAAATCCCTGCAGTCAGGAGTTGCCTTTAAATTTGGGAATTATGTATGACTTCTACCCCATGTTAATACAAACTAAGCAATGAAAGCAAATCCTTAAGACACTGAACAGTGCTGTTACCTGTTCACAGGCTGCATTACTTGCTGTACGGAAATGCAGTGACAGCCTCTACTCTTAAGAGACTTATTTAAAAATTTATTCCCCTGAGTCACAAGAGCCACTAACATCTCAGCCATGGAATGCCTCCAAGGAAGGTATGAAATGGATGCAATTGCCCTTGCAGTTCCAACCTCACGTCATGAGTCATAGAATCACAGAATAGTTGAGGTTGGCAGGGACCTCTGGAGCCCATCTGGTCCAACCAAAGCAGGTCCACCAAGTGCAGGCTGCCCAGGAATATGTCCAGGAGACTTGAAGATCTTCAAAGAGGAGACTCCACAACCTATGGGCAACCTGTGCCAGTGCTCATTCATCCTCATAGTAAATAAGTTCTTCATGATAGATGGAACCTCTTGTGCTCCCGTTAGTACCCGTTGCCTCTTCTGGTACCAGGCACTACTGAACAGAGCCTGGCTCCATCCTCTTTGTACTCTCTTTTCAGGTATTGATTGATAAGGTACAGATTTCAGGTACAGATTGATAAGATCTCCCCTGAGCCTCTTCTTTTCCAGGCTGAACAGTCTCAGATCTCCCAGCCTCTCCTAATAGGGGAGATGTGCTCCAGACTCTTCATCATCTTTGTGGGCCTCCTTTGGACTCTTTCCACTATGTCCATGTCTCTCTTGTGCTGGGGGACCTGTAATTGGACACAGTACTCCAGGTGCAGCCTAACCAACTCTAATTAGAGGAGAAGGATTGCTTCTGTCAACCTGCTGGTGATTCTTTGCCAAAGGCAGCCAAAAATACATTTTAGCCTATTGAGTGACAAGGGCACATTGGTGACTCATGGTCTACTTGGTGTCCACCAGAACAACTACAGAGCTGCTTTCCAGCTGGGTGTCCTCGCAAGGTATTGGTGCTTGGTTTCCTTTTTGTCGAGACCAAGCTTGATGAATGGCTAAGACCGGTGAGAAAAGTTTCAGCAGGCAAGGCTTGTAAGCAGAAAAGACAGATACTTTCACACACACACACACACACACACACACAAAGTTATTAGATCTTTTTACCCACTTTATCCTCATCTTGTACATTTCCAATTAAAAAGCGGTTGATAACTAAGCAAGTAAGACATGCACACAAGTATTATGTAGCATAATGAAATTTACAGCCTAAGAACTAGTGTCAAATAGAGTTAACATCTGGAATTAAGTAGAGGTTCAGCGGATTTTTGTGATCAAACAGTTTTCAGCAATTTTATGGTGAATACATTGTGACCTACAAGCTACAGCTTGGGAACCAGGTGCTCTGTGTCCCAGCAGCCATAGTCTGATGCGTGTAAAACTTATCTTCAGGGATGACAGACATCTAGTGTAGCCTGGCCCTTACTGGTGCCCTCTGGGAAGCCTCATCAGTCATCTAAGAGATGGGGACAGGAGGCCTTTACAGATTCTATATTCTATATTCTATTTACAGTGCTACATGTATGTTGAAGAGGACTTTATTATTTTTATTTTTATTTATTTTTATTTTATTTTTTAATCTGGAGGACAAAATAAAATATCCATAATTCTTTTTGTGTTTATTTCTGTGTCTGAGACTTCTAACTTCTATTTACAAAATATCTAGATCAATGCAACAACTGACTTAAGGGGGGAAAAAAAAGTCATATAAATAGAAAGAAAACATAGCAAAACAGCCATGCTAAGATTATGTATTCGAGAGGAAGGAGAGAGCGTAGAGGATTATGGGACACTGGTATGCTCCCTGCGAACCAGATCCAATTCCTGTTATTTTGTACCACTTAAGAGCATGTACGGGAATTGTTTATGGCCAGTGGAATGAAACAGAAGGGAAGATAGAGAGTGATCTCCTTTGGCTGGCCTTTTCCAGGGAGCCTGACACACTTATGACTCAGAGGAACAAGCACACTGAAATCCTTAGCCCAGTCCTTGTTTTGGAGGTTGTGTAACCAACCAGCCACTCAGGTCAGTAAGACACATCTATTTGCTTTGTTTGCTTATATTCCAGTTAATACGTTAATGATTCTGTGCTGTATTTTGGCATTTGTTTGGACCTCCTCATTTTTATTTCTCACATATTTATTTTTAATTTTAGAAGTTCTGAAAGCTGGTTGAACTGAAGAAATTCCCACAAGGCACTATCTGACACCACAGAAGGCTTGAAGGGGGGATCAAAATGCCAGGCTTCCAAAGGCACTGAGTTGAAAATAATTGAAAAGAAAAACACTGAGGACAGCTTTTGTTGCATCGGTTTGGGGACAGAATTCTTATTTCAGGACACTCAGAAAGAAACAGTTCTGTGGGACTCTTTTGGGGAAAACAGAACCTCTGTAGAAATCCTGTCAGAGCTCAAAATCCAGTAGCTCTCTTCCTGCAGGTAGCCATTCTGTGACCTGGCCCTTGGGGGGAATAAAGCAAATCTTTCCTCGGAAGAATGGGAAAAGGAGTCTCAGGGAATCCACTTTGCTCTGCTTCTCCTGACATCTCTAACTTTTTGCATGTATTTCCAGCTTGCTTGAGAGATCCTGTTCTTTCAGATGAGGAGTAGCCAGAAATGAAGAAGACATTACTTGCTGATGTCCAATAGTTTTATTTTCATTTTTTTCCTTTATGCTCACTGCTGAGGCAGATCTGGAATTCTCTCTAACAAGTAATGTAGGGAGATGTTCCTCAGGGAGGAAGATGAGGCTTATAGGTGGAGTAGGAGGCTCCATCCCTTTCCTGCCCTTTGAAGCAGCCTGTGGGACATGTGTGTGTAGTCTGTGAGCTCCTGGGCTGACCTGGGGGCTCCTGCTCTGCCTCTCCCAACCTGTCTGGCTCCCCAGGGGCTTTGTGTGTCTCCTCTGGAGGTGCCTGGTGCCTGGCTGTGCTGGGTGGGCTCCTAAGGGCAAGGGCTCTCTCTCAGTGTGAAGCTCAATGGAGACTGCAGCAAGGTAATGTGGTGAGACAAACAATAAAATGAATAGACATAACTTTAATTTGTAAAAGAAGATTACCATCACTCCCCCCCCACACACCCCAGCTTCACTGCTAACATAATAAATACACTCATTGTCACTGCCTTTGGGGTTTTCAGTGTGTTCTGGCAACAAAGTGCTCTGAGTCATAAGCAGAAACAGATTAATATTAATAGCAAATGTCTATGATTAAGCCATGAGCATTGCCCATCTCTAACAGACACATTCTCAAGATGTGCACAAGTTGGAATTCATCCAAAATAGCTACTGATACTCTGGATTTAGCCTGACTCCTATCTCCATCCAGGAGCACAAGCAGACTATAGTGTTCCCATTGTAAACTTGATCTATAGATGGTTTTAAATACTTTTGCACTTTGGGAAGGAGGAAAGAAAGACAATTCTGGATCTCACAGTGGCTTAAAGCTTATTTTTTACTTAAGTGATGAATCATCACTGGATACCTTCTATTTGAACATACTAATAATACCCTATATTAACAATAACCCCTCATATTACTGAAGGTTAATTCTAACGGGCCAACCAGATGCTATATAACATTGCAAAAGTTTTGTCTACAACTCTCATGCACTTACACAATAAGCACAGTTTAAAAAATATTTAAAAGTAATATGCAAAACAGTGAAACTGAGAAGGAAAAAAAAAGGCCAATGAATGCCACTTATTCAAATACATTCTGTAAGGTTAAAATTTTGCCAGAGCCAGTGGTATGGCAAAAAACAAACAAACAAAACAAAACAAAACAAAAAAAGAAACAAAGTGCACACACATTGCCAGAAATGGCTTTCAGTGAAAGATGCACTTAAAAAGGGCATTTCTGAGGTTCGTGGACAGATCCTGTGCTCACACTGTGGTGGAGAAGACCATAATTTCTCACTTCAGTTGTTGCTACATGTGAAGTTTTCCTCCAGTATGAAGCCAACATCAGGCAATCCCTTGGCTCTGCCCCATCACAGAAGGTTCATTCCTGTTGTGCCACACCTTGCCAACCCTTTTGTTGTGCTGCTTGAAGTGTTTGGGAGATGTCTGTCTGACTATAACCTTTGATGTCCCTCCCACTAAAACCAGTGAGTTATGTGAGGAGATGGGGAGGGAGGAGGCTTGAGAGGTGGTGAGCTGCAGCCTGAAGACAAGTGTCAGTGATGGGGATGGAGTTGGGAATGGAGCTTGAACCATTGTTGCCACTGCAGAAAACCTCACTCATGTGTCAGCAGTTGCCAGTAGTTCAGGGGAAGTAAACAAAAACATGCAGGACAAAGAAAGACAATGGCATGCTGTGACACCACAGCTGCACGTTGCCCTGGAAATCCTTTCTGCCCTGAGCATCAGCCAGTTTGCACCCTGAGCCAACACAGCTGGTTAGCCTTTCAGACAGCACAAGCTCCACCAGGAACAATTGCTCACGGTGTCCAGGGAATGGAGCTTTGCTTCTCCCACACTGGTATCTCCCCGTCACCTTGCCCTCCTTGTCTCCACATCCTTCTAGGTAGGTTCTCAGGTGGGAGAGGAGCGGTGAGCGCCGGCCAGGAGCCTACCTGCTGAGCCACCATCATGCTCCCCCCTCTCAGCTTCATGGCCAGAGGGGACTGAGCTCTGAACAGGGACTGCTGATGTGTTACACAGAGCAAAGAAGAATAGTCCCAAATGTGGGATCCTCCTACCTCAGTCAGAAGCTTTGGCAGTTCAGTTCATTTAATTTTGTAGCTGAAAATATTATTAGCAGTAATAAATTTGTCCACCCTTTTGGAAATCCAGCCAGTGAACCTTTATTCCCCTTTAAAATGGGACATAAAAGGATGGGGAAAGGCTACAGTCCTAAAAAAATACTACACCAGAGAGCTGCATAAATTACTACGTAACAGTCATGGGAGAAGAATGTCTGTAGTCATACACTCTGGGTGTAGCAAGAAACGCCTGCTGAAAGGATTCAAACAGGGATACAAGTACGTGCATACACAGAGAGGAAAAAATAGATGTATCGGGGCAGATTCTGAACAGACCAAAACTTAATACCAATGTGGAGTGCTTCCTTTACACATCACATCTCTGTACAAATGAGATCAAACTTGATCCTTACTGAGGGAGCTCAGAGAAGATAGGTGGAGTAACAAATGGACAGACCCTTACACAGGCTGTCTGGTGACACACCCTTCCCAACTGGTTTGCAAAGGCACCCACTGAAGTGTTTTATTTATTATTTATTTATTTATTTATTATTTTTTAGCATTGTAGTTTTGCTTGGGATCACTAGTGACAAGTGATCACACTTGTGAGGACAAGAAAGTGGAAGAATATCCTCCAGAATAGTAGTTAGATTAGAAATAATAATCATGTTATCCAACTCTACGAGTTAAGAATAAACTTGCACTTAAGAAGCAGACCTTCTCTATGCAGCAGTGGCAGGATCTGTAAAACAGAAGGTGGTTGTTCCTCTGCAAGGCAAGAGGACACAGGCCTTCCTGCACCCACCAAAGCATACAAGGTCACAGGCTGCTTGTGGGAGCTTTCTGCGTGGGGTCTGCTGGACTCCTGTGCTGTCTGACAAATCTCTGCCCTGTGGACAGAGGAACAGCCTCCACCCCTTTTGCATGTCTCCTCAGCTCATCCATCCTCTCAGGACTGGTGTTGGGCTGGGTGATGCACTGGTGGCTGGGAAGGAACAGGGTTGCTGATGGACCTTGTAGGTAATCTGTCAAAGATGTCACAGCAGCATGTGCTCATGCCCCCATTAACAGAAGATGGTCTTTTCAAATGTTTCTTTTCAAACACTTCCTTTCAAATATTTTTCCTCCTCGCCTCTCCTCGCCTCTCCCTCTCCCTCTCCCTTCAAAGAAGAAAAGACAACAGCAAACAGTGAAAGAGAACAGTGAATTTGCAAGATATATGACAGACTCAGCATTTCAAGAGTGAAGATGGTTTGTTTCTAATGAAAAGTCTTCTGTTAAGACAAACTGTTTGTGTGCCATTGGTCTGATGCCAACTCTATCTTTCCAGCTTCTTGAAATGCTTTCTGAAGAAATGGAATTTTCTTAACACAGAAGGCCAAAGAAACTGAAAGCACTGTTCTGTCAGAAAATAAATAAATAAATAAATAAATAATAAATAAAATAGGTACCTTCCAGGTAAAACATACTTGGACAGTTATGCCCAGATCTGTTGAAAGGAAACATTGTCTTCTTAAGAGGTATTATCTATTTCTCATAATTCTGAGAGATACTTTATGGAAGACTGAAGTGCTGTTTACTGTGCTGGTGGCCAGACCTGTGTGTAAAGGCAGGACAGACTGAAGCTACAGATGCAGCTGGGACTCTGAGAACCAGAGCACCAGCTATGCTCATAGGCAAAGTTTGTCAGCCATGCTCATAGGCAAAGTTTGTCAGCCTGAACATGGATGTTTTGGAGTTTGGATGCAAAAGCACTCTTTGGGGACATGGGGAATGATTGTCATCTGGTTATCAGATAAGTTGGTATGTTTTCTCTTTTAATAGCTGGGGAGTAGTTCTTTCAGGTTGGAAGTCTCTTCTCTTTGAAGAACAGTCTGCACAGCTGCAGGAACTACTGATATTTATAAATGAAACTCAGAATTTGCTGAATTGAATCATATCCCAAATCTGTGTGACCTCATGTGGAGTTTTAGTCTGTGGATAGCACCAGGTGCTCCTGAGAAAGGTGCAAATAGACTCATAGAAGACAGGTGAAGGTCAGTCACCCCTAACAGTTCAAAGCTGACTAAAGCCTTAATCTTTCAGGTTTAAACTCTTACCTTTTTTAACTCTTACCACCTTGGCGGTTGTAATTGCAATTAATTCTTTTTACTCATTTTAATGTCTGATTGGAATGAGATAGAGCAGAACTCTGATAGCTTCTGTCACTAGATGACATAAAAGAGGTTCTTGGAGATGGATATGGCTTTCTTGCTCCCAGAGATGTTAGATTAAATCCCTCTTACCTCTCTGGGAGTAGGAAAAGCCCTGGATGCTTACAGCTGTAAAAATCCTGAAAATTTACATGTCTATTCCCCAGGAAGGAGTGCTCTATAAAATTATATGAGAGCGGGTCTGTCTGATAAACTGCAGATCTGTGATCCTGTCTGCAACATTAAGTCAGTGGATGTGTACCAATAGCCTAACTGGAGACAACCATCAGTTTTAAAGAGTAAGAAAAATCTGTTCTCTATTAACATTTCCTTCTGTCCTTCCTTCCATCATGTGAGAACTCCTCTACAAACTACAAAAGTTAAAGGAAATTTGTGAGCAATATTGAACTGTGGATCAGGGGAAGATCATTTCCTGAACCTAAGAACAAGAAGTGGGAATTCTTCTCCAGTGGAGCACCACAATTGCTTCATTTTCAGAGACTGATGCACCAAACTTTGGAATCACAGCTCTAGTCCATGAGCAGCTAATTATATTGTCTACACTGCTATGTTTTTTCCAGCTGCTGCCCCTACAGGTGAACTCATACAGGATTAGTGGATTACATAAATATATCATATATTTATACATATATTTATATTAATCAGTTTAAGTATTTCTCTGCAAAATACAATGCAATAGAAGTTGGAGGTTTTCCATTTGTTTGCCATTGTATGATGTTCTTGGAGGAGATGGGGTCGTGTATATCTGTAGAGGGAGGTTATCTGTTGTTTTGGGAAGTTACTAAACAGACCTCTGGGGAAAGAGGAATTTCAGAGAAAAGGAGCAGGAGAGGTACATCCTGGGTCTGACAGCTTGCAAGATGAGCCCAGAGACTAAGACACTTGGGAGATGAGAAGACCAAGTGGCCTCAGAGGTACTGGGTGAGATTTACAGCCATGCAGAAACTCACTGTGTTGTCTAGAAGCAAAGATATTGTAGACAACAGGCAGGGGAATATCATATATAATGATTTAAATGTCTTGGTGTCTTATGTCTGTTTGCTCTGATTTTTATTTTTATTTTCTTAGTAGAAAAGTTAACTGTTCCAGTATACATTAAAATAATCAATAACTGATTTCACTTTAAAGGCATTTTTGTCTTTTTGGTGAGCTCACCATAGAAGTAGGTCTCAAAATCTCTAGGCTTTGGCCAGCTCGAAGTCCTTTTTTTTTAATTTTCACATACTGGTGTAATAACAGTACTTCCATGCATAAGGATTTTGTTTGATTTCCTCAAACACTTTAGTGCTATGGGTTTTTGTTTTCCTTGGTTTCACAGGATTATTTCTCATACCAGATATAAATATAAATACAGATAAAGATAGATGTAGACATTACAGAATCGGATGAGATATAGATAGAGACAAAGATATAGTGTTTTATGATGTGTTTGTATATAAACCCTCATCCTTAAATGCTGTAATATAGGCTGCTGTTTCTTAAGGTTCAAGGTTAGCTAGTTTTGATGGTGACATATTGTCATAAGACGGATAAGTGGTTCCAAGAATGATCTGGAAATGATCAGAGAAACCCCAGGTTGGTGCTTCCACTTCTCTGTCCCAAAGGAATAAGCTGTGCCTGTTTCTTCTACCACACCAAAGAAAGGTCTAGGCTGATAAAGCTGTGTGTGGAATATGGAGAAATTGTAACTATTCTGTCTTTTTATTGCAACCACAGAGATCCAAAAATTGCCCACAGTTATCATACCTGTAAAAGAAGGCTGGGAGTCCAAGACAAAGTCTCTGGAATTTGAGACAAACCTTTCTGGGATCTGCTTTACCATGATCAGACTCTTTCTCAGATAAGCTGCTTGGGTACCAGCTGGTGCTTCCAGCACAATGGGTGCTGCTCCACAGGCCTTGTGCTCAACTTTTATTTAACAAAACTCTAAAATAGTGCCCCCAAAGCACCAAGAGTAGATGAAAATGAGATGCTCTTGAACTTTCTACCTCAGCCCAATCAGAACATAACCCCTCAAAACCAGAGAAAGGAACACTGCTGCCTTTCAGAAGGCTGCTGTGGGCAATGCAATTGCTGGTGCACCCCTGAAGGAAAGCTACAAGAATCCATGCCATGGAGGCTGTTCAGTCAAGCTTGCATTCCCTGTGTGGAAAACAGACTGCTGTAGTGATACCACAATGTATGTGAAACCTGACAAGTGGTTTTATTGTCCCAGGCTGTCATTGCCCTCTTCTTACCATCTGAATGTCTTTTCTTCCACTTGTCGTGATTGCCTCATTTATTTGGGCATTTAAGAAGGGCTAGGTTTCCTTGTGCCCTGTGGGTTTTACCCTAATAAAAAAAAAAAACAAAAACAAAAAAAAAAAAACAAAAAAACACAAAAAAACATTAATAACTGCAATAAATAATCACAAACATCAATGTGAGGTCTTAACGGGTTGAAAGTTTTGCTTTAAGACAAGTTTATTGCATTCAGAATTCATCCACACTATGAAATAAAGTGAACACACTGTTGTGCTGACCAAACTGTGAAGCATGTGTGCTAAAATCAATTCTATTAAATTGTTCTTCACTGAAGTACAACGTGCTCCCTTCCAGTCCTGACAAAGCAAATGATAGCTCTTTCTTATGTAAGGAGACAAGAAAGCTATTGTCATATCTGAAGCAGGAATAATAACAATTACTTGTTGCTGTAGGAATGTCAAAGAGCTTGCCTGGTTATGTCCACTTGGCATAAAACACCTTTGTTTATGCCAGGCTCAGAGAAATGACTGAACTCATGTCTTTTGATTGAACATTTTGCACACTTGAATTTTCCTAGGACAACATAAATTGTCCAGAAGATAGTAACGTGATGCTGAGAAACAACTCAATATTTAATAAAACTACTGTCTGTCTGGACTTGTTTTCTTTTTAATATAGTCTATGAAATTCTAGTACCAATAGTGTTTTTGTCTGCTAACCTCGTCTTTCTGAGACTTTGAGGCATTTGGCTCCTTGTGTGATGGGTGATCTTACCAAAAAATTTGTGATTAATAATGTGAGAGTAGCTTTCTAAACTCCTACTTTGTGATCAGCTTTTGTTTGTTTGTATTTGAAAATCTACCTTTCAGAATATGACAATATTTATCCAGAGGTTCAGCAGCAGGCTTATCTCCACAGCTTTCTTTTCCAATTCTACAGCACATATTCCATTGGAAAACAACCCCTTACTTCTGTTTTGCATTTGCAAAATTGCAACTTTTTTTAGTGCCAAACACTGGTTTTGTAAATTTTAAAACTGGGGCTTCTTGCCCTTACAGTAGCACTGGAGCCTCATCATGAACACATCTCTGCAGCTTTCTAAGGCTGTTTTCATTGGTGATGCATCAGATCCAATTTCCTCTTTGTCACTTTTGCTCATCATGGGCTTGTTTTGGAATAGATTCCACATGCTTGTGAAGTCAAGGGATACACCTGGGTTGTAGAACTACACCTGTGTTCTTGTTGGAGTTGGTAACTGTTAGTTTAGCACTATTCCCCACTTGGAATAAAGCTTTTAAAGGTTTCCTTGGTGTTGTAGAACTGATATGGGGTACTCCTTAATGAGGGTTCAGCACCTGTCAAATATTCATGGGTATTTCCAGAATCCGTGCCATGTAGTTTAAGCTGTCTGACTGTTTACTGGCCCACCTCTTCTAAGCAGCTTCACACTTTGGTAAAACCTCACATTGTTGTTTCTATTTGTGGTTAGTCAGACATGAGGACTGTAGCCTGTTCCTGGTAGTAGGCAGCAAAATTACGCAGCTGTAGGTTTTGACAGTCAATGGTTTCTAACCTTGTTTGTGGTGGATAAAGCTTTAGACCACCACCCGCTTGCAATCCCAATGGCCTCTGAATGTAACATTGATATTCAGAGGAAGTTGCATCAGTGGCCAGCTCACATTTCTTACTGGTAAACTGACAAAGTTCTCAGGAAAGGCATTACCTGGGCAGGTTACTACACAACGTTGATTCAGAGTTATTTTGGAGTGCTGTCTCCAAGAACATTAAATCCCTAAACTTGTTCCTAAACCAGTTAAAAACTCTTACACTGGTTATGCATTTTGCCAATAGTTCTTCAGTAGCTGCCTGCTTTCATGACAGTCACAGCTATATGAAATTTCCTTGCAAGGATGAAAAACAGCAAAACTACACTTTGGGCTAGGAGGAATAGTGGTGAGATTTTAAAGAGAATGTAAAGAAAGTATCCTTTCCTTGCTGTGATTTTCTCCTAAGTGGAAGCAGATGTGTGGGTAAAGGCTGTATCTTTTAAATTTTCATAAACATGAATTTTACACTGAACATCCCAGTGAAAAGCAGAGGGGCACATATGATTTTGTTAACAAGGAAAAAAATGTTTTTTAGTTTCAGTGGTCCAAAACCATTGACACGTTAATGTCTAGGAATCGTTGTTATTCCAGACCATCACAAGGAGAGAAGACCTGCCACTTCAGCAAGGAAAGAAAGAGATCTAAAAGCCTCTCTTGCATCATTCTCCTAAACTGAGCATTTAGTCCTTACAGTCCTCCCTGTGCTGTCCATCACCTACCCCTGCTTTCTCCACATCCTCTCCCACTGTATGAAGCTTTTGTTTTTTGTGACTCAGCTCCAGTCATTGAGTTTCCCCTTCTCTTGTGTTTATGATTACATAAAAAAGGGATTTTCTTATAAGAAATTTGTATATGAAACATATTGAGCTAGATGCCTCAGATGTGCTAGGGTTGGTTTGGGGGTCAGACACTTTATAGACAAGTTGAGCTCCTCAAGCAGGACATGTATCTGGGGTGTTCCAACATTGCCTGTGCTGTCACAAAGAGTCAGTCTGAACTGGACCTAGCATAAAAGGAAGATATTGCAAGCTTTGACTTGTATCCAACTCTGAACTTGGACATTTGATGAAGCTGGTGAGGGGTCTGGAGAACAAGTCGTACGAGGAGCGGCTGAGGGAGCTGGGCTTGTTCAGCCTGGAGAAAAGGAGGCTCAGGGGTGACCTTATCTCTAAGTACATCAAAGGAGGCTGTAGCGAGGTGGGGGTTGGTCTGTTCTCCCACGTGCCTGGTGACAGGACGAGGGGGAATGGGCTAAAGTTGCACCAGGGGTGTTTTAGGTTGGATATTAGGAAGAACTTATTTACTGAGAGGGTTGTGAGGCATTGGAATGGGCTGCCCAGGGAAGTGGTGGAGTCACCATCCCTGGAGGTCTTTAAAAGACGTTTAGATGTTGAACTTAGTGATATGGTTTAGTGGAGGACTTGCTGGTGCTAGGTCAGAGGTTGGACTCAATGATCTTGAAGTCTCTTCCAACCTAGATAATTCTGTGATTCTGTGATTAAACAGCAGTTTTCAAAAAAAAATAATAATAATATCTATTAATATTCTCTTATTTCTAAAATGGCTTGGCAACTGCAAAGAAATAGCAGCTTGGTGACCCAGTCCAACCTGACCCCTGACTTTCTGGTAAAATGAGCACATGTAACATCTCAATTTTTGGCTAGTTGTGAGTAATGAATTACTGGTAGGTTATGAATAAAACCACCTCAATATATTTTGGAGAAAAAAAAATATTAGATGGGTAAATAGAGTAAAAATGCATCTCTTCACAGTTTTAAATAGTGAGAAGAAACCTTTCGCAGGGTAAATTAGTGAGATATTTGGAAACTGCAAGATACCAACTTGGACACTCAGAATGGGTAGCAGGGGAGAAGAATGTGTGAGGAAGCAGTGAATTTCCACTGTTGCATAAACCCAGCTGTCACACTTGAACTCATATGTTGGTGGTGGATTATGTTTTCAAGATGAGGAGTTAAATGTGCCTCTGCATTGCAATAACAAGGTCTACTATCCTTAGGTTTCACACTGTGTTTCAGGCAGTTTGTTGCCACGTCAGCTGTTCCAACTTCCAAGCCCTAAGGAGCTCACTGACAGGTCTCTGTTGCTCCATGGGAAGGGTTTCCTGGGAATATTAGAGGGAAGCTGGGTGAGCTCATCCATTACAAATGACCAGTGGTCCTCAGCCTTGTATGAGGTAGGCAGTAAGGGGCAGCTATGTCGACCATGGCCCCCTTAGTGACAACCACAGCATACCCAAGCATGCCTCTTGGCCATTCAAGACTGATGATCTCATTTCTCCTTTCTGAGTTTTGCTCATTTCCTTGGGCCTCAACTCTTCATAGCCAGATCTCTGGAGTGTTTTACTGTGCTAGAATACTTTTCAAATGTCTCTATTCCCCCAAACCAAAATCGTCCAATTATCCTAGGAAGAAAGCCTTTGTAAACATGCCCATCAAGATGAATTTATCATCCAGAGGAATGCTTCTCAAGTATGACGGATACACATACCCTTGGGTAGAATAAACTTCTATATTATTAGCTTGTGTTTCAAATGATGGGGTTAGCATTCATTCCTAGCCACTAAATAATTTGGTTTACGGAAGCTTCTCTGGAATAGAACATGGTAATTCTAGTAGCTGTATATTATGTAATGTAAATACTGAAAAGCCAGCCATGCAAGATGGAAAATACCCCATGAATTTACTGTGGCTTTTCTCCCTTTCATATTTTTTCCCCTTTTGCTACTTAGAAGTCCACCAAGTTCTTACCCTTGCTAAACTAAAAACAGCGAGTGATTGTGGTATTCTTTCAGGTGCTTGGAGATACAGTTAAGGGAGTTAAGGGCTGTAACAGGCTGCTTTCTTCTTCCTCAGTGCAGCCACCACTTCACATTTCTGTCCAAGCAAAATGGAAAATGCAGGATAGACTATTCTGAAATCTTACAAAGATTCCCTTCCCCCCAGTAACTGCAGTTTTATTAAAAGATCAGTTTACATGCAGTTCCATTTATTAGTACTTTGACTCCTAGCCCCATAAAACTTCATGAAAAATCACGGCAGATCAGACCACAGGGACATCTACCTTCTGAAAAAGTAGAGTTGTACTTGAGCATGTGGAAATTGGTTGGCAACACATGAGAAAGCCAGAAACTGCCATTGTTCAAGCTTTCTTAGAGTATACATGCCCTCCAGCCAGGCTGGTTTTATGGTATAGCCCTGAGTGGTGATTCAGTGTGGGAATTCTTAACAGTGTTATTTATGGCTTCATGTCTCCGCCTTTCTGCAAACCACATTCTTAGATCTCCAGCCCAGCACCCCCAAAGCAAGAAGCACACACTGAGCACCACCTGAGAAAAGGCTTAAGAGACTAGACATGTGTCCCCTGGGCACACTGGGGAAGGGAAGAGAGAGTCCAGCTCTGTGGCATTATGCAGCTGCCTTAGTCATGAGCTCATCTCCTGCCTCATTTGTTCTGTTTTGCCTACAAAGTGGCAGGCACCGTCCTCTGCAGAGAAGTCTCTTACTACAACCTCTTGAGTTCTCTCTATCCCTATCCCCTATCCCTGCAATTTCCAGTCTTATTTGCCTTCATTAGGTCCTTCTGCTAATTTAATTGGGACCTTCATCCTGCCTCCTTGAGCAAACACTTGCAACCTCCTCCTCTGAATTTGCTTCTCTGTGTCTCCAGGTCATCTGCTGCTACACCGCTGGTCCCTTTGCTCCATTCTCTTTTCAACCTCAGATTTCCCTTCCCCAACTGATCCCTTGTCCTCCTCCCACATTCCTACCTCAGTCAATTAGCTGTTATTTTATTCATCTACCCAGTGGCCATCTCCTACCCACCTGCACAAAACCTCCAACATGGAAGGCTGCATTCACTCATATCCTACCTCTGCATTTCCAGGTTTTGTTGAAGGGCAGGAGATACCATCTACCCGCATTTAACCTGTTGCAAACTGTAAAGGTGAAATCCACTTTCATCAGGGCTACTCTTGGTAGACTGGAAATCCTGGAATCAAGACTTTGGCCTCACATTAGGAGGAAAGGGCTCGTCTGGCTGGACTATGAACAAAAACGACTTCGAGTGGTGGTGTTGTCATATGAGAGGAAAAGAAGAGCCTTAGTGAAAAACTGAAAAGCGTTGTCAGAGTGATTGATGTGTCCATGGTCGGCGGGGAAACTGTTAAAATGTGTCTGACTCACTAGATGGCACTGCAGAACAGCTTGGCAGCGGTTTGCGGGTCCTTTGACGGGGAGAAAGCTTGAGGGATGTTTTGTGTGTGATGGAGCAGCGTCATGTTTAATCCACAAAAGGGTCTGCGTGAAGCCTGAGAAGCCTAAATATTTTCTAGGTACAGACGGAGCTGTGTCTAGGAGCAGGGCCTGGGCTTGCTTCTCCCCTGCTTGAAATTTGAAAGAGAACTTTTTGAAAGGGGTTTTCCAGCATCATGACAATTGTGAATCGGGATGAACTGAAGCATCAGGTGTTTCAGGCCAAGAAAGAAAAGGGCTGAGTGTCCTGATAATAGTCCTTGTATTCTGGCTGCATTAAATTTTACATGGATTTTTACAAGCCTTTATTAGACACCCTGTAATTCCTGATTCTCTTCTCCTGTTGTTGGAGGGGTCCAAGGATTTCCCCAGATTTTCATCATGAAGCTATGGATAAAATTACACTGGAAGAGTGAAAGCTCGAGAGAATACATATGGGCAGACAGCAATGGAGCCATCAAATAGGAAAGAACTATCCTCTGGGTTTTAAAGGAATCACAAAGTACTTTCCCCTCCAAAAAAACAACTGGGGTCTACAGAATCTGTGGGGGTCCTGAACAGGCAAGAAAACAATCAAAACAATGCACCTCCAAATGGGGGAACAACAGAGACCGTGGAGAGAGCTCAAATAGTATTATTATTATTTTTTCTTCATCTTTATCCTTGTTTTATTTACAGACCAAGGCGTCAGCATCAGCCACCTCCTTGGTCATCTGATCCCATCCTGTGGGTCTGCTGGGGAGCTGCAAAGCAGCTACACAGCACTGCAGTACAAGAGTACCTCCTGCTTCCATTGGCAGGGCCACATTTTGGCTTTGTCACTGTGAACCCTCTGCCATTCTCAATTATAAACAAACACAGCACTGTAATAAAGCAACCCCTATTTAAGGGTGATCTGAGGGAGTTCATTTCATGGCTTAACAATGTGAGATGACCTGTATCAATGAACCCCGTGAACCTGGCTGATTTCAGGAGATGGTTTCATTAGCAAGAGAAACCAGGTGAAATTTGCCAGGGAATAAAGCACTTTCCATGTCCTGTGTTTTTCTGCTGCTCCAGATTCCTCACATAGCAGCTCTGCTCAGGGACCCTCTCAGATGTCCTGTCTAGCAGACAGTGCCCTGGAGGAAGGAAGACAGTAAATCAACTTTGTCTCTTGCTGCAGTAAAGCTTACAGCAGCTTTTTTTTTTTTTTCTTTTTTTTTTTTTTTTTCAGAAAAGACAGCTGGTTTACCATGCAGTCAATAAGATTGTTTCCCTTCAATTCCCTTCAATTCAATTAAAACACCAGGAGATAGACTCTTCATATGGTCTTTAGGTTTAATAATGCTGCAAAGCCTTTTCCCATGTACTGTGTGCATGTTACTGGGAAGCATAACTGGCTTGGGGAGTGTGTACTGGTTTCCCAAGACATGTTCGCATCTGTGTAGGCACAGTGGCTCTGTCTTCAGGGGAAGGCTCCTTCTTCCTCCTCTGCCTCTGGTTTCCCAGCTGAATGCAGAGAAAAGTCTTGCTGTTGGGCTGTTGTGTGTTGGCCACTGACAAGTACTGTCTGGGCTGTGTGTGGTCGGTGTGCTGCCGTGGGAGCCCGAGGGCAGAAGGGAGAAGTACCAGGCATGTGCTGCTCTGCTGTAGATCCATGCTTTCTGACCTCCAGTCCCAAACATGCAGATGTCCTCTCTTTCCCTGGGTTAAGTTTCTCAAAAAATATGTCCAAAAAACCTCGAGCTTCAAATAAACCCATTTGGGTTTGCTTTATTAGCCTTTCGTCTTTTGGAATTTAAATATTAACTACATAAATTCTTGAGCTTTTCTCTGCAGCTATAGGGTTGAGAAGCTTTGTGGGAAGGGAAAATTCATACCATCCCTGTCTGAAATAAAACACTAACATTCATGAAGTGCAAGAATAGTTCCCTGACTCAGAATAAAAGGCTAAGAGTTGGTAAAGTTGCTTTCTTGTTAGAAGCAAGAACAGCATGTGGCTGTTTTCCCTAGGGAGCAATGAAGTTGCCCTGTGCTTCCTGGTGCCCACCAAGCTCAGACTAATCAGGTTGGCACCCAAAGCTGTGTAAATTGTCTGATGATAACACATGGCTACATGTCATGTCTGCATCAGATGGTTTCTTGTGGGAGCCAAGACACTGGTGACCCAGCCTACCCTGGCCAGAGAGAAGGTGCCTGAGATACAAAACAATTGCAAGAGATTCTCTGAGTGATGTGGATAAGGCTGCTCTGGAGATGTTGCTTTTTGTTGTTGTGAAACTCATTAATATAAACCAAACTATAAGCTAATTTATGAGCTTTACAATTTATTTCCCCAGGACCCATAAATTTTCCAATGTTACTTATTTTTAGGTCACCCCTACAAAATAACAGCATGTTTTGGAGGGATTACATCTTGACTTCACTTTGAGGGAGAAACCAGTCTAGCACTGCTCTTATTTTAACTGTTACAGCTAGTACATGTATTATTTGTACTGTGTATTACTATTCCTGCAGAAAAGTAATGAGCACACAGATAAATCCCCTACTTCAGGCACCTGAGCTAGAGCACTGCTGCCTGATTCCCAAAGCATGGCTCTGTCGTATTGAAAATATTGCTGCTTCACATATATACTTAAGATCACTGGATGAATAAATTCCATTGCAAAACTAGCAACACTGCAGTATCTTCTCAAATACTGAACAGCAACTGTACATTAAGAACATATAAGCATGTGCAGCAACACCATACGTAACTTCATCAGGAATTAGTTAATGTTTTTGAAGGACTTCAAAGATTCAGGTGGTGTTTCTAAAAAACACAATTTCACTCTCTCAAGTGAAGACGGTAATGATTCCAATGTTTACAAAAACATTTGCTTTGTCTGGTTTTCATATTCTAACAAGGTGGAAGCTACTTTACCACACCAAATGTGATAATGGAAGGATGAATGACTACAAGATTTGATTTTCATAACAGAGTGTGCAAGTGAGGAGTGTTCACATGTGGTTGTATGTTTGTATTAGTTATAGAAGCTGCTGAAAGAAAATTCAATGAACATGTCCTTGGGGATTCTTTGAAGTCTGTATACTCGAAAGTAATCCTTCTATAGTGTTTGCATATGATTTCATTAGGTCACTCATTTATAACTCAGGCAAAGTCTTAATGGAAGACAGAGAACTTATATGTATCTTGCTGAAATAAATGAGGTCCAGCAAAGAAACATCAGACAGAAGTAGGCATTCTATTTTTTTATTTTATTTTATTTTATTTTATTTTATTTTATTTTATTTTATTTTATTTTATTTTATTTTATTTTATTTTATTTTATTTTCCTTGCTAAACAAATCAAGATAGTTGCTAAAATTTATCTGTACATGTAGTCCTAAGGTGGACTATACTTTCTATACTAACTTGTGTGGAAGACCAGGTGTTCAGAGATTCTGAAGGAATGTTCTTATTTCTTTCTTTCACCGTGCCAAAATTGTGCTGGGCATATACCATACTGCTTCAAGATTAATGAGGTTTATGCCAGATGTGCCTTAGCAGAGTAATCCCAAGTTATTTCTCAGGGGTGAAATGGATATTTTAACTATTGGAATAAAAGCCTAGTGAAAAGCTTATTCAGTACTGAGCAATTCAGGTGTCAAGGACAAAAAAAAAAAAAAAAGTAATTTTGAACAAAGAAATCTCTGGGTCAGTTGGCCATCATTCATTGTTGGGAGGTGTCATGTTTTTATACAAAAACATCACGAAGTATTCAGAACAAATGTTGGCATTAAAAAGTGACAGATGATCTGAACTCCACATACCTGGCAGATGCACATTGGTCTTGTTAACAGAGACTCAAATGTAACTGCTTCTGAGAGTGATGGAATAACTGATTAATTTTGGCTCTTATTCACTATATTTCTGTAGTATTGATATATATATATATATATATATAAGTAGTGTGTGACACAGACTATGGACTCTTATCTGTTTTCCTTTCTTACTGGTCAAGATGCTTCTTTCTTTATAGAAAATAAGGGTTTCACAATCCAGGCTGACACTAGTCTGCTCAATTAAATAGCTGCAGGAAGCTGGCACAGCTCAAGACTTGCATGTCTATTGGTTGGAAGTGGAGCCCTATGTACCAGTGGTGTCTGGTTCTTTAGCAGATGTGCTTCTCAACTCTCCTGGTACTCCAGAGACCCTGGGTCTCCAGAGACTCTGCCTGCCAATGCATTGTAGTGTAAGCCTGTTAACAGACATGCATTTCTTAATTACTTTTCATGTATCTATTGAGAAGGGTCTGCAGAAATCATCAAAAAATGGATCAAAAGCTTATGGTTTCCACTGGTCAACACACAGTGAAGTAAGATGTACTAGTTATCCTGTGTGTACTGTGTAGGCTACTAAGAGCATCCAGCTCTGAACAGCTGCAAGTTTAGGTGATGCTTACAAAACAGGGGAAGTAAACATGCTGTGCCATGAGGTACAAAAAAAAAAGGGGAGCATCTCCCGTACTCCCGTAGGGTTACGTTTCCACAACTGCTTTCTTTTCTTGCTGCATCTTTCATATCACTGAACCTCCTGTCTGTGAAGGAAAGGCTCAAGCTGAAGCTGGCCCTCACTTGATTTTCCTCAGCAATGAAGCCAGCTCCCAATATGGGGTAAGATATAAGCCCACACATGGCATGCACAGTGTGACTTATCAGTGAGTTTAGGTTTCAGGGTAAGCACAAGACCTGATTTAAGGTGGTGGGACAGAGTACATGAGAGTCTATCCCATGAGCATTGAATATCATGACATTGCTGTTCATACTTCTCACATTTCATGTGTGCTCTTTACAGACAGCCTTGGTTACATGTCTGTATCCTTATACAGATCTAGTGACAGATTTGCTTCTTAGTGAATAATACAGAATGCCTCTATATAATGGCAATCATTTGCTGGTTGATTTTTTTCAAATGTACTGAAGTATTCCTTCATGTCTAGTTTGTCAGCCTGTGGGGGCATATTTGTCTTGTTTCCAGTAATCAGAAAGCATGGCTGGGAGGGATATGCTCATAGGTGACAGCAAGAGCCCCAAATGTACTGTAGCTCATAGGCTGCAGATAGCACAAAACAGACCCTTTTACTCTAGGGCAGCAAGAGAAATTGGGCAGACAGTCTCAGAGCCCGTGTGTCAAGTACTGCATTCAATTTGTCATGTCGTGGTCAGGGGGCGATTTGTTTTTGCATATGAGATCATTATGTCAACAGGACGAGGAGGCAGTGAAATGCAAAACAAAATTCCCAGTCTTGGGAGTCTTATCGCTTAGCTCACAAGCCAGACAGCATGGAGTCCCCAGAAGGGGAAGCAGCTATACTGGCAGAAAAAAAAGCCTGTGTTCTTACATACCATTTTTATTTTCAAACATAAACAGGCTGCAGAAGAATGAAAGCAAATCAGCTCCGCTGTCGCGAGCAGCTTCCAAGTACAAACTCTCACCCATGCTGTCTGCATCCAGCAGCCGTCATTCAGCTGCAGTGCTTTAGAGCAGGACTAGCAGAAATCACCCTTTGTACCCAGGGACCCCAAGCCAAGGCTCCTCCTCCAGAGGAGCTGAGAGCTCTGCTCTCTGCAGCAGCAGGAAAGCCCATGCTGAAATGCAACAATTCATTTTGGTAGCACGTACCTACCACACAAAAGCAGAGTCCCAGACAGCATTTTAATTTTCCCAAGTAGAAAAAGCTCTGGAGCAGTTGAATTGGAAAGAAGTCTCTGCTTTTTCACCCAGCCTGCAACACCTATATGCAGTCTGTGCTCTTCACTCAGCTTCTGTGGGGCTGAGTCCTCACCTCTGACACTAAGGCATGTTAGTGACTCCACTGGTTTAAGTCGGTAAGGACCCATCTTACGTGTCAGTAAGCAAAAAATTACAGTATAATGCACCTCAAGATACACCTGCGTTAGTGCCAGCAGAATTGGATCCAATGGTAGTCAGAGCATCAGGATGATTTTAACAGAGTTAGCACTTGATTTTTTTGCCCTTTTAGGGAGTAAGAGGGCTGCTGCTCCATGGGGGGACACTCCTGCTTTCCCAGCATTTCGCTCCACTTTGTCTCTCATCTCTCCTCCCAGCCAGGCAGGGGAGGGGACTTGGCAGGCGGCGGGGTGCAGGTGACAGCTGGAGGGACACGGCACTGGTGGGAGCACCTCCCAGTCACACAGGTTGCACCGGCAGGGTGGAGGGAGCCGGGCAAGAGGAAATTCCTTGCACAGCTTCCAGAGCTCACCAATACGCACCTCCATAGGAATGGGGCAGAGTCAGACCCTCAGTAAATAGGTTCCTTGGGGATGAAAGGTGCTATATAAGCAAAGCAAGGCGGCAAGCAGTCAAAAGTTTGTTGCTCTCTTTTTCCCCTTCCCTTGATCCTTTGTGGATTTGGCTAGTTGGGTCTGCACTGTTACTGTGTCAGGATTCGGAGACCTAGCAGCAATGAATTTCTCACTGCTACTGCTCCAGCCCTAATAGCAAACAGCTGAGTGAAGAATGAGGTCCCGGCTGAAAAACAAACAGAGCTTTCCTCCCCTTGCTTAGGCTGTTGCTGGAGCAGCAGCAGCTCCACTGTTATTGTAAGCCCCTGGTGTTAGATGCCAGTTCTGGGACTGTAAGTGAGGTTATATTTAGCCTGCCGCCACTCTATTGTTGGGGAATGGCCCAGACTATACTGCCTTTTTCTGGATAGGTAGAGCCCGAATTTCCAGCCAGGAATAGTCAAATTTGTTTTAAAGGTAGTTTCTCACATCCCATTTTACCAAGCAGAAAAGAAAATAATAATAATAATAAAAAAAAAACATGTGGCACGAAGAAAACAAAGCATACTTTGATTGAAAGTGTAAATGTATTATTTTGACTGTTCATTTTTTATAACCAGTAGCTTTCTGAAGAGGTGAAGGCAACTTTATTTTATTTTATTTTTCAAGCAGTCAAACATCTGAGTGAGACTTACCTTATTTGAACAGAGTGAAAGTTGGCAGATTTGCTTCTAACTCCCGGACTCATTGACTACTATGGCTGCTATACAGTAGTTGAAGTTATGCCAGCCTTTCCATTATAACATTCCCTCTCTCTTCTCATTTTCAGGGCTTTCAAACTTGGCTGTAAAAATCTGCTCCAGGTTAAAATCTTGGCACCCAGAGTCCCAGGCCAGGTGCGACTTCTTAAAATCACCGTGGGCCAAAACCTGAAATTAGTTTCAACTTAGTCTTTAGTCACTGGCATACAGCTGTCTGCTCACTTTAGGAGAGCTTTACGTGAGAAGTTATAGGGTACAGATTAAAGGAGGAATGCATTTCCTTAAGGGAAAACTAACTAGAATAAATATACAAATATTTGTGAGATATATGTCTGTTGAACTGAGTCTGTACAATCACCCAGGTTTTCAAAAGATCTGATGGAGATGACATTTACTTACTTCCCAGCAGACCTCACAACCACACTGTGTAGCTCAACACAAAGTGAATGGCCCACCTTGTGTTTTCCATAACTCTGGAAATAGGCAGGAGGGAAGGCTGCCTGGTACCTGGGTTTCTGCAGTCTCTCATACTGCTCCCCCAAGGCCAATCTGGGTTTCAACTTGCATTTCATAGCTCAGGTGGTCGTGCTCACCTTGCTGGAGGCTCTCACAGAGCAGCTTGTCCCTGGTCTCCTTATGTTATCCCCCAGCAATGAATCAGGGGTCCCTCTTTCAAACAGAGGTTACAGGCCTGGGGTGAGCCTGGCTGAATTCAGCTGTATGTGGGAGCACAACACCAGCCCATTTCAAGGGTTCACTGGGAGCTTGTGGAGAGGGACCAAAGCAGAACATTCCTTAAGGGAATCAGTCAGGTCACACAGGTCATACACCCTGTGATGCACAACTTCTGTCCCAGCAGGAGTCAAACTTTTGCTGTTGTTCTAGACAGCGCAATAGTCATTTGTATTATAGACCTACACATACAGGTCCTCACAGTCAACCCAGGGAGCAGCTCTGCCATGTCTGTGGCACTTTGTAATCATCCATGAGTCCTACCAAAGGGAGCCTGTTCTGGTCTGCTAGAGGTTCTCTGACACCAGGTGACCTAAGACTGGGAGTTAGACCTAGGTTGCCTGCACACTCAGGCACACCCAACAGAAGATAAGCAACAGCAAGAAAAGCCAAGCTGACACTTCCACAAAAGTTTTCCACATTTCCTGTGACTCCGGGCTTGTACTATTTGGCTCTAACTAGCACGAAATGCCACCAAAAAGGCTGCAGTCTAGTCTGTGCTGCAAGGCTGCCTTGTAACAGAATAGAGGTCTCTCTGCCAAAGGACAGGAGAAGTGGTAAGCAGGGAACAACGCAGGCACCTTATCTTTCCGAAGGCAAAGAAGGGAGGAAAGAACCACCAACTCTCGCATCCCAAACATCTCTCCTGCTTAAGAAAAATTTCCAAATTTAAGGTCTTAGATTTTTTAGGGACATCTGTCCCACTGGCCCAGACTTATGTTTGTCTACGAAGACCATTTTTGGTTCTATGTCTGTGTTAAATGACATAAGACCTATAAGTATGGATGTACTGGGTCCAAGCAAATGGTTATCAGTATCCTGTGCCTTGTCTCTAATATCAATCAGAAACAGATGTGCAGTGAGGAAAATGAAAAATAAATGTAGCTATAGTTCCCCTAAATGTTCTTCTATCCCCCAATATTTTGTGTCTTAGAAAGTTCCTCAGTTGGAGTATTTGTATTCAGTGACCCTTGATAGTTTTTCTTTCATTAATTTATTTAGTACACTTTGAACTTATGTAGACTTTGTACCAACCTGCAGAAAACAGTTATGCAGATTACATACTCAAAAAAAAAAAAAAAAAAAAAAAAAAAAAAAAAAAAAGGAAATTCTTTGTATGGGGAGAAAGAGTAAGCAATGTCTCCCTGCTTACTGCTCTGCACCAGGGCTTTACAGAGCACTGTGGCATATGGCCTTACAGCCAACTGGACTGCAACTGTGCAACTTGGCATGTGCTGCAAAGTTTCAGCCTGAATCTGTGGGGCAAAGGACTCGAGTATATGGATGTAGGAACTGATGAGGAGGTATTTGGAAGGCATGTACCCATTTTCCAATCAGATTGGTAAACTTCCTTTCATTTGTGATTTTCAGGGAGCTTCTGAAGGAATATTGTGTAGGACTGTGTAGGAAGCAGGGAAAGCTTATGTTGTGGCACAGTGGTCAAGAATATTTCAAAATAACTAAGTGGCACTTCCAAAAATACTCCTGAGAAATGAAAAAGCCGGAGGTATAATTACAAGGGAGTAATGGACGGCTAGGCCCTTGTTACTTTTATTCTCCTATTCCACAAAATCACTTTGGAATATCTCAGTGGGGCAAATGTTGGTTGTAGCCCAAAAAACGTTTGCTAAGTATCCTCCCCTGGGGATTATAATTTCAAAGAAAATAGATTTTTTTGCTCTGCTAATCGCTGTTGCAGTTATCAAACCTTTGTTCTTTAAAGATGCTACAACTGGAATCATTCAGAAGCAATTTGTATGGACGTTCTCTAACCTATGTAAACCCGAGAAATGTTTTATATCACCTGCTAACAGTTTTCCGTAACCTCATACTTTCCATAGTTGCGTCTTTCTTGTGAGGAAAAAGAAATCTCTTCCTCCACCCACACTACTACCACATATACCAGCCGACATCAGACAGCAGCTGTTTCTAGTTTCAGCGAAAAATATAATAAAAAACAAAATGTCTAATGTGGTATGCCAAAAAAAAAAAAAAAAAGAAAAAAAGAAAGAAAAAGCGTTGTTCCAAATTACCCAGAGGTATGAATATTGTTAGAAGGAAAGCATCCTTTCCCAATCAGCTTTCTGTGAAGCATTCATACTCAATCACTTTCTATTCATGACTTGGTACTAGTCATTTATCTGGTCGAGTAGGGGAAAAAGCTGCCACAGAGGAAAGTGAATGGATATGTTACTGTCACTTGTCTACATGGCACCTAGAACTCTCAGGGAGCCCGTGATATCATAATGCTAACAGGCATATGCTTAACCTGGCAGACTGCGCTGCAGTCACAGAGAATTGAAAATCATTAGGAATAATTTTAAGTGAATGAAACTCCAAGCTCCTAGTATTCACCTCAGAATTTATTTTATTCTTTTATTTTCAAGTTAAATATTTATGTTTGCAATTTGCTTCTCCAGTGGTGTGCAATTTTGGACAAGATGCTCTATTAATACTCTCCTCTTCAAACTTGTGCATTTCCCTTCCTCTTTGAGATCTGCAGTTCCTTTGTGGAAAAATGTCAGGAATTAATTACTTTTCATACTTAGCTCCAGAGACTGATTCTCATGATGATGGTGATGATGATGATGATTTTTTTTTTTTTTTTGTAGACATTAGAGGTCAGTGGATTCCTGTTTCTTTACTTTGTTCACATTCTCTTTTACAAGGAGACAGGATCTCTTCCTCTGCATGACTCTAACACCAGCTGAAATGTCTTACTAACTGTTTGGAGGATGCCATCATTGCCATGATATGTGTGAGCCTGATCTTTGGTACTGATGATGTATCAACCTCCACCTCACATGCACCTTAACTGCACAACCCACTTTTGTGCATTTTATATATATATAATAAATAAATAAATAAATATATATATATATATAATAATATATATATATAATTATTATTATAATTATATTAATTAATATTATAATATTAATATATTATAATTATTATATTATATATTATATAATATTATAATATTATAATTATATTTATATAATTAAAATATATAATATATAAATGTATATATATATAATTAAACGAAAAATATACAGTTGCTTAATTTTCAATGTAGGAAAAGATCATCAAGATGAAAGAAAGATCTATGTAGCTAGGACAAGATTTGCAGTCCCACCATGGCTTTTTAGCTATATCTAGTGTAAACTGAGATTGGAAAGATTGACTGGTAATGGATGACATGGATTGACTGATAATGGATGACATGTCAGTCAGATAAGGGTAGAGTATACCATGTGTTAATCTTTAATGTACACAGATTTATTTATTTTTTTATTTGTTTAAGGAAACCCTGAAAACTTTTGTTTAAATATTGAATTGAAATATTTTTAAGCATTTACACCCCTCTTTGGATATTTTTGTGGATGGATAAACAGAACAGCTTGGTCTCATAACTTGGTTTCTCCACAGTAATTGTAACAGTTCATATCTTAATGTAAGGATAATATGGTTTCTAGTGGCTTAATTTGACATTTTTTTGAAAGAGAGATAGAATGAAAAGTTACACTTTTCTATGTGGGTTTTCTCTGATGAATGAAGAGTCCTGTGCTCTGGGGAAATAACTTTAGGATTTTCCTGTGCATACTAGACAGAAGTCTGCATCTGTCTTTTTTATAATGAATAGATGAAACGTAACAGGAAATTCAAAGAATTCAAGATAACCCCAGCCAGAAGTAATAAATATAGCACATATTTGAACATGCAGAACATTCATTAAATACTAATGATAATAATAATGTTTGAAAAACAACTTGAAAAGGAACAGAAAATCTCTTGTGAAAGATAGTTCTTTCAGGAAAAGAAACATTCCTTTGGTGGTCACATCGATCTGGTCCTTTGCAAACGCACATAATTCATCATGGTTGGCTGTCTCCTCAGGAACGCTTCAGGAGCTGGTTCAGAGGGGTATTGTACAGGTTAGGAGACAGGCACTAAGGCTGTGCTACATGAAGAGAAATTTACACTATTCTTGCCAGATTTAGGGCACTTCTGGCTAAAATTGGCAGTTTCATCACTTCAGGTACACCTCTAAATAGCTACTGTAAAAACAGTGAAAACCTTTTTCCATCCCTTAGGCTAAGAGTTTCACTAGCAGTGGTTGGAGCTAGAAAGGAATAGCTCATCAATTCAACGAGCCATGAGATCTGGAGAAGAGAATACTCTCGGCTTGTCCAAAATGTTTGCTGAATCACCTCCTCCCTTTTTTCTTTTTAAGTGTGAGCAGCTCTGTAAAACAATGCTGTCAGTGGTTTTTAACATTACTTGAATCCTGTGTTTCAACAGAAGAAAGGTTTCTTATATGCAGCTAAACGGACAGGGAAGGGAATCTGTGTACTACAGCTTTTCATTCCCTGGTTGAGATCTCTATTATCTGTGGAATTGCCTTTTAATGTATTGTATAACCTGGGAAAATTCTGGAGAGACTTACATTACACCTTTTACAGTTCTTTGAACAGCGGCAACTGGATCAAGCACCATGACTGATGACAGCTTCAAAATCTTTTCTCTCCCTTACTCATGTTTTGAACATTGGTCACCATTGGCAAGGGTATGCCAATTATTTCCTCTCTGGGATGAGGATCAGGGTAGGAGATTGCTTACTTACTAACAAAAAAGAATCCCAAAAATTCAATCTCGGTTAGCATCTTACTGGGGGCAGGTCTGTGGCACCTGGCTGTAACTACATCTGTGAACAGAATTGTTTCTGGTTCTGCAGCTTCATGCCCAGAATGGCTCTCAGTGGTTTCAATGTGGAGAAAAATGTCTCCCATGTCTTAACAGCTGTGAGTAAGGAGTTAGTTGTTAGCAAGCAATTAGCATTGCAGTGTTTAAAATTTTAAAGCAACAAAAAGTTAGAACAATTTCACTGCTTTCTCCAAAGGCATATATCCCTGTCTGCTCTCACATGCCTTTACCTCCAGCATATAACTTTTCGTATTTCCATACACCTTTTTTATGTGTTCACAGTGATGATGGTGGTAGGATAGGATGCAGGAATTTAATGCAGGTAAAGGGGGTTATTAACCATAAAGAAGAATGCTATTAAGATACTACTGCATAATACCTGAGAGTTGTGATAAATTGTGCATATTTGGTCTCCTTTTTCTCTCAGTTGTTTTCTAGTACAGAGCAGTAACAATCAGACTTATTTTGGATGGTGCCATGTGGGAGGATGTAGGTGGAAACTGGATAAACCAAAACACTGTCATTTTTTATTTTTATTTTTATTTTTATTTTTTTCCTCCATAGGGGAGCATTTCATCATTTCACTGGTGTGATGTGGAAAGGAAGTCTATTTCCAAGGAATCTAAGAGTTGATCCTTACCCTAGGCTTACTACAGTCACTGGGTTTCTGATCCCCACTGTCATAACCCTTCTCAGCTGAGATAACTAGTGAGTTGATTGTGACTTTGTCCTTACCCATTGACAATCCATATTGTATGAATTTGTTTAATCAGGTGTAATCTGTATTTCTGTAATCCATACAAAGACCACTTAGGGTTAAAATGGTATGCATAAACAGGAATGGATGATTGCCCTTAAATTGTGTAGACAACTTTTTATCAATATGAGTGAAGAAAATCTCTAGGTAATGTTAACTGTTGAATAGAAAACAAAAATCTAAATATCTGTCTGTGGGTACGAGCATGTACTGCACTTTGGCTACCTGGCCTATATTTAAGTCTGATCCCATGGGAATATTTCCACTGTGTTTAATTGAACATTTGGCTAATTAGAAGGTATATATGCATTGCAAAGTAGATTAAGACCAGAATGATCTCTTTCCTGCAAAGAATAGATCTTTGCTATAAATAAAAATTATAATTTGTACTGTATTTTCTACTGTTTTGCATGTGTTTTGCATTTCCTCTTAGAACACTGCATAGGAGAAAAAGTAAGGAAATCTTTTCTAGTAGAAGCTTTAAGGGTAAAGGTGAAGACTGTGTTTATTCACATTTGGAATTTGGCAAGATAATTGGAATAATGTCAGATACAACATAGATCAAAGTTCTATTTTATAAAATTCCTGTCTTAAGGATAGCACATCCCAGGAAAGCAGGGTGTGCAATAGAAGTTGTTTTAGCACCAGAAAGGATTACCAGCAATATTGTCTATGGCATCTGGTTTCCTTTGGAGGTATTCAATCTAAATGCTCTCCATTCCTTATGTTATGTTTGAGAGCCACAGAATTTACTGCAAGCTGAGAAATTAGGTCTTAAGTATAAGATCATGGTATATCAAATTTCATTGTATCACTTTCTTGCGCTGAGTCTAATAACTTCTGTTTGGTGAAAGTAGCTTTTAGAACGATGGAAAGTTTGAAGCTGGAAACATGAAGGCTCAAGAATTCTTTGGTGCTTTATTCCAGTTGTTAAAACCAGAACAACTATGACTTCTTTCTCAATTGCATTTGGCTGACCTCAGTCATCAGACATTGTTTTTTTGTCATTTCCTTCTCTCCTGTGTTATATTTTTGTCCTTTGAATTTTCTCCTCATAAAGAATGTATACCTTCCATAAAAAAAGCACCTGTGAAGTTTCTTTTTGCAAGACTAATTTATTAAACATCTCCAGTCTCTCATAACATATCACCTTTTCTAGCCCATATTTTTTTTTATTTTTTTTTTGGGTGATTTTTCTCTGAACTGCCTCTTCTCAGGACTGACTGCATTATTGATTCAAGTCTCATCCTTTACTTCTTCATGGACTAAACAACCACCAAATCTTCTGCAGCCTCGGGATCACAGAATCACAGAATCACAGAACTGCAGGGGTTGGAAGGGACCTCGAAAGATCATCAAGTCCAACCCCCCTGCCAAAGCAGGTTCCTCAGAGCAAGCTGCCCAGGTAGGCATACAGAAAGGCCTTGAATATCTCCAGAGAAGGAGACTCCACAACCTCCCTAAGCAGCCTGTTCCAGTGCTCCATCACCCTCACTGTGAAGAAGTTCTTTTGCATGTCAGTGAAGAACTTCCTGTACTCTAACTTGCAGCCATTGCCCCTTGTCCTATCCCCACAAACTACTGAGAAGAGTTGGCTACATCCTTCTGTCCCCCACCCCTCAGATATTTATATACACTGAGGAGATCCCCTCTCAGTCTTCTCTTCTCCAGGCTAAACAGACCCAGGTCTCTCAGCCTTTCCTCATAAGGAAGATGCTCCAGGCCCCGCATCATCTTTGTGGCCCTCTGCTGGACTCTTTCCAGGAGATCCCTGTCTTTCCTGTACCGGGGAGCCCAGAACTGGACACAGTTCTCCAGGTGAGGCCTGACCAGGGCAGAGTAGAGGGGGAGGATCACCTCCCTTGATCTGCTGGCCACGCTCCGTTTAATGCATGCCAGGATCCCATTAGCCCTCTTGGCCACAAGGGCACAGTGCTGGCTCATGGTCAACCTGTCGTCCACCAAGACCCCCAGGTCCTTCTCCTCAGAGGTACTCTCCAGCAGGTCGTCCCCCAGCCTGTACTGATACTTCAGGTTGTTCCTTCCCAGGTGCAGGATACCAGCTTTCTGTTCCTGTGGGTGGTGTTTTAGAATGGATTCTATTATAAGATTATTTTTTTTCTTCTTGGTTTTAAACCATAGACTTGAGAAGATGACAGTAGAAACACATATAAACACATAAAGCACACACTTTAGCTGTATTCAACTTTGTGCATGAAAGATGGTACTAGTTGTGTAAGTTGTCTTGTTGCTAATGTTCGTCTTCTCTTGAGGCAGGGCAATATATTACTTGAGTTCCTTTCAGATGTGTTTTATGAAACTTTTTTTTTTTTCTTCTCCTAAGAATGCTGTCACACTAGCTGACCTTTTTTCTTGCCCCTCTGAAAATACTGGCACAGTGTTAGCACTCCTGCAGTCTGTTGAATTCTCCAAGAAAGATGAGATTGGCCCATACAGTGACTGGGGTGAAAGGAAAGGAGAATGAGGCATATGAATTTTTAGATGGAGAAGTTTACTTGTATTTTACAATACAAGTAAAATCCTCGTTGAATCAGAACACTGTGCAGTGGAAATATCATTTATCATTTAATTACTTACCTGCTAGATTTCACTAGTTTCCTGACTATAACCAAATAAAAGTTGCATTTGTGTCAATATATCTTCTAGGCATCTTCTGGAGGCATTTGAATTATTATTATTATTATTTTTTTAAACATATGAATAAAATCTGCTGCTCTTTGTTACTTATTCAGATTTCTGTTGCCCTGTAGTAAATTGTTTTTGTTATTTTATTTTAAATAAATGCCCAGGTCTAATTTATAAATATTGTGATGAAATAATTTTAAAATACTAAGCTATGTTCTCTAGATAGTAGAAAAAGGTTTTAAAGAACCTGACGTTCATCAAAAAAAAATAAATATATATATTTATTAATTTATTAGGTGTTTACTATAACTCTACAGATTTAGGTTGGATATTAGGAGAAATTTACTGGAAAGTTTGTATGGCATTGGAACAGGCTGCCCAGGTAAGTGGTTGAGTCACCATCCCTGGAGGTCTTCAAGAAATGTGTGGAAGTAGAACTTAGTAGCATGGTTTAGTGGTGGACTTGTCAGTACTATGTTAAAGGATGGACTGGATGATCTTAGAGGTCTTTTCCAGCCTGAATGGTTCTATGATTCGATAATTCTTTTTTCATAATTCTTTTTTGAGGGCTGCTTATGAGACAATTGCACATGCAAAGAGCCTTGTGCTAGAAACTGAAAACTGGGACTAACAGCTCTTTGCTTTTGGATGATTTCTCTTTTTCTGTTGATGCCAGGCAGTACAGCCAGGTTCTAATCCATTGTCATGACAGATGGATGAAACCTTATAACTGAAGCTGTCCAGCTTTGCGCGTGCCATAGCCCAAACAAAGGTGATGGACCAGTGCAGAGTTGGCTGGCTGCCCCTCTTCCTAATTAATCTAAATGCCTATCCTCAGCCATCCACAATACTGGAGTAAAGAGGGAGTAACTTCATTACAACAAAAGATCTACATCAGTGCAATTGAGAATATAATTCAGCTTATCATCAATTTGCCTTTAAATGTGGCCTCTTACAAATTTTTACATGAAAAACATTCCAAATCATTCTTCTAAAAATGAAGACTTGCACAAATACTGCCAGAAAACTATTTTCTTTCTGCAACTTCTAGTTTGCCAAAGAAACAGTGGGAGAGAGGTATTCTCATGACAGCAAATATTTTTATAATTTAATATTTCCATAATGGAGATATCTACAGGAAAATAGAAAGAAAATATCCATAACCATACATTAAGTATTGTGCCATCACAATATGCCTAACAGATTAGACATATGCCATTTAAGTGTCACTGAATTGTCCTAATTTTTAAAAGGTTTTCTGGATTCAATTTCCGATTTAACAGTGACACTTGATTATTATGATTCTATTCAGCTTTTCTTCTGCTTTGAATTTATACACTAGAATTTTCTGGAATATTTGTCTTCTGAGAAATTACACGTGGATGCATAATATGTACTTGACAAATCTGCATGTGTTGACACTATACATAATTACGTGTACTGTGAATGAGAGAAGGAAATAAGAACTGAATACAGGTTTTGTGGCTAGTCCAGCATGTACAAATAAGAGAAGCTCATTTTGCCAGTACACAGATGCTGAAATTGTCCCTTACTTCCTACAATGTACATTAGCAGTTGTACATGTTTGCAGAACATGTTTATAAACACGAAAGTGCACAATTCTGTCTGGCCATTAATATGTCTAGATCAGGTAAGGACACAATTACTTTTGCATGCAGATATTTTGAGGTGCAGTTGAGATTTCTTCAAGATTCATTCTTAAAACAAAAATAAAAATAAAACCTTGAATCCTGGAAGTTTTGCATCCTGGACTCTTGTCTAGTCTCAGACTCTTTTTAGTCACAGTAAATGAACTTCTTCTAGATGTTATAAATGCCTAATTTCTAAAAATGGCAGGTACTCCCTGATAAACATCCTTTTAATGTAAGGCAGTTGTAATATTAGAAACATACAACCTGCTTTTCTTAGCAACTTTAACACTCTGAAGGATGCCAACAACTGTACTTCCATACAACTTTCTTTATAAAAGGAATGTAAGGCAAAGAAAACAAGTGCTAGCTAAAAATAAATTTGATTTGCAATGCAGTCCAGCATTCAAAGCTGTTGAAGCATTTCATGAAACCACCAGAAGGAGAGTCCCTCAGAAGCTGGAGGTTTTCTGGAAGTAGCCAGGGCTTGCTTCTCTAAGGCAGTAAGTGCAAAGTGCTTCAGTTTCCTACCAAACTTCCTTGCATTTCTCCCTGCAGTGCTGGGCCACAAGACTGCTGCTACCTTAGTTATCCTCTTGCCATGCTTTGAGAAATATCCATTAGAGGAGTATCCATTGGACTGGATGATCTTTAAGGGACCCTTCCAACTAACCATTCTATGATCCTATGATTTTGTGGAACATGATAAATCTCCTCTTGATGCTTTCTGCTTTTGCAGCTGAGCTGACCCAAAATTCTGCTCACCCTGCTCCTCCCCCTCCCTCCCCCCCCCCCAACCTTTCCATCAGCCTGGGTCTTTGGACTGTATTTTTATAAGCTGCATGATTTTATTTAAGTTTTCCATGCTTTTTGACATTTTCCTACAGAAAGGCAGTACAGGGTGCATTTTGTCACCAAAAATGTCTGTTGAAATAGCAGTTCATGTGAGTGACTAAGAAGATATGCCACCTCTGGAAAAAATAAATCAGCAGCCTAGATTACAGCTGAAGAGAAAAATGTTTTGAGGGAAACTGCCTTCCTGAGAAGAAATTAAAGACAGTGGGGAGGCAGCCAAACTGGAATAGTACAGAGCCCCTGATCCTGCTCTGACTTACTGAGAACTTTAAGTTCTTCAACCAGGTCCTCTACTGAACTAAGTATTCAAGCAGAATTATTCTTTCTTCCTGACACTTCCAAGGGACTCTGCTTCCCTCTGCTATCAGTTCTTATCTACTCCTACACTAATGTCTCATTAATTATATGCTTTGCTAGGTTCTTGTTTTAAACATTTTTAGGTAGTAAGACCTGGGAACTTCCAGCCTTCGTAATAAAGCTGAGTAGATGACTGTTCAAAGGATGCTGGCTTCCGGGGTTACTGCAGGGAGAGTGACCCAGTGTGCTTTTTGTACTTATGTTAGGACAGCTCAGGACCATGTGTTGTGCACAGATCTTCTGGCCTTGTATTCTCACAGTAATATTTTCTGCAAGGAATGAAACTGGAAATAAGTTTTTAGTTGTGTTTTACTCTGAAAATTTACTGTGGTTTTTGGTTGTTGTTTTATTTAGTAATTATTTATTTAGTTATTTTTAGTAATTATTTACAAGGCCTGAAAGACTGTTTAGGGGTGTCTTGGTTTGGGTAGAGGTGTCTTGGTTTGGGATAGGTTACATTTTGTTGTTATGTGCCATATTTCAGTGTGAGTTACCACGATATCAATCAAAAATTACATCATTGCTCTGCATGTCAGGATGGTTCACTAAAGCTGAGGGAGAGTCTGTTCCACGAAGAAGGAAGCTCTATGGGCAAAGAGTGGTTTAAAAGAAGGCTAAGGCTTTGTTGCTGCTATTGTTAGCAGCAGTACTAGCAAAAACACTTCATGGCTAAAATAAAGCTAATGAAAATCATTTGCCACATAATATACTACTTTGCCAAATGCCTTTTTTTTGACTTTTAGCACTGATTTTTGCCTTGCTCTCCAGTTAGGATTTATGAATGACTGTGAAGCAGAAGACCTGCAGAATGCCAGTTTCATCCCCAGCAGCAATACTGTTTTCTGGTAATACACCTAGAAAGGCTGGAACAAAGACCCAAAAAGGGGTCATGCCAAAGATGTAGTTGGAGTGAGGTTCAAGACAAGCAGCAGCAGTATTCTGCCCACCAAATAATACAGTCACATGCATCATAAACATAAGCCATTGGTTCTGAAAACACTGTATAGCCTTCTTTGGCCCTCAGGTAAACCCTTACGCAGTCATTCAGTCCTTGCCATCTTTGGCTTGCTCTCTGAGTTGCTTGAAGCTGTGGTGACACATTTGTTTCTTACGTAGTGTGCTGTGTTGTAGCCGTATATTTACTAGCCCTTTATTCATACTGCATCAAAATTAATTACACTAAAATTACTTGGTCTTGGATATGCATGTGAATATTCCTAGAGGATCTGTTATATCATATGCCCCTGCCATAGTTCCTATAAACACCTGCTGTTTTACATGCACAAATAGCATATTCACAAAAGCAAAGAGATCGCCTTTTCATTTGATAAGGAAAACATTTGACATTCAGCTTTTCTAAAGGAAAATTTCTTTCAACAAACTTCCAGTTAACTTGTAGTCAATTGGCTTACTAGCTGTGTAACCTTTAATTCATTTCTGTGCCCAATTCAAGTAATTGATGTTGGCTGATAAAACCTACTCTTTGCTGAAAGTGCATGTCTTTCTTCCTGTGTTACTACACTTGAGACTTAGCAAGAAAACTCAGAGGGACCTGAGAAAAGAAAGATCCTCAGCTGTGGAATTTCTTTACCCACTGTTTTGACAGACTATGAATCAGAGAACCTTAAAGGAAAAGGTCTGTCATTGTTGCAGCCTTCTCTGAACAGGAGACTGGGTGGAACAGCATTTTTAGAAAACCACAGTCAATATGATTTATTAAGTTTTGAAAAGTGTACATCTGTTCAAGGCCCACACATTAAATGCATTTTAATAATAAAGAAATGTCTTCTCAAGTAAAAACACTTCATGAAGGAATACAGTACACTGTGTGGCTTTCTATTCTACCCTGACTTCCAAGCATCTCTAGCATACTCTGTTTCTAGGTAATCTATTAATGTCACAGAAATCACATTGTATTTGGAGATAAATTTATTGAGGTTAGAAAAATTGCTAGCATAATATACTTACCTCACAAAAATTCAAACCCACTGAAATGCAATATGAAGGCTGTTTCTTAACTTCACCTGGAATCCAGGTAGGGCTCCTCTGTTACAGCTTTCAGTAAAAAAGCTGTATTTCTTGGTTTTCTTCACCATTTATGGAAATGAATCAACAGATCCTACTTCAGAGTGTCATTGTTGTAAAGGAAAAATGATTAATTACACTGTCAAAGGCAATATATGTCCAAGACCCAAAGGAGAGATTTTACTGGTGACATTTATTGAGCACAGCTCTGTTATAAATTCATGAGCACTTTTAAAGTCAGTCTAGTGGAAAAAACATAGGTTATCCTTTTAGGTTATCCTTTTTTTTTTTTTTTTTTTTTTTCTTCCCATATACCACTTAGCTAAGTTTCATTAAAAGCCTCCCATAAAATAAATAAATAAATAGAATAGAATAGAATAGAATAAAAAGAATTAAGGAGAAGGAGGAAAAGAAACAAAAATGAAAAAGAATCCTTTCTTGTGTGGAATCTGGTTCACATCAGGCAAAGGGAAGAGATATGGGTTTTTTATAAGAGAACCACAAGAACATCTATTAGTCTACTTCACTTTGCAAGGCACTACAATATATTAAAGACATCTCAGGTTGCATCAGGAAAGACTGTTGTGCTAAAATTTCCAAAATGACCCTCTGTTGTAGAAAAACCCCTGCTCCTTGCGTTTAGACTTGGCATTCTTTTTCTGACTGTGTTCGAATCAGGACAGATTTTACCTACTTTCTTTTGAAAAGTTTCTGAATTGCAAGCTATATTAATGAACCTATGCAGCACTTCCACCATTCCACCAGAGTGAAAGCACATTCTGGGAGACAGGTCAACCGGCTGTACTTGTTAGCAGTTTTATCCTGTTAACTGTCAAAAAAATGCTAGTGGAGGCCACACAAAGGTTTATATTTTTGTTTTGTTCTGGTAACACTAGAACAAAACACTAGAACATCTTGTTTAAGTGCTAACATGTCCCAGGCAGCCAGCAGAAAACAGCATATGGAATGCATGGGGAGGAGGGAATAGCCAGTCTTCTGAGATGAATCTTCAAGAAATTACATTTCTTGGAAGACTACCAGGGAATGCTGCAAATAAAACACAGCATATGTATAAAGATACTGTTGTCTAGACCACTAAGGATTAGGTGTTCCTTATTTGTTCAAAGCAATGCTGTCTTTTCTGTAAGATGAAACTCAGTCCCCACTATATAGACAGTGGCTGTACAGAAAACAACCTCCCTGTGTCATTTATTGACAAAAGCAAATTGAGCATACCAGATCTTAACATTATGAAAACTTATGTTCATTTCTATGTGTTAGATACAAGTTGCTTTGTTGTTGTTGATGTTATTGTTTTGTTTTGTGTTTGTTTTTCCCCCCTCTACATTTCAGCTGCTTAATTGTATTATTGGTTCTTGCCTTGCACCTAATCTTGGGTCTTCTGTTTCCTCTTTCACTTTATTGCCTGGAAGAAGGCAGGTCTTTATTTTATTTTCCCTGTACAAATCTAAGTGTTGCTTCCCAAGAGAGCTACTAGACTACCATTGTCTCAAATGGATGTGCCTCAGGCTAGTCACTATAGCCTTCATCTGACATTTTCCTGGTTTTTCCATTAATGACATTACTCCAACCAACCAGGAAGGGATAGAGTTAATTTTCTTCAAAGTAGCTTATATGTGCTATATGTTGGATGTGATGAAAACAGTATTGATAACACAATGATGTTTTACGAATTGCTGAACTGTGCTTACACAACATCAAGGTCTTTTTCTGATTCCCACTCTGCCCTGCCAGGGAGGAGGCTGGGGGCTGCATAAGGAGCAAGAGGGAGACCCCGAACTGACCAAAAGGGTACTCTACACCATATGATATCATGCTTAGCAATAACAGCTGGGGGAAAGAAGGAAGAAGGGGAGGATGAGTGGTAACGTTTATCTTCACAAGTAGCTATTATACACAGTTGGAGCCCTGCTCTGCTGGAAGCAGCTGAACATCCATCTGCTGATGGGAAATAGAGAATGAATTCCCTGTTCTTCCTTGCACACAGATTTAGCTTTACTATTACAGTCTTTATCTGGACCCACAGGTATTCTCAATTTTACCCTTTTAATTCTGCTTTTTCTCCTACTTCCCCCCTCCACATTTCAACTGGGAGAGAGTGAGAGAGCAGCTGTGTGGTGCTTAGCTGTCTACTGGGGTTAAACCATAGCACACAAGATGTTAAATGGCTAGTCACAAAAAAAAAAAAATAATCAAAAAAAGAATAATCATGGAGTCTATAGGCATGTAATGAAGGCACCAGCTGAAAACTGTCATCCCAAAGGCTTTGCAAAGAACAGCATGAAATAACCAATTTCTATGCAAGGCCAGCAGTGCTACACAGGGAGTTGTCAATAATTAAAGCTGCTAAATAAGCATGATTCCAGTGTTCCATCCCAGAGCCTCCAGGTTGCTGGTTTCAGTAAGTTTTTTTCAAATCCTCCTTTTTTCATATGGATAACTTGGAAATCCAGACCCTCAGTTTGTCTCTACTCTGCTAAAAGACTGGTTTGTTGAAGCAGTCAGTCCGGTAAATATCAAGTGATATTATAGCAGAAGATTAATAGTGCTTATTAAGTGAATCCTTTCATAAATGCCCAGAGCGGGTGTTGCAAGATACCCTGTGTTTGGTTGATGAAGCTTCTAAAGCTGTCCCAGGTTAAAAAAAAAAAAAAAAAAAAAGTGCTGGAATGATCTACACTTAACAAAGCAAGATCAAGTTCACATTCAAAACTACTATTATTTCCCCACTGGGTGATAGTAAACATATAATTGAATTGACATCAAATAATATAATATACAGCATTTTATTCAACTCAATAATGAAGGAAAGAAGATTGCAGGACAAATTTTGCAGCTATGGAGAGCTGTGGTTGTAAAATATGTGATTCAGTTTTGTCTGTAAAATTACACTAAAGGTATTTGAATGGGCAATTTTCCTTTGTGCACAGGTTATGAAAGATGGGGCTGAAATCTAGATAAATTATCACGTCATAAATCTGCATAACATTTTGTTATTAACTGCAAGTTTTTGTGAAGTGAGTGGAATCTAGCTGGTTGAAACTTTTAGTAGCTGAATGACACTTTCAGCTTACATGGGTACTTAACAACCTGATCTCTACTGGGACTTGGAACATGAAGGTGGAATTACCAACTTTGTTTTATAGTAGTTGAAAGTTACTTACTCAATTAACTTGTAGACTTAACATTTCAAAAATGGAAAATACTCAGCTCATTCTCAGAGAATGCAGAATAGCAAACCAGACAGATGCTAGAAGACCCTGGCTTCTATAATTTTCCTATGCCATATTTTTCCTTACCTAATGCTAGACATATCACAAAATTGCATAATTTTTTTCACAGCATCCTTTCAAAGTGCGTGTACATCCTCAGCAGTGGGGTCACACTAAACATGGGGGAAAGAAAAAGGTGGACGCTACTGCTTAGATCAATCCTACCTGTTAGATACCAGGTCAGAACCTGTATCTTAGATAAGGAAAGATGGACCCTGACAGACTTGAATTTCTTTCTCAGGCATATGATATGAAAAGCAGTGGAAATTTCACTATTGAAGATACTCAAATGACCTAATTGAATCTAAATTTGAAGGTTGCCTTGCTTTGAGCAGGAGGTTGGACTCCCATGATATCTAGAGGTCTCTTGCAAACTAAATTATTCTAAAATGAAAGGTGGAACTAACAATGTAAATTTAGTCCTTCAACATGTAAAAGAGAGCTTGAGGAGATACTGTAAAGTTCTAAAAGTCAAGAGCAGCTTACAAAGGATGCTCTTCCACTATAATGAGGAAGGATCTTAAACAAAGTTTGTAGGAGCTACATAAATATTTATGGGTAGAAATAGTTCCTCATGAAGTAGGTAACAGACCTTTGGAAAAGAGACAGGACACATATTTGAAAGATATATCATCTAAGAGTTACTAAATTTGCATGTTATGTTTGGCTAAAGAAGTCCATGATTTGACCCTCACTGAAAAGTATTAGGTAGACCTGTCATACATGCTTGCTTTGCTCATACTCTTGCTCGCTTGCTGATGGTCATTGCAGCAGACAAGACTGTAAGCTGAACTACTCTTGGTTTGAAACAAAGCTCTTATTCTTTTATAATTATAGACCAAGAGTATGGAGTCTTTAATTTAGCCCTTCTGAACAAAATGACATTTTTATAATGAATTGCACCAGTTAAAATATTTGTTAATCTTTGGATTAATTTTCTCTTAGCTAATTCAAAATCTAAATTCATTTTAGCCTTTTATATTTAAGAGTATCAGTAAAAATCTGAAGTATATAATACATATTTAATTTAAAAGTAGTTCCATAAGTTTTTATCCTCAGTTTTCAAAGGTCCAGTTAGGCTGGAAATAAAAGATACATGAGTGCCCTTAAATATTCAATAAATATTCAATAAATGGGTTAGAGGGTTTCCCCAGTAAGATATGTCTTTTATAGGAAACAGTAATGCTGAGCATTGTAAAGCACTTTATGTCCTGGCATAATTTTCTTAGGCTTTGGCTAATTCAGGAGGTCAACAATTCTTCCTCACATGTAACAGTTAGGACCGATCTGTAACCCCAAGGTTGTAGATATCTGGCACTTTGATGCAGCTTTCAGGGAGAACAATTCATTTTTATCCTGAGCACTCCATTACAAAGGATAATAAAAAAGTAAATCTGTTATGTGTTATATTAATCTCTTAATGAAGACATAGAAAAGACAAAAAAACAACTATTCGCTTGAAACTATTGAGAAAGTGAGGCAAAATGCTCATCTCAAATGATCTCAAAAGACTTTGGAGGAGTATGGATATTTGCATTTATGGTTAGGCTTAACACATGTTCTCATATATTCTTAATGCTTGTTCTGTAGCTTTTTAGTTTATGTTATAAGTATAGCACTTGCACCTATGATCCAAACTTTGTCAATGTGCTTACTAGGTTTAGAAACACATGTCCAGAAATGTGAGATAGGCCCAAAATAATTCTGCAGACTATGTCCAGAGGAGGTGATTCTGTGAAGCAAAATGATAAGAACACTGAAGAATACACATTTTCAGCAGCATTACAGAAGACACCTTTTTGGAACAGTGTGGGATTTCTGGACATAATTAGTAGGGATCTAATCAGAACGTTTTGTTCAAATTACTTCTCTTCAGATAATAATTGTATTTAGCAACAGAACAGGATATTAATGATTTTGGAATGATGAGACTATAAAACAAAATGTAACATTTTATTTTGATTAATATTGCCATAAAGTATCCTCTTGCCATTTATTTTTTTAGTAGAAAAGTATTTCCTGGACAATGTATTCTGTAATTTCCATTAAATGCATACCTGTGAATTTTCAAATGACAGAAATAGAACAGTTTAACTGGAATACTTCATATTAAACATATAATTTTCTTGATGTCTCTCCAACATCAGACTTTAATCTACTAAACTCTTTCTAGCTTTTATAATAGAAAAAAATGGACAGAATGACAGAATAAAAATGTTACAAGACCAGGGGGTCAGTGTTGTAGTTTAGCCTCTTTCTCTGCCAAATGGAACAACAAACAGAATATTTTCTTATTAATACTGCTCCAGGGCATCTGTTGCAAACTCAATTTTTCTTAGCCCACTCTTCCTTTTTGCATACTTTTATTGCCTTCTGTTTCTGTGTTGCATCAGGTATAGCTTAGGTATCTTCCTTTTTCAGGCTCTTCTTAACCAATCTTTGTAATTTTTCCTTCATTGGTGGAAAGTCCTATTCCTGCTTCTAATGACACCTGGTTTCATTTCATTTCTAGCGAGGCCTGGTTTCATCACCTGTTAGGTTTATTTCAAATAGCATGTTAATTCTTCCTTTTTTAAATGCATGATAGTGCTTTTCCTTGGGAGGATCTCCCTAAAACCAAAATCATTACTTTCCTTTAAGTCTCAGGATTCTCCTTTGTGATAATACCTGCAGAAAACCTGAATGGTTCTCAGCCAACATGGTGATTATTGTGATTCTGTTCTCTTAAACTCTCCTACTTTTATTTTTTCTTAGCATCTGTCTTTCTGCTCTGTTCTTAGTTAACTGGAGACTCCTTAACATTTCAAAAATAGACAGAAATAAGCATGGAAAGTATAAAGTAAAATGAAATAAAATGCTTTAGAGCTTTGGTTATGAATGGAGCCTGAGAAGACTGAATGCTGAGAACTTACCCTACAATATCAGTTTTAAAGATTTGAATAAGGATTTTGATGCTATTATGTACATGATCCACATTTGCATATGCAATCCTAGACAAATGCTATAGGATAGAAGCAGGAAAAAAACAAGGAACTAATAATCAAACCTGGATAATAGATCTATAGAGATATAAATAAGACCTCATTTTAACCATAAGATTTTCTTTTCCTTTTCTTTATCAAGAAAAGAGCCATATAAGTCATGATTAGTTTTATTTACTGCTGGCACTTCAGTCATGCCTCGTAATCATTCCCCCAAAGAGTAGTTTTGTGAGTAGGCAGATCAAATTCTAAGCCAATGCACCCAAGTGCTGTAACATTTAACTTCATAAGTACAATACCGTCCAAGTTTCATTATGATGTAATCAACAGCATCATTAGAGAGCCAAAGAAAATAGATGATACATCAGCTGATACCTTTAGGCCAAAATATATTCAGGAAAAATTCCTTGAGGACAGACCAGTAATGCAAAATTCATTCATTATTTACTAAATGTCAACCAAGATATATATTTTTTTTTGTTCTGCTGCATTACACACATTCAGTATAGATCCTCATTCTGTCAGCTTTCTCCCAGTTTTCACTTGCAATCATGTTTTGTTAGTTTCATAATATTAATTTTACCTGTATGTATTCTTCCACATTGGAAAAAGATTATCTGGACTAAGTGCAGTAGGGAAAAAAATAATAATAAAATGAAAATAAATTAATTTAAAAAAACCCTTGGAGATGCAAGTAGCAATTTGTCTTTACAACAACCAAGCTAAAGATACAATTTTCTCTGAGCTCCCTGGTCTTCCTTTCAAAAATCACCAATGCATATTTCCATTGCAGTTTCTTCTGACCATTCTAGGCTTTGCAGTATGACTTTTGATTGTTCTCTTTTTGGTTTCACAACTCTCGTGCTCAGCGGTTTCAACAGGAACTTTGAGGTGCGTCCCTCCAGACATCAAAAGGACTGAGTGTCCAGCTAGTCACATTGCTCTCCTTTGCAGCTGATAATCTGAGATGATAATCTGAATGCCTGGTGAGTGAACTGAAACTGGGCCTCTCCATACCTGGTGACTATCCTAGCCATTGACTCCTCTTCCAAACATGTTTTACATTCAAAATGTCCATGGCTACTCTGCAGTCTCCCATGTGTCTCTCTGGATTTGTTTCTGCCATTGTGCATTGGATGTGCATTAGCTCTGGGGAATCAGGTTGTCAGGTTTTATGCTGCTTGGCCAGTGTAGCATTTTCCCTATAATGGGAGAGCTACCTTGGTGATCAGACCAAGCAAAGAGGGCAGCTTTTCTGCCCTCTTTATTATTTTATTTTATTTTATTTTATTTTATTTTATTTTATTTTATTTTATTTTATTTTATTTTATTTTATTTTATTTTATTTTATTTTATTTTAATTTATTTATTTTATTTTATTTTATTTTATTATTTTATTTTTAAATCTTATCCTTGAACACATAACAAAGGCCTGAGATTCACATTTTTATTTTTTTTCCCCCTAGTTTCCTAATTCCAAGCAATTCTCTGTTCCTTTGTTCTGTGAATCCCTTCCCCAAAAATATTTATTTTGGCTGACAGTGAAATTAACAGCGTAGCTGACATCTGTCATGGATTAGTAGATTGAAAAATTACAAGAAACAAATTTGTTTATCTGTGACTGGTACCATTTGAAATGTTTTTTCACTTCCCTTGTGATACTAGTTGCCTTGTACCTCTAGCTTTCCAAGTATGTATCAACTACCAAAACCCTTCATATTTCCTTGTTGTTTTCCAAAATAATAATCACCACAAGTTAAATCTATTAGTCAGTTACTGCAGAGGAAAACTCCTCCCCTTCTAACCAAAAAATATTTGTGAATGATCATTCATTTATCTCATCAGATGACAACCCTTGAAGAGATTGGAGCAACTTGTGCTGGGCATCAGTGGAAATATAGAATGAAAGCATCCACTCCGCAATACTTGTTTGTTATGCTTTAACCTGGCAGGCAGCTAAGAACCACACAGCTGTTCACTCACTCACCACACAGTGGGATGGGGGAGAGAATTTGCAAAAAGAAAGTAAAACACATGGGTTGAGGTGAAGACAGTTTAATAGGAAAGAAAAGGGAGGGGAAATGAAAAAGAATACACAAAACAAATACACAATGCAATTGCTCACCATCAGCCACCCGATGCTCTGCCAGTCCCTAGCGAACTTCCTTCATTTTTATTCCTGAGCATGATGCTGTATGATATGGGATATATCACTTTGGTCAGTTTGGGTCAGTTGGCCTGGCTGTGTCTCCTCCCAGCTCCTTGCGCACACCCAACCTCACAGCAGGACAGTATAAGATAAAAAGTCCTTGACTCTGTGTACACACTGCTCAGCAACAACTAAAATGTCACTGTGTTATCAACATTATTTTCCTCCTAAATCCAAAACATGGCACCATACCAGCCACTATGAAGAAAATTAACTCTATGGATGTCAGGGAGAGTATTTACATTTTTAAAGACATGCAAACTTGCACCGAAGTCTAAATTGCTCTGACAAAATATATGAACAACATTGATGAGCCCTTCTTTGCCCCTTTTTAGTCCCTGTGCTGTTCTTGAGAGAAAAACTGCATTTCAAATTGCTACTTTACATCCCTTTATTCCTCTCTGCCTCCTCTTCATTTCTGTTTCTTAGTTTCTGGGGGAAAAAATATCTTAAAAGTACTTTCATACCACCATTTATAGCAATTCTATGGGTTACTACTGGAAAATTGGTTCGCTACACTTATAGACCTATAAAAACTTTAAGTAATCTTTCCCAGAGTGATAAAACATATATTTGTCAGTAAAAAAAAGCAAATATAATTTGGAACACATACAGAGATCAGAGATGTTGAGTAAGAAGCTAATCCACTGAGTTTAACTATAATTTAACCTTGAAGAAAGGAAAAGCAGATGAGGGACAATAACTATGTTTCAACTGCAAGGCAGAAAAGGAGAGAGACAGCACAAAGTGCAGATCATATGAGATGACTGTACTCAGATAGGGCAGATGAAGGTAAGAGAAAGGAAGTTTAAAAGTGAAAAAAAAAAACACACAACACAAAACAAAACAAAAACAACAACATCAACAACAAAAAAATGATCATCATGGAAAACTTCAGGCAGCTTATGACTGATATTATTTTGAAATCTACCAAAACCTCTCCTGACTTGTGTGCTTTGACTTTGCTTCACATTGGAGATAGCAAAAAAAGTGTGAGTGGAAGTGCTTTAACAACCTTGAAAAGTTTTTGAAAACTTGAGTTTTGATAAAGAAAAGGCTTTTGTATGCTAGATATCTTGGAGTGTTATATGGATGCAGTTTTTATGTACATACTACCACAACTCTAACCAGATGTTATATAATATATAATTGATATTGTTGACAGAAATTCTGGATGGGTTTATTTATCTGGCCCAGACTATTTGTATAGGATTCTCATACTGCCAGTGCAATAGACATATATCCTAGAAGATGATTCAACCTGTCCTAAGTTTACCTGTAAGTGAAGCCAGTTGTCTTTAGGAGGTGCCACTGGTTCTTTCCTGCATATTGGCAGAGTCCAATATTTCACTTTAAGACAGTTAAATCAGCCAGTAAATCCCACTCCCTCAATCTACATTAACAGAGCTTATAACGTTTGTCTCAAGTGAAAGGTTTGTGTGGTTGACACTATCGGTTAAAGATTTGTTACAATCACATAGAAATTGCAATGCTTTTAATTTTTCTTTTGTGGATAGTTTAGTAACAACAATAAAAAGCAATGTTGGGAAATTACTCAGCAAGCCACAAACGTCATTAGAAAGAGCTTGCACAAGAACATCAGAGAAGTAACAAGCAGGCTAAGAATTCAGTTTTACACGTTCTTGTTCATACATATTCTCTGTGAGAGATTTGCTGTAAGGAAATAGTTACCTCTTTTTTTTCCTGATAAACTCTAAACCACAACTGTTTGTTAGGTGATATATGACATATTATACCTGTCACATTGATGTGTGAGGAAAGGCATAATCCCTTTCTTGTTTGTCTCTGTTTTCTACTTTGTGTGTGTGTAGGGGGGAGGGAGTGTTTTTTTTTGTTTGTTTTGTTTTGTTTTGTTTTGTTTTTCCTACTATAAAAGAACAGTTCCACAACATTGCTTATTAAGTTGAATATATAAACTGTGGTAAGAGCATTGACGTCAGCCTTATTGTTCCATTTATCACTTGCAATTGCTTTGTTAATGCTGGTTGTTCATTCTGTGGAATTTTCATAGTTTAGGCAATGAAAATTGATGAATCAGTCTCACTTTTATTCCTCCTAGATCTGTCACCATTTCACTACTCCATAGCATCCAAGAACATGTCAGTGTTCTTCTCAGTCTGTTCATCTCAGCTTCTACTGTGCCAATACAACTATGCTGGTAGACGAGTTGAAATCCTGGGCATTTGTTGCACGTATTTACTGATGCTTCAATACTCCTTTGCCTGGAACACTGTGGCAGCTCTTACTTAAGAGGCAGATTTTTACACTTAAAGAGGGACACTCATTCAAAAGTTAAGTGACAAAACGTAAAAGATCTGCCCCAAAGTGGAAACCACAGCCTTCTTTTAGATCCTGAATTGCCTTGTTCCCCTGCTCTGAGAGCCATATATATGTTCATGTCGCCCAATAATTGGCTTCTCAAATGACTAATAAACAATGATTGCAATAAGAACCAGATCACAGGTCCTTTTCCAATGATCAGTTTCCAATTCACCTGACTGCAAAATCATGTCTCTTTTATATGCTTTGGTTTTGGCATGAAGATTCAAATTATTTTCTGCATGGGAGATCAGGTTCTGTAGGAAATGGTGGAATGATGATGGGAAATGGAGGATTCCATCTTCCTTCCCTCAACAGCACACTGTACTCCACCTCTTGCACACCTACTGTCCTAGATCAGTGGTTAGGATACTGCTCATTGTAGGACTTAAGCCTTTATAGAAGGAGGTTAAAACCAGATCCTCTACATATTCTGCATTATTTCATTTTTATATTTTATTTATTTATTTATTTATTTTAATACACAGGGCATTATATAAAATATCTTTTTCCTCCAGCTTAGTTTTAAAATAAAGTAGCAGCCAATGTTGCATTTTTAAGGACCCTCTTGTTGTGTGTTATGTGGGTGAAGTTAATGAGATCTGTGACAACAATTCTACTTTCTTAAATTCTTAATCAACATGATTCTTGTAGGGCTCTCAGGACTCAGCATCTTATTGTTTTCTAACACACTTCTCAAAAATCAATGAAATATAAAAAAATCTAAAATGCATTATTTTAATAACTTTGTGACTTTTAAGTCATTCTCTTCATTATAGCTAGGATGAAGAGAGAGGTCAATGTCCTTTTCACAGAATCAAATAACGGCTGAGGTTGGGAGGGACCTCTGGATGTTATCTAGTCCAATCTCTCTGTTAAAGCTGGGACATCTAGAGCAGGTTGCCAAGGACCATTTCTAGACAGCTTTTGAAGATCTTCACAAAAAGGACTCTCCACAAGCTCACTGGAAACCTGTCTCAATGCTCTGTCATGTGCACAATAAAGAAGTGTTTCCTGATGTTTAGATGGAACTTCTTGTGCTCCTGTTTAGGCCCATTGCCTCTTGGCCTGGCAGTGGGCACCACTGGGCCCCATCTTCTATGCACCCTCCCTTCAAGTATTCATACATCTTGATAAGATTACCCTTGAGTTAGCTCTTTTCCAGGTTGAATAGTCCTAACTCTCCTCATAGTAGAAGTGCTCCCATCCCTTGTTCATCTTGGTAGCCGTCTGTTGGACTCTTTCCAGTATGTCCATGTCTCTCTTGTACTGGGGGACCTGTTAACTGGCCACAGTACTCCAGGTGCAGCCACACCAATTCTAACTAGAAGGGAAGGATCACCTCTCTCAACCTGCTGGCGATACTTTACCTAAGGCAGCCAGGAATACTGCTAGCCTGGTGAGTGGCAAGGGAACGTTGCCGACTCATGTTCTACTTGGTGTCTCCCAGGCACCATAGGTCCTTTTCTGAAGAGCCGGGTGTACCCCACAGTGAAGACCTGCCTCAGTAATCATCCCATGTGACTTCTACATTCTATTTAGTGCTAGGTATATCTACCATATGCATATCTCCCTGCTGCACAGCCAGAGATCTGCATCAAAACACTGTGGCCCTTCACTTGGCCCTGCTAACACTTTCCTCACTGTAAATGCTAACTCTGTACAGTGGTGGTAGGCTGCTTGCACAAATTTTGGGTTGCCCAGGGGTCTTTTCTTGCCTTCTGGGTAACTGAAACTGGGGGGGGCCTGTTTATGAGGCTTTCTCTCTTGACAGGTACTGAAAAACAGGGAGTGATTTTGTTTCTCTGAAGCAGCATTTAAAGCTGTCAGGGGGTGATAGGAGTTCTGGTTATTTACATCTGAACTGGGAAAAGCCTTTCCAATTAATCTACAGATTTTTGTTCCTTCTCTCCCGCTGCTAGATTTCAAGACAGTTGATCTGAATCTGTAGCTCCCTTTTTATCTAACAATAGATTATAAACACAACTATTGCTTGGAATGTTTTAGAAGAATCATGCAAGGACCACAAGTTGCTCAAAAGTCTGCAATTCAAGTAATCTGAGGACGCTGAAAAAAGTTTCCAGAGATGTGTGGTTAATATTCATCATTATGAGCATTTTTTCCAACATGACTAAAAAGCTTTTAGGCCAGTCTTGCATTCCTGCTCACCTAATCCAAACGATGACACTGTGCAATCAGTCATAGTGAACGGAGTGTGCTTTGTAAGCAGTCAACACTTCTCATTTTCTGACACCAGTCCAGGTCCACTCGTCACTTATCTCCTGAGAAACATGGCATTCCCCTTCTTGATTTCTGCTGTCTGTCACTGCTTTGTAAATCACAACTTGAAAGTACTCTCTGATATGTACAGAATAATCTCTGTCACGGTCAAGTGTTTCACTTGTGGTCATTTTTGTTTGTTTCTTTCCTTAAAGATATGTCTATATAAAGAAGAGTAAATAATGATATTTTTTCCTTTGGGAGAATGGGGCATGTACATGTATGTGTTATTTAATACTGACTGGCAGAATTCTAATGGTTACCAAGTGAAAAATAGTCTGAAATTGCCAGTAAGGGACTAGGCAACACCCAGAGACAAAGCAGAAGCTCAACTGAGCACGAAAAAACAGCCAGGGCCCTGCCAGCAACAGGGGCTCTCTGGGGACTAGGGACTGGTGGGGCCCCAAGGGGCCCTCCCAGTGCAGGGCCTGGCAGACAGGCCCTGTCGTCCCACTACCCCACCAGGAGCAGGCGGCCAGGGGCACCAAGGCAGTCCCAGCCCTAGGCATCGAGCACCTCCTTGGGGACAAGGCCAGGCCAAGGCCAGGCCTGGATATGGGCCTGTAGGTGGGTGCCTGGATAAGCAGCAAATGGTAATGTCCCTATCACCAGGAACATATGTGGTATTGTTGCTTGTACAATGCCATAGGTATGTGAGGCATTTTAAAGGCAAAGAGTGAGATAAATTTAAGTACAATCTGCAAGGCAGGCGGTTTCACATAGCTGAGCACCATGGGCTGGCCTCCTCAAGCAGTGGTCTGTGGCCAAGCTCTATCAACACCACACCGCAGTGGCCACCAAATAAATTTGGAAAGGAGAAGGCCACTGTCCACTTATAGTCAACACTCAGGAAGTTCCTGTGCTATTGTCTCATCTGAATCTGATACTGATCTGCTAACTCTGTTTTCCTAATCTTAATATACTATCTGGAGAGCTAGTGTAGGTTGGCATGCAGAGAAACCTGGGTGAATTGCATCCAGAGGGACAGAAGAGGCTAGAGGTAATGAAGCCATGGCTTCTGGCCCCTGTGCATGGCAGAACCTCACTACTGCTTGGGCCATTAATAACTACCTTGGAAGACTGGTGACCCATTCAGAAGAGGCTTTGGGTATTAATGGATTACTGGATTCTTTGGATTCAATCTAGTTTACTGGAGTCTTTGGTCAGAATTCAGCAACAGCAGTCCATCTGGCTAGCAAAGAGACATTTACTCCATGGGCAACAGTGACTACCGTTTTCTGCTAGTTTCTATGTTTCTATCATATTGGAAAATATGATTTAACCAAAACCAAGTTATTGGGATCAAAGCAGGAATAATTTAATAGACTTTAATGGGCCATGATATATGGGAAATATTATGAGATGATTTGATGATGTGTGTTGAACAAAAGGTCTATTAATCCCTTAGCTGATCTTTTTTTTTGGACCATCAGAGTAGTATATGATTTTCAACGATGTGGTACATTTTTCATGATACTCCATAACTTGCAAAGAGGATTTGATTATTCTTTCTGAATTTTTACGTTATCTGAGTGAAAGCAAAATGTCTCTTCCTTCTACCAATCAACAAAAAACACATTTGGGAAAAAGGGAGAACTTAAATAACTTCATCATCTTGCATTCTTGAATTAATTACAGCAGATGAATTCAACTGTATGTTTTTAAATTTAATATTTTTGGTGCACATGGAATTATTTACAGCATAAAATAAACTAGAGTAATTAATGTTGTTTGTTTTGTTTTGTTTTGTTTTAGTCATAGGAAAATACTGTGCATTAGTAACTAAATACACATTTATAAAAACAAATGGCTTCTTAACAATTATTTTGGAGCTCTTATTTGAGACATATATTGCAACTTTTTGAAAAACAGCTGCTTTCAGAGTGTCCCTTCCCGCTTCTTCTTGTCTTCTGATAACTGTATATATTTATATTTACCACATGATTTGTTATCTTGTTTTATAAGTTCTGCAGAACTTAACCCAAAATATTAGAGAATCTAAGTAAATTCTTTCCCTAGTGTAAACACACATATCTGTAAACAACAATATAGAAACCAATTCCTTTTGTGATATTTCACTAATGGTATTTAAAATTCAAGGTACTGTATCCTTGACGTTCTTTGACCAACATAATAACATGTAATTTAAAAGATAAATTAACTAAACAGGAACACCAATAGTAATTAAATGTTGGAATCTATATGGTGTAATATTAATCCTAAACTACAGTGGAAAATGAGTGAAAGATCATTTCCTAGGAGTTTTAGGCCTTGTTAAGTTCTGCCTTCTAGGAGGTAAGGAATCAGTGGTCTAAACCTCAGACATTTCAATTTACTTTGCCTTCAGAACTCACTAGCTTTCTAGTGATAATCTGCCTCTAGATTAATAAATGCTGAGATCACAAAATGCAAACTAATAACGTATGGTCTCATTTTTCTGATTCATATGGGTTCAAAATCTGTTAACTTTGTCTCTCTAAATTTAATATCAAGTCAACCCTTACTGGTCCAAATCACTTAAGATTTGTGCCAAAGCAAATATAATCAGTCTCCAACAGCTGGCATCCCATTGGTTTAAAAGCATAAAGCTGGCATACAATTTATATCCTGTGTTCTGAATAGTTGCTTTGAAATACAATTGATTTTGTACCATGGTCTGATTTTTTCATCGAATGTTTACATCTCAATGATCTGGCAGTACACAGATTTGATGTGAGTGACTTGAAAGCCACAGATACTTCTCATTTCTAACTAGTTTGTAAGTTTGCAGATGAAGAAAAACAACAACAACAACAAAAAACAACCACCAACCAGTCAACCAAAAAAACCTGTCACTTTGGTCCTAAAAGATAAGCCGTAGTTTAATTTATGGAGTTGGATGAACTATATAGGAAGTTTCACATTGACTTCATGGGTTCACTTTCTCCTACACAAACAAACCCAGTGATTAGTGATAGCTCTGTGATTCTGCTTGAACTCTTAGAAACATCTGGCCTTTTACAGTTTCCTGATAGAAATCAGACATTTTTGCCTTGATATATGGTAACATAGCATGTTATTATAATTACTTAATTACCCACAAAGCAAGGTGATAGGCTTACACAATAACCATAAAACATTTGGAGTCTGGGTGGAAAAAATTGCAGCTGGGGAAAAGATCAAACAAGATCTTGTTTTCCCTTTATTTTTCTTCTCATGGTAAATAATACTTGAAAGACGTTAACATACAAGAAATCTTAATCTACCATTTCAGTTATGATATTAAGTTTAGAAAGTGACTGGGATATATAGGATGATGTAATTATGTCACCAACTAAAACAAAATATAGCATAACTTTTTGCAATCTGTGCATAAAAGCACAGGATAAATGTGTAATGGTATCATTGCTGTTTGCTTGAACAATATGAAAACTACAATTCAGGTAACATAAATGTAACATCCAGTAGAGCATAAAAAAAGGCTCAGCTTTGGGGCCTAATAAAGTATATGCATTAATGAAAATAAACTAGAAAAAGTTCAGTCAGGTGCCTTTAAACTTCATTTTAGGTTTAGCAAATTTTAGGGCTGTTGCTTAAAGGCAATGAAGAACCCATGATGTATCTTCTGCCTTTTAACTTCTAACAATAGAATAGCTGTCAGCTTTGGAAATGATTTTGCCTTCATATTATAAACATTGCTTGCATTCTTAGCTGCACTAAAATCTATGACAGTTCTCTCATTGACATTTTCTGGGCCAGTTTCTTCCCCCTCCCCTCCCCTCCCCTTCCCTCCCCTCCCCTCCCTTCTCCTCTCCTCGAGTCTCCTCTCCTCGAGTCTCCTCGAGTCTCCTTGAGTCTCCTCTCCTCGAGTCTCCCCACCCCTGCCCTCACCTCCCCTGCCCTCCGCTCCCCCTCCCTCCTCCTCCCCCTGTCTCTCCATCTCCCTCTCCCCCTCCCCCTCTTTTTCTCTCTCTCCCTTTCCCTCTTCCTTCTCCCTCTCCCTTTCTCCCTTTCCCTTTCTCTCTCCCTTTCTTCCTTTTCCTTTCTTCGTCATCGTCTTCGTCTTCGTCTTCGTCTTCGTCTTCCTCTTCGTCTTCCTCTTCCTCTTCCTCTTTTTCCTTTTTCCTTTTTTTCTTTTTTCTTCTCTTTCAGTACTGACCCACTCAGGTATGTACCTTGTACCTCCTCTGAGGTATCTGTCACAGATATCTGTGGTTTTATCAAATCTTCATTTTTTTCATCTTCCTTTGATCACAGTGTCAGCCTGTTGTCCCTGGCTCAGCAGGTACACACCTGATAGGACAACATATCGTGAAGCAGCACTATAGGCATATATGCCTAGGTTGATATATGAATGTGCTGAGCTGTCAGGTTGCTGCCTGCTTTGTACAGCAGTAATTTGAGAGGTTGGAGGTAAGGAAATACCTATTTAAATAAATTTCTTCCAGTCAAGTTTTGTTTTTTGTTGGTGATCAGAAAATAAAATTTATTTAGAAATTACATTGATATTTGTCCCTTCTCCTAGCACATACTAGTTGTCAAGTAAAAGAATCACAGTTAAAAATACACAATGCTAAATGAAATAAAGAGCTTTAATGGCAATTATGATTTTGCTGTTAAAGCTGCTTAAGTTAAGTGCTTGGGCATATGTTAAATTTCAGGCACCCGTATCCCCACTGAAAACAAGAACTCTAGTTAGGTTGTTACTTTTTGGCTTATGTGCTTTCCTGAAGGTGGGGAAAAAAAAAAAAAAAAAAGGCAATCTGGTAATCTGGTGTAATTATACTAATGGAAATTCATCACTCAAAATTACCGTAGCCTATCATGTCATTTAAATACAAACTCCATAGCCAAGAGGATGAAATATTGTTCATACTGGGGCATATGTACTCCATGTGTTGCTAGCATGCAACTCTGGGGTGGGGCATGACAGTCATAATAAAGAGTCGTGTCTTAGAAAGCAAAGAGAAGGAAAAAAAAGGTCCATTACAAAGCTAAAGGAGGATGGAGACAGTTATGCTCCAGAGTTGTGCTCTTGCTTTGAATAACAAAGGTGTGTATACAAGACACACAATACAACAGAGTGAAAGCCAGATGGTGTTTCTCCTTTCTGTAATTAAATAATACAAAATAAGGTGTACTAGAGAAATTTGTGAACGCATCTTCATAAACAGGAAGAAAGAAAAGAGTAAATTCTACTCCCCATGCTCTGCATTTGTTGCCATATCTTCCTCTCTGGAAGACTGAAAAGATGTGGAGACTCAGGCTCACGTGTAGGGTATGGGGAATGGGGTTGTCCTGTACATGCTGTATGATGGCACTCAAGCTGATCTACTCCATGACCTTCCCTGGCACTGAGGTCAGACTGCCAGGTCTGTAAGCCCCTTCATGTAGATGTGTGTCACATTCGCCAAACTCCAGTCAACTGGGACCTGCCCAGTTCACCAGGACTGATGTCAATTACTGCAAGTAGCTTGGCAAGCACTTCTGACAGCTCTTTCTGCACCCTTGGGTGGATTCTATCTAGCCCCATTGACCTTGTTGGTGTTCAAGTGGTGTATTCAAGCACCACAGGTACTCTGGAATAGTTAGACAAAGAAGCATCTTTAGCCTAGTTGCAGAGAGATTTTATAGACAGCACATCTGCAAGGAGAACAAAATTAACCAATTTGGGCTTATAAGCAGCAGCAATGTGCCACCTGTGATGGCAGCATGATCCCATTTCAGAATTTATTTAAAAGCAGGATTGGGAGAAGACTGCTGTAGGCACAGGCTGCTTCTGAAATTTCACTGCTTTGAGAGTGTAATGGGCAGTTTTCAGTGAGTGCTGTGAGGTGCTCCTCTGTTTTATACCTTTGCTTTTGTTGCCTGTCACTGTGCTTGGCTTGGGTAGGAAGAGAGGCAGCCACGTGGCAGAATGAAATTTTATCACAGTACGGCTCACTCCACTGGCCTTGGCATTTCTGCTCCATTTCCAGTGGTGCATCCCTTCTGCAGACTCTCAGTGAGGAAGTGAGGAGGTTCTTCAATGCAACTTACAGAAAATTAAAATACAAAACAAAACAAAAAACAAGGAAAGCTTTCTAAATGCAACAAAATAATTTTAAAGCCACTCCACTGCTTAGCAGCATGCCATTTAGGAAATCAGTTTGCCCTCTGGAGATTCTCAGAAATTAGATTTCTTTTCCAAACCCATTGCTGACTGCAGGGCAGTTTGCAGAGAAGACACATTCCTTCTCTAGGAAAACTCAGTAGCTTTAATATGCAGCCAGAGCTGGACAAAGCAAAAGCAGGTGCTCTGCACTGGAGGAATGGGGTGGGGGTAGATGATGATTTATGTTTAGAATGGTTATTTTTTTTTATTTTTTTCCAGACTTAGGAATGTTCTTTTTATATATATGTATTTATTAAAAGGCTTCTGAAAAAAAAAAAAAATCACCCTGTGGTTTCAAGAGGATTTTTTCCCCAAGACATATTACAGTTGTGCAAGAAATCTTTATTTTGTCTCTCCAAAATGTAGCTCTCAAAACTGGAAAACTGCTCACTAAATGTCATCCTTCATGTTCCCCCTGTTTCTCTATAAACACATGAGGGAAGGAACAGGCACTGCATTACTGCCCTGACCAGTCTACTAATGTGTAGTTACTCTGATCTATGTGGGTATTTGATCTGTGTGGCCATTGTTGTGAAAAGCTGCATTTAATTACTTTTTTGTTGTTGTTGTTGTTCCCCCAAGCATAAGGATGTTATTTTTTTTAATTTATTTATTTTAAAAATATAAATTCCACAAGTAAGTTTCAATTCATTTGTATTTATTTTACCTTTTATTGTACATACAGACAGACAGACAAAAACCTTCTCTCCCTCCCACTCTGTCTAATTTTCAGACAAGGCTGACATTTCAAAGAAAATATTATGAAAGACTAACCCCTTTATGAAGATATGCACTTAACCACTGTATAACTGCCACTGAGTTTAATCTAGCATAATTGTGGGGAAGAGTTCTGCATCCTTTTTCAGAGTGTTTATTTATTCTATTGAGTAGATTCATTTATTGATTCACATATACACAGAAATGTTCTCGGAAACGGCAACTGCCTCCCCTGCTTCCCACTGATGTAGCTGTCTATTTTCTAATCTCTCATGAAGAGGAATAGTGGGAGAAGAAGAAATGAGTCTCCTTCCTCTATTCCCCAAATCCCCAGGAACTGGATGTCTTACTACAGAAGAGAGAAAACCAAATTAGTAAGTTACATACCTCTGTGAGGGAAATGTAAGTTGGTATATAATTTAAATTTCTTTTTCTTGAAAGAGTATTTTAGTTCTAAAAGTATTTCCTATTAGGACAGAAAAGACTGCCTCAATTCTAGAACTTGAGGACCTCTGTTAGTCCACCCTTCTCGATGTAGTAGAAAACTGGATCCACATTGACCCCTGTCCTTTCAACTGAAATTTATAAAAAGTGCTGCTAGCATGCAATTACAAAAATGTCAGGCTAGGCTCTTCACCTGGTAGAAAATATCCTCGGTAGCATAGTGATGTCCTCTAGAACCATGCTAAGAAAGAGTTCTTTGCTGATAATTCCACAGAAAGGATACTTTTACTTCACTGCCTTACATTGAATCCTCTTTGTCTGTTTCACCACAGTTTGGTGCTTGTGGCTTATTTGGATAATTCAGTCAGGCAGTATGGCAAATGGCCCACGAGGGGATTGAATTCTGTTGAGAGTCAAATCTGTGAAATAATATGATTTCACCTGAATGCTTATCTAAGCCAGTCAGAGACAGGATGCCTTATTCCATTCAACAAAAATCTGAGTGGAAAGAATGTTTTTCATGACCTCCTTTCCAAGTCTACACAAATGAAGTTTTCACTTCCTCACACGACATTTCTCAAAATATGGGGTAATAGTACATACCAGGTTGACTCAGGTAGAATATCACAAAGATTCAAAAATTACATTACTTTTCCAGTACACCAGAGAAATGTGTTTTTTGAGTCATGCGTAGCAAAAGGAATTTCTTTATAGCACTTATTTTATTAATGTAGCTTTTTTCCACTTTTAATGGCTTATTTTTTTCTCTGCTCTCTACATTTTGCTTTCTCCAGGTTCTCATACGTTCCTTTTCTCCCCATGTTTTTGTATTTCTTGTCTAGATCATCACCTTAGGGAAAGTTCACATGCTTTTTGTGCTGAATTCAGTTTGCACAGAGACTCCTTTTTTGTGTGTGTGCGTGTGTGCTACAAATATTACAACTATATTTCTGTAACTCACCTTCACTTTCAGTCACCATCATCACTATTGGGGAATTCCAGTCCCAGCCCTCCTGTTTGGCTGGGCAGGGAACTCCTAGCTCACAAGTAGCTGAATCTCAGTACTGCAGCAACCAGAAAAACAGCTTCTTCAGGAAAGCAACAAGATAATGTTTCTGGTAGAGAACAGCATATTTTTTTCCTGTTTATGAAAACAATTTCTATGCACTTTTCTCCCTATATAGCCTTCTCTTCACTTTGATCCTTCCTTCTCTTCTGCATATTCATATAACTTTGAAAGCTTCTGAAAGTTGTTCCATTTCTCAGCGTATTTCTTTAATTCCTCCTCAAAAAACAGCCCCAACTGATAGTTATTTCCTTCATTATGGTAGGAAAGGATATGATCCTTGTGTAAGTACATGCAGGGTATTATGGTAACTACAGGCAGCAGAACCAAGAACAGATCAAAGAAGGAAAATGGATGAAAGTATTGTAGTGCTCTCTTCACTAGCACAAAGACAATGGAGATACTTGAGGAGTTCCTGTTTTCTTAGTATAATTTCCACACCTCCATATATCCTTTATTATTATTCTATGCACAAAACATGGACAGAGTGAACAGCTGGAAACACAGAATTTTCTTTTCCATTATCAGAGAAGGCTACCGTACTTTGGGCCCTGCACATAGAACATGATGGCTTATGTATCACTAATTGTTGTTTCCTGTTCATGTCCCTTACATCTTAATATTTTCAATGTAAATGCACATTGGCATCATAGGTTCAACCTCATTTCAGTGTCTGACCCAAAAGGAGAGCAAAATGAGATTTGGACAACTCAAAACCTTCAGCCTTCTCTAAAGCCAGAAAACCTTTTGTTTAGTGACCAAAGTACCCTTGAATCTGGGCAGGGAAGAGAATAAATCTGACTTCAGAAGACCATGCTGTGGGCTATATCTAGAAAGAGGCTCTGAAGGATGAGTGAAATAAATATTAATTCTAAGTGGAATACGGAGATAAAATGGTGCCTGAATTGAAATTGTTTACTGGTTTGCAGGAAACAAACTGTACTTTTTTTTTTTTTGAAATGCGCATCAGGTGCATTCCTCAGTTGTAGTAAACCAACAGAGCTTTGACACAGTCACTGGAGAAATGACAAATGAAGTCTGAAAGTGGGAAACAGAAGGATCAACCTTCTACATATTTCCAAATTCAGTGACTTGAACAAACAAACAAAAAAAAAAAGGTCTGCATGTATTTACAATAATTTTACAAATATAGCACTTGAATGTGCAAATGCCTCATTTGACATATTTTTTAGTGCAGACAGTTTTAGTAGAGATCATCCTCAGCACAAATTGTGATTTTTCTTGTACGCTCTTCAGGTCATCTAGCAGATCTCAGTCACATATCTCGCATTTGGGGGGATATTTCTTCATTCATCAGCTTAAAAGAGCAAAGATATTTAATTACTATTTTTTTTCTTTTTCTTTTTATTGGAGAGGGTATCAAGGGTTTAGATATAATCAGTCACTCCTTAATTAATTTCAAATGTTGTGATTCAATCTAACATGAACCGAACCACTGATCTGCATTTCACCCACCATAGATTTTCTTCATAGTCCTGTATTTTGTCATCCCAAATGTTGTGGGGTACAGTGTCAATGTGATACTGCACTTTTGACATAGGAGTGTGTAGTGAAGTGAAACGCATTGTATGGGCCATGTAAAGAGGAAGCTCTTATTTCCTTTGGAGACAGTGACATCTGGAAACCCTGCCCCTCCTGTTACTGTGAGAAGGATCTCATCTGAGGAGAGTTAAGATACTGTAAGTGTCGTTTCTGCATATCATCATTTTGCCAGCAGGGGAGTCCTCTCAAAGTCAAACAATTTACTTTACGTATTTAATGCGAAGTAAAACAAATGCTATGTTGCAGATGTGCAGGACCAAAAGCATTCTTTTATTTCATGGCAGGCACACCCTTCTCATTCCAAACATTTAATTAGATCCACCACCATGACACAGAGGACTGAGAGAGGAAATGTAATCAAGAGCAATCATAAAAAAATAACAGGAAAGGGCAGAGGTCAGGGAAATAACCCACAACCTATCAGAACTCTGTACTCCTCCTGTAAACCACTGAACCAACCTCAGATGATTTTCTTTGCTAGGTTTGAGTGGTAGAGAAGATTTATTTATTTATTTATTTTGACAAATCAGGTGCAAAGCAACTTGGCATTTACAAGTAGCAATTCAAGGAGTGAACAAAAGAACAAAGACAGAGAATGTCATTACAATCATCACTCATGCAGAAAGCAAGGAGAAAGTGAAGTGAATTTTATTGCTGTCATGTACAGTATCATTCACTGCATGTCAGTAAAGATTGTTCTTTGAGCCACATCCAAAAAGCTAGTCAATGAAAAAAATGTGCTTGCGCTATGTTCTTTCTACTTCATCAGCCAAAGATGGCTGCACCACCGGTAGTAGAACTATATATTACTGAGAATGCTTCACAGCTTTAATTCTTCCACCAGCCCATGTTTTTATATATTAATTTCTTTTTTCCTGCAAGGTTGTCAAGATTTTGTCCAAGATATCTGACACAAGCCAACCAGCATTTGACTAGCTAAGCCTACTTCCCATTCAACATATTCTCCACCACTTTCTTGGACTGGGTAAATAGTTCTAATGGAATATATAAAAAAGCAGTTTCATATTTCTCATCTAAAATATTCCAGAAGGCTTTTTACGAACCATGACAGAGAAAGGAAATAGCGGATGGAGATATTTTTCTCAGTTGGCTAACCACAATATATAAACATACAGTTATGATAAATATCAATACCATTTTTGTTTTCTTTTTCCCCCAATTAAAATATGCATTACATAACACCCAGGGGACTGTTGTAAAAGGGGGCTTTTAACTTTCCATTTTTTGTCATTTTTGATGTAGATAGACTTGAAAGAACCATGGGAGTTAGAATGCAAATTTTCTTCGATGACTGTGTGACTGGTTAGATCTCAAAACCAGTCAATATGCTTTTTTTGAAATATCTTAGGATATCAAACTTCCTTCAGAAGACTATTTAAAATACTTGGAGCAGACAGAGTGTTACATTTTCATGTACATCCTCAGAACTTTTTTTAATACAGAGCCTAGGAGAACAGAAAAGCTACCACTTAGAGTAATACAAATTTCACCTTCCGAAAACAAGGAAATGCAATTAAGCTACCCACTCTGTTCTGCCTCTGTAGCACCCTCTTGTGCTGTATGCCATCTCTGTCCCTGCTCCTGATCCCCCTTCTCTCTCCTTACAATGATGTCTCCCAAATCTTCACTCTGACCCAAGAAAGCATCTGAGAAGCATCTGGAAGTGTAATGAAGAGCTCATTCTACACGACCTATAGCAGGAATCCCTTGTCACCAGACTTGCCGAGTTGCTGTGCTTTGTCTATACTCAACTCTGTTGGTCAGGAAGTATGCCAGTAAAATTCTAGCTATTACATCAGTGATCATTTCCTTGGAAAGTGTTCCTAAAATAAAACTGGAATTTGTATATAGATTTTGGGTTGTATGTGTTAGATGGGGTTGTATCTAACAATGAGATCTTTGTATGCTCCAAACTTTCAGCTCTGAATGCACATATAATTCATATCTCAACACAGCTGTAGTACAAGATCTATGCATATTCCAGACCCTTCCTTATAACCTTTGTACTTTCTTTTCCCTGAAATACAAATCCAAATTTCTGGCCAGAAAATAGGCTCTTTTTGGTTGTGGCCCTGTCTGGATGACCTGTGGCTCAGGACACTGATGTAAATGGGTTCCATTCAGTTCTAAATGCCCATGTGAAACTTGCATTGGTTCTACAAAGTCCCCAAACATACATCTTAGCTTAGCTTCAGTTGGAGCAGCATGTCTCTCTGCTTCCTGGGCATTCAGCTGATGCAGTCATAGAGATTATTTGCTCTTTTTAAAGGCACTGAGCTTCAATTCACTTGATGCTTTTTCTGGCTTATTTTGTTAGCTGACATTGACCTTCTAACTTAAACCTTGAGAAGTTTTCTATGTGAACACTTTCCCACCACGCACTTGCCTGAAAGGCCAGAGCTGTTATGTGCTTGAGACATATTCTAAAAGTCTAGGTTCATTTCAGGAAAGGTTGAGACAAGGTTTGAGCCTTAGGTGTATATGTAAAATGAAAGATCAAGAAACTCTGCATGGGGCTTCATAGGTACAAGAGGGGGACACTGGAACTCAAAATGATCTCAAACTTGCAACACTAACACTGCATCGCTGCCTCAGGAGGCCAATGATTTTCCAAACTGTCAGGGTTAATGTGAATTTTGGAGTACTTGGAACAGTCATCTTTTAAACAGTAAGCCACTGTCAGTCCCAACAGTATTTCAGTCTTTATGCTGGCACTGTTCCCATTGAATTCAGTGACATTTCTGAGTAAATAATGATTAAAAACTGAGTATGGACATCAGAATTTGTTCCAATATAATATATATGTTGAGACAATGCATGCTGCCATGTCAGCCCCAGAAATATGTGTTTTCCTGGCGAGACTTCCCAGTCTGATGTATAGTTTTACTGACCTCTTCACACTCCCTTCTAAACACAGCTGTAATGAGGAGTTACTTATGGCTGCCACTTTAAGTAGAGTTCTTTTCATGGCTGTGTCTAGGATACAGTTTAACAGTTGTCATTTGAGATCTCTTAAGTTTTGTGGGTGAGAAAACTAACAAAAAATCTTCATATTTATGGTGTAAGAAGCATAAGACATTTTCCCAATAAATTTTACTCTTAGCAGAGAACTATTGCATAGAATGGATACATAGAACTGACACAAAAATATATCAAACAGACATGCAAAATTTTTCTGAAAAAAAAAAATGCAAAAGATCAGCTACACTTTTTATCTAGTGTTATTTTGTTTTACTTTACTTTATTTTATTTTATTTTATTTATGCATACCACTTTACTGGAGCATTGAAGTTTTTCTGCAGGAGTTCTTTCTACTTTCTGAGGCTTATGGAATGAGCATCACATTTTATCTTCATAATGCCTGCTCAAAGCATGAACTGTGTGTTTTCTGAGGTTTCTGCTTTGTTCTTTCAGCTTTAGAAAACTGTACTGATTCCAGTTCAATTTGCATGTGTCCATAAAGTAAATCCAAATTAATATGAATCAGTAGATTAAAGGTTTCTATTCTTTGTTCAGCATTACTTATCTTCAACGCTTTGGACTTGTCAGAGATCACAGATGTGGATATAAATTTCCTATTAGAATAATCACTCAACAGACTATGGCCTGACTAGGAAAATATCCTTGATCCTCCCTTCCTAAGAACATTCCTACACTGTGAGGGTCAAATTCTATTTCCTACTGACATAAATCTCTTTTTTTTCTTAATATTTGACAGCGTAGTGAATCTGATACTTGCAGATTATACCACGGTATCCAGTAACAACTGCTATACGTATGATAGGAATGTTACAGGCAGTGCAAATTACATCGCTAGGTTAAGGCTACCTGATTCTCTTCTTATTGGCTTTTAAGTTTTTCCCTTGCTGATACTCTGAAATAAAAGTTTCTTGTTTTGAGGCAGTCACAATGCTTATTTTTTTAGGAAGATTCAGAAAAGAAAAAAAAATAAAAATTGGAAAGGTTGTTTCTGAATTTCTGAAGTTGGAATGGGCCCATCTTACATCTGATTTCCCCAACTCAAAAGTTGTTCTAAAAAAGATTTTGTACCCTTATTTTTTTGAATAATATTTCAAAATTCATTCAAAAATCTTCACATTTTGTGGAACAAACTGTACTTAGCAACTGCATTTGGAAAACATCAGGCTGTTGAAGATGCATTGATATTTCTTAAAATTTTGCAGACCATTTCTTACTTTTCTCAGTACTGACTGCACCTCAGTCCCTAACAATGACACGCTAAGCTGTCTCCCAAAGCACCAACCTCACAAAGCCACGGAGCATATCACTCCCTGGGACTCTGGAGCTAAACAGGCTCTTTTCTGACACTGCTGATGTTTCTTGCCTTGGTCTTGGGCAGCCGAGAGCCCTGTTTTTCCTGGGCCCTGCATGTGTGATCAGAGAGGAGCAAGAGCAAGTAGACTGACTTGTGACCAGCAAGAACACAGTTTAAGAGTTATTTTGAACAGCAGAGACCAGGGGAATCAATGTGGAAAAGTAATGTTGGTCAGAAGAAGGACAGCAGATTTGGGGACTAGAAATGAGAAGAAAGCAGGGAGGAGAAGATTTGTGACTAGTGTCACATAAAGGAGACAGGTAAGGGGAGAGAGTTAGATGAGAGAGAGAGAGTGGGGGTACAAAAGCAAAGGAGAAAGAAAGGATGTCCAGGAGAGAAGTTGGCTTGGTAAAGAACACATAGATAGCTTTAGGACTCTCACTGCAGAATTGAAGTTCTCAGTGTCAGGGTCCATGGCTCCCAAAAGTAACTGAAATCCACAGGGAAGTGTAGTCACATCCTTGTCCAAAACCTGAGTCACGACTTGGCCACTACTTCTCACACTGTCTGTGCAACCTGTGGAATAAGTCTGTGTGATGATCCAATCTTTGGATAAATGTGGTTTGATATGATATCTCTGTGTCCTTTACAATGGGTTTTATAACACTCTGTGAACCTCTGCATAATGAGGTGTGGATACAAGGTCTGGAATAACTTGTGCTTTTTATGCTACCAGCCTGACTGTCTTGAAGGCTTATCTTGCTGTCATAGAGCTCAGAATGTCAATGAAAAATCAACTCCTCTTCCAAATCTTGCTTTTATGAGTCCATTGATTTAAACATCAAGATCTATACCTGAATTTAGCACATTCTATCTTCCTGTGTCTCTGTGTGATAGACTCAAGGTCCTTATTCATTCATTCACTCTTGGAGTGTAAGTATGCTTTATTTTTGTCTTCACTGTCATTTTTATGTAGCTCTGCTTTCCACATTTGTGTTCTTGGCTTGGGAGGACAGGTAGAAACTTGCTAATCAAAGAAAAAATTATGAATTCATAGCAGCTTCAAGCAGGAAAGGCTGAAAGGACCTTGAAAAAGTTAGATAGACAGAAACACTTATGGAAAAAAAAGTCTGCTTCAGGCTTATCAAAACAGTGTGTGACATCTCTGACATTTATTGTCACTATAACCTGCAATATTTGTCCATGTGTTTTTAGTTTTGGTCTTTGTTAAGAACCTCCAGATCTTGTTTACTTTAGTCTTCTTTTTAGGAGAGGAAAAGTCACATTCAGGAAATGCCCATACCTCTGTGTTAACCGTAGATGGAGTCTTCTATCTAAGTCTTGTAAAACCAACTTCTAAACTAAGTGAGAAAAGTTTTTATAGTTACAGCAGCTCCATTACCTACCATAATTGGAATTCTTTAAAATCTCTTTTCTACTTGACATCTTTTATTCCTTAGCAACACAAGTTTTAAAATTCTCATAAATCTTCTCCTTTCCTCATTGTAATAAGGTGTGTGTGTGTGGGGGGGGGTATGATCTGGTGTTTTTGTTTGTTTGTTTGTGTGTTTGTTTGTTTGTTTGTTTTCCCAACCTGGTATAGAGTCCTTTTTACCATCTTCGTCAATTTATCTGAAGCTGTAGAATGGGCCTAGTCAAGGAATGTCCATAAGATAATACTGTTCTGGTTGACAAGATCCTATGCCATGACCTGGTTACCTCTTTTACAACGCATAAGCGTACACCAAATCTGCTTTCTATCATGAAGGCAGATGACTAAACGCAGTTGTGAAATAGGTTGTCTATAAAGCAATCCAGTAAAGATCAAAGAAGATCTCGCACTGGCCTCATGTTATGAAAATTCTTAAACACATTTCCTTTTGGCTGTGTGTTCATCCTCACACAGACTTCTGTGATGCAGAAGTCTGATGACTTTTTAATTATATCTGGGACTGAATTTCTAAGAAAATCAGCACTCTAACCAGTCCAAACCTCAGAAAAGAGTATTCATTGTCTTTTTTCCAACAAATAATCTGAGATCATTTTGTTTTGTGGCAACACTGACATTCTTCCACGGATCTGGCTTTTGGAGGCCATATGTCTAATACAGTTGGAAGCTACTGATATTCCTGGCAGAACTAATCACTGCAGATTTATATCATAAGGTCAGACTGTGTCCTAACAGGAGCAGAAATCACTATTGTGTGTTTAAAAGAAAGATGAAAGACATCCTCTTAACTGAAATAGTAGCAATGGACAACTTGAGTACCTATGGCTATGACACTATCATTAGCCAAAATGTCTTTCAAGCTTGTGGACAGTGTTTGAACTACAATCACTGCACAATTAATTTTAATGCTTCTCTCTGAAGTGTTAAAGCTGTCAGTCTTCTGATCATTTCATAGCAGTCTCTTAAGCAACACACAACAGAGAGATATATGTGACCCAAATCCACATCCTGTTCATGAAGGGCTGATGCACATCAGAAAGGTAGGATGAAAAGGTGAGCTTATCCTCCAGCATCGAAAAAAAACCTTTGTAAGTGGGGCTTTGGCCACATGGCATAAATAGCCTTGTCTTCTGACTATGTGCATCAGCTCCCTTCAGCCAGTGATTTAAGAGACCAGAAGTTGGAAGCAGTAGTTGGCTGAATGTATCCTACTCCATTGTCCATATATCCCTTGTTATTGACACTGCATGGAAGTACCCTCAGTCAGGGTAAAGAGATTGCATCATTTTCATTTGCAGAGTGAAATCCACTCTTGTAGAGGTGGTGTCTAAGTTCACTTCATAATCCATGAGGCTGAAATACTAATTCTAATCACAGGCCAGGCAGTTCAATTTTTATTAATTACTAAAAATATGTTTTCCTACAAACAATGAATTCCAATCTAATTTTGGCATACAAAATGTACATGCAACTATTCATGTTCCAAATATTCTGCTAATTTACATACACTGGAAATGAATCTGAGAAACTCATAGCAACAAGAGAGAACTAAGTAATTTAATAAAAGAAATGGATCAGGATTTAGTTATCTATCTGTGATGATGCAAAAAATAAATAGCTTTTAAATATATATATATATTTTCTTTATGTGGCATCATGAGGACTCATACTAGTGTAACGTGCGGTGTCAAGAGTTGGACTTGATGATCCTTAAGGGTCCCTTCCAACTCAGGATATTCTATGATTCTATGAACTGCAGCATAGCTATAGTTCTCAGTCAAAGAGGCTGATGCAAGGGATGTGTCTTGCTGCTTACTTCCTGTCTGAAGAGAACTGTTTTGTAGTTGATTAAAATGTTTCTTCAAGATCAAACCTGAACAGGACTATAGACTGCCTATTAAAATCTTATCACAGTAATGTTCTGCAAGCCATATGGAAAAACGATCTTTTTAGTTCTGTCTAAAAGCCTTTAAAAGGAACATTTTGAAAAAAACTCTGTTATATTTCATCTAGTATACAAAATTTAGTGGTAGGAATATCACTTCCCCTCCTGTATTCTATAAAGGCATTGAATAACTAACCCCACACAGAAGCCTGTTTTCTATGAATTACAGAACTATATCTCCATAGACTTGTTCTCTATGAACAAGGCACTTTGAAGGTGTGTTGGGTAGCTAAAAAAAAAAACGGGGGGGGGGGCACAATGACTAGTTATTTTGAATGTGGGAGCCAATTGCATTTTATTATCATTGTGGATATCTGAAAGGATAAGGGAAGATATATAGCCAGTTATGTGTAAAAATATCTTCAATTCTTCTGGGATTCATAAAGTGATAGCTGGGCAACTCACTCTGCCATCCTTAAATACCAAATGGCCACAGACATTCTGGGGACCAAAAGGAGAAAGAAGCTGAACAATGACTAATACAATATGGTATTTGTATAATTTAACAGAAGTATTTCTCAAAGTTACACTATTTATTTCGCAGGAAAAATATGGTTAAGTTTTTCTATCTTAATACCAAGACAGCACTTAGGAGGAAAGTTAGTACAAAAATAAGGTCTCTTCTTATTTTCTATATTGGCATTTATTACTCCATAAGTTCATAGTCTTATTTATACAGAAAGTTCTATTTTAGTCAGAGACAAGAATGTCCGTGTGTGCAAAACCATCAACATTTCCTTTTGAAAATAATTGTAACAGGAGAAATAGTAAGTAATAAAAATGATTTAGATTTTCAGGGTATCTTCCACCTCAAAATACAGAAACACTCCCAGGCACAACTAATCTATCAGGTGAATATTTTCATGAGGAAAGTAAGAAATATTACATACACTATAGAAAGAATTAGATCTTGCCAATTAATAGAAATACATATATTTTTTCTTGATTACAACATACAAATTCAACAATGTTGTATGTATTAGAATTTTAAAATTTTTCATTAGCTCATGGGCAAAAATTTAATTTTCTTCAAGAGCAGAATCAAGAAAATCATTAAATGTTTTTTCTGAGCAAAATATATATAAAGTCTTCTGTTATCACATGTATTAAATGCTTGTCAGTTATTTTTTGTAGAATCTTTTCAGTGTAGATCCATCACAGATACAAAGCAGTTGTAAAAAGGTCATAGTAATTGTTGTGGTTGTTGTAATAGTTGAAGAAGAAACTGTGTGGCTGAGGAGCTAGTAATGTAGAGAGGTCCTACAAGGGTGTATTCTTGACACAATTTTGTTCAGTAATTGTATGTACCAGAAACTATATACTAAAAATGCTGAGAATCTCAGATAACACAAAATTTTGAAGTGGTCTCCCTTAAGAACACATATCTTAATCCAATGAAATGTGACACCAAAGGAAACAGTGACTTTAACAAAGATTTGTAAAGGGTAATGATGTGATAATTAATTGAACAACACATCCAGGACTATGTTAGGATTATGAAAGGCCATGCAAACATTGGACATACATGCATTGGCAAATACCAAGTAAGGCAGTGAATATGACTAGTCATTTGACTGGAAAACTCTATACATTTCTTGTGTTCATAATACATATATATATATATATATATAAATTTTAAACAAAAGGGAGAAAAAAAAGAAAAGGAATAGGAAAAAATGAAAAAAAGAAGAAAATAGAAGCAGAATGAAAATATCTGAGATGAAAGAAAAGCTCAGAGCATAACATGCTTAAATTTACATCATAAAATAAACTTTGTACCAGGACTCTGAAGAAACTGGCATAGGAGTTCCCAAACCCAGCAGCAAATAATTTGAGTGAACCTGTCTCATCTGGGACAGTCTCACAGGAAATGGGGAAAATTAATGTAAATGTATTTCATACAGGCGAAGAGGGAGCAAATAAGATCTCAGTAATACACAGAGTTCAGAGTAAATACCAAAACCAAGAATAAGAAACGATGGGGAGAAAACTGGACAAAAGCAAGATGAATTTACCAAAGGAAGCTCATGGTATCATTTGTGAACATATAGTACACGATTAATCAAAGTAAATAAAAGTAAAGCAACACATTTTTACCCAAGCTGGATCTGAATTTCATCATCTCTAAGCTAGCATAACAAAGCTAGCTTCCAGGGATACTGCATTGAGGGACACATCTTTGAACAAGCGCACACTTATTCTTATACAAATGCATTATCAGAACACCATGTGAACTTCACTAGTGGAAATTTCAGTTTCTTTCTGGTCTTTTGACTAATATGAAGCCATTTAATTACTCGATGTGTGAATTTTAATTACTCAAAGAGTGAAACAGAACTAACTACAAATAAAAAGTAATTAATAATAATAAAAAAAATAGTCGATAACTTGCAAGAACAGGCAAAGTTCCTGTTGTGAAAGTCTATCCTAAGAGTGTAGAAAAATATACCAAAAGATCAGTCAACAAATCAGGCAACAAATATTAGCTGGATTATTGTGTGTGGAGATACATTGTTTTGTTTCTGGTGTATGCTGTAATAGATATTTTTCCCATTGCTCCAGTTTCCCCAACATGTCATTATACAACTATGTCAGATTGAGTAGGCTATGCTTATAATCAGAGCAAATTTCTCCCTGTTCACTTTTTTAAGAGTACCAGAGACAGACACAGTGGAACAAGGAACATAACATAACAGCAAAACTGATTTTTTTCTTCTTTGAACTACTTCAAAGTTTTTTTGTTTGTTTGTTTGTTTGTTTGTTTGTTTTTAACTGATTTAATTCTATTTAGACAATGGCTTTTGGAGCCACTGAAAAGAAACTGGATGCTTATAAGCATGAGTACTATAAGAGTCCACACTTTAAAAATGTATGCCAACGTATTGTTAGGGAAGTGATGGTGTGCTTCCTGGGGAGATGAAATGCTGCCATCTGACTCCTCTGACCATTCACAGCTAAGCAAGGTAATTTGTATTTTAGATATTCATTGGCAACGCAAGAAGTGTGTATACATACAAACACACTCAAATAATTAATGTGTTTAAGGGAAGATGCGTTCTGTGTGGAGATGTTCTTTAGAGAGGCAAAACTCATAGTAAATATATATATATTTATATATATGGGAATTATTTGCTCAGCTTTAATTATCATAATCATTATCAGGCCACAGATGAATGAAGCTCTTTCTCCTGGTTAGTCCCACAGCCAGCTGTAGTATTTTCATGAATTGCTTTCTTTCATCTCTTCACTTTATCCTGTGGGACCCATGTCTCTATCTGTGGGAGTTTTGCACATATGGAGAGATATTGAACCTCCAGACTGTTCTCTGTGGCCTTTCAAATTATTTTTGCAATCAATTTCAATTCTTTAAGTATGTTTTTTCTTGCCCTGTTGGGGCTTTCATCCATTCAGTTTCTCTTCCTTGTTTTGCCTCTTGATCTTTTCAGAATCTGTGAGCCCCTTGTTTCAGGAATGCACTGTACCTGCTCAGACCACACTTTCATGCTGGCCACACTGCAGCACTTACAGAAAAATGGAGGGCAAGGGGAAGGGTGCAGATGCCAGGTGCCTTGCCAGGAGGAGGGAGGGAGTGTGGCAGAGGCAACACCCTTGGGCTCGGGGGCTTCAGGTCTGCCCAGGAGAGGGGCTCCCATCCTGTGTTCCTACCTAAAGTCCCCACAGAATGGTTCCCAACAGTCACCACATGCAAGAGTGGGAATAACCTGAACATCATGGGACAGTTGTGTGGGTAAGCAAGGAGCTGACATGATTCTGATGAAACATAAACATGAGTCTCCAATAAAAATCCTTTTCAGAGTGAGATTGTACGAATGTTTGCTATAACCTGTTAAGACCTCAGGAAGTATTTAGTATTTTATTTCACTTAAATATGTGGAAAGGCACTTGGACTTCAAAGACTCCCCCTCTCTCACCTCCTACTGAAATTAATGTCATCTGGTCACCTGGACACTTCTTATATCTGGGCTGAACCACTGAAGTTATCATTTTAGTTGTATTCATTTGCTCCGAAGCTAAACTACTACTAAGTTCAGTGTGTTTTACTTCTAAATATGGATTAAATCACATTGGCTAAAAGCTTTGAGATTTGGGCTATCTTTAAACATAAGTAAATATGTCAGAATGAATTCCATTTGATATACAGAAAGCAAAAGACAGCAAATAAAATAAGAATGATAATATTACAGCCCAGATAATAAGGCTAGTCAGTCATAGTTGTTTAAAAGTCAATGCTTCAATGATGTATCCTATTCCTGTTATAACTGAAAATAGCAATACCTTTGCTCTATAACAAAGTTATAGTAAAGACAAATCTTTGGGTAACAAATCTGTTCTGAAACCGGTAAAAATATTTATTTATTTATTTAGAACCCAGATCAGCAGAGTGGGATTTACTGAGCATTTTCAGTGCTCATTTGCATTGCACTTGGGAGGGGAATGTTCTTTTTTGGAGACTGAAATATTTGGCAACCCTACCATGTTCAGCAGCTCATATTAGGGGAAAGAATACCAACATTCTGTAAAAAAGGTTAAGGACACATTTAACTCTTTGTAGAAAAACACTCATTTTGTCTTATGCACTGTAAGGATAGGAGAAAAAAAAAAGGTTTCCCGTTTTAAATTTCTGACTGTGAGTTAGAAGTCTAGGGCTCCACTTCCTGCTCATTCCATAAGTTATTGTGGGATATTAGTTAAGTAATATAGGAACCAATTTAGCAAAAAGCTCATACGTGTGCTTAGTTTTAAACTCAAAGTTGTTTGGCTAACAGCACTGAGCATGCTTTTATATATAAGCCCTTCATTGTGTAGAGACTAGGTTTGTAAATGGGTGGTAATAAGATTTCCCTCTTTGACAAGATTATTGCAAAAGTATACTAGCTGGTACTTGTAAAGCCCAAGGCCATTTCCTCTGACAGAAGGTGTTAGCACTTTTATCTGGATACGTTTTATACCTGGAAATTATTTAAAGAAGGTTGGAAATGGAATACTTCTCTATCTGAATAATAATAATAATAATAAAATAATAATAATTTAAAAAATGGAAAACTAAGTATCTGGTGATGATGTCCACTTATTCTGACCACTTTTGCATCAGAACTTAAACTAAACCATATGTAATGGTTTATCAAGAATAAATTTCTTCCTCATCCTAGATGAATTCACTCTCCCCTGTGTAATTTATTCTGGTGTTAAAAATCTTCATTTATCTGGAGTACTTCCAGCAACACCCTGGTCTGAGGAACCACCCAGGTCTTTCTCCCTATCAGTAAAAGCTCATTCAGAAAACTGAATGGCTGAGTCACATGCTAATCTGAAGTCATCTGTTTTCATTTTATAACCCCGTTATAAGTGAATTATGAAAATCAAGCCTTGCCACAAAACAAACAAACAAACAAACAAACAAACAAAAAAAACCCTTATTGCTGTATCTCATGTATTTGGGGAAAAAAAAGTGTAATCTCCATTTTAACGCTGAATTTCAAGGATCTTACATTAATAGAAATACAGAACTTTAAACCACAGCAGCTCCAGCAGCACTTGCAAAGAAAGCCCAGGGATTCACAGAGTTCAGGGGTTGTTGAAGCATTCAATCTAACCTACATAGCAGAGGCATGGAGTCTTACCCCACTACTCTTGTATTGCTATCACTAACAAGCTGCTCAGAAATGGTCAGCAGTTCCAGGGGCAATACTTCACCTTTGAGCATGTGAAAATGATTACATTTATGAGATTAATTCACTTGTGTAGAAATGATACAAGCAATCAACAAATTATGCTGCAATTATTGCTATAATTTTTAATCTGGAGTACAGAAAGAAGTTGATGTTTTCTATAAAAGGAAGCTCATTTCCTGTACAATCAACACTGGAGAACCAGTGCTGACAAACATCTATCTGAGTGCTCATATTGCTGTCTTCTCATTCTGGTATGTCTATATGACACTAAATATAGTCGTGAAGAAGCATTCTGTACAGCCTAAATCAACAGCCAGTAGTATTGCTATTCTCAATGGAACTGCAGTAATAAGTGGTTTTCAACAAAATGATGATCTTACACATGTATAGGGTCTTTGAAATTACCTTTTTGGGAATAATGTAGCTATCATACTTATTAGGACTTATTAGTGTATCATATGGCATCTGATATTCACTGATGTTGGAGACTGTAAGACATGGGCAGACACTGCCTTAATGAACAAAAGACTATGTGCAGACACAGAAGTAACAGTACTAAGTTTATCATTAGTTTGTTGAATGAGCCTTGCAACCTTCTTCCTTTCTGCTTTTCTGGCTTATGTAAATATGTACAGATAGATTTAAAAAGGCTCTAAAAGAGCTAATCCACGCCATTACTCATGATAATGATGACAATGTATCTTTGCTTGATCTTATTAATTTTTGTTATTTCTATGAATCAAGCAGGATGATGGAAGTAGAGCGCAACTATCTAACCTCAAGTACTTCCTGTGAAACATGAAACCTCTATCTAATACTTTCAGAAATTAAAAATAGGAATTATTCATTTATCTTCATTTATAAACATTAAAAAGAAAAAAAAAGCATTAATCCACTATTTTGCATATGTGTAGTCTACAGTAAAAATAACTTAAAGTTTTTACACAATCAGTGATGTAATTAAGAAGCTCTTGTGGCATTCATCAAAGTAATCTCTCTCTTCAGATGTTTCACTCTGCTGAAGCTACTGGGAAAAATTCATCATGCCAGTCGGACAGTGTTCCAGAATTTTTATCAGCATCAGATGAAAATCCAGGACTGCAGGATAAGACTTGAAGGACTCTTACAACATATTTGTGCAATTAGCTTCATTTCAATGAGTGGGATTGCTTTTGTGTGTGGGGTGAAACGTTGATCAGGACTTCACCCAGCAAAAGTCATGGAATTCGTCTTCTGGCACTGTTCCACAACATCTTCAATGTTGTCAGAAAAGTAGTCCAAAAATTTCTAGTATGTATAGCATATTCCACTTTCTTCAGTGGGATTTCTTCTAATGCAGGAGAGCACAAGTCTTGCCCTACTGTAAGCTAAGACAGAATGTCAGCAATAAACTTTTTGGCAAAAACTAGAATTATTTGATAGAGATCCATCACAGTTCTTTCTGAGACAGTGCGGAACCAGACTGACTGGGGTCCTGCCATTCCCCAGTGATTTTCAGTAATGCATGCTTACATGATGCTCACATGATCCAAAATGGCAGTCCTTAAGACTGGTGCAGAAGGAAAAAACAATAATAATAAAAAAGAAAATAAGAAAAAAACAAAACAAAGAGAACAAAACAACAACAAACAACACAAACAAACAAACAAAAAAACAGAAGACAGAAAGAGGTGTCAAAGAAATGAGAATTTAAGTGCCTGTGCTTATGTATGATGGGCCAGTCTGAAGCAAAACACAAGAAAGGTAAAACACTGAATGAAACCATTCATATGAGAATGTTACTTCACTAGTGTTCCTAACTGTAAGCAAATCTGACTTTATGATCTCTGTAATTATCACTGCTCATTTTCAGACTCTACTTATAGAGCAGGTAGATTGAGAAACATGAACACAACTCCGTTTGCATGTATACCTTGTCTAGCAGGGGAAAGAAGCATGCGCATTCATTGCTGTGAGCCTTTCTGTCAGGAATCCTGGACTGAAGATGATGTTTACCTCTTTAAAGGTGGCCAGGGAAAAGTAAGCAGTGAGCATTTTCACAGTCGTGGAAAGAACAGAAGCAAATCTGTCGTCTCAAAGGTCATCATCCTATATATAAATCACTCAGCTTGAAACAATATGCTATCAATCTTTCATTCCTTCAACGCCCACAGAGATGGAAAGAAGAGTTTTATTATGTGGTAGCTGGTTAAAAGCAATCAGGATAAAATTTATCTCTTAAGTTTGCACTTTTTTACTGACTTGAAAATTTCCACTGTAAAAAGTGTTCTTATATGAATGTACCCATAGTAAACTGAATTATCTCAGATATCTTCTAGTCTCTTAAATTATTTGCTGCCCTCTCTTCTCCAACTGTGAACCCAGACTACAGTTGTGCCAGTGCTGTTCAAAGTCCTGTGGAAAACATATTGCACAGCTACATATATAAAGACTAACTCTTAATATGGGGGGGGGGGGAAATGAGTAAACGCAGTAGAATTTGAGGTTTTGTGAACTTCATTAGCTAGTTTTTTAAATTCTTGAGGTTTCGCAAAACTGAAAACCAAATGTCTTAGGAAGACAAAAAAGCCCTCTCCCTCCTAGCTTGGCTCAGTCCCCTGGACCCTGTGAGAAAGGGGAAAGTTCCTTGGCTCCCACTACCCTGCAAGGCCCAGGCCAGCCAAGTTGGAAGGAGCTTCCATGGCAGAAAGCAAGACAGTGATGCTTGCGTTGGCGTTTTCTGCTCTAGTGACAGACTGAGCCTTTTGAAGTCTTCTGAGTTTTGAAAGAGCAACATGTTTTTCTACTGGAATTTCAAATTGTGTTTAAAAAGTTGATGGCTTTCTATTATTTCTTTCTCTGTATTTTTTTTTTTAAAGTATTTGTGGTGTTTATCCACGTATACATTTGATGGGGCTCCACTCTCTGGATTCGTCACACCTCTCAGAGCCCAAATCCATGCCTCTTCTCATCAGCTACAAGATCCTTCCACAGATATTGTGCAAGCCCAGATCGGGCCTCTGCAGTGGGGGTCCTGGTCTTCTCGTTTGACTTCTGAAACTTTTCCATGCTTCAGGGCAGGTTCTGTGGACACACTGCAGGGATTCCTTCTCCTGCTCCACTGATGCCTGCAGCGTGATGGCTGCTCATCAGCAGGGTGACCTGCTGGTCCATGAGACCTTGTTGTGGAGGCACTTTCCAGTTCAGTTTTCCACAACACCTGAGTGGGATTTCTCATGTGCTCACGTTAGCCTGAGGGATGGCTCCCTCCATAAAACATGAAGAAAGCCCCAATTCCTTGGGGTCAGCAGGGACCAGTGCTCCACGGGGAGCCAAGAGGGGCCGGGGTGCTGGGGCTCACTTGAGAAACCACTGCCTGACAAACGGCATGGGGACAGCGCCCAAGGCAGCCTGTGCGCTGCCGCCGTAACGTAAAAATATTTTAACAAATGGGATGAAAACGAGAGGATTCGGTGCTGGGGACGGCTGAGCCGAGCCCTGAGCCACTGAGGTGCCGGGGAGCGCCGGCCGGGCCGGGCCGGGCCGGAGGGGCCGCAGTCGCTCTCCCCGCCCGCCGCCCGAGGGGACGGGGCTCGGGAGGCCCCGGCGGCGGCTCCCGGCCGCTCTCGGGACCCGGCGGCGGCTCTCGGGGGCTCCGCAGCTGCCCCTCCGCCTCTCCCTCTCCCCTCTCGCCCCGGGGGGCCCGTCCCGCCTCCCGCACCGCCCCTCCGCAGGGCGGTCGCGGGGCGGTGCGGGGCAGGGGGCCGGGCTCGCCGCCGCCTCGCAGGTAGGCGAGAGCGGGCGGCCCGGCGGGGAGGGGGCGGCGGGGGGCGGATAGGGGGCGAGGGGGGGCCGTGTCACCGCCGCCGAGCAGCGAGCCGGGGGCGCGCCCCGGCGCCGCTGATTGACAGCGGGGCCCGGCCCGCAGCCCATAAAGGCGGCGGCGCGGGGCGCGGGGCCGCGGAGGGACGTGCGACGGCGGCTGGGAACCGCGATCCGCTCCGCTGCGCCCCCCGCTCCGCACCCCGCGTCGCCCCCGGAGCAGGCAGAGCCTCCTCGCCCCGGCGGCTCCCCCCATGCCAGGTGAGGCGCTGGGCGCCGTGCCCCTCCGAGGTGCATCCCCGGGGGGCTGCTCCGCTGGGCTTCGCCCTGGGCTACGGAGCCTGGAGGTTGGGGATGAGATGAGGCGACCCGATCTGGGACAGGGACAGGGGGATTTGGTCTGGGCATTGCCCCACGGGGAGGTGCTGGGTGTGCGGGGTGCTGCAGGTAACGCGCATCCCCGGTGAGCGCAGCCCCGTCCGTATCAACAGACGCGAGAAATAAGAGGAGCTGCAGGGAAAAAAAAAAAAAAAATCGCTGACAGCTAAAGGTGGTGTCCCCGAGTGCTTCCAAAAACGTGTGGAGCGCTGGGAGTGTTGGAGCCGGAGGTGTGTGCGAAGTGAGCGTCTGCCTGTCCAAGCGAGTGAGAGCACACGCGTGTGGAGATGCAGTTTCATGGCTTTGCGCCGTACAGCGCCGCGGGGCGAAAATAGCATCGCGTTGGAAGTCACTTTCTCCAGCTATGATTGCGTACAGAGGGCGGTAGGAATGGGTAAATGATATGTGTGTGAGAAGGGGATAGGCGATTGTGTGAAGACACTGGAAAAGGCACTGAATGAAAACTATCCCTAGTGATTAAAACTAGCGTTTAGTGAGGTCCCATTGTCCTGCAAGGGTTTTCATCTGAATGAGAAATTTCAGCCTTATGATCCAATGTAAAGTTGCAGCTACTAATATGCTGTATATCAAACAGTATCATGTGGTCCCTATGCCACCTGATAAAAAGATTGTGCAGAAAAAATGTAGTTTCTGTGTGGCTTTCTTCTTTTTCTTGTTTTTCTTTTCTTTTTTTTTATTATTTATTTTTTTATTTTTTTCTGGTAGGGTCATTTACATGAAAAGGAGCCTTACTGTCAAGAGTTCTTCATCCTTTCGACTGATGCCACTTTACTTCTGGCATCAGTAATGAATAAGCACGACAATAATCAAAAAAGATAGGAATTTAATTTCCTATGTGTAGTTGGGGTATATAATGAGAATTCTGCTTACGTTCCTAAGGCAAATTAAAATATTTGTAGTTGATAAAGGTTATTTCCCTAATACTTCTTTTTGATTTATTCATAGGAGTTATGGTGCAGAGGAGTGGGCTGTTGTGGCTTGCTGTCTTGATAACCCTGTGGGTTTCCTCAGATGCTCAGGGTAAGTTCTTAGCTAGATATAGTTAACTCACAAAGCTAAAACTTGGTGTAGAAATAGTCCTATCTGACATACATTAGGCACAGTAAACATATATGACTTTTAAGTGTCTGGAATTGTAGTTACTGAGGCTTTTTTTTTTTTTTAGATGTATCTAGTTACTGCTAAATGAAGATTTCCTAATAAATACTTAAAATTTTCTCTTTAGAAATCATTAATTGAAATGTATATAATCTCAGAAGTAATTGTTATTATACTCTTCTCTGCAGTATAAATGTATTGTGCAATAAACAGAATCACTTGGGATGAACTTTTTAAAAAGATGGAATTAAAGAAATAAACCTCTACAGACCAAGTATAACTAGAATGTAATTTGGCACAGTGCCAGGCCATCATTTACATCTGATTTCTTGTCCTGAAACTTTAAAATGCACATCTCTTGCTTCCTGTTGTCACATGGCCACATGACTTCTCATCATTTGATTTTTGTTAGCTGATAGTCAAAATATAGAAATTGTCTCAGCTTCCTTATCTGTTCATATATGTAAAAATATCTACTGATTACATCATTACATGCATCTATGCATAGACACATACATGAACATACAGTTCATGAACATTATGTACAATTGTGTATTATATAGTGATATAAATTGTATAGTCATATGTTTAGTTATATGATGGAATACTGATACCTACAGACATAAAAGAACAGAGGTGTCATGTAAATGAAACTGACAGATAGAAAATACTATTCACTTGCATAGTAGTAAAGCAACTATGTTTGTGGAGGTAGGAGAGTACCAAATCTGCTCTGCTGATCTTCATGTGCATCCTGTAATTGCAGTTACTAAGTATAGTGTGCAGAATTGTTTCTTAAGACACTTTTTGTAGTAACATTGTCACACACTTTTTCAGATGGTGACAAGGAAGAGGAGAATACCTTTGATTTACTTCAAATCAGTAACATAAACCGAAAGACAGTCGGAGCAAAATTGTTTCGGGGTCCAGATCCCACTATCCCAGCATACCGTTTCATTCGGTTTGACCATATACCTCCATTTAAACCAGAGAAGTTAAAAAAGATTGTCAAACTCATACGGCAAAATGAGGGCTTTATCCTTTCAGCCACCCTGAGACAGGACAGGCAATCTAGAGGCACCATCCTTGCCTTAGAGGGTCCTGGCATCAGTGAGAGGCAGTTTGAGATAATTTCCAATGGCCGAGCCAACACCCTGGACCTCATCTATTGGGTGGATGGCTTCCAGAACGTGATTTCCCTGGAAGACGTGGACCTTGCTGACTCGCAGTGGAAGAACCTCACTGTGCAAATAACAGGGGAGAACTACAACCTCTATGTTGGCTGTGACCTTATTGACAGTTTCATTCTGGAGGAGCCTTTCTATGAACAGCTGAAAGCAGAGAACAGCAGAATGTATGTGGCAAAAGGGTCCATTCGGGAGAATCACTTCAGGGTAGGTAACCTGGAGGTCTCTGGTGAGGTATGGTAACTGCAATTGCAGTTACGTAACTGCATTGGTGGATACACATTGCATGAATTTGGGAGTTCTTGAAAAGGACTGATAAAGTCTAAGGCCAGGAGATGAGCACACAAATCCTCTTTGTTTTCCAAATGTAAGACTTCTGAATGTCACATTTTTTTTTGTGTTGATTTTGCAGAACTCTTTGGAAATAGCTTGAAGACCTATTTTTTGGTTGAAGTATTTCTGTTCAGTTCATAGAACCTGTTGATATTTGTTCAATTTTATTTGAAAAAGATAGAGGAAGAAAATAATTTTTAATGGAGTTGAAGGGTGTGGTGGTGGACCATACCCTAACAGAATATCTTGATTTGCCAATTTGAATAAGTAACCTTTCATTTCAATTAAAAAAAAAAAATCAGAACAAAATGTTTTGATCAGTCCTGTTAAAGATTTTTTTTTCTTTCTTGTGGAAAGCATTTTGCTTCTCTTTTGTTTTAAAACAAAGCAATTACAATTTCCTATGAAATGAAAATGACTTCCTGTCCATAAAATGATGTGATTTGGTCCATGTACTCTAAGGATAGCTTCTTTTCACTTACAGTTGAAATCAAACTTGAACTTGTGGCTTCAAAAATTTGTAAAGCCCTTTATTTTCCCATCCTATTATGCCATCTAGTAGTCAGTCAGAGCATGACATGCTGGAGAGTGGTTCCATGTGTTGAGTAGTTTTGGCAGGAGGGTCAGAAGTTGTTGCTCACAGCCTCTCCATTCCTGCCTCCATGACTAAGTTGTGCTGATGGAACTAGTTCTGGAACTGTACAGTTCAGTGGACCACTGAAATAACAAGTAGTCTCAAAAAAGAAAGGAATTAGTTTAAAAATAGATTAAATGAAATATACTGGTCTATTTTTATAGTGTCATCTCAGGGTAGTGTCAGCACAATTGAAGAGAGTGCATGGGAATGGCTGGCTAAGGATGGAGGTGTGACGGGACAGGAGCTTTCAAAGCTGGCTTTGACCTCATGGCCAATGCATCATAGAACTACAACCTATTACTGTTTTATTATGACCTATTTCAGAAAATGGCTAATTTTGTTGCTTAAAGTATTGAAATTATATATAAAAGAACCATCAATATTTTTTTTAATGCCTTGTAGATTGTTTTATTTTCATATTAACCAGTCAGCTACATCCAGTCAGTAGCAAATGGTTGAGACAGATTAGTTATTGGTTAATCCCAAGTCGATCTAACTGATTATATATATATATATATTTAATTTTCTTTATTATTACTACAGGGTCTTTTGCAAAATATTCAGTTAATCTTTGATACTTCAGTAGAGGATGTTCTGCGTAAAAAAGGATGCCAGAGGAGCCAGTCAAGTAAGGCTTTTTTTTTTTCCCTATTTATATTCCGTTGACTTTGAAAATGAGAATCGCCAATACTGACTTATTATATTAAAACTGTACAACAGATCTCTTTGAAATTTTAGAGGATTCTTATTTGATTCTTATTTGATGATGAAAAAGAAAGCAAGTTGCTTTTTGGTGGTGAAAGGAACATGCTTGTTAGTTATCTTCCTTCTCTCCAGCCTACAACTTTAGTTCATTCTGCATTGGTTTATAACTCTGAGTCTCTGTTTTGAAGTCGGGAGAAAAGCTGTGAAGAAAAAAAAAATAGAAATAGAAGGAAAAATGCATATGTATGAAAGTATCTATCTTCTTCCATGAGAAGATAGATACCTCTCTGATGCCTTGAGCACAAGACTAAGAACATTTTCTGAATTCTGCTCCTGATTCTCAATGGGTCCATGAGCAAGTCTCAAGCATCCGTTTTTAAGACACTGAGTTATTCAACAATGAGTTTCTCAAATGAAATAGGCTTTGGGTTTGAATCCCAGAAGGGTGTTAACCAAAACAACGAAAGCAAAATAAGAAACTATGGAAGGCATGTGTGTAAAAGGCTGCCATGTATTCTTGTTAGTCCTGTACGTGCTGACCTCACCAGGAGGGGAGCCCTCTGTGCGTGGGAGTAGATTGGATTCCTCATGACAGAGTAATGAAAATTTGTCAAGTATGCACTAAGGTTTTGCAGTAGAGCTCATGGGAGGTGCTATTTTACTTTCCAGCGTTTGTAACTGGCAGGAGCTCAGTCAAGACTCAAAGACAATTGATTCCATAAGAACACGGTGTTTGCACAAGGCAGTCAGGACTTGGGATTTTATTTGAAACTCTTATCATCTGAAATGCCATTATTTCTGTCATTTTGCCAAGACATACGACACTGAGCAAGTCAGTTAAGCAGACTATGCTCTACTTTTTTCCTTGCTTGTACATACCCTGAAAGTTAAGCAGTAGCAGGTCTTAACTTCTTCAAAGGGAGACAGAGTTCTGAGATTTTGCAATGAGAAGTCTCTAAGACGTATAAATATGCATGTATATATGTATGTATGTGTTCAAAAATTACCTGAGCTTGCTAGTTGTTTTTTAAATCTTGATAAAACATATTGTTTGGTTATTCCGTACATTCCAGAGCTGTGCCTTTCTGTGGGACCTCAGGCGCCTTGCTGTGCGACCTCAGGCACAAGTGTGATGATGTGTTAGAAATGTGTCTTGTGGGCTACCATGGAAGTGGCCTTAGATGGCACAAGGAAGAAAACAAGCCCTCATTTGTTGGTTATCATCTATCCCAGCCACGCTGTTTTCTGTACTCAGAAACTACAAACTGCACAGAACTACTGATTACGGGTTTTCAGCCTTGTTGGTGGAAGAAAATGCTTGAGATCTGATCTGTTGTGGGAGAATAGAACATTTATTTCGGTCCAACTGTAATCTAAATAAGAGATGGTTTCAGGAAGGATTCAGTTCAGCTACCCTGCTTCATTTGCCAGGGGAAGCAATATTCCTAGTAACTGAGGTAGAATGCAGAAGGCATATTCAGCGGTCAGAGGCAGAACTGTGTCATTATTCAAGATGCTGGGCTTCCTAGGTGTAAATGTATTTAACCAGCAAAACAAATGAAAGATGGTGTCTTCACATCATTTATATTACTATTGGTTGATTACCACAATGGAAAGTAGTTGGACCAAATGTTTTGAAATATCACCAAGTAAAAATGGAATATTTTAGTACAGTATTTCTTCTATAAAGAGGAAGCCAATGGGAGCCTAACGGGATAACTGAGTTTTGCATACTGTTATGTACCTACCTTAGCCACCATATCCAGCAGCATTTTTTAATGCATATTTTATCATGTTTGTGACCTTCCAAATTCTCAGGTCTGATAAATTATACAGGTATTGGTTTTATCCTTCCTGGGAAATACTTAGCAAATAATTTCACACACAGTATTTTCACTTTTGTTTTACAATACCGAGAGAACACTGCAAGATGGAAATTACTTGTCTAATGGCAGAAGAGCTCTAATGGCATGCTGTGGTTTGAGGCCATCAGAATGACTTGAGAAGTTTGAGAAGTTTCTTACATGCATGACTGAGATTTTCTGGCATTGCCTATCCAGCTTAATTACCAGAGATGAAAAGCCATGGGTGATATGCTACTGAGCACAGAATATATAAATATTTTCCCATTTTCCTCACCCGCCTATTGAGCTGAGGTACAGGTGCTAAGATGCCAATGAGAGTGTTCCACATGGCAGACATTATCAGCGAATTGCCCTCAGCAATGAGGGCACAAAAATCCTGCTGCTTTTTTCAGAACCAGGACTGTGTTTCCCTTATGTATCTTACTGCAGAATGAGAAGGTGAGGTATAATGAAAGGGTAGCTTGAGACTGCAGTTGAATTGAGGGTAGGAAAGTATCTCTGTAGTATGGTGGCTGCAAATATTTTAAGCAGTTCTTACGCACAGTGCTGAGTAGGAGAGATGACAAAAACATGCCTAAATAGACACATCAGTAAAATCCTTTCTCCAGCTAGATCAACAGAATGAGATTTGCATATGTGAAGGGATGCACATTCTGCTGTTCTGGTTTCTCATTTTAAGATAATCATGTGCTCCTTAGGAAATTAGCAGGAAGCCAGCAGCAGAGAACTGATTTTGCAGTGATCCCCAGGCATCTTCTTTCAGTTGCTGCCAAGTACCAGTAGGAAGTGTGGATTTAGCTCTTCTAACATAGTTTTGGTTTATGTTTCCTGCTGAGATTGCAGCTTTATTAATGTCCTTAGAATGTTCCGGTCAAGGCACACTCCATGTTGGCTTGAAAAATATGAAATTAATGACCTGAGAAGTGCTATGGGGGAATCTGAGAAACCTGGTGTTTCAGTGTGGTAGGAAAATTGCATTCTTTCCAGGGAATCAAAAAGCAGTTGAAGTAAACAGTTATGACACAGAGAAGTCTGATCCGTTATGTGGTATATCAGTTTTCTTCCATCCTGTAAGTGAAGATAGACAATTATATAAATGCTGGAACACTGCAAATAATTTATTGTAGACAGTGGCTAGCAGCAGATACTCCATAGCTAGTAATAGAAAATCACATCAAACCAAACATCTTAAATACAGTTGAGAAGCAATTATTTAATGTCATCTTTTGGGTTGGTTCTTTGTTCTTTTTTTTTTTAGACTTCTAAATGAATAGAGAATAATGCTGCTCCCATTTTCATTGCCTGTACGTTTACCCCTAGTACTTCATATACGATCAAGCATGAAATCAAGCCATAACTATTTTTTAGCATTGCCACCTTCCGTGGCTTGTCAACAGTGAATGGTATTGGGGTGTTCAGAAGGATATGTTTTACAACTCACATTCCTCTGCTAATTTCTTCTTTTTAAATTTCTATATCCTTTACTTCTCTCTTTTGCTTGGTAACCTCAAGTTATTACAGCATTTCTTTATCTGGTAAACAAATCTTTATTGAATGATGGGACAGTATGGATTTCTATATAACTGGTAATGAAGTTGAACATGCCATTGAGTCCTGACGGAAAGCCTATACATGGAAGCCATAGAATATTTACCTGGTGAAGATTTAAATGCTTAATAGAAGACAGATTGTTTTATTTAGTTGTGAGTGTTTTATTTCTTTTATTTTTTAATTACTGCTGATGCTTTCTGTTACATTCATTTTCAAGAGTTTGCTATAGACAGGGAGGTCTTTTAAACTCTGATATTAGAACATGTTCAGTTCTCCCTCTCTAATGCATGTGAAGTTCCGTTTTAATTACGGTTTGCCTGATGGAGGAGTGGCTGGAGTGACAAATCAATCTCATCTTAGCTTGATCTCCGTTTCAGTTCAGAATTAAACTAACAATATAACAGCTCCTCTGAGTTTGACACCAGGCAGTGCAACACAGAGCACCCCAGAAGTTGGTTATATATTGCATATTGGTTCAAGTAAACATGGGATATGTGGGCAGAACAATGCCAATGAGCTTCTGTGAGGAGTCTTTTCTTGTGTCTTTTTCCATCATTGAGAAAACACAATAGGTCATGAAAAAAAAAAAAAGAAAAATCTTTCATGGCTCTGAGTGGATGAAATAGGTTTGATTTTCTGTTACTATGTCCTTTTTGATTTCTTCATAAATAAATGTGGTGCAGTGCCCACAGTGTTTTAAAGTGAGCACTGTGTGAGACAGAGCCTGGCTCTTAATTTTGAAAAGGGAAAGACTATTATTGGAACCAGCTGACATCCCACCCTTCTCTTATTCAGGGTATAATATAACATGAAGCTGTTCCAAAAGAGCTGTGTTTAAACTCTACCTATGGGTGCCAATCTGTGATTTCAGCAGGAATCTGTAATCTGTGGAAGAGCTTGTTATATACAACTCTTCTTTTTCCCTCTCTTGCTACCAGCTGAAGTGAACACCATCAACGAGAGCACTGAAATACTTCACTTAAGCCCTGCTGTCACAACCGAGTATGTGGGTGAAAAACCAGAGAAGAAGGCTGAGTTCTGTGACCGCTCCTGTGAAGAGCTGGGAACAATGTTCACTGAGCTCACTGGCCTGCGCATTGTGGTGAATAACTTAGCTGATAACCTCCAAAAAGTGGTAAGTACCTCCAAGCCTGAAGAACTGGAAGAGGTCTGCTGTTTGGGGCTCTTTCCTTTCTCTTCTCCGTGGCACTTTGGTTGATAGATGACAAGGCTAATAGAGGTTTCTGTGACCCACATTTTCAAAGTGACTGGTAAGGTAGTTCTTGAGTATGGCTCTTTAATGAAGGCTTGGTTTTCACTGACTGGGTTTAAAAGAACACATGCACATGCACTCACACACAGAAGAAATCAAACCTTTAGAAGATACTGCAAGTTTGGAAATTGAAAGCTAGCAAACTATACCTTACCTGTATACCGTTAAAGCAATGTTACCATGCTTATACATTTCTGAATGCATCAGCAAGTATGCACAAGGTACCAAAACTGTAAGTATATGAGATATATGTAGTAAGTGGGCTGGTAATGTTTTACTGAAGTGTTCAAATCTTGTTCTGGATAAATTGATCTTTTCTGAAGGAAGTTTATTAATATTCTGTATGTCTCAAGAGTAAAATCTTCCCACGTAAAGGAAGAAAAACTCCTAAGAACCGCTTTCCCTTGGTACTGGATGAGTGTAGTTGTGCTATTAGTGAAGAATTAATACACAGTATTGCAGTACACGAGGTCATCATCTTCATGTACATATGTAAAAGTGTAAATTTTTTACTGGAAAATTTAAATCCAGTAGTGATTCTCAGTTTTGCCTTGTTTAAAATTATTTGCTTGAAAATGCATTAACTTTTTCATTTGCTTCATCTTCTAGTCTGAAGAGAACCAAATTATGTGGGAATTGATTGGGCCTAACAAAACACTCAAGAACCAGTCTGTTTGCTGGCAGGATGGCCGTGTCTTTGCAGATAATGAAAGCTGGATTGTAGATAGTTGCACGAAGTGCACCTGCCAGGTATGGTTTTGGGGATATTCTCTGCAGAAACAAACAGCAGGTTTAATCCATATCGACTGTCCAGGTCTAGTCACATTTACAGAGACCTTGACCTAGACTTATGAAACTTTTTAAAGAAAAAAAGTCCCAATGTTCGTGGCATTCAGAACAAATCAAAGAATTTCTATACACAAAACCTTCTCCAGAAAAAAAAAAAAAACAAGCACCTTTATTTGCTTCTCTATGTGAATGTAAGTCAGTATGTTGTTTTCTTCGCCTGTAGGATTCTAAAATTGTATGCCATCAAATAACCTGCCCAGCAGTCTCATGTGCTGATCCATCTTTTATAGAAGGTGAATGCTGTCCGGTCTGCTCACACTGTAAGTATTTAGCCAAAGAAAAAGAAAGAGTGGTTTTCAAAGCCACTAGTAGTGTTTGGAGAGGTCAAAACAAGAAGTAAAACAAGTAAGAATAAATTAAAAAAAATAAATATTTGTGTGAAAGGATCACATGAAATAACTTTGCAGCTCAAAGTTACCTTCTGGAAGAGTTGTGCTTTCTTCATTAATTAAATTGGTTGCTTAGAAGTAAGCTGGTAACTTGCATAGCTAAGTTGGATGCTAAAGGTTAGATGCATACCCCTCCCCAGTCATATTTTCAAAGGCTAGACATTCTGCTTCTTATTTGTTTGCAACAGTATGCAGTGTTGTTCCTATTCCATTCTGCCTAATTAAAACAGACTAGCATAAGTTAGGACATCTTTTTGCCTGCTTTTCTTACATGGAACAGGTTGACATGTTAATTTAAGACAGAATTGCAGGCTGTGGCCTAGGCTTTGGAGTGATAGTTCTGGTAATTTTACTAAGTCTTCTTTACTTACTATATCTTTACTAAGTCTTTTGCTAAGGACTTCACTTTTTTGTAAGGACTTCAGTTAAGAGTACTTAACACTCAGTTAAGTACTCTTCACTCTGTACAGACCAGATCTATTACAGAAGGAAACAGCTCTACTTCAGTTGCTTAGATGTTCTAAATAAAAATGCATTGGAATAAACTCAGTGTTTTTACCTGTTCAGAGCACAGAGCACATTCTTGCAATGTGCTCTTGATAATGTTCATGGTAATGTTGTGTTCAGAGGTGGGGCCATGTGTCATCATACTGATATATATGCTCAAAGGTATATGGGAATTGAGTGTCTCAGTGCATTCTAGAGGTAAGATTTCCTTCTTCCTTCAGGGGTCAGTGCCTTGTGCAAGCACACCGCACACAGGGAGGTTCAGGATCTAATCTGGGCTAACCACTCATTTTCCTAAATCACATTTCCCTAACTTCAATGGTAGCTCAAATTAGAAAGAGAGATCTAAAGGAGAAAGCATATATTATACAGAGAAAGGGAAGTGAAAATCTTTCCAGTAAGATAATAGAAGCAACATGTCATGCTAAGTACTTTTTTGTATCTTTTGCTTGCCAGCTGATGACAGTGAGGAAGGCTGGTCACCCTGGTCAGACTGGACAAAGTGCTCGGTTACCTGCGGCTCTGGGACTCAGATGCGAGGAAGATCGTGTGATGTCACCAGGAGTGCTTGTACAGGTCCACACATCCAAACAAGGATGTGTAGCTTCAAGAAATGCGACCATCGCAGTAAGTAATAAAATTTCTCCCTTTTTTTTAAAGCTTCTTTTGACTTCTCTAAGGAAAAATAAGCTTAGCCTGGATTTTCTGTGAACACTTATTCACAGTTGGCATATGAACACTCATATGCATAATTAAAGTAGCTATCGTTAGATTCTTTATCTCTCCCCTTTCAAATATTCCTTCTTTTACTATCAATGTAGTATCTAAGTGCATTCTGGGCATTCTATTAATTAAAAAGATAGTACATCATCTTTTCTTACACATTATAAACTGGAGTCTCTTCTTTGAAGTGGAGATAGCACTCAGTTCATATTTGCAATACCTGGGGTCCTAGGTTTGATCTGCCATTCATTCATGATTATTGGCCCATTCAATAGCTTTGCACTGTTTAGGAATTCAGTATTAAAAGGATCATACTCTTTCCCCAGAACTGTAGTTTATCCAAGCTACTAGAGTACCTGAGGCTGTTGCTGAAGCAGCTAATTGTTCAAATATGCATTTTAAATATTTGTTCCATTAGAACAAGTTTATTTTTAGGTAAAATGTTTAGCATTCTCTTTAATGCTATACTGGTCACTGGGACTCTTAAGAAAGCTGTACATGAATGACCAATCTGAAATACTGGACTTTGTAAGCGACAGTGGTAGGAAAGAGACAGGAGCATCAGATGTGGTGAGGGGCTTGTTAGGAGGTTAAGTTTACAAGTGAGTTTGCGTTACTGCTGCAGGTGGGCTATATCCTTGAATTTTGATCTTTTCTCTGGCAGTACGTCAAGATGGTGGCTGGAGTCACTGGTCACCCTGGTCTTCCTGTTCAGTTACCTGTGGAGTAGGAAATATCACCCGCATCCGCCTCTGCAATTCCCCTATTCCTCAGATGGGTGGGAAAAACTGTGTGGGTAATGGGCGTGAAACAGAGAAATGTGAGAAGGTTCCATGCCCAGGTAAGTCTGTGGCCTTAAATCAAAGATGACTCAATAGTGTTGTTCAAGAAGTTGGAATTCTTCTCTTAATACAGTTCTAGATTATAGTGAATTTCTATGACAGATAATAAAATATGTAGTTTAGGGGTGAAATAACTTTTATTTGCTCTGAGTTTTGAGTTTTAACATCATTTTCAGGAGGCAGTGGTCACAGAGGTTCTGGAGGAATCAGGAGTCAAGAAGTGGAGATTACTGTTACAGGCTTGCCACTGACTTGCTGTTTAACCTCTTGATACTCACAACAGTTCTCCACGGCTGTAGTTACCATTTTATTAATCTGCCTCACAATGTTTTTAGAGTGAACACAGCAATGCAGTCTGAGGTTTTATAAGCCTCCCAAGTTATTATTTGGCTTTAAACAGTAACAGTTTGAGTTCTTTTAATAGTTTATTAATTTATTGATGCATAACAAAAGTATAAATGTTTTCTATCTCAAAGGAAGCTCATACTGTACATATTAGGAATAGACATATAATACCCAGTAGCCAGGTTTCTTTGAATGCATGCATTCAAATGCATTTTTATATGTATGCAACAGATTTATTTCATATTACAATTCTTTGTTCCTCATGTTCTAACCTCTTTAGAGATTGCTTTTCATGCCTATCTTTTTCTTTCCTTTCATATGATTTTTTCCACTTTTTTCCACTTTGAATGTATTTCTTCACTCCCTCCTCTTTCCATGCTTTCCATTCTACTTATGGGATATGAGCTTGAATTTCATGCTAATATTAACCCAATATTACTTAAAGAGCTATTTTTTTTACCTGCTTGTGCACGCAAAGTTAGCAACATTGACAAAGATGATTTATTTATGGACACACACTATTGCCCTTTTGTTTTTTACAGCACTAAGAACAAACAGTTTGGTTCAAAGACGTTTATATTTCATGAAAAATCAGGAATGATGACAACAGAATTGGTGGGATTGTACCAATATAAATTATGCTGAAGAATCATTCAAATAAGTCATTTATTCTGAGTTAAGCAATGCCATTGAAGATAAACTGGTGAATAGATTAACAAACAAGAGAACTAGCTTCAACAAAATATAAATGCTGAACACACTGTTAACCTCAAAATCCACAGGTCTGAGCACAGGTCTGGCTCAGCAGAATTTTGTATCCTGTAGTTACCTGCTGCTGTCTGTATGAAATGGAATCTTAGCAGGGAGCTTTGAAGCTGCCCTACTTGCTCTGGTCAGTTTAAGTGGAAACGCACCAAGCCAGTGGGCACTGCATGTTATTTTGAATTATTGGCCAAAAAGGCCCATAAAGCAGTTGGGTATTTTTTATATGCTTGTTTGTTTCTGAAATATTGCTATCTCAGTAGAAGGCTTTGCCAGCGTCTTTCTTCCTCTGTGTGTGTAGTGAAAAACTGTCAGGGATCTAAGCAAATGATTGTTGTAACTGGCACGAAATGTTGTCCCCGGTACATTTCTTTTCCCTTCTTTCCTGCATATTTTAGTGAATGGCCAGTGGGGTCCTTGGTCTCCATGGTCTGCTTGTACTGTTACCTGTGGAGGAGGAATCCGTGAGAGGTCTCGCCTCTGTAACAGTCCAGAGCCACAGTACGGAGGAAAGCCGTGTGTGGGAGACACCAAACAACATGATATGTGCAATAAGAAGGATTGCCCAATTGGTTGGTATTTAATCATTCGTTATTCTGTTTGTGTAGTTATTTTTGCTTTTGTTTCTTTAATGGAAAAAAATTGGAATTGACACTACAGAAATCTGCTAATGACACCTTGGTTACAGAAAAGCACTTTTAACTTTTTTTTTGGGTGCTGATTAGATCACTGGGATTTTATATATTTTCTTGATACTGACTCTTCCTGAAAAGAGATGCCCTTCTCAATCAGGGCCTAAAATACTGTAAGGTATTCAACTGGATTTAGCAACCTGTAATAGTTTCATATTAAAACAATAGTTAATCAATGTTAAATACACTTAATAACCCTAATTTTGAAGGTTTTTATGAGACTTGGTTGTATCAGATGTGACCTATGCTTATGAACAGAGAATAGCTGTTTTTTAAATGGTCTTATGTGCCATTCATGCTCATAACTTAATAGATGCTTTTATGTGTCTTTTCCAGATGGGTGTTTGTCAAACCCCTGCTTTCCTGGAGCAGAATGCAACAGCTACCCAGATGGGTCTTGGTCATGCGGGCCATGTCCAGCAGGTTTCCTTGGCAATGGTACAGTCTGTGAAGATCTTGATGAGGTATTGACTTCATTTTCGTTAACATCAGGAAATTACTGTGAAGTTTTCATTATTTGGGAATTATGTGGCCATCTAATTGGTTTCTTTCTTTCCTTTCCTACAGTGTATAGCTGTGTCAGATGTTTGCTTTAAGGTGAATCAGGTTCATCGCTGTGTGAACACGAACCCGGGTTTCCACTGCTTACCATGTCCTCCACGCTATAAAGGAAGTCAGCCCTATGGGGTAGGACTGGAAGTTGCCAAAACAGAGAAGCAAGTAAGTGATGTTGAAGAGAATTTGATGTCTCAGAGTAATTCTCACTGAAAGTGTCTGTGGATGAAAACGTGATAAACTTGGGTGCAAAACAAAGATAACTTGAAATGGATAACTGCTGCTCCAGGGTGGTTTTTGGTTTGAGTGACAAAAAAAATGAATTTATTGGTTTCTTTTAAAGGTTTATATTTTCTCTAGGCATCTGCCTAGGACCAAATGAATGTAAAATGCAAGAAGTAGGCATTCCCTTAGTTTGCAATTATTTCTTTTGGGTGTATATACCAACTCAGAGGATTGGGAACTGAAGGATTAGTATAGTTATCCATATAAGTATATTGCTGAATGTGGATATCATCAGACATATGTCTAAAGTTGTTTTAATTATTTTCATTGTACACATTTTCTAGAGATGTGAACTGACAGAGCAATGTGGCTTACTAACCACAATTAAAACGAAGTTCCTGTCTTTAGGCATCTAAATAACTGGCCTGCTTTTGACCAAGTTAAGGCACACACATCTGGCTGTGATGATTGGCATGCTTCAGTGAGTATACTTTATTTGTTACAGGTCTGTGAACCTGAGAATCCATGCAAGGACAAGACACACAGCTGCCATAAGTCTGCGGAGTGCATCTATCTAGGCCATTTCAGTGATCCTATGTACAAATGTGAATGTAGGACAGGTTATGCTGGTGATGGACGCATTTGTGGTGAGGATTCTGATTTGGATGGCTGGCCAAATAACAACTTGGTCTGTGCTGCTAATGCTACATACCACTGTGTGAAGGTAGGTAAAATACTGTTGATAAAAAGTTACACCATAACCAGATTTTCTCTCCTTTTTTTTTTCACAAACAGTTGTAAGTAATTTTTTTCAACATCAAGCTGGCGTTTGCTTTCATTTAAGCTTTGAATGTTTGTAGCATTCTTATTTTCTGGGAGATTCCATTGAATGTGTATTCACTTAACACTAGATTCAGTAAGGATTCTCAAAATGAAATCCAGAGCCCTCTGCTTTGGATTTCTTTCTGCTCGACATATGTTGAAGGCAGAGGTAGCGTACTGAATAGGAGCTACCTAAAGCATGTGTAGAGCGCACAGCTAGTTAGAACTAAACAGCATCTCTGGGTGCAGCTGAGTAGGAAATCTCACCCGTAAGGCCTGTAACCAGACCATAGTGGTCAAGTAAGGTCTATAGTTCTGAATCTTTTGTGGACTATCCTTTCCTTTTAAAGAGTTACACTGTGAAACTGGATTCAGAGCCTGGGAAAATTTCTAGCAATGGGAAACAGAGATGAATATGAGTAATCAGACAGAGTTGTCCTTATAACACTTGGTGGGAGAAGATGGGAAGTGCAGCCTCTCTTACCTTTCAGAATGTGGAGTCACAGCTCTTACTGCCTCTACCAGATGGAATGACCTGCCTGCCACATTGGCTCTAGACCTGGCATGGGACTGTTTACCCTTGCTGCTGTGGCTGAGCCATCGTAGTGAAAAATGAAAGATCACTACACAAAGGAGGGAAGTAAGCATCAGGGAGCCTAAAAGTGGCTGTATATTGGTTTACCAGTGATTGCTTCCCATGGTGTGTTCCCTGGGACCTGTTTCGATGTTGTTATAAAAAAGGAATACAGATCAAGAAGCTAGGAAAGCTTCAAATAAGGCAGTTTGAGAGAATCAGAAGTTACCCAGGTGTAATCCAGTTGAAGTTGTGAATCTAGGCTTTATCAGCACAAGAGAGTTTCAGAGCCTCTCAGATACCAATTTCTTCACTCTATCTGATGTGTGTTCATTGTGGTTCCAGGCAGTTCAACAGTTGCAGTTCATATATTCATTTTTGGTTCCCATCATCAGGATCTGCAACATGTTGACCCAAGATGTTAGACAAATGATTAGTTTTCACTAAAATCCTAACATGCTGTACCTATTCAAAAAAAAAACCAACTGTTTCCGAGGATTGATTCATGCTTTCTATAAGATACGTGTTAGTCTAACAGACACAAGTATTTCATTTGAGAGGAAAGAAAGAAAAACACCTTAACAATACCAGAAGCAAAACAAACCCCGGGGGTGTGTGTTAAGTTGGATATCAGGAAAGATTTCTGGAATTTCGGCATTGGAACTGGCTGCTCAGGGAAGTGGTTGAGTCATCATCCATGATGATATTTAAAAGACGTGTAGATGGTGCTCAGGGACGTGGCTGAATGGTAGACTTGGCAGTGCTAGGTTAGTGTTTGTAGTTCATGATCTTAAAGTTATTTTCCATCCTAAATTGTTCTATGACTCTATGTAAGTCTTTTTTCTAATACCTAATAAAAAGTTTTTTGAGTACACTCGTTAGATCTATCTCGTCTTCATTCTTTACTTTTTGTAAAGCTTATGGGAACTGGCTGCCCTTGAGGGAGCTTATACGAAACGGCTGCCTCGCTACTGGGTTTGTATGAAATTGGACTAAAATCTATAGAGAATACAGACAAACATACAGTTGCAAACATACAAAATGATTGAGTAAGCTTTGACTATTTCTTTTTAATTGTAAAAACAAAAACAAAAACAAAACAACAACAACAAAATTAAAACACAAAATTATTTTGTAACACTGGTAGGCAATACAGAATTGGAGAATAAAGGCTGTTCACAAGTATTTTGTAAAAATGTGCCGTAAAGAGTTTGCAGTTACATTATGGTTTTGATACTTATCACAAGTTTTCCAGTTCTCTCTTTCTTAAAATGTCAATACTGGAACTGCTGAGGTTAAAAAAAGGGCTGGGAATATTACTGGAATATTATTTTTTTAGGGTAGATGCTAAAAAAAAAAATAAAAAAATTCTGCAGTCCATTGGCAGTTTCAGTTTTGGTCTGAGGTAGATATGGCATGGGAGAAAAAGTGAGAATAACGAAGTGTTCTTTTGTAGGTGTATTTATTCTTAGCAAGTGGTAGAATTGCAACCCATTTTTTCAACTGATTTTAGTACTTTCTTTAAAAGGGAATACATGTTAAAGCTTTGAACTTTTCTTTTACTTTTTCAGTCTAATCTAAGCTTTAATCATTCTTTACAAAGCTTTGCTAACATAATAAACAGATAAGATTCACCTTTCATTTTCAGAGCTGTGAGAGAGCAAAGGTGCAGCAGAACAGTATAAAGGCCCATTTTTCAAAACCCTTGCATACAGGGTTCCCCTTACTGCTGTGTACTACTACCTCATTGCAGTAAATTTCCATATGAACAACTGTTTCTGAAGATATCTCCTGGCTTGTATATGTTTTTGGCAACAAAACTTGGACATTTTATATGTAATCTTCAAACATACTTCATGAGCTGTCTATAAGAAGTTGATGTAAGCAAGCATGTGTGCGTGTGGTGTGTTTGTTCTTTGCTATATAGTTTCATTTAAATTTACTGGAAACATCCCTTTACCAGAAGAAAAGCTGAGAAATAGAATGATTTGCAGATGCATTTCACTTACTGTACAATATGAAAGCAGCAAATGAACTACTATCTTTGGCAACAAACAAACACAGACTCTTTAAAAAGTATTTGTGGATGATTTTCTTGTTTTATAGCCTCCAGTACAACATATCTGTTCTTCTACCCAGGCAAGTCATTCTGACATGTAATGTAAACCTAATGCCTCAATTCTTGCTTTTCACCAGGATAACTGCCCCCTTTTGCCTAACTCTGGCCAAGAGGACTTTGATAAAGATGGCAAAGGAGATGCCTGTGATGAGGATGATGACAATGACGGTGTTGAGGATGACAAAGTAAGACGCATTTCTCTGTTACCATTACATTTGACCTAAACATTTGTTTTTAAGGAAGACCATTACAACAGATGAGAGCTTTATTGTTCAAAACTTCAGCTGAGTTACTCTGAGTTACTTTCCATGAATGATGCCTGCTGCAGTGTAAAGTTGTGTTGGATCAAATGAGAGTAGCGCTGGGAAGAGCAAAACAGCCTGCGGAGTCCAGGGCTAAACTAAGTTCTCCATATCAGTTCCGGGTTCTGTTGCGTGCATGGAAACAATTTGATTGAGTTTTGTATTTTGCAATGGGAGAATGATTGTTCCATTGTATTTTAAAATCTGATAGACATTATATCTGAGGTATGGTAGAAGCAAATTGTGATAGTAACTATAAATGTAGACAGCATCAAGGGGAAATGACAGCAGGAAAGTTACTAGCCTGTTTCATACTTTGCTCTTTTAGATTTGCCTGCAAGAATGAGATTCATAAACTGGAAGAACTTAAGATAGGCAGTTAGTCTAAATACGTTATTCCTTTGCAGTCAGCAAAAGGTGGAATCATCAAGAGTGGAATTCATTCTGCCTTTTCTGGACATATTTAGGATGCATGAGTTTAAGATTACTGTTCCTCTTTGTTCCCTTCACAGGGAGCCTAGATTCTCTAGAGCTTTAGCTGGTTAAAACTGAGTTAGAAATGTATTCATGAAGCTTCTGTATGGCATATTTAAAAAGTCAAAGAATCACTTGATAACATAATATGGCTTACTACATATATATGGAAAAATTGTAGCTCAGTTTTATGTACAGTATAAAATTTTAACTTGCCCTATATCATGTCTTTAAAATGTATATGTGAGGAATCTAAAATGTGAAGCTAAAAATCATTTCCTAGTAAAGAATGTTTTTTTGCTTTTGCAGAGGAAAACTAATTTAAAAATATTTTCAAATTACGCCCTTCAGATTCCACAATGCTGATCTGCCCCTCACTCCTACTGCTTTGATTTGGTTTGGTGGTTCTTTGCTTTCCACACAGAATACTTTCTCATGCCTGTACAAAAGTCCCTGTGTAATTTGGGGATGCATAAAGTGTAAGAAATTTTATTTTGACAGTCTTTCAGACTAGGGATTGAATTAGATGAATTTCTAAAAGTTCCAGTAAAGGGAACAGTTTTGGGCAAAAATATGTTGGGTCAATGGGAGTATTTCATATTAATTTTGATTTTTAAAATCTTTTGTGCTTTATTATCATGTGCAATATAACACAACCCATAAAAAGTCAGTCCTTGTTTAAAATGAAAAATGAAAATATTTGATTTAAAAGTGAGAATACTGATACTAGTTTGTTCCAAAGAAATCAGAGTATTGATTCCAGCTTGTTCCAAAAAAAATAATATGTGCTGAGATTGGACAGATTTTACAACATATTCTGGTTTTGACAAAACACAGGTACCAGTGGGTTGCACTTCTGTTGATATTTCTGAGTACAGATCCAATTTAAAATGTCTATTGCTCTCATAGTGAGATATACTATATGCTTTACATACCTTGTACAAAAACGTAAAATACACAGTGAGCCAAGCAATGCTGTTACAACCAAGATCTTCAGTTTAGGCACAGTTTGTCCAATGGAAAAATAATGTATTCATGTCTTGATTTTGGCCTCCATCCAAGATGAATAGGAAGAGTGACCACTTCATAGTATGGTCTCATGACCTCAGCTCAAGCTGTGATTTATATTCTTAAATCTCTATTTCTTCTCACTAGGACAATTGCCCTCTTTTGTTCAACCCTCGTCAGTTTGATTATGACAAAGATGAAGTTGGTGACCGCTGTGATAATTGCCCCTATGTGCACAACCCTGCTCAGATTGACACAGATAATAATGGGGAGGGTGACTCGTGTGCTGTGGATATTGATGGAGACGGTATGTTTTCAGTCTTGAGTATTAGGTGCTGTGCTGTAATTACACTATGAGTTATGGCCAGTAAGATGGAATACCTGCTTTTATACATGGAATAAAATCAAGTTTATCTGCACAAAAATGCAACAGAAGAAAGAGAAGACTGAGGTCTATCTGTCCTGTGTAGTAAACTTGTCCATAATGTCCCTAAGTAAATACAATGGATACTGTTGGAGAATAAATCACAGCAGATCTTTTGTTAGTGTAATCTTAGAAAAAATTCTTTCCTTCCTCTGTGTTCCAAAGTAATCAGTGTCTAATGTAACAATGTTGTTGACTTCTTTTCTCCTTTTTAAAGTTTAGGGAGGGAAAAGACCATCAGAACATCCATGTAATTAAGACAATATCTGCAGTAAATTAATGTGCTTTTTTTTTTTATGAAAGCACTGCAATGCCCATAATAATCCAAATACACATTTTTTTTGTCTTACAATTTTATTAAAGGTGCTTATTTTATCTACTTGTACATGTCTATATGACCCAGATTTGATCTGAATAAGGAGGGAAAAATCAGTTACATGTCTCTCAAAAATCTTACTTCTGTAGTATTTCAAATTTATGTGAATCCAGAAGTATTAGTTGAAGAAATCTGATTTTGGATTTCCTTCAGTAAATGTAGAAACTTCAGGATGCTTATCTGAATTAAACTTCTAAATGTTTTGAGTCCTTTTGTCCTTCAAATCATCAGGTTCTTAGTAGTACTCATGGGAGTCTGCATATGTTTGAAAAAAAAATAAAATATATTGGCTTAAAAATTGCACAAATATCCAGGGACTGTATGATGTAGGAAAGGGTCCTTTTGTCCTTTCCAGACAGCTATGCTAACATGTATTGATTGTTTCTTTTCTACATATTATATTTTTTGAAGGAGGTTGTCCATTGCATAATGAACTTTCCTGAGGGGGGAGCAATTTCTGTTTGAAATTTGGCATGCTGTACAATAAATGACATATGTTCTGGTAAAATGAAATCATTTGCTGCTGAGGCAGCTGCACATTAATGCAGTTATTTCTATACAAAACAATTCAGACATTTCACCATGATGTATCTGTGCATTCTATGCCATTCCATATAGCATCTGTGAAGAAAGAACAGATCAAATGATTTAAAAATACCCCACCTCTTCATCTATTTTTAAAAAAAAAATGTAGAATCTGTGCATAAAGGGTAGAAACACAAGACTTAATCAACCCTTACTTTAGGAAAATCTCTTAGGAAAGTACATATAGAAGTGTCTATCATAGCAAGAAAAGTGGGATTGATACTGCATTATTATTATTTTTCTACTAGTCACTGCTTCATGATATATCAATCAGCCTATGAACACCTTATGAGTGCTGCCTCTTTACTGGTGACTCTTACAGTCTATGATCGTCTGTGCTGAATGACATATCATTTTGATTTCTTCAGTCTTTTTTTCTTCTTTCCTTCTAGACATTTTTAATGAACGAGATAATTGTCCTTACGTCTATAACACAGACCAGAGCGATACAGATGGTGATGGAGTTGGTGATCAGTGTGATAATTGTCCATTGATGCATAATCCAGACCAGGTAAATGTTAGGCACAGTTTCATTAATGACAAAGGAAGAGAAAAGTAGGAAAACATATGAGGAAGCTGGTGCTATTTCTCTTGCAATTGCATAATATTGAGGGAACTGCACTGCATATGTGCACCCAATATCTCATGTGTGTGCCCCTACCATAATGGATGACATCACTTAAAAGAGTTTGTAGCTGTGCTCTTGGATAACCTGACATATTTTGTTGCCAAACAAATTCTGACCAGGTCTGATGCACTGACAACTGCATAAGTACCTATCCTATTTTGAAATCATGTTCCTGCATTAAGGATGTTTTTCATCACAATATCACTTGCCTGCAGAGGAGTTCCTGAGGAAAAATATTAAGAAATTTAAGTACCAGGCTATCAGTATTTTTGTGCTCAGTAAAAATTTTTTATTTTTTTATTTTTTTGTAGACTGATGCAGATAATGACCTTGTTGGTGACCAGTGTGACAACAATGAAGACATAGATGAAGATGGCCACCAGAACAACCAAGATAACTGCCCTTACATCCCCAATGCTAACCAAGCTGACCATGATAAAGATGGTAAAGGGGATGCCTGTGATCCTGATGATGACAATGATGGTATTCCAGATGACAGGGATAATTGTCGCCTCAGATACAACCCTGACCAGGAGGATTCTGATGGTAAGAGCAATGTGACTTGAATTTAACTTAGTTCTTAGTATCTAATTCTGATCTTGGAATAGAAGCATATGATGAAGAGAAATATTCTCGAAATCAAACTGAGCTGTGTATTATATTTGAGGCAGCATGGACTTCAGTGGAAGTGCTCTAGCCAATTTGGACCACAATTAGAGCATTAAGAAACCCCTCTGAGAGGGGCTCAAACAAACACATGATTATTTGTAGAGAAACACCTTTCAGAAATTAAAAATACATATATTTCTGGTTTTAATTTTGAAATATAAAAAAAATGGGAAAATATTTCAGATTGAATTTCACATCTTAAATGAAAAAATGACTTGCTTTTGTTTTCAGGCAAGATGTCTTCTGAAAATTAAAATGGAGAAAATACAGCTTACTGCTCTGATTCCTTTTGAAAGTGAGACTATTTATGCAGCTCTTAAGTCTAAAATCATTTTTGATTTTAAATTATTTTTCTAAAAAGTATTTTTGAGCATCTTTTCTCAAATTTGTTTTATAGGTTAGTAACTTTAAATATATTTTGATAATGCACCTGTCATGTTTTAAGAAATGGATACGTAATTCTTATTTTTTCCAGTTCCTGTCCTGAAATACTGCTGGGCACTCTCAAACAATCCTTCTTTGTGTTTGGCTGTATTTCAGTAGTGAAATAGTGATAGTTTCATAGTCATAAATGTAATTTAGAAACATTTGATCCTTTGAAAACCAACACAATATGTCTACAATAATGGCCCTTGCAATAAATACGTGAGCAATTTCTGTTCCGAGTTATACAACTTGCTGGAGTCATTCCATGGTTATGTTGGTGAAATTGAAAGCAGAATTTAATACCTACATAATATGGTTTTATGTACTTTTAGAAAGACAAAATCCAGAGACCTAACTTGTTTCCTGGTGAGACAACTGCTGTAGGAAGTTTCTGATTGGTAGTAGTACTTTACCTTTAAGTCCAATGATATAATGGTAATGTCTTTGTACTTGTCAATCTCTAGAATAGCCTCTTAATTTCAGAAATACTCCAAAATAAGGGTGCCCCCAAACTGAGGTATAGTCATCTGTAACCTGGATTTTGTGAGTGAGAGTACTGTTATGTATGGAGAAAGCATTCACAGAAAGAGTAAATTTAAAAAAAAAATTAGCCAGCTCATCACTGTCATCAGCGGCAGGCCCAAGAGAAATCGTGGAAAAATGATAAATAAAGCCAAAAGATGCTCCCACGCTCTTAAAGATGTGAGCTATAGTATTTAATGATGAGGCCCTTGAGAGAGCTGTTGGACATGGCTGGGTAAACAAATGCTTTCTAACTTTTCTTGACACAGAGTCAACATTGTCAGCAACAGCTCAGTACCAAGTGAACGTCATCAAGACTTTCAGTGGATAACTTAAGTTCTCCTATGACTTGAATATTGCCTCTTCAGTGTTGGCAAGGGGAATAAAATTGGAAATTCACTTTCTTCTTCTAAATGCTAAGATAAACAGTTGCAGGAGCACACAGAGCTGATCAGGATTTGGAGTTTTCCGTGGCCAATTGCCAGATAGCAAAATAGGACTACTTTACAGTCACAGTCAGAGTGGTTCAGAGTGGAAGAGACCTCTAGAGATCTTCTAGTCCAACCTCTCTGGTTGGGCAGGTTCACTTAGAGCACGTTGCACAGGATCATCTCCAGGCGGGTTTTGAATATCTCCGCAGAAGGAGACTCCACAACTTCTCTGGGCAACCTATAGCTGAACGTTTTAAAGCCTTTGAGTTATTAGATGCATTAGCTTACTCTAACTGTCCTTTTTGGTTGTTGCCTAAGACTCATTCTGCTTTTTATGCTCCATTTATGAAAGCTTTATTCCTGAAAAATTCTGTGCCAGTTAGGCATGGTAACATAGCTTTGCATTTGTCTGAAACATCTAGTAGTAGCTCAATAATTAATTAGTTAGATCATTGCTATTTCCCATTTTGTTAATTCCCATGTTATTAGAACAGTCACAAACAAGTTTTAAAAAGGAGATGCTCAGTTACGTGAAGTTAGAAACAAATTAACTGGTGGGTCTGTTTTTACATTATTAGTACCCAGTATAGTATCCAGTGGCTTCTGTTGTAAAAATCAGAGCCTTTCTTCCATTTTCTTACGTGTTTTGAAGTGCTGTGTTTTATCTTAAGACAAATTGTTTTACCCACAAATGAAAGAATAACCAAGCATGTATACATATTTTACAATAATATTGTCCCCACTTTCTTTTGACATAGTGGTGACATTTCTGCAATCTAAAGCACCCTGCATGGATCGTTGCTGAAGGAATCTTGAGACACAGATAGGGTCTTAAAAAAAAACAACCACCAACAAAACAACCACCAAACATTGAGTATCTTCAATAGCATATAGGGATTTGGTCATTTGCAGTAGGGTAAAGATTTTAACACTGCTTGAATTAATTTACACTGCACGTATTAAAATGTGGCCTTATATCCACATCTGGGACAAATCATACTGAAAATTTAATACAAACATTAGTGAATTACATCGGCATAGGAAACTTCCAAGTCCCCCAGCACTGTTTCTAAAGAAGCATATAGACTAAGGGTCAGATTGATGACTGTCATAAAACACTGACTGGTTAGTTTTATTAGCATTAATTTTGGCCCTGATCTAAGTTGATAGTTTCTTCCAGTCATTATTAAAAACATTTCAAATGTTCATTTCAAATGAACTTTCAGAGAATGAAGCTTTATTTGGAGCATTCTTTGAGGAACAAGAAATAACGTACTCATATGCATCATAAATTTCTTCCACTCGTGCAAGAGCCATTAGGTAGCATGAATAATTTGCTAACAGTTGTATTCACTTATTCCTATTGCTTATAGGTGATGGCAGAGGTGATATTTGCAAAGATGACTTTGACAATGACAATGTCCCGGATATTTATGATGTATGCCCTGAAAACAATGCCATCAGTGAAACTGATTTCAGAAAATTCCAGATGGTCCCTCTGGACCCCAAGGGAACTGCTCAGATTGATCCCAATTGGGTTATTCGCCACCAAGGCAAGGAACTGGTGCAGACTGCCAACTCTGATCCTGGAATAGCCGTAGGTAAATATCAAATGTTAGCCTGCATCTTTACATAAACAACCTGTGATCTAGTGATAGAGGGGAAAAAAAAAAAAAAAGTAGATAAACGTGTCTTTTTGGTGCTCCAAGGTTGGGACTGAAACACTGGTTTTATATGCCCAAAAAATAGCTCAATGCTGTTTGCCTTTGTTGACCATTCAGTTTGTCGCTGGCTGTAACACACGTGAAATATTCTGTAGAAGAACCTTACATAGGTGTAGTGCCTGCTGTCTTTTACCAGTCGTAAATAACATGTTTCTCCCTAGAAACATCCATAGGATAGGTTAGGTAGGCAAGTGTAATTACCTCTGTTCTTATAGGTGAAGAAATTGAAAAAGCAAAGTTTTAGATTAAAGTTGGGGCTTTTGGGTGTTGGTGGCTGGATCCAGCACTGTAATTCAGTGGTTTATGTCTTTTATCCTCTCCCAGGTTATGATGAGTTCAGCTCTGTTGACTTCAGTGGCACGTTTTATGTTAACACAGACCGTGATGATGACTATGCCGGCTTTGTGTTTGGCTACCAGTCCAGCAGTAGGTTTTATGTTCTGATGTGGAAGCAGGTCACTCAGACCTACTGGGAAGACAAACCCACCAGGGCTTATGGCTATTCTGGTGTGTCACTCAAGGTAGTGAATTCAACAACTGGTACCGGTGAACACTTGAGAAATGCTCTCTGGCATACAGGAAACACCCCTGGACAGGTGAGAAATTTAAAACTTCAGGGCCATGATGATGTCTGATTAATCTTTTAACAAGAAGTGAGGTGTCTGGAAATGAGTTTTCTTTCACACCTTAATTGTTGCAGAAGACTACAAGCTTTTCTTCAGTTCACATATTATTAATGTAGCCTTGTGTTTCAAAGAAAACATTACACATATAAAAATCATGAATGGAAAAAATTACATGTATAAAAGGGAAGGTGTGGTGTGGTCCAAAAAAGAGTAAGAGATCTTAGTTCTGCACAAATCCTTTGTGACCTCTGTACTGGCACTTATTCCTTCAGCATTCCAGCTTGTTTGAATTATGCTTGGTTTAGACCTCAGCAACCAGTGACAGCCAAAGAGAAAAGAAATGAAAACAAAGAGAAAAAATCAATTCTGTTCCAAGTAGGGCCCAGCCACAGAAGAATCTTGTGCCTTTTGGAAAGTGCGTTATTGAGGCTTTGTGCGTAAATAGGAATTTCACACTTTGGAGTTCTTGCAGGAGTGAGGCCTCAACTGAGTGCAAGAGTTTTCAAAGAATAAGCCAGAGGTAGTAACATCTGTGCAAGCTGCAGTCCCTTTCACTCAATGAAGCCACTCATACAGATAGGAAAAGCAGCATCAGATCTTTCAGCGTGGGTGTCTACATGCAAATAGGGGCAGGACTGCATAAGGGAAGTCAGATTCAATGCTGTAATGGCCTTCAGTGACAAATACGTAACTGATCTATAGTTACAGACAGGAATTTTCATTACTCTCCCTAGAAAGGAACAGAGTGAAGAAATAGTATGCTGATCATATGTTAAACACTGGTTTTGGTTTCATCATTTGTTAAACACTGGTTTTGGTTTCCTGCTCTGCAGCAAATGATCTGCGGCTGCATGTACAGTTACTGTAGTGGATGTACACTTCTGAAGCAGTGTTTCTAATACAGCATTTGTATTCCTACCGTAGGTGCGTACTTTGTGGCATGATCCCAAGAACATTGGCTGGAAAGATTATACTGCATACAGGTGGCATTTGGTTCATAGGCCTAAAACAGGACTAATAAAGTAAGAAACATTTCTGTGCCTCTATATTAGAATTAATATAACTTCAGTTACTGTTGATATAACAGCTATTTCATCAGTTTCTTTGTTAGTTTTCATAATGGTCATACTTACATTACAGTTTGTTTCAATATTTAGGGAATCACTTTGTTATATTTAGAATGACTCAGGTGTATTTAATTTAGTAGGGATGGTTCAGTATTTACATCAGTTAAATATTCTTAAATTTAAAAAAAAATCTTTCTCAATAGCTCTTCTGTAAAGGGACCAAAAATTCCTAAGCAAAACTCAAAGCAAGATTAGAACATGAGATTCTTCCATAGCCTCTGGAATTTGAATGAATGAATGAAATTAATTAGAAACATCAAAATTGCCACAGGGAAGTAGGCCAGCCTCCTGTCTGCTTCAGCATCCTGTCTCCAATAGTGGCTTATACAAGATATTGCAGAAGTAGCCACAAGCACATCTGCAATGCACATAGGGAGGAGCTATGGCATATTATTTTCCTTAAAGCCCAGCTGTTTATCTGATATTCAAAAGAATAAGCATTAACTGTTTATGTCAATTTTATCTTGTACTAACTACTGTAAGTATGGTAAGTATGTTTTTCATGGGGCAGTCTGACATCTTAAGGTCTTGCTAGTTTGTGTTTAGTAAGTGTTTAGTAAGAGTAGGGGAGTTTGGCTGTGAAAGGCGAAAGGACAAATTTGGTTAAACTAGTTGGTCTGTCTTTTGGGGAAAAAAAAAGTTTCTGTGTATGTTATAAGTCTTTATGCATCAAAGGATTGCATTGCAAGGCACTGGCTGATACAGGTCAAAAAGAAACAAGTTTTTCATTCATGTTGCTGTTGCCTGTAACTTTTCCTTTGCAGAAGGTACTTAGTATCAGACAAAACATATTTCATATGGTAACGTGTTAGATTAGTCTACTGTGACAAATACTATGGTCTGGGACATTAGATTCCTTCATTCTTTAGGGTGTTTTAAAAGGAAATAAAGAAACAAAAGCAATTATTTTAATAGTATAGTTATGGAACTATGTTATTTTGTCTCTGCTGTAATCAAAAGACTGTAGACTCACTTCACATTTGGCTATTTTTAGAGTCTGAGAGCCTAAGAACCTTAGGTTCTTAAAGTTCCTGTTGTAAGGTCTCCCATGAGAAGTGGAGAATCTATGAGCAAGGAACTGCAACTTGTCTGGTAGAAAAGAAAAATGAAGAGGTCTGTTGGCTCCAGGGTGGGAGCATGAGACACTCAAGGGAAAAAAAAGAAAAAAGAAAAAAAAAACCAACCAACTCTTTCTTTTCTAGTTTATAAATCTAGTTGTTTGTGTCCAAATCCTTCCAGCTTTCATTAGGAGCTTAAGCCGTCTGAAACTGAAATTTAGCATGTTTCCAATGAATGTTTTGTTAGAATCTAAAGGGAAAGTTTTTCCAGTTTCTGATTTTGGCCCTTGCACCTAGAGATAAGTAAATCAGCCATTCACACGGCTATACAGAAGACTTTGCAAAGCTATGTGGCTAGGTCTTGTGTTAACCTCTGAGTTCACAGGGACAGAGTCTTATCAATGAATGATAGTACATGACATAGTTCATTCCAGGAGACTTGACTGTTCTAAATAAAGAATTGGGAAATCTTTTGCAGATGGTGTGCATAAAATTACTTATAGAACAGCTCCACTACTTTTGATTAATGTATTATGGCTGCCAGCCATGTGGGTGTGAGAGAGAGTTGAGGAGTGATCCTTACAATGAAGCTGTGTTATCTGGTGACTTGTTAAAATGAATTCTGATTCACTTCTTGGAAGCTGTTACTAGCCCTTAGCACTGGACACTCCATCATCCTCCTTTTCTAATTTATATTATGTTCTTTACAGAGTTTTAGTTTATGAAGGGAAGCAAGTCATGGTGGATTCTGGACCAATCTATGATACAACCTTTGCTGGTGGACGATTGGGTCTTTTTGTCTTCTCTCAAGAGATGGTTTATTTCTCTGATCTCAAATATGAATGCAGAGGTTAGTTACAGAAAATGTCTGGAAAATGCTGATGCCTTTGGTGTAACCTATGGAGCAAGCATGAAATATGGAAATGCAGAGTATCCTCTTGTTACTGAAAACAATCTGTAATCTCATAGCATGTTGTGAACCTTGATTTGTTGAAATACCATGAATGCTCTTTGCCCCTATAGTAATCTCAATTTGAATAATAAAACCCAGATGTTCAATATTACCCACCTGGAAAAAATGAGATAGAAATCTGAGTGAGATATGCGCTTAGAATTCTCTCTGCATATCCGCTTTCCTTTGTAGGCTATTTTAGTGTGTCCTGCGGGAAGAGGGCTACTTCGGGATCACCCCTCTTTCCAGGAGACATGAAGGAGAGAGTAGACATTCTTAATGAGCATGACTGTGTATTGTACCGCTTCCAAAATGTTTTGAAATACAGAAAATGCTTTCCCAGGTTTTCCTGTATGTGATTTTTTTATATTCGTATAAACATAAGTGCTTATTCATGTGCACATATAGGTAGATGTATTTTTATGTAAATGTTTACACGTGTAGGAAAATACAGAATGGGAAGCTCTGCAACCTTGTGTGTGTATCATTCAATTCTGATTGAATTCTAAACCAATAAATCAACCACAACAATTAACGTATTTTTTCCCCATTTCTTTCAGATGCTTGAGCAATGGTTGCTGCATTACCAGCAAAGTACTGTAAATGCAATGCAACCTAGACACCTCAGTACATCCTGGTACTCCCATTTTCTGTTTTTGTGTACCTCCTTCTCTGTCCACGGGCTCCACTGACCAGGTACCTCCCTGCTGCCAGGAGTGGCTCAGCCATCCCTCCACCAAAGTGCCTTCTCACAGCCAGCACTAACGAAACCTAAACACGAGCGTCTGACCCACCACTGAAGCAAAAGCAGATTGATACATTAGAACACTTTTGTAGAGTGAAAACTTAGCAAACCGCATTTGTTTGTTTATTTGCCTTTTCTTAAGGAATGACGTTTACATACAAAAATGTAATTACTTAATGTATTTATATATATATATGGAAAAAGGGGGGAGATAATGATTATTAGTCATTATCTTCAAATGAGGAAAAAGTGCTTAAATAACTTTTTAGGTGTATGGTTGATGCTTCCTTGCTCTGATCAGGTCTGGATTTCAGTGACAAAACCTCTGGGTCCAACCATAGCAAAGTAACAGAGGGCCACACCAACAGTGTTTATACTAACAATGGAAAAGCTTTTGGAGAATAAAATGAAGGTCAGTTATGAAGATTTCTTGATCCAAAAAGATGTCCTATTGCTGATGAGAATGCTCTTAATAATGCCCATTAAAATTAAAGTTGGTAGAAATGTCAAATTTGCAACCTAAAGCATTGACTAACATCAGAGAGTTAATTCAGGCCAAACAGAATTGAACTAGAAACTCCCATGGGAAAGGGAAGAGTGATTAATTTAAAAGTCCAAAACTATCACCATTATCTGACTCATAAAATGTTTGCTAGTTTTTCCATTTCCATTATGTTTTGCATTCCCTCATATTAAAAAATATTCCATGAACATGTGGAGCAAAATGAACCTGAACCACTTTCCCACCTCTGCTGCAAAAAGCACTTTGACATCTTGAATCCTGATCTGGGTTTTTGAAAAGGTGGCAACGCCACTATTACTTAATTTGGTAATGTAAGAGCTTAAGGTTCCACTTATAAATATTTTGTTAATATTTATTATGATTATCACACCAAGCTACCTTCTCTGATTATTTATTTTAAAGCATGTCATATAATGCATCAGTAATACATTTACAAAGGATGATATTTTAAAGCTATTTTTAAAGCATATCACGATATGTAGATATTGTCAAACCATTGTGTACACTTAAGTAAGGGTTATATTCAAGTATGCTTTAAAGTTAAATAAATAATAATAAGGAATTTATAAATGGAACCTTAATATATATATCCAGTTACCCTATCTTTAATATTTTGTATTTTACCTATGTCTGCTGTATATAGAACTTCTTAAAATAATGCTGAAGGGATACCAGTGTTTATTCTAAACAGATACAACAGTTATTCAGATATACAATAGTATAAACATGTTTAACATTTCGTTTTTGTTTTCTTTAAGTTGTATGAGCTTTGTTCACGAAAAGAACACTTGCTGGTATAATTTTACTCATAGATGGGTTTACTAATGGAATAATACAGTATTTCTGCCTTCTTACAGGGCACAGTGAGATAAATGTTGAATCAACTTTTTCTCCCTTGAAATAGATTTCATTGCTATATTCAATAGAAAGAAATCCACATTTGCTGGCTTTATTGCACATTTTATATTGGTCATATTATCAATTCTTTTTTTTTTTGTTTATTTGTTTTTGTTTCTTTTTTTTTTTTTTTTTCCAAATCCTCTTCATGAGGTTTTTAAGTGTGTTTCAGTTTCTTTCTTTTGATGTTTCAAATTGTATCCCCAAGTCCCAAGCAGAAGGGAGGGTTACTTCATTAAATGTAATGATTGTAATGGCTGTGTAGGGTTTTTTGTTTTGTTGAAGAGAGACATCAGTGTAGGGATGAAGATGTTAATATTTGAACTGTATCATAATTTTCCTATTCTATGTAAATTATTTATGATGTTTTTTTTTTATTTTTCTCATTTTTTTTTCCTTGCAAGTGTGTGTGTGAGAGAGTGAGATCAATGAAATTTCACATTGTTTTGCCAAAAATTGTAAATAATTATTTATTTGTTTACATGGACGGAACTTTATCATTTAACGTCCTCATTCATTTAGTCAGATCCTCATTTATATATATATATATATATATTTTAAGAAATTATTGATAGGAAATAAACTGTAAAAAGGTTTTATAAAAAAAAATTCTCTTTACCTTTTTTATAGTTAAAATGTTTCTTGAAGGTAATATTCCATTCCCAAAAGCCCTCAATTTAAAAACTTCTTGCCTTGCATTTCAAACAAACCAACAAATTTGTTGCCAGGCTACAAATCACAGCCTTTCTTCTAAGGTTGTAAATGACAGGTTTTCTAGCCTCATTGAGACTTATTGAGACTTATACATGACATCATTCCATATAAAGCCTTACTACTGGGCAAACTAGCCAAAGTTTTATTTATGGTATTCTGACTGAGAAATGTTGGTCCTGCTTCTCTCTTTTTTCCTGGACATGTATAAACATACTCTGTATTGGATCTTGGCCAACGTGTTTCAACACATACACAATCGTGTTCTGCAACCACTTCTGCTGTGAGTCCCGATTCAGTTGTTGGTATATGTTTGTGTGTGCAAGGATTGCCTTCCTGCTGGAGAGTTTCAGGAATGAGTGATTAGTGTTGATTCAAATGGATTAAGATACAAGAAAAAAGTATTAGCATGAGAGATCTTTGCCACCAATATAAACTGTTCCCAGGCAGGGGAATTTGAATTGGATTACGGAAGTCAGAATTTCCAGCATGCCAAAATGCCGATTTTGAGGTATGAACTCAAGTCATACTCACTTGTAAATATCCCAACTATTCACTTTCCTTGGCCTGACCAGCACCCCAGTTACTTGCTTTCTTTGGCTTTGGTGGTTCCAGTGTGACAGAGCCAGAGTACTCAGACTACTGTACCAGAAAGCCGCATACTCCTCAGCGTCAACTCTTGATGAATCCTTTAAACCAATACAAATATCCAGGCTTATTGAGAGATGGGTCTTATTTATTTTGTAGGGATGGAAATGATTGACATTGTTCAGGTAATAGAGTGATCAAGATCTTGTTATCCATGTTTCCAAGAGTACCTTTTAAATGTCTGGTGTGGATCTGTGAGAAAAGGCTGTCATGAGGACAGTTTTGAGCATAGACACTTCATAATGATTTGGAAAGAACAAAGGAAAAAAAAAAAAAAATGCCCTTTGTGGCAACCAAACAAAACCCTGCAAAACGGATGCAGGGAGATAAAACCATTAGAAACAAGTGAAACCATAACAAACAGTGCTGCCATAGTAGTACAGGGTCTTTAAGAAAAACAGAGAAGGAAGGACGAAAAAACAGATACTACTGTGAATGGGCGAGTTCACATAAAACAGTATGTCCTCTGACCTCTTTCCATGGATCTTACTAAAAGGTTTTGAGAATGTTCAAAAACATTTGGCTAATTTGTGAAAAATACATATTTAAAAATGTTGGCAGCCTCTGATCTTCTTGTTCCCAGAGTGACTCGTATGAAAGAAGGCCTGGAATCACAGGAGGGAGGCTGGGTTTCTTGCAATGAGAGACACTGAGAGACCTGGACTCCAGTTCTGTTACTGACTTCTGTGTGATACTAGGCAGATTTTTTATTCATTTCCCTGAGCATCAGGCTTCCATCTACTAAAAGTCAATGATCAAATTTCCTCCCCTTTAAGATCCTTTTGATAAGTTTTATGTATCTCATTGTTTCTGGGTCAGCCAAAAGAACAGGAAATACTGAAATCCTGAAACTCCCCTCAGATACACTTCTGACGAGACTTCTTGTCCACTTTTAAAACATGAGTTTTTCAGATAAGCTTTGGATAAGCCTCTGAAGTCTGAAAAGTAAAGCTAAACTATTAATACTCCATTGTAATAATAATAATAATAATAATAATAATAATAATAATAATAATAATAATAACACAATGGTTTCTTCCAGAAAGGAAGGGAAAAATCCGCCTAATGATTATACCTGTGATTTCTCATGTCAGGCAGCCTAAATATTAGCATCATGAATGCTAACATCTGTGTCTACTGCTTGCTCGCTGTGCAGTGGAGGCAGAAGCCGAACAGACTGTCGCAGACAGTGGGCCAAATCCTCATCTTGGGATATGGGAGTTTTCCTACAGAAACTAGACTTGAGTAGTATCTGGATGAGATTCAGGGTTCGGCTTGTGCTGCAGACTTCCATAGAGAGAGGTCTAATGGTTGCATGGGAACATCTGCTCTCTAAAGCGATTTGAAAAATAAATAACTATGTAATAACTTGGCACAGCCTTGTTCCCAATGTGGAGAAGACCACCCTTGTAGATCAGGAAGGGGGACTTTGAAGCAAAAGAAACCTGGGACTGATTAAACCAAAGGTCTGTCTAACCCCTTGTCTTGCTTTTTGAAAGGAGTCAGTACCAAACGTGCCAGAGGAAGGTGTAAAATCCTTATCATTAAAAATTAGACATCAACATGCCTAGAGTGAAAACATTGTTCCTACCCCCAGGCAGTTAATAAGTGGTTTCTGCCCTCATGCCTGTATGGTTTATTTTATAATATTATAACTGCAAATGTTCTTGTTATTCATACTTTTTTCTTTTTTTTTTAATCCCACTTCTTAACCTTAGTAAAATCTATTGTGAGTTCCCAAGGCTGATTACACAAGATATACACGTAAGTTTCCTTTTACCACTTTCAGCTCTGTTACTGTTTAATTTCATTGCCAGTCTATTCTCACAGACTTTGGGAAAGAGTGAAAAGCATACTTTTCATTAAAAATCTGGATGTCAGGAAAAAAGCAACACAATATTCTGCTTTGCTCTGTCTGTGTGCATGTGTTTGTAATGGGATTATGCAGTTCATCAAAGGTAAAATTTCTTCTGCTTGCTGAAAATGTGAGCTGCTGTGTTGTAATTCTGTTCAGGTGACCTCCTTCATGTCTCTCTTGTCTAGCTCTTGTGTAGACAAGTTATATATATATATATATATATATATATATAAATATTTGCAAAGGGTAAGTGTCATTCTGTGCTTGTCTTGTTTTAGTGCTTTTCCTAGCCATCTGCTGCTGGCCACCACTGGAATCAGGCAAATGAGTGAGTTGGATCTTTGATCTGACATTTTAAAACCTTTTAACCTGTCAATGATCATTGGTAATTATCCAGTCATCTTGATATTTGTAGAGCTAGACATGAACATGTACTTCCTTTAGAAGGAAGTGAATTCCTTTTCAGAAGACAGCTGAGCATTTCTGGACTCCTTTCAGCACTGCTGAATACACCAACCTCTAGCTGCTGGAGGCATGCATTGCAAATCACTCTTTAAATCTTAGCAACATCTGTAATAAGATAACTTGGAAATTGTTTTTAGTCATTGAGATTACGTAGTCATTCAGTAACTTTTATAAGATATAGTGCTGACACTGTCTTTGTGATCTGATTTCCTTTCTTTAAATCATGTTGATGAAAAGAAGAGAGAGGGTGGAAAGCTACAAGCACTGTCAGCTGCTGCATTGGATAATTTTCAGCAAATGCCTTTTTATATATATGAAGAAAATGAAAGCCAGAATTTTTAGTTTCATGCAAGGCATGATTTTCTCAGATAATGTCTTCTAATCGTTCAGTCTAGTTCTCTTCCTAGAGTCTCTGCTGCTGCCCACTTGAAAATTGAAAAGACGTTTAGGGAAGGATCTGCCTATGATAAATGAACAATGATTCAAATTATGGCAAAACCAATCACAGTATTCAGGAAAACAATATTCAAGAACAGTGGCTATCAGTTATTAAGACATTTCTTGCTGGTGAGATGTAAGTATGGTAGAGCTGAAGCATGGAGACCAAGCAAATTAACGTTTCCTGAGTACTGAAGATTCAGCTGCAATATCTGCTCCGCAATTTTGCAGTCAGAAGTAGTGGACCACCCAGCTGGTGGTGGATCTAATCCAGTGGGTTTAACCATACTCAGTAGCTCAGCTTTGATGCTGAGGAAGTGGGGAAATGTCTAGAGCTGAACACAGTGATGCATGGCAGATCTCTTGCTTTCTCAAGAGCGACTCAGTTACAAAGACATTGGTGATCTCTGTTCTAGACCACAGCACCTCTCCATTTAAAGACTGAAGTGCCTATGCCTTTACAAAGGAGACCAGGAGCAGGGAGGAAAACAGAACATTGTTACTTGTTCAAGTTTTTAAGATTTCCAAAATTTTCAGAAAAATGGAACATCCAGAGGCAGTGAATTGGCAGAAACCACATCAAAACAGAAGGGAAATTCTTAGCTTTAAGTGCAGAAGAAAGACAGGGACTATGTCTTCCATCACTGCAAAATCAAGAAACTATTGTTCTCATGCCTAGTATCGGCCTTCTCTGTGATGAGAGAAGATATTATCCTCTCCTTCTGAGACATGAGACAGAGGGAAGCTGTGGCTGAACAAAAAAGGAGCAGAAGACTCCTGAGCACTCACTCAGTGTCTTTACCACAAAACCGTCCTTTTCAAAATAAACAGGCACAAGTCAGTAATGCAATAACATGAGAAATTCAGCTCCTGTTGTTTCATGTTCAGGCCTTCCTGTAACAATTAGTTCATCTCTCTTTAAGTGAATTGATGACAGACAATCACAAAATTCATCTTGTTTAAATGCTTCTTGGTTCCCTTATTATCATCTGAAAAATCTGATTATTCATTCAACCATGGGACACTACACAGGAGAGGCAGATGAAACAGTCTTCTAAAACTTTATATTTGGCCACTGGAAGGTCCAGACTTTCAAACATATCTCCAGTTTTCAGCGTAGAAAAACTAATGGTTATTTTAACAAATGACCCACATCTTTAATAAATAATTGGGGATTATTAATTGAAAAAAATGTATAGGAATATTTTCAAAAGAGAGGAAGTATTTACTATATTATACTTGAAGATGGGTGGATAATTTCCACTTTTCTCCAGTGATTCCTTGTAAAATGTTTTCAGCTTTTTTTTTTTTTTTTGGTAACTTTTTGTGAATAAAAATGAGAAGCTGATTTTTGTTATTAACAGTTGCAATCATGCTTAACCTTGCAGAAAATCCTGATGCCTTGTTACATTTTTTTCTGAAAACCTGTGTCTTGGGAAAGAAAGTTCTACCAGAACTATTTTTCTCCTCTGCAGAGAGGAAAAATTGTTCTCCACCAGCAGGCATTGATTGACAGCCTTCTGATGAGAGAAAATTACATCTAAGTTGCATAAAGCAGGAGATGGCACCTGTGGTATGATTCCACTTGACCCTCTCAACAGCCAAAGAAATGGTCAAGGTAAGAAATTCCGCAAGCAGCTATCCTCATGCTTAGTCCCCTACAGAGGAGAAAGGGAACGTGTTCAGCCCACAGAGTTACTTAAAACACTGAGGTTTGCAGATCAGCTCTATGGCTGCTATTCTGCCTGTACTTTGAATGCTTTCCCCTCTCCACATATATATGTCTACAGCATAGTTCCAGACTTAGCACCTAAATGTTGTGCTTAAGATTGTTCTTTTTGTTTGTTTGTTTTGTTTTGTGTTGTTTTCCTTTCCTTAATGAAGCATATAGACAAAAAATAGTCAGTTTTACATACTTGTTTATGGAATATTTGTGTCAGTGTTTTTGTTTGTTTGTTTGTTTGCTTTGTTTTCCTCTATGGACTAGAGATTAATAATGCCCCAGAAAATGAAATAATGTTTTGAAAGGATTCTTTAAAAATGTTCCATGCAACCACCATGGTGTAGTAATACTGCAAAGGACTGGTGTTTCTGTCTCTTCATTCTTGTCCAGAACATATTCACAGTGTGGTGGCTGCTGTTTCTCAAAATGGACTCACTGTTTAGCTCCATGTATTATATACATACCTTCTTCTCTGTACCATTTCTCCTAATACAGCATGAAATATTGTGATTTAACAATGTTACTGGTAAATCACAGGCTATTTCATACCACCTACTACTTCATATCCTCGATTAGGTCCTGTCTAATTCCCAAAACAGAGTTAAGACACTAGTTTTTTCAGTACTATATTTTCAAAAACAAAGAATTGCTTGGAAAACTATATGTATTAATTTCTACAGCTTCAAATGAAATTAATGCTCCCTGTACACATATGGACTTCTTATAAATAGGATGTTTCCTTTTCAGTCCAGTTTTGATTCAAGATTCAGTGTGAATTTTAAGTTGACACTCACAAATGTCAATGGAAAAGATTTTATGAACATACTTTTTGTACACCTTTCCTGTAATGTTCTAGGCAGGTTTTAACACTAAAAGGTAATGTGAAAATGAAACCTGTGATGTCTAAATAACTCAAGATACAGAACTGATATTTTTCAAGAAGAAAGATTATTTTTATAAGAAACTGTAAACACTTCACTGTGAAGTGATTATTAAGTAAAATTAGAAATGGCAAGTTATCTGAGACATCTTTTCCTCTTCTATTGCTCAATCATTACTCTGCATAGATGTGATAAGCCAATGTTGTCAGCTTGCCTTATTAAGGACTACCATTTTTTCATACACACATTCCTAATTTTGGTAGACAATCTTTTAGCAAAAAGCCTGACACTTGTTATGCTGCAAGTGTTTTGCATTAGGAAAAAAAAAAAAAAAAAAGAAAAAAAAAAAAGCTGTGGAAAGATTTGTTTGTTCGAAAGGAAACAATCACAGAACATTTTAATTTCCTGCTATATCCATACTTTTGTTCCCCATCAGGTGGGGCTTTGACATGTGTTTATGCTCTGCACTGTGGTGTCCTTATCATGTGAAAAGTTGTTCTACCTCTTCCAGGAATAACCTATAGGAAGGATAGAAAATCTTCCCATTTTTATCCCCCATAGCACTCAGCCATGCACAACAATGCCAAGGTGGTGTGAAGCAGAGCCTCCCAGCATCACAGAAGAGCAGCTGCTGAGAAGGAAACAGAAGAATGGAGACAAAAAGGCCAATAGGAGGAATCTGTACAGTTATTTGCTTGGACACAATACCAAAAAGGCAGCTCTTGAAGAGTGACTTTTTCTTCAAACTCAGTATTAATTTTCTGAAATGTATTAAGCCAAAGGGATTTTTTAAACTTGTCTAATAAGTAACTATGAATGCCAGATGCATTTGTCACCTCATCTATCTAAGGTTTGTTTGTTTTCTTTCTCTTCCATCAGCCTCATTGGGGAGCTCTGTAGCAGTCAGCAGTGCTCAGCCACTGTGAATGAGCTGGAGGCCATACTTCTCACCCCGGCCAGGTGCACCGTGCCCTGCCTCCTTGCCAGCTGCAGGCAAGGAGCCTTGCAGGTGCTGGAGATGCTGCCATAGGAGGAAGGGGAAATTGGATGCTTGTGATGAGATAGAAATATTGGGGAGGTAGGAAGTGTGGACGTATCTCAATTTGTGGCTCAGCTGTGAGGCACAAATGCCTGGGGAATTCTATTAACAAAATATATTAACATAGGTTTTCTGTGATAACTGGGTCAACAATATTAATTTTTCTCACCCAGGGTCAATCACAAAGCATTTGTGCCCATATACCTTTTCAAATACATTTGCATGTAGACAAATCTGTATATAGATAGATAAAAAGTAAAAGCTCATACTCACAGGTGCTTGCGTGCAAATCAAAATGGGGAGTGGAAACAAACAAACAAATAAAAACAATTGCACAATTCCTGTTAACAAAAGTATATCTGCTGATTTGAAACAGTCGTAGACAAAAATATCGGTACTAAATTTATTGGCTCAGTGGCAGATAAAGACACATTGTGATGATTTGTGCTGCAAAGGGGCCTCCACTTCTTTAAACAACCTATGGCAATATTGCTTTGCTGGAGCTATTGGAAAGCCAGCAGGAATCTCTCAGATGGAGACATGTAACATACCAGATGTGGCTTAGAGGAATGAGTAGAGGGAGAGCAACAGCAGTAAAATTGCACAAAATTTTACAGCAATTTACAAACCACACAAAAGAGGTGGGCAGCAGGAGAAAAATACTCAACTCAGAGTTATAATCGGTGTTTGCAGAAATGTGGGATTTAGTCTGCAGAGATCATCAGCCAGTATCTGAACCACTTAAGATGCCTGTCAGGCCCCCTTGGGGAGCTGCTGTGCTGTCTACATCAGAAGCCAGCTGCTAGACTTCGTTGTAGTGTATTTGTTCTTAAATAGATGATAAAACCAGGGAGCCAAATTCCTGCTTCAGTTGTGCAAAGGCAGGCTCAAGAACTAGACATATGCATAAAATATAGAAGTTAGGTTCCTCAGAATAAGCTTACAGAGGTAGCATATTTTTTGTTTGGGGATTTTTCTTTTTTCTGTTTTCTTCATCCTGTCAGAACAGAACAAGACCACTGATCTATGTTCTTACCTGAGAAATACCAAGGCCTCTTAAAGATGGAAACAGAAATGATTTGATATTGTTAATGGTTAGCTTTAATGGTTAGCTGAGGGCAATGGTTAAATCACAGTTTCCAAAGGAAAACTCGTCATAAAAGATTGAGTATTTGGTCTGTATATCACAATGTCCCAGTTGCAGCTGTAGCTGTAAGAAATGCTGTGTTTCCAGATGTGTGAGACAGATGATATTCTGGTAAATAAACGGGGGGAGTGGAGGAGGGAACAGAAATTAAATTTACCCATCTGAAATGTAGATTACACCTGGCCTAAACCTTTATACTTCCTTTTCAGTTACTCAGTGCTGTGGATTTCATTTTGGACAAGCATGGATTCAGTTAATGATGGAAATGTGCACAGTGTTGATACCCTCTCTATTACTGAACTAAAGAAAGCCTCTGGTCTCTGAAAACAATGGTAGAAGTTATTCCAGTCTCCACAGGGATAATTAGGTAAGGACATGACTACAGATGCTGACTGGGTCTCCACTTCATGAAGTCCGTGCTTCTGCTTGCAGAGTCCCTTTGCTTCAAGAGTGAATAAACTAATTATATCTCTTTAACAAAAGTTGCCTAAAGAGATGTTTCACATATGCTGCACGTGCAATTACTGCTGTGCTAAAAAACGCACCCTTCAAAAGCAATATTCTCTGCAGGATAAAAAGAATTAGTGTGACTAGAGCTTGCTGAAGCAGCAGTAGTGAGGCTGAGGACTGAGAATACACAGTTAAGAAGAACTCTGAACTATGGGTTTTCAAATGGAGTTTCAAATGATGCTGAATAGAGAAGAGTGTAGGAAAATAAATAGTAAAATGACATCTTTAGATACTTGTTCTAGTTTGACATCCTTCTTTCTAAAGAAGTACTTTATTTAAGTAGTAAATGCAGTACAGTAGTGCTGTCTTAAAAGATGAGCTGTGTTTCAATCCAGCAATCCCAGTGTGGGACAGTTTATCACAAAGAAGGAAGCTCATTCACTATCTACCTATAAACTGATTAAAAAAAATAAAATCAAGGAAACAACTACCTAATCAACACTGTCAAGCTAACACTACTGCATATACTGACTATGCCATATGTTATTCTAGTGGGAGAACGTGAATGCTGAGCAGAAATTGCCCTATTATACCTGAACAGCCCTTTATACTTACAGCATCAAAGCAGGTGAAAGTGCAAAAAGCAGGAATGTCCCCAGTGGACTGCTAGCCAAAGGGTTTAGATTTCAGCCCCATACTGTGTATGCATACCAACAGTGGAGTACACATATGAACAAATACTTGAAGTGAAAATAAATGTTTCAGTAGTCATACTTCATAGCAGTAGTGAGAATCAGAACCTCATGTTTGTAAACCTTCATCAGTTCTGTGTGGGAATATCTGAAAGCCTTAATTGCCCACTGGCCTAATCATGAGGTGATGATCACTGCCTACAAAGTGCTGAGAGCTCTCAGCAACTGCTTCAGTCGGAGCAGGGAGATGCTGATAGTTGGTACTTCACAGCAGTGGCAACATCCTTCCTCTTCAGACCCGTGCTGTTTTCTGGAGGTTCTCATTGAGAACTGTTGTCACTAAACAAACAATAGCAGCTCAGCTGGCATTCCAGCTGTGCTTGGGCCGACAGCTTCAATTTCCAAGCTTGGCATCAGCAAAATCTGTTTCTGACTCTGGAAGACAAACCAGGCATTTGATCTGCAACTCGTGGAAGACGACTCCTTCCCCCATCCTCCCGTGCCTTTCATGTCTCCTTGAATTGCATCTCCTACCGCCAGCATGCAGGGGAAGCCAACTCTGGTGATGTCAACATGGCTCCTCCAAGCAGGCAATGTGTCATCAAAGAGCGGCTCCTCAGAGGAAACCTGGAGCAATGCCTAGAGCGAGTGCATGCTGCCAGCCCTCTGAGAAGCATTTCTGTTATTAAAGGGGGCCAAGGGGCACTGGCGGCCTGTCCTTCTTTTCATCAAATCAATCAGGCACCAAGGAGCAATTCCAGCAAAACAGTCCAAAGTAAACACCGTGATTTTGAGAGGGATAAATGACACAAGGAGCCAAAGGAGTCCTTGAAGAAATAGCATGGTAATATTTCATTAGACCACCTACTGCCACAGCTAAACAGCTGTACTATGTACAAGTGTAAGGTGATGAGGTCTTGAGAAACAGGGGAGCCTAGCAGAAAGGATGGTCCATATTCTTAAATCTCACTTTAAAAGCAGACAAAAAGTAGCTTCAGAAATCCTGGCCCAGAAGTCTGAAAAAACAAATTATGTGTCAAATTTACCTATAGTAAACAATGCTTTAAGATGAGTGTTCTTTCTGGATGTATGTTGATATTGAATGCTTTGTGTTTTGTGGTTTTTGCTGTTGGTGGTGGTTTGATTGACTGTTTTTGTTTTTCCAATACACAGCAAACCTTTACTAAGACCATAGTTATGATAATGGAATTACTTTCAGTGTCCTACATCCCATAAACAATGCCACTATATGCAATGCATTACTTTCATTTTTACTATTATCTAAGCTGTTGTGCAACATGATGAAACGGATTTTTTGTTTGTTTGTTTGTTTTTAATGATACTCTCCTCAAAATCTGCTGAAATAGATTTATTCAGAAAAGTGACACTATTTGAAAGCTAAGTCCTGCACTATAAAATTCATAATTGTCTTGCAGTCCTAATGATTTTGGTTGAGATATTCAACTTCTCTCTGACTGTATGGTGATTTTGAAAGTTATTATGATGTTAAGCAAACAAAAGTTACATGTGAAACACTCAAAAGACACATCATTAAAAAAGAGCAGATTTTCCTGGTTCTCCTTTTAATCTCTAGCAAACCTAGAGATTACTTGCAATTGACCACTGCCCTTTTTCCTTTTTTATTTTTTTTTTTTATTTTTTTTTTAAATTGTGAAGGTGGGGGGTTGGTTTCCTTCTGGTGTTATGTTGTTGGTTTGTGTGTGTGTTTGTGTGGTGAACTGAAGAATGTTCTGCATTTTGACAGGAAAAGCATTGTGTATTAGCACAGAGGATTTAGGTAATCAGCCTTCAGTTGCTCCACAGTCACCAGTATTTATCATGTCCTTATGCCTTCTGGTAATAAAATCTTACCAGCATGGCCGAGGGTAGAAGCCTCAGCTGCAGCAGCCCCAAGGGCAGGGGTGTAGCTCCTGTTAGGCATTTTCCTTCTCTTCCCTTGCAGCAGCTCCTGCTGGCCAGATTTCTCTGGTCTTGGCAGGGCTCAATCCCTCCTAAGATTTTAGATACTCTGTGGTTCATACCAGGTTATGAGTTTGGTGGTCTTCCAGAGTAACATGTAAACAGTATTGCGCCAGGTTGTTTAGAGCTGCAAAGACCATGTGGAAGATTTCTGTGAATGCTGTAAACCATAGCAGTCAGTTAAAAATGTATTCGTGCTTATTTTATTAGAAACCAGAATCAGATGCATAATCCCGCATAGGAACTAGAGCCAGAAGCTGTATCTGTTCTCTTGAGCTGCCTTTTTCCCTGTACTGATCCAATACCACACTTTGCCTTCTAGCAGGACAGCAATTGTCCTACTGCATGAATTTCAGCTACTTCTTTGCTGGGGGGTAAACTGGGGCAGGCTGTTTTTAAATGAAACTTCAGCTTTGCTGATATCCCACTACAAATGGTCTTCAGCTTTTACAGGCATGTTATGATAATGACAGACACAGGCTGCTCTGGTGGAGACTTCATCCTTTCCTTGTAAGCAGTTCTGTCAAGAAGAAACACCAGTTTTATTTTTGATGAAGTCATAAAAATGTTTTCCCATTTGCATGTCAGTCATCTCTGTGCTTACTGGTGTGAGTTTGGAAATAAAATCTCATTCCTTCTGCTATGTTTGCATGAATGGAGGCACCACTCTGCACCCCTGCTTATCCTTTCAAAGGCTTGCGTGTGAAACAAGGACTACCCAGAAAATGAGTGCAGGTGTGGAACAGTGTTCCCACCATGGTGTCCAGCATATTTGTAATAGGTTCTTCCCAGTGCAAAATATGGTTAATTTTGAAGGCATATATTTACATTGTTAAATTAATACATATTAAGTGAATGATCTTGTAGAATGTGGCATGGGAGACTTTTGCCATGACTAATCTCTGTGAGCCAGTCACCACTTATCAATGATACTTGCAGTTTAACATGGTTTTTCAACCTCATTGCTTATAGTTTCCTTTTAATATGGCAAGAAAAAGTGCTTAACATGAGCATTGGCAGATAAATAGCATGGCCTTAGATGATAAATTTGTAACTACAGAGCTTTGCACGTCGGGGTGGAGTTGTGGTTATAGGGACTGAAGAATTAGTTAGGGGAATAAGCCTAACAAGGATAACAGGAGAAATTAGAGAAAAACGTAATCAAATATCTGCTATGTGTAGTTTTTTTTATAACATTTAGAAATCAGAATCATTGAATCACAGGATGGTTTGAGCTGGAAAAGACCTTGAATATTATCTAGTTCCAAGCCCTCTGCCATGGGCAGAGACATCTCCCACCAGACCAGGTTGCTCAAAGCCTCATCCAACTTGGTCTTGAGCACTTCCAGGAAGGGACGTCTGCAACTTCTCTGGGCAGCTTGTTCCAGGGCCTCACCACCCTCAAGGTTGAGAATTTCTACCTAATGTCTAATCTAAATCTACCTTCCTTTAATTTAAAACTATTACCTTTTGTCTTATTGCTATACTTTATCCATGATAAAAATTCTCATTCCATCTTCCTTGTTGGCCCCCTTTAAGCACTGGAAAGGCCAGTGTAAGGTCTCCCTGGAGCCTTCTCTTCCCCAGGCTGAACAAGCCCAACTATCTCAGCCTGTCTTTATAGGACAGGTGCTCCAGCCCTCTGATCCCTTTGTGGTCCTCCTCTGGGGAGTGAAATATATGAATAATAGTAATTAGAAAATATTTTAAATATTTTTCTAGATGCCCATATGTCACAGATTGGGGAAAAAACACCATGGTTTTTATTTATTCAAATAAAGTTAAGTTTAAATGGAAAGTGGAGTCAGTTACACATGCTTGCAAAAATTACAGATGCACAGCCACACATGGTTTTAATTTTCATACCAATAGATGTATTTTCAGGTATTTCATACATTCATGAACTTTCTGGGACACATACACATAGATGTACCCATGTTATTTTATCACATTCCATAAAAATTAGTGCAATTTTAAATTATTTAAGTTAAGAGAATGTGTATAGAAGTTAGGACACTGGAAGTGTATATATGGATATATATACATATATATATGCATATATATATTGGAATCAATGTAGTTTGCTCAACGTTCTCCACAGGTTAATTAAGTTTCTGAGAAGGTGTATAAAAACACAACAGCAACAGATGTAGTACAAATAAATGATACTTTTGAGTTTATATACACAGTTTAAGCTGTGTTCTATACCACACAGACAGGAAAATGGTTGTTTGACATAGATCTATGGTTGGATTTAGCATACTTTTTAGCCTAGGTCTCATTTTCTTATCAATTGAAAAATCACCTTGCTTACTCTATAGTGTTTAGCCTGAGGTATTCTCTTCTGCACCAGAGCAGAAGTTAGCTCTTGGAGAGCTTGATCATGAAACCAGACTTGCTTCCAAGAGCAGTAAGACTTGGATAGCTAGACTGAGGGTTATCACAAGAAGATGCCCTTGAGGATTTGACAGCTGGAGCAACCACTACAGAAGTATTTAACAAACTTTCTGGAAATGAGGGGAATGTCTACCTTCTGTAGATACGTCTTGTAACTTAACTAATCTTCAGCACTGGGTAGAGAAGAATGGCATGTCTGGGTTTCTGGGTAGCCCTGGAGCAGTATGTTATCCTCCTTTAAAAATCTCTGCTATCATTTATTGGGGCATGCTGAGAGCGTTTTTGCATCATCTTCTTGTCTCAAGGGGATTAAAATTATGTGGAGAACGTATTATGCACTTTTACTCAGTAACCTCCCAAGTTGCTTCAAAAGCATACAAACACATCATAATGCAAGAGGATTGCACAACACTATCCTTGAATTCATGTCAAGGCTGACTAGTCTCAATTTTCATAATCTTTGGAAATCTACCCAGGGAGTATAACCTTTGTAAGACTCGAAAACTTTTTTCTCATGACTAGTGAGAGTTAGATAAACCATAATAGGGTTCTGTTATGTATCTATCTTATATTTGTTTTATTTACTAATTTTTTAATTCATTCCCTTTGAACTCTTCAGAATGAAATGATATTGCTTAAGTAGAAGAAAAAGAAATGCAAGCCAAGGCTGAAAAAAAAAACAAGAATATTTATAGTTCAGACAATTCTGTTAATGTTTTGTCTAGGTCAAAATGATCTATCAAAGTTTCCTTGGCCATGAAGACTCAAATGAAAAATTTGTTCAAGTCTGACTAAGTTTATGCAACAGTGATAGAAGAACTAGGTCCTCCTGTCTGATGAACTCATTCTTCTCTTTCTGTGCATTATTGCTTTGCTTTTTGATGGCATTACACAGTTCTTCGTGATGTAGTGATGATTAGGGTCTAGAGTGATTTTACTAATAGTGACTGCTCCTATGCCTTTATATAGAATAAGCACAATTTCTAAACCAGGTAAAACTGAAAAAGGAGAGGAAGAAGAGCTTGTCTGAAGCCTGAAATAACGTGGTGTAAATGGATCAGGCATAGGGTGGAACCATGAATTTCAGAACAAGAAAAACAAAACAAAACAAAAAAACAATAGCATCTACCCTGGGATTTATTTTTTCCTCAATTAGGGCAGATATCCTTGTCTATAATCCATAATTATTCCTTACATCTGATGACTACGAAGTTGGTGAAGGGCCTGGAACAAAAGTTCTATGAAAAGCAGCTAAGGGAACTGGGGCTGTTTAGTCTGGAGAAGAGGAGGCTCAGGGGAGTCCTTATTGCTCTCTACAACTGCCTGAAAGGAAGGTGTGGGGAGCTGGGGGTCAGCCTCTTCTCGCAGGTAGCTAGTGATAACACTAGAGGGAATGGCCTCAAGTTGTGCCAGGGAAGGTTTAGGTTGGAAATTAGGAGAAATTTCTTTGCAGAAAGAGTGGTCAGGCATTGGAATGGGTTGCCCAGGGAGGTGATGGAGTCACCGTCCCTGGGGGTGTTCAAGTAAAGGTTGGACCTAGTGCTTAGGGACATGGTTTAGTGGGTGACATTGGTGGAAGGGGGACGGTTAGACCTGATGATCTTGGAGGTCTTTTCCAACCTTAATGATTCTATGATCCTATGATACTATGACTGTGATACTATAGTTTTTCTTGAATTTGGAGTGGAGTGTGAATTAAATGTGAAATTAGGGTTGCACTGCAGAACAATTGTTCCTTAACACTGTTCCACAGCTCCTTGTCTCTGCCAGCACCATCAGCCTTACCTAACAAATTAGAGTGAGCTGCATGGACCTCCCAGACTGCTTTTAACAAGGTGAGTAATCTGGGTCCCAAAATGTGGGGATCAGTGTGTCAGAGAGGATACTATAGGATAATTCACCTCTTTGCAGCATCATGGAAAAGCGACTGTGCTAGTTTTGCTTTGTGGTACTAAAGTAAGCTGGGGGAAGCCCAGCTGGTGTAAGTCATTGTGCCACTGTGCAAGGGTATTTATTCATCATTACCAAAAGGGATAAGTAAGTAGGTTAGGCCCCGGGACTTAATTGGCTTTGGGCAATCTCTCTAATAGTCATAATTTTCCTACTTAGTCTTATAGGCTGTAGCATGGTTATGAAAAAGAGGAGTGTCTTAAAAAGGATTTGATTTAGTCACTAGGAAGGAATTATACTCTGTGTGCACATGGACTACACAAGAAACGTGCAACAACTAGGGAGTTACTTATGTTCCCACATATGAGACTTAAACCGGACTAAGTATTGTATAGGCCTGATGTATATAACCCATTCTACCAGGGTGGCTTTCCCCTTAGAGATGTTAAAAAGCAGATGAACTGCTTGAGAAAAACATCAGTTCACCTGGCTTTCCTTTGTTGTTCTAAAGAAAGGATTAAGCATCTGGAGTTGTGTGGGTGGCTTTGCAGTGGACAATGTATGGTTTTCTTCAGTTACCATAAATCTATCAACAGAATATTATCTCCTCAGTTATTATCTCTGCACTGCATTAAGACTGAGAATTATCAATTCTGTAAGAGGGAAGCCATGTAAATAAGGCCTTCTAAATAACGAAAAGAAAGCCACATTCCACTGAGAGTCTTCTAAAAATAGCTGGGGCTTGAAAGTTCAAAATGAAAGGCTAGAAGAGAGACAAGCCTGGGGAGGTCTTAATAAAGACATACTAGGAACTTTGGAAATATGTGGGTAAATTGCATTAACTCTACTAGACTATAATCTGGGTGACCAGATTTATTCAGATGTATAAATTTTCTGAAGGAACATTAAGCTATCTTATGCCTTTTGATCAGGACTGCTGCTAACTTCACAGAGGTGATTACATGAATACTATAAGCATTCTCTGACATTGTAACACCAAATGTCATTTCAAGTAAAGAAAGGTTAAGTGTATTGCGGGTTTCATACTTTTTTTTTTTTTTTTTTTTAATATTCATCAGGGAAAAGATAGTGTTATATCCTGACAAAGGTTCTGCATGTCCATTAAATGACCAGACATGTCCTTCCAGAATGATTAAGAATTTTTTAGCAGCAGGACTTTAGAATTGATTGAATATTCTGTTTGAGAGCCTCTAAATTGTAGATGTGTTTATTGTCTTTCATGAGTTCCAGATGAAATCTTTTCAGATCACAAGTAGAAGGGTGTCTCCTAACTAGCTAAGATCCTTGGAAAACTCATCACAAAATCTAAAAGACTGACCAGGATCTTTCAGGCTCCAGGTTTAGCAGTAAAGATTCTGGAATCACAATTCAGGTGAAATCCTACTGAAGAGAATGTATAGCATGGGCAGGAACAGAGAAAAGAAACTTTTTAATTTTTATTTTTGTATTTTTATTTTATTTTTTTAAGCAATGAGCTTAGGACATCAGATTCTAAGAGGGAAAGAGGATATCTAATGAGTAGAGACATCAGATTCTAGAGGGAAAGAGTAGATCTAATGAGTAGAAAACTTACATGGTTGAACTTCAGAGTAAAAGATGAATTGTCAGACAATTTTAAAATACTTTTTCCTGGCAAGTCTGCAAAAACAGAAAGAATGTTGTAGTGCCCAACAGTACAGTCAATTATGTGCTGTGTTAAATCACAGCGCATAATTGCCAATCAGTGATAGCCTCTTGTAGAGGTTGTAGGGGGAAAAAATGACTTCAGGAATAAATCAAGTTTCATCATGTAAAGTGCAGCTATCTCTGTCATTTCAGAATCTCTGTATTGGCCCTTGAAGACAATAAAACAAACAAACATGCAATAATGACGACAGCAAAAATACCCTGTCTCAAAAATGTTCTGTCCTGGTGTGTGTGAAATGCTCAGAGCTGCTAAAAACTTTTGATGATTTCACCCACAGAGACTGCTCCATGTGAAAGAACTGAAGAAGCCTACATTTGGATCTGCCACCCTTCAGATTCACAACAGGAATTTCCATATTCAAAATTGTACCACATTTCTGCTATGTTGCGCCTTTTTCTGGTTCTAATTCCTGTGAAAGAAACATTCTAGGACACATTATGTTTCCTTTGAAATGCTTGTTGTTACAGGCTAAACAAATTGCTTTTGGTCATAGAAGTTCTATCCTCCCGACACTGCAAAAATTCTGTCATGTACACTATGCCTTTTTCTTGGAGTTTTCTATTTTTATGGTTTGCAATATATATGCAAGATACCAGAAATCACTAAAGTACAACTGGTATTTTTAAATGCTGCACATGTTGTGTAGGTTTATCTTGCAAGTAGCTGGCAAAGAACAGAAGAGTGAACATGTATCTTCTCTAATGAGATATTATATTTAATTTTAAAATGTTCTTTGGAAAATGGTGTTTGTATCAAATATTTGTAACTGAGTATTTTGCAGGTTTGAAGTCAGAGCCTTTTGACAAATTTTACCTGTGGGTGTGTTCCACGTGAAAGATGCCATGGAGGACAGTGAGCACAGCTTCCTTGTTCATCAGACCTGGTTTCATCACAGGTCCCACTTATAGGTCCTTGCTTCTCTGCCTACCTGTGTGTGTATCAGCATCTCTCAAAGAACAATACACTGAAGTACCTTAGACTGCTTTGTTCATACATACATGTCACTTTGGGGGATGAACTGACTAGCAGTTAGTTCATCTGAGGCAACTGAAGCCTGAAATCTAAATAAAAAGAGAGTGCTGCACAGCTCTGCCAATAGGATCATATGCCTTGATGCTTCTCTGTAAAACTATGCATTTGATTCCCAGCTGTTTGCATTATTAATGTCTATGCTAGGGAGCTTTTTAAACAATGCTGGGGAAATTGCCTGTGGCAGGGGAAGTGTGAGCCCATCTAAACTAGCTGTATGACCCACGGCTTAGGAGAGCACTTTTAGAAATATGTGGACCATGGCCATGGTCCAGTAACATCAAAAGCTTCAAAATTTGCCTTGCCCATCTATGAAGCAAAAACGTGTGTAATTGAGATAGCTGGGTCTTGAGAATTCCTTCTGAGAAAGATCTGCAGATGGTACAGTTACCCGGAGTACAGGAATCCCTAGAGAAAGGCTAACGTGTTTGGCTGTCTTTGTTACACAGAAACAAAACAAAACAACAATAAAAAAAAAAGGAAAAAAAAAAGCCTTTTTGGCAGGAGAGAGAGTAAATATGTCATTGGGTAAGAATCCTGCAGCTGGCTAACACTGTAGCTGAGAAAGTTAATTACATACAAGAAGATGTCAGGATATAGCTCAGACAACAAGCGGGACTGGAGCAGAGGTTTGGACATGGCAGTCAGCATTCCCTCGGCAAAGATGTGCTGAGCTTGCATGCACAGCCTGGGCAAATGTCCTGGCTGGAGGAATCCAGCCTGTGGCATGTGGGCATGGAGTCTGTGGGCATGTGCACAGAGCAGTTGTGGCTATTTAGAGACCTGACATGTGCCAAATGAAAGAGGTTGGATCTGGCATTTGGCATTAAGGCTAGCTCTGCTTTTAGTCATTCTAAAGTGCAAACAAATACTCAGATACTCAATATTGAAGCGTCCAAAAGTGCAGGACTGCAAAACTGAAATATTGCTTTTTTTTTTTTTTCTTTTCTTTCTATTTTTAGAAGAGAGGATATGCTTTCCTCCTGGCACTACAGCATGGCTAAAATCAAGAAAGATCTAAGTAAATCATTCTGTATGAGGGTGGGCTTCAGCTCCAGCTTTGTTCAGGTGTCAGTACGTGAACTGGTGTCTGAGGACTCACTGACACACTGAATAATAAAGTCAAGGGGGCCAATATCGCCCCATTGATTTGGCACTACTGCAGGTACTTCGCAATGGTCAGCTGAATATCTGTAGACTCCATCAATATCCATACACCTGCATATGCATGGGCATTTAATGCTCCCAGGTATGCTGTCTGGCTTCCAGTGGCTGCTCCAGTAAGGTCCTTGCAGGTCCTGTGATGTATTTGCCAACCCCATGTAGATCCCTTGAATGCCACAGGACATATCGAATGAAAAAGCCTTTCTGTGGCAGCAGAAGAAAACCTTATTGATTGTATTGACTAGACCACTGTTGACTATATCTAAACACAACAAGGAGTAGAACATGTTGAGTAGATGTAGAAAACAGTAGACAGCTATTAACTAAAACATTCTTGTGCTGTCTTTGGATGCTAGTTTGGTTAGCACCCACCTCACTTCAGAAAGCAGTGTGCTGAACAGGATGTATTAGGAAAGTGCTTAAGTAAGGGCTAAATATTAAGAGCTAAGACTCACTGGTACTTCTGATACCCAGCAGGCCCATCCTGTGGTAGCTTCTGTACTATAAAGCAAGGAATTTTATTATTTCAGTGCATTTTCTCCTTCCTTGAAGAACTGTGAAGTTTGTCCCTTACGAGCTGCCTTTTTTCCCTCCTTCCTTCCCTTAATCAACTTCTAAATTTCTAGCTGGGCAAAGACATTATTTATGACAAAACAAAGCCACAGTTAAAAAAAAAAAAAAAAAAAAAAAAAAAAAAGACAAACATATGGCTAAGCATTTTAACCTTAGCTAAACACTGTAAATTTGTTAGGAGGCAAAGAACAAATATTTATGTTTGCTTCTGCTTGTTGCTGTCACGGAATTTGGTAGGCTGAGTGGGACGTGGCACAGCAACAGCACGGAAGAGCTGTGGTGTAGTGTGGCTGGAGCAGGTCCCATTAAAGGAACGAAAAGGTCCAGCTGCTTGTCCAATCCAGCCTGACACTGAAATTTAGTCCTTCCTTACCTTACTATAGCCCTGCACTGAGGTCTATAGTCAGAAGTCCACGATCAAACCAGTAAATAATGATTTGTTTTCCTTGTACATGGATCTTTTTGTACTTGTAAATCATAAATGCTCTTCTCCTCATACACTTGCTTTCCACATATGCCCAACTTGGATACCACTACTCTTGACCTTGGCTTTGTCCAATTTGGATCTGTATTTTAAATGGTATTTAAGATCTACATCTTAGGGAAAACTAGAATGTGTCTCCTACCGTAAAGCAACGTATAGTGAAGAGATACCTGAACTAACAATGACCAGATAAGATTTCCAGATGAAGCAGAATAGCATGGTGCCAATTTTTCAGTTCATGGTTGTCTGCTAAGGGGAGTTCTAGCAACAGAAATGCAGGTTTCCCAACCTTTAAATTAGTATTTCAGAAACTGAAGAGTAAATGTTCATAACTTGTATGAGAGATTATTTGGATTCAAATGGCTCATATTCTCTCTGTAATGCTTTTAGTGTATTTACCTGAAAAGATTTTAAAATTGACAATAAAGATACTAAATTAAATCCTGTCAGTACTAAAGCTAATGACAACCTCTTCTTGACTTTTCCCAGGGACAGAATTTCACTCATTATAACAAGTTTGTTTTATTCCTGTCTTGCTGGCAAAAGTGGTATCCCATTATGACCCAGTTAGCATATTTTTCCATCTCTAGAACAGAGAATCTTTCTGTGAAGTTGTTCTGGGAGGAGCCATTCTAGGACCACCTCTCCCTTGTGTCTGGAACAAAGGCTTGGGATGCTCATCTGGTACCACCAGTATGATGAAGCCCTTATGCGTGGTCCAGATCCAAGCTACGTGGTGCTTAAGGAGAAGAGATGTGCCAGACTGAGGAGTAAGTGGGCTTGGTGCCATGTCTGATACCGTTTCCTCTTCATGGAAATTAGTGTGAAAAATCTATGTACGTAGCTGTTCTGAATAGCCAGATGATATTTTTATTCCTCTTTCTGTTCTTGTGGTTAACACTCATTGCTGACTTGTTTCTCAAGTGGAAAAGCTCCACATCAAGCTTTGATGGTATTATGGGTCTTTCTGCTGCCATGCACTGTGCAGGAGTTGGCAAGAAAGGTCAAATCTCCTGTCTGCTGGCTCATATCCCACAGCTGCAGGAAGTCTCAAATTTTTTACACAGAAAGAATTTCTGACTCCAAAATGATTTCCAGGAGCTCTCCAGTATGGGAACTTTCTAGAGGACAGAAATCAAAGCAGGAACAACAGAAAGAGCTGCACTACATATGGTCACAATCTATATTCTAAGAGAAAAACAAGTTATTTTCTTCTCCAGTACCAGATACAGTAATTTTGAGGGTACAAATTTTACCCTGCTTTACAAAACAGAGACCAGGAATCACTTTCTTGGAGAAATAAGCAGAAAAGTGTTGTGAAAAGCATAGTATTTATTTATTTATTTATTTTCAGAGCATGTTAACTACTCATACAGCTTGACTTTTGTTTTTCAGAGAAAGAGATCCTTGTTCATATGCACCATGACGATCCATTTCAGAGCCTGGATTTGAAGTTAAGCATCTGATATACAGCTAGTACTACAGATTTGTAGCACTCATTTTACTGGCCTGTTTGGGTCCCCTGGAGGAATGGGATGATTATCACCCTGGAAGGTTCTTCAGGCACCAGAGGCACAGCAGCAAGCCCCAGAGAAACTGTTTGTTGTTGTTGTTTTTCTTTATTTTTTTTCTTTATTTCCTTTTTTCTTCTGTTCAGTCATTTTTTTTGAAGGTTTTCTTTTGAAGTTCATCATGTCATTCATCTTCTTCCTATGTATCCAAAAAGAGACAGAAATTATATCCAAATGATATTCTGTCCTGTGCAGACAGAAGAGACATGACAGAGATTTTTCTTTCACAAATAGAGCTGAGCTTTTAATCCAGGTATGCTGCAATATTTTAGGATGAAAGGTAGAGAAGTAAGAAGCAAAGAATACTTAGAATACAGAAATATTTTTCCCTGCTAATTGTATTTTCTTGCTGCTTTATGTTTGAAAGCCAAAAAATGTGATAAGAAAAAATACAAGCAAAAGCCAAATGCTATCTGTCCTAATTAAACAAGCTGCCAAAAAAATACAAATGAATACCCCCAAAAATCCATACGCTGCATTGCCAATATCCAAAAACAATATTTTACCTCATGTTTCCATAATTTCCCTTTACAACTGAAAACTGTGTTTGGGAACACACCAATTTCTATTGTTCCTTGCATAGCATTTATCAAATGTCTCTCTACACTGCAGTCATTCCTGTGTTTGAACCTCACGTAGACATGGCTCTAAGATTTCAGTGAGCTAACCTGGGTACTGCTCACAACAGAGATGTGATACCACAGAACTCAGCTTGGGCATGCCTACCACGTCTCTAGGTTTTCCCAGGTACATATATTTTTCACCTTGGATTTTTCTAAAGGTGCGGTTTGAGGAAAGGTAATACATGTCTAGGCTGACTGGTAGCTTATGTAGGGCAGATGATTTTATCAGACATGTGGAGACATTTATCAGTTCATGTGGAGACACTAGATGTACTATTAGTCATACGTTCAAGACTCCAGGCAACTGCATGCACTATGGTGGCCCTACACAGCCAGCCCAGCACTGTGCGACTGCCCAGGTACCAGGAAACATTGGCTAAACTCCTTGAACATCTTCTGCTCATGTGGCCTGCACATGCATCTGAAGTTATATGCCTCCTGTGCACATCAGATTTACTACTTGTGCACAGAAAAAAACAAACAAACAAACAAAAAAACTGTGTTGTAAATCTGATTCTCATGGATGGGTTGCTTTATTTGTCTGCTCACAGTTTACTGTATTTTGATAAAGTAACATGACTTTGGACTGCCATATAAGTCTATCTGCTTATGATGCAGAGGGCTTCATGCATAATTCACCGGGCATGAGAAACGGGGCAATTGCCTCTTTTCTGACAATGAACAGAGAGCTGAGGGAGACGTCCAGAGTCCAAGCTGCAAAAGCGGGGGCACAGCAGGCAGCAAGTCTGCAGCACTGCCAAAGCCCACAGTATTCCTTGGGGCAGCTGCATGCCAGCTTGCATGAGGGAGCCCACCCAGAACTCCCAGGGAGCTCCTGCAAAAGTTGTGGCAATGGAAGAAGCTATGGAAAGTTGCTGGACTGGATAGCAAAGCTGATGGAAAGGAATCATGCTGCGAAAATATGCTGGGTTAGAGGAGGGCTTTGTTTTCAAACATTTGATTTTAATCTGTTTCACTCAGTAGATTTAAGTGCTTTATTTTTGAAAAGATTTCTTTTTTTTCATTCTAGAGACTGCAAATACTTTTGGTGGCTTTGGTATGCTAAGCTTACAGAGAAGGTGGGACAATTGTCCTTGAAGTTCTGGACTCATACTGCTGTCTGTGAAACAGTCCACTTTTATCAACATACTTCTGTGTAAGTGCATTTGTGGCAATGCAAAGCTAGGACTCCAAAGCCTGCCCAAGTAGTGAATTTTGGTGAACTTGTTAATTTGGTGAACTGTTTGCATAAATGTTAAATTTTCTGCACTAGTCTCTATTGTGAACAATTTCAACATTTGTCCCATACTCCAAAATTTATAATTATCTCTGTGTGCTGTTCCGGCCTAAATACATTTTTCTATTGACATGGTCCAAAAATGTAATATTCACCATAAAATTTGTCATCCGTAATGTTCTGGACTATATTGATCTGATCCTATTCCTTTATTTCTTTGCTCTCCGTTTTTCAGGCATACATTCATGTATCTCAGGTCTTTGCTTACATCCAAATTTCAGTAGCTTCCTATGTACTTTTCTGATACTCTCTGATATTATTATTACCTGCATTTTAACACAGGCAATTCAGTGATTTAATTAAATGAATTTTCACTTCACTGCAATAATCTATGCTAATGACTGCTTATGGATTCTGATTCCTTAGAAGAAAAAAAATAACAGAAATGTTCTCTGCAAACAGGCCTGATTTATAGTGTTCCAAATGGAGAAGCTCAAATAGATAACTAGATTTGGAAACCTATTATAGCAATTCATACTTAACGTAAATCTGAACTTTACTGCTTCTTTACAATGTGACAAACCAGGACCAGACCGTTGTATTTTCCTATTTTATGATGCAGGAACTTATATAACCATTAATTATAACATAAGGTTTTATAATCATTAATTCTATTAAATTAACTTCAAAACAGCATCTGTTAGGGGAAATGATTCATATTTTACTCAGTTCTAACCCTACAGAATAATGAATGCAGCAGTCATAAGTTTTAGTTTCATGTGCCATGTGATGTGCAAATCTGGAAAAATATTTTACATTAAGCCAAAAATTTTAAGAATAATGGACATATTACATCTATACCAATGCCTTACTTTTTATTGGCAGCATACATGCCAGAGGCAAACTAACTTTCATGTTAGTCCATGTGAGCTGTAAACAGCAACTGATAGTAAGTTAATGAGATTTCTCTTTTCTATAGGATTTTCTTTGAGAAGGGCATATTCTTAAAGAGGAAATGAAATAAAACTGTAGAAAATGGATCAGAAACAAAAAGCAAGGAAAATAAACCATTGCAGTAGAACATTAATTGCTAGTGCAGCTGTTTACAAAACCTCTCCTTATTGTTGTTGGGAGAACACTGGTCAATATCAGATGCAGGAATTATAAATAAAACCTTTGAATAGCATTATCACTGTCAGCTGTTGACAATCTGTATTAGTCAGTAATTGCTACATTCATGGTTCACATAGGCATGCTCACTTCAGCTGTTCTCAGCTGGGAAATTTCCTGCTGCAAGCAGGGTGTCTTTTCTTTTCATATTGATCAACTCCTAAGGGAGATTTGTATCTCCTTTTGGTTATTTGTCCAAAATGCAAGCAGAAAAGTTATATTCTTTCAATAGTTGAAGTTGAAACTCTCTCTCTATTTAATATGTTAAATTTATTCAGGAAGTCCTTTTGTCTTAAAATATGATCTTAAATATAAAGGAGTTTTCAACTTTTTTTTTTTTTTTTCCCCAAAAAAATCTTCTGATGCTTTGCTCTGTGATATCTCACAGACGGCTTGGCTTAGAAATATGACTGTATTTTACTCTCCTTGGTTGAGTTACAACATGAACAAATGAGATTAGAGATGGCTTCGTTGTTCAGTTAATTGTTTGGAATTCAAAACTTTTTAGAAGAACTTGAAGTCTTGACATTTCATGGACAGAAAAGCACTCTAAGAAACCCAGGGTAAATCCTGTAAGGGCTCTGTAGTGTTGACAAAGGAGGATTTTACATGCTTGGGATAAATGTATGTGGGAATTCTTTCCAGATATTTAACAGACTGAAAGGTGAGCTAAATGAAAGCAGTGCTGTTGCATTGTTTTTGCTCCTTGTTGCTCTTTCCTTGGCAACTTCTCTGCACTCATTATTATCAGATAAAACAGTGTATTGTAAACCAAATCATATGTTCTCTGGAATAAATCTTTTTAATGTTAAAGTCTCCTCAGGGCCTAAGTGATAACTCCGGATGTTGACTCATTTGATAAATGGTATCTCATGATGGTGACTGCAGCCCCAGAAACTGACAGCTGAAGTTATGTTCTATCCTTCTAGGTCCTGCTCTATGATGCATAGAAGCAGACTACTAATAAGGCCCTGCTCAGGCAAGGCAAAGGGTGTTTTCCAGCATGTCATCTTGTTCAAGGTTATGTCTCCTGGTACAGGTGCTACGACAGCAGCGCAGGTGTGTCCTGCCTGGTCCTGCCTGGTCCTCCAGGTAAAAGCCAGTGTACCATCTTTGAAGTCAGAGCGCCTCTGCCTAAGTGCTGCTTCTTGCCTACATGAGGCAGGTTGTGGCTATTTCTGTCAGACTACAATCCATACAGCAAGTCAGTTGCTGCTTCACACCTATGGCCTTGTTGTGCTCCATGAGTCCCCAGCGTGGGTGGGCAGTATAATGTTATATAATATAAATAAATAAATATATATAAAAAATATTATTTGGGTCAGAATCATAAGAAAGAGAAGGAAGAGAGACAGAACATACTGTAGCTGCTCAGTAGTCCTTACATTGGCCACAGCATGCATAACCATTGGCCAGTCAACTGCTGCTAAACAAATGCATTACGGCAAACCACAGATTGCAGTTTTTCATTTCCCAGCATCAAATATTTGAAATATTCAATTGCTTCTGAAATCTATTTCAAATGTATTCAGTGATGGCCCACCAACTCAAAAATTTTGCAGATAGATGGACATAGTCAGACACATGAATAATCAGCAGACTAAATAAATAGATAATAATAAAAAAGTAGGTTTTCTGTATGGATCTTACTGATTTGAAGTCTCTTTGTAAACAATTCTTTGTAAACAATTCCACAGAGAGCCTCAGTTTTGTAAACACCTCTATACTTCACAATGTTTGCTCTGGTTGGTAGCAGTCTGTATGCATACATCTGAGTTGGCATAATCCACTTGTAGGATATTTCAGCATTTTCCACATGGAGTTGAAATCTATCCACAGTCCAATATGAAAACATTAATTTACCTATAGTTCCATTTCCAAGGATCGCTTTTGGAAGGGTGAATTTAGTGGCCGATTACCAAAATCAGGTGTTCAGCTGTGTGTCATTCTCTTTGTAGTAGCCCATTGCGATATTTTTTGAGGCCAAATTGAAGGACAACAGGGAATATTTGTCTGAGTAGCTGTTAATTTTCAGTATGCTTTTTACTTAAAAAACATTTAAGAAACTGCATTTTGTTCAGGCACAATATTAAGGGGGATTACCTGGCCTCTTTCTTAATTACTGTAACTCTGAATAACATGAGATCGAAATGAATCTTGATTTTCACATTCATCTAAGAAGACGGGGAGAGCTAAAGGGTTATGTCATCTACAGGTTAAAAAGGGAGATTTGGACCTTATTTCTGCAGCTGTTAATTCTTAGTTTAGCTGCTGCCCACCATGTACTTCTGGAGATTATTGGGATTTGTTATTGCTATGTTAATTCATCTTTATTAACTGTCAGGTTATTTTGAGGGATTTCCAAAACATACACATGTATGCATGCACACCATTTAGTATATTTAGACTGTACCATAAATTAAAAAGAACCAAGGACATGGGAACTCGTTCATCTATATTGGTTAAATATTGGAAAAATCCTTGTTATGGATTGATTCAGTGGAATTAACCATCTCCCAATAACTCCCAGACACGGTTCAGGACCTGGCGATGAGTTGGACATGCACTGTTCCCACTGATTACTTTGGATGCCACTGCTTTATTTGGGATGATAAGATAGTTTAGCAATATGGATGTGGGCCACTCCATATCAGTTGTCATGGTGCCAGAGAATAGCATATTTAATTTATTAGCATAGATGTAGCCTCAGTGTCCAGTGCAGCAGATATGCCACACATCTGCTGGAGCTGCAGAGTGATCTGAGCAGAGTGCTCAGTCAGTCTTGCATAGCCTCGATACATGCAATTAGTGTGCATGAATACTGATTATGCATCTGCTGTATCCAGGATACACATGGACCATGTGCTTTTGCTGAGCAGATGCAGAGTGTGCAGATTTGTTACACAAGCTGCATAGGTGTAGTAAGATGTACCCACACATAACACTTATATGACTGGTTTGAAATGTACTATAAGCATAGATTCTTTGCATGTGTGCTGTGTCTCAAGGAGCCAAATGTCTACTATTCCCCAGCAAAAGGCCAAATTTATGAATTTCATGTTTGTTTTACCCAGTCAATAGCATCTCTAGGTGGAAACAGAACTGTGATAAATGCAAGTTTTTGATGCCACCACACAGTGAGGGAGGTTCAGGTGTCTTTGCTTCCCTCCTGATCTATTGATACCTCAGAATCATAGAAATGAGAGAAAATGGATATGCCAGGAGACTTGAGACAATCGTGACAGTTGGTAGTCCAGGCCTGTTAGTGGGAATTTACTGAGATTTCAGAGACCTTATGCAAAATATATGGTACTCATATATGGTACCTTTTTCTCATTAGGAAACCTAATCAGATGCAGCATAACTGTGACACAGTTCATAACTAAACTCACTAAATGTCTCTTAGATTAAATTTCCTAAAATACTGAAAGGAACTAGACTCCTGATTCCCATTTAAAACCACTGGAAAAATGACAAGCATTTAACTTACCTCAAGAAGAAAATGCAATAATCTTAGCTTTTTATAGCCTTGTATACGATGTTTTATAGTTGCAAACACAGTATCATTTCACTGCATAGATCCTGTGTATTCTGTGAAGACCATAAACTGCTATCTAGTATAGTATTTCTTAGCTGTTTGTTTCTTTTGTCACAAACATTTATGGGAAACACAACATACAGAGTGTAATGGTAAGAGTACTGGAAAAAAGTTGTCACAATAGTTGCTGCCAAATGCTTTCTTTGAAAACAATCTGCTGCAAACTTAATGAGATTTACTGCATTTAAAATGAATTTAAAAGCCTTTAGCATTTTACTCCTAGCTAATTTTGTATAAAATGATAAACCTACTAATTGCTGTAAGAATACAGCTAGAAAGAAGTCCCTGAAAAAAATATATATTTTTTTAAACTACAAACCTTTAATTGTAAATGATGTGCCCAGCAGAAGTTCAGTCACAATCTCAGCCTCATTAACAGAGGACTTCATTACATTTATGTTACATAAGAGCCTTCCCTCTGTCTTCCTAGATATTTTTGTTTTGTTTTGTTTTTGAGGATTCTTTTGCACATGTGTGTATCCATCTGCCCAACCACATCCTAAGGGACCCAGAGAGTGAGAGAATGAGAGACTGTTTTATGTCTGTGTAAGCAGTTGTTCCACATCTACTTTTCTCTGCACCACACTGTAACTAAAAACCTATTCATTTAAGTTTTGAAGTATATATTTCAAGCCACATTCATTAGGAATGAATCTCCTTGCCTTTTCTTTACCACATTCTTGCAGGGCTCTTGAAGCCTGAGCACTGAGTTCAGGCTTGGCAAGTCCCCACCCCCCTCTAAGGTCCGGGTTCAAGCTGTATTTGGGTTCTTTTCTGCTGATGACTGCAAATTCAGCAGTGAAGTTCAAGAGAGGATAGATGAGCCCTAACACTGCTTAGGCCAGGATCCATTTCAGAGCTGAAAGGTGACAAAAAGTGCAAAAGTGAATTTGGTCCAGGAAGGTTTTAAACAGCAAGCCATAAATTATCCCTTTACCCCCCTTTTTTCCATTCCTTCCCCCTTCTAAGAGAAGGCATTTCCAGTAAAAGCTAAAATTGTCTCAGAAATTGGCTCCATTCTTTTCAACACTCTGAAAGCTTTGCTGCTGAGAAGGACCCCTAGTGTTTTTGCCAGGTTTCTTCTCTTTCTGGCTTATGTATGTATATGTATTTCCTACATACATAAATAATATCACACACATTATATGTATGTATAGAGTGCAGTGTCAAGTTTTCCACCCATATGTCTTGAAGTGTGCACCTAATCTATGCTTGGGTTTGCAGGGCTGGCTGTTTCCAAAGGCATACTGCACCGTGGGGAAAGCTGACTTTTATAGCCTAGTAATGACTGTAGACATACTGATCAGGAATACATGGTTACTTGGCATACCACTCAAATAGCAAAGGGCTTTCTGTCCATGTGACATGCCAACTCCCAAGGACGATCACCCAGGGCTCAAACTACTTATGATCTCTAAAGAAAGATATATCGGAAAGGATCATATACATATTCTGCCCAGTGATATAGGGAATACAGAGAATAATACAATGAAACTTGATTAAGTGCATTATTGAGAGGTGGAGAAAATAAAAACATATTGGGGACGAGGCAATTATAGACTGAAGGAGAAGGGAATGGAAAATAGGCATACCTTAACCAGCCTTTTTTTTCAGAAATCCAATCAACCTTTCTCCACAGTAGCATTTAACCTCTATCCAGAGAAAAAGCTAAAGAAAGCTGTTTCAGTAAAGGAAGGGGGGTTGGAAGAGTTTGATTGTGGACTCAGAAAAGAGAGTGAAGAGTTGGAAAAAAATGGAAGAAATCTACAGAAAAGAGAAAGAGAGGGGAGAAAGATATGTATAAAGTGACTACCTTTTGCTGTTACTCTCTGGCATCCTTTTTCTAGTAATTTTTAAAAGAAGACAGGTAACATAAATCAGCAAAAAACTCTGTGAACTATGTGAACTATGGTTTTAACGACAAGAAGGTACAGTGGTCCAATGATGGGCTGGTAATTCACCCAAGCACACAGAGGCGTGGGGGCTAAGCGCTGCACCTCCTCCCCCACACACACACCCCAAGACACTAGCAGGGGCTGCACCCTTCCCTTACCTCCCTGGGGCCTGGGGCCTGGTCTACAAATCTCCAGCAGAGGAAGAAGCAAACTGGCTCAGTGGGCTGCTGAGTGCTGGCCTGCAACTGAGCCATGGGATGTCCAGAGTGCCCCCGTCACCTTTCTGAGAGGGTGTCTGCAGGACTAATAGCCTGTGACATCCACTTATATATATATATATATATATATATATATACACACACACATATATATATACGTATATATATATATATATATATATATATGTACATATATATATACACGTATATATATACATACACGTATATATATATGTGTATATATTCATGGTCAAGACATTTGGCTAAATCAGATTTAGATGTGGATTTTTATCTGGTATTTCGTATAGGCACAGCACTAACTGGGCAAGAATTATTCAGAGTACTTAAATGTGCCTTATACATTTTTTTTTTGTCTGTTTGTTTTGTTTTGTTTTTGACCTGAGAAAACATGACTTACTTGAAACAGAAACATGCAGAAAGGTTAATTTTGACACTCAGTATATATTACAAGCTGTCAGACTATTTTGACCTTTTTAAAGAATATGTTCTAATGTTCCAATTCAAAATGTTTTTGTATAATAATGTAGTCTGAAAACACTTAGAAAGGTTGACATTCAGATATAAATGTATGAAAATTAGCCAAAGAAAATAAAATAAAATAGCTCACCAAATCTAATTCAGACATTTGGTTCATATAAATTTCTAATATTATGTTGTCTTCTGCCTGTGTACTACTCCCATTATCTTTCCCCTCTCCTTGCTTTGCTTTTGAGTGGCCATGATTAATGGCTTTCATCCTTAAGACGCTTTCATATGTAGCTCATCTCTAGATGAGGACTTTTTCTCTAATATTTTGATATTAGTTTTTCTTTGTTGTTTGTTTTTCATGAAAAATCTATTTTCTAATCATGATCAGTACCTGCTTCTAAAATTTAACCTCAACTAAAATATAATACTTAAATTTTCAAGGTAAATTTTCAACTTTTTTCATGTTGGGAATTTGAGAAGTTTGATATCTTTTTCATTAACTGTGCTAGGTTTGTCTCTTTTAGCAGGTTAACAGTAAAAAAAAGAAAAAAAAAAAAGAGATACACACAATTAACTGATTTGCAGTTAATTTTCCCCAGTAAATATATATTACCCACATTTTACACATTTTAGAAGTTATTTTCTTGGCCCTTTTATTTTTTTTAATTTTTATTTTTTATTTTTTAAGATGCCTTAGCACTCATTACATAAATTAGCATGCAAAGGAATAATTAACTCATACCCAGTATAAAAGAACTTAATTGCACAACAGAAAAGTTTTGTTTTTCATTATCCTGATAGACAACACACTCCTGCAACACAGCAAGTTAATATCTACCCTATTTTTCTTCCTAAATCCGTATACATAAAATAGATGTTGGCAGTTTCATTAGAGCTATTTAAAGAAATTTTACTATTTTATCTTGTATATGATCTGTAAGCCATGCTGCTGGAAAAGTAAGCACATAATAAAAAACAATAAGACAAGATAGTGACAATACCTCAACTCTTTATGGATATATTGCAACTCTTTCTACAATTAAGATGGCTCACTAATGGTACAAGCAATCCCTAGCTTTGTTTCTCTGAAAATTCTTCATCTCTCTCCCTGGCTCTGTAAGCTCTAGAACCATTAAATAAATACATAAATAAATCCCTTCTATCTGAGATTTTTTCTCTTCTGACCATGACAGTTGCACACACTACAGGATTAAGGGAGAACATAAGAAACAAACAGACAAACAAAAAATAAAAAATCTTCTGGCTGTTAAGAAAAACAAACAAGAAGGAATCACACATCTAACTACGTATGGCATATGTACTAAATATTTCTATATCCTGTTGACAGGAGATGGCAAAAACACTTACATCTCTTTGGTAATTAACTCATTTATGACTTATTGAGAACAAAGTAAATGGAGTGCCTGTAATTTTCATGACTGCAGCGTGTGAGTGAGCCAGGTTTCCTCATGAGATAAGCAAGTTTTGTAATCTGCAAGACAAAACCGAACTGGTGATAGTTTGTTTTATTATTCCATTAAGCATACTACCCCGGAAACTGAATACTGCAGCTGGGAGATGCAACATCTATTGAATAACAATGCAAACACTGGGCCACGTTCAGAGATTCACCAGAACCATGAAGAGTTTGGAACCTCTGAAGACTTGAACCAAGATGGTCCAGAATTAGAAAGAAGGACAAGTGCCCTTCACCACAGAAACACCCTGGAGATACTGATAAAGCTTAAAGTTTATCTTTAGGGGGATGTGTCACACATTTATTTGTTTTCACTTTTAGACAGTGTTTTCTATCTAGATAAATGATTGACTTTGGCATTTTTTGGACAAGCACTTAGGTTAGAAGCAAGAAAATTAACACTCACAGCTGGTCTAGCTGGAAGCCTGCATCTTCTTTTACCAGAATGGCTGATGTTTGCAAAGATAAAAAGTAACTGAAAGCAGGTGAAGAAAGAATAGTGAATATGCTCTTGGTGTTTGTCACCTAGTATATTAAAAGTAACTATAGGGAAATAACTTATACAGCTCTAATCTACTACTGAAAATGCATTTATGCTCACATTTGATCTGAATTTATGAGATTTGAGCATATGCTTAAAGCTGTACACATGATTCCTGGACTGAGCAAATTAGCCATTTACCACTGGTTTCAGTGGGAGTTTAGTACCATTAGCATTTTGAAGTGCTCAGACAATTGTGTTACTAGCCCTTATATCTCTTTAAAATCTTACCTTAATGGTGTCCATGCCAGTAAATTGAATAGTGTTGGGAAATGTTCTCTGGCCTTGTGGCCAAGTGACACAGTCTGGCCACATCCTTACAGGAAAACTCTTCAAATTCAAAATTGGGTGGCTGCATCCAAACTTGGCAATACCAAGGGCAATCCCCACATCATAAGGACTGGGGAGAATGCGAACTGGCCCCATGCCAGGGGCTGTTTTAACAGATCAGAAGTCTGTGTTTCACAGCCCAGTAACACTCCCTAGATAGGTTTAGTTTTTACGTACAACCCTCATAGCCTTTTTTTTTTTTTTTTCTGTAAAATTCTTCATAAAAATCAGCATTGGGTACACAAAGGGAAGAGGTTCCTTTCTGAGCAAAATCAGGTTGTTTGTCTTTAGAAGCCAGGTGCCAGATGAAGTGCTAATTTCCTTTGCTTATCAGAGGAATTGTTGGCAAAGTGATAGAAATTTCTAACAGGGTTGGATATTTGGGAGAGCAGTGATGTTATAGCATCCTGCATATCTAATGGAGAACTATTCTTTGCTGCAAAAATTATGCAATAATTTTGCCCAGTTATTACAAGTCCAGCACTTAGTTGGCAAAGATGCTTTGAAGACCCTACAGTCTGTAAGCATGGGTAAACCACAGATGAGTCAGCCTGAAGGAAAGAGGTTCTTCAATGAGGATTTTTCTCTTCCACTAAGTAGCAAATATTAGCTAACGTCAGAGGCCTAGTTCCAGACATAATGGAAGCTTATCTAGTCTTGTTTAATAAATTCTTTATCCTTAGGTAATATTTTGAAGGATATTATTTGAACTTGTGGATTGTCCCATTTCAACCCCATGTTTAATTTCCCTTCTTTTCTTCCTTCAGAAATAGTTTGTTCAACCAGCTGATCTGTTATCACTGAAACGTACAATGGAGAACATGGCTGTGCATTTCCTTGTCAATGAGGCTAGAATAGAAATCAAAGAAAGTGGTGCTGCTGCTTTGTTAGCAATACTTCTAACCTGCTACTGTCTTTTAAGATATGCTTAGCAGGTGGAGAAGAAACTCTGCTTTGGAAAGTGCCATCATATATGGTAATACTTTCAGCTGGCAAGAGCTAGCAAAGCCTGAAGAAAACAGGACATTTCATCAATCTAACCCAGACCACAGAAAGTATCTGCTAAAGACAGAGAAATCTGAAATCTAAAACCTGAAACAATATTATAAGTGCTCTGAAAAATAGAGGATACAGAAAGCCAACAGCTTTCATTTTCTAAAGAGCTCTTGGTTTTGGATAGATTAAAATACCTCAGCTCTTTCCTGGAAGGCAAGAACATAGAAAAGATGAGGGAAAGCAAGAGAGTAACAGAAGCTGTTATAAGTCTAATGAACATTATTTGACTGAGTCATTGTATAATTTACAAAATTAAAATCATGTGGGTTTTGTCCTTTGCCTACTGTTTGCAAATTTTTTCAATGTGATCACAGAATTCCCATTTTTTTAAGAAACCTAAGTGCTTTCTCTATGGTTTTCACATTAAACCAAGTGAAATCATTTTACTTTCCACTGACACCCTGTGCTTTCTGTCTATCCTTTTCCAGACCATCTTTTCAGTAAGAAAGTTCCCTCTGACTTTCTGGAGCCTTTTAAAGATCTCTTTTCTTAGGAACTTAAATTTTCCAGATGTCAGAGATTTAAAAACATCCAGTTGTATAGTGATCTGATCAATGTTTTAGTAGTAGTTTAAAAATGTTGACATAATATGTAGAAAGAATACATGATGGCATGTGGAGATATAAAGATTTTATTGGCATTAGGTTGCATTGGGTCCATTACTCACATGTGGTGAAGTCATGAATGTGCGTTGTTATCACTATTTATTATTTATATAGTGCCAAAAATGTGCTTAGCAGCACCTTGTTATGAATATAATAAAACCTTTTTTACAACATGGCCTATCATGTATTTACATTAGACTCTATTTTAGAGATATTTCAGAACACACTGTAGGGTTTTAAATTTGTGTTGGTTTTATTTTCCAGAATTCTTCTCCCTCTAAATTCTGGCTTCTGTTTCCCTCCCCTTTCTCTCCACTTCCCTCCCCCACCTCTCACATCACATACAAAATTTTATTTTGTGGTATTAAACACTCGTACTTTGCAGTTTTCCTGGGATAAACATTGGTACTTCTTGCTGCAAAGCTGGGAATCTAGATATCTGTTGGGACAGACCAAATATTTCTAGTTCTGAAATAACTCATGCTCCAGAACAGAAAATGCCTTGTAGTACACTTTGGAGGAGGGAAAATAAAATTAAATTCAATTAAATTAAATAATTTTAAAAAACCTCTAGTATAGGAAAAATGAGGGAATAAATGCCAGGGCTTTTCTCTGGAAAAAAAGGGGAGGAGTTTGCTACCTTGGTGGCTGAGCATCACCTGGGAAATATCTATCAGATGCCTCTGAGTTCAGTGCAAGGCAAGGGATCACCACCAGAGAGGGTGCCTCTGAACTTCATCTAGGTTAGCAGGTAAGTTTAGCTGTGATCAGCAAGGCATGAAGTTAGGGCATCAGAGATGAACCTAATTCATTCCCACAAAAGTGGAATGGGTACCCAATAATTACCTGTGTGAAGTGCTTTCCTGGGCCTTGCTGCCCAGGAAATAACTCTGGGAGTTCTTCCATACATATGTGCACATGCACACCTACTGTGGTCCATTTAACCACAAAGGCCATCTCTTTCTGTGAACATCTTCCTTCTGACAATTTTCCATATCATTAGTAATGAATATCTTCATGAGGTGTAAAAAAATGGTGAAAATGTAGCGTACATGAAACAGAAATCTCTGTCAGCTCTAATGTGTCAAGAACATAACTGCTTAAAAAGTGTTCCGGACCACTAGTATGCCTGTGAAGGCTTTTCTTTCCTTTAAAAGTTATTTATTTATTTATTTATTTATTTATTTATTTATTTATTTATTTTTGTCTGATTTTGCAGTAGCAAAATATTTAGTCTGTCCAACTTCAATATCAGTAACTTTTAGTTACAACCAAAATAGCTGTTTTCAGGCCAAAGGCACCTGCTTGTCATCATTTATGTGCCTTTCTCAAGCTCTTTGTACTTGCAAAAATTTATTATTATGAAAAGACTATTTTGGCAAAATTAGCTATCTGCATAATGCAGAATTGATGTTACAATTCATTCAGTGTACGAAGAATTCATTGTTATATTTTCAATGGATTTTTTTTTAAATTCTAATAAGAAAAATAATAATTCATAATTTGTCTACTTCATAAAGCCCTAGGTCCTGAAGCTACAAGTAAATATTTGATAACATCTTGTTTGATCTTCTTTATAATACACACCATAAAGTTTCTCTAAAATAAAGTGTGATTAAACTGAAGTGTATCTGTGTCTCTCCCTTTCTCTCTGCCCTCCTCTCACTCAAAATTCAATCTTTATTTTGAAACTGGCAGAGAGAGATATAATCCATGGCAAATTGAGGTAATTTGTTCCAGTGAAAAAAAATATTTCACTGTTAAAAATATGTGCCTTCTTTTTTGTCTGAATTAGTCATGCATCATCTTCCAGCTATTGGATTTAGCTATACTTTTGTCTGCTAGGCTGATGACCAAGCTCATTGTTGAAATTTTGCTGCCTTGGAGGTGTTTTTTTACAGGCTGTGATCAAATCAATTCCTAATGTTTGATGGCAATTGGAATAAATATGCTTTCAGAATCCCTTGACTAGAAGGCGTAATATCATTTTTTCTTTCCTTGGAAGGAACATTATTCAGTAATTTAGTCATTCTTATGACACTTCTCTAAAGTTTCACTGTTTAGTCTGTCCAACTTCAATATCAGTAACTTTTAGTTACAACCAAATAGCTGTTTTCAGGCCAAAGGCACCTGCTTGTCATCATTTATGTGCCTTTCTCAAGCTCTTTGTACTTGCGAAAATGTGAAAATATCCTTCTTGAACTATGGTTCTGAGAGTAGACATACTATCACAGGGGCTGCCACCTCAGGTGCAAGTTCAGCACTGTGGCACAGGCTCCCCCTCTCCTGTTCCACTGTCCCAGGATGTCTGTGCTGCTGCATCCACTCAGGAGCTTACATTTGTCTGGTAAGAATCATAAGCCAATTACTTTTTCCAAAATGCCATCTGTGATTACACTAAAGATTGGAAGCTAGACTCTAGAAACTCCCTCCATTATGCATGTGAAGGAGATACTCCACAGCACATCTCTTAACCTAACTCTGAATCTGTGTCTTCCTTTTGACCAAAGAATCTAAGGTGATTAAATCCTAAATTAGGCCCTTGAAACTAAGAAGGGTGAAGACCACTCCCTTCCACATCTTCAATTCTTTTTCATGTGGTAAAACAACATAATCATTATATTCTGTCTATACATCCCAACACCGAGTTAAACGACTGCATCCTACCATTAAACATGCTCAGTGCTATCACTGAGTTAACATTCAGTAATCCAAGTAATCTGCCTGAAGCTAATCTCATTTTAGAAATTCATTGTACTTAAAATATGAGCTGCTCTGGTCGCTCCTGAAACACTATGTAAGTGCTGACCACCCCCTCTCCCCCGCTCCAAGTTTTCATATTGCATGTATCTAGCAGGCATCCTCCTTGTCATAATAAACAAGTTTGCACTACTGACTGTGCCTTCAGTGCTCATCTCAGCAGGATCTAGCACATCATGAACTGTCTGAAAGGACTCAAAGTGTTTATTGGGCTCTGTTTTGTTGGTCTAAGTTCCAAGATGGAAATTGCTCTTTTTAGATTGTAGTATATATATATATGTATATATATGACACCCTGTGATTTTTGTGTGACAACTACTCGTTCTCTTTATTGCTCCACATTTTGTAGTTATAAAAAGTGTAGGTTCAAAATGTTAAGGTCTGCTTCATACTCATAATTGCTTTAAATTATTCCTAATGCTTATATTTATTGCTAGGCCTGAGTATACTGCATTTGATAATATATGGCATATAGTTATTTATTTGTTTGTTTATATTTTTTCTCTAATACAGTTGTGACGTGCTGAAGGCTGCTTTGTTTATCAGCATTTAGGATTTTCCACCAGGAGGTCCACATTTAATACAAGGGGCTGGGGGGCAGAAGATTTGTCTTGCTGGTTCTCACAAGGTCTGAGAGAATGGAAGAAGAGAGAAGACCAGCATGACCTTTCTGTCTGGTTCCCTCTGAAATGTGTGGTGCTTAAGAAGCTCCATTAATCATGGCATGGGTCTGGCTGGACTTTTGTAATTAAGTAATACGAAGACCACAGTGGCTATGGGTATGAAAATTATATTTTAATTACTCGAGACGGTATATAGTTCAGGGTGAGTGATTGCACAGAAGCCTGCAATGGAATGCTAGACTTGTATCGCTCCCACAAAGCTTGATGTAGTTTTGATTTGGCTCTATATTAGAAAAAAGTCAATGTATCAACTTGAGACTCTTCTGTCAAAGTCAGAAGCATGTCAAGCTAGAATTGCCAGTGCCAGCAGACACACACAACCACACACATTCCCATGGAACTCTGGCTTAATGAACTTTACAGCTTCGATCTGCCATGGGAAATGTGAGGTCTCTTGAATTCCTGGAAAATGTGCTTACCTGAACTTCTTTATAACAGTGATTGACTTTCAGCTTACTATGAGCACCTAAGACATTCATTAATAATACATGATTTTGATGATAAAATTATAAGCAAATCATTATTAATTTGGAACTGAAGCGGTAGAATCTACTGCATTTTGGGGATTCTTTCTAATATAATAATAAATATTAATATAAAATTAATAAACATGAATCATTTTATAAAATAAATCATCGTCCCTGCATTACATAGTGTCATTAACTTTGAAGAGGTTTTATGTCCATTGAAATACTGACTTTCCTGTGAAAGTTAAAGAGTTCATAGGGTTAAAGAACTGTACCCAACCAGCATTTTTTGAACCACCAGAAATTATAGTCACAATAATGGCAATACAAGATTCCATAAACTGGTCCACCAGTGCACTTAGTTCTTACCAAAATGTTCTGTGAAATCACTCACTATTCACATTACATTTGGAACATCCCCAGGAGCTTAGCTAACTGCTCACTCTAATTGATGTCCTTTTTTTTTTTTTTTTTTTTTTTTTTTGATGTGTGCTGGATAACACATGCTCTGCTGCCTCACAGAATGGCCAGGAAACACCATTCCTTTGCAGGACACGGGAAGTCCTTTTCCTTAAATGTTGATTCAACTTTGAGATAGTTACAAAGACTGCCTGTATCAGGAAAAAAGAAAGAAATACTTTATCTCAGGAGTCTGGCAGACAATGTAGAACAAGTCCTATCAATCACATGCAGTGTAGGAATACCACCTCACTTCTGGGGAAATTACTGTGACTATGATGAAAGAGGGTGACTGTAGCAAAACAACCTCTAAAAAGAGGTGTAGAATTGTCTATTACTTTTATTAGTGAATTGGAAACCACACTGGATTCCTATCTGCACAATATTTAAACATACACACTACTGAAGTCCTAAAGGGTAGACCAATCACTTGCTGGTAATCTTCCCATTTACTTCTTACTCAGTGCACTTCTATTCACAGGTAGAATTTTAGTATCTTTGGAACAACTTCATGGAAGTCCTAAGCAAATTAAAGATTAATTCTTATACTAGTAAGAACATAACAATATCATCTCAGACCAAGAGGTTTACTCACCCAGTGCTCAGTCTTTACTTGGACAAGTTAGACTGTCTAGATAAACACGATGTAAACAATTCAAGAACCTCTTCCTTTTTTGTCAAGATAAACATTTACTGCACACAGATAATGGTACCACTTACTTTGTACACAGTTCTGTGAATTCTTATTGTGTTCTGTATAGAGAAGAGATTCTCTGAGCATTAATATCTATCAGACTTGTCTTCTACTGAGAAAGTTCTCCTGGACTGATTTAAGTGCTGTTGTTATTAAGAAGTAAACACCGACTAATCATTGGTATGTCTGTCTGTCTATTCAGAAATCATTTATGAACATACTGATTAATCTTCTTGCTAGTTTCAGTTTTTAAGTTGATTCCTATATCTGTAGATTTCAGCTTTCTGTACAGCTTATCCATAGAATCATAAAATCACTGAATGATTTGGGTTGGACTTTAAAGACCACCAAGTTCCAACCTCCTTGTCATGGGCAGGGACACTGTACATTACACCAGGTTGCTCAAAACCACATCCAGCCTGGCTGTGATCCCTCCCTCAAAGGGAGGTTGAGAATCACCTCCCTCAGCATGGTGGGCCACACTTCCAGGGATGGTACATCCACAACTTTTCTGGGCAACCTGTTCCATTATCCAGTATTCAGACTTCTATTTGTCAAGCTGTTGAAGTGATTTGCAGCAGTAGGACTCGTTAAGCTAGGAAAGATTGTTAGTTGTCTTATGTATGTCTTCCACTCACTTACTTTTTGAACACACATAAACTTAAAGCATTTTAAAAGTTCTGTGGTAAAAAGTTACATGTTTAAACTATGTATTATTTAAAGTAGAATGTTTTTCTTTTGAGTATTTTCCAGATAATCTTTTTTGATGCCTTCTAGTTCTCAGATTGGAACACGTATTAAAAACATTGGTAAGCCATCCTATGGTTAAGTATGTCCAGCTGTCCTAGAGTTGATATAACCAAGTGATTTAACAGTCATTTCCCAAAATGTTTGCAACTGTGATGTCTATATACCTGTCTTTTCTTTAGGCTGAAGTCCTGAAGAAAATGTGCTACCTCAACAGAGTGGAAAGGTGAATAAAAATTATAAGGAATCAAAAAAAAATGTAGGGATGATGATGTATCTTTGTGGTAATTAAAAGAGAAAAAGATAATAATAATATGTATAGGTGACTTTTCTAAAGTCAAAAGATGATGCTACTTAGGACCTAGCACTGATGAAGAGCACTGTTTCTGAAGAAAAAAAAAAAATAGAAAAAAAGTATCATAGAAGTTTGATCTGGATAAGGTGATCATGATCTGATCTCCTCCATGTAACACCATAAGAAACTTTTATTATTAAGGCTGGGAAATTTAGAAAGACAAATTTTCATCACCCAAAGCGTGACAGGATCCTGAACAGACCAGAGTTTTTAAGTATAATTGCACTGACTATTCATGTATAAATGAACATGCTAAACCCAACAGCCTTTCACTTCTAAAGCTTATTATAACTCAAAATTCAAAGATGACCAGAAATTATTTTAAAATCAGACAATTCAAATGTTCAAGAGGTAGAGAAAAAATAGAAAGTGATGCAAACAAACCTTCCCCCTCTCCACCATGCTGGTGCAGGATAGGATCTTTTCCTAGGATGTCTTTTGTTCAGATACTTCCTGTTTGACCAAATTTCTTGGTCCTCTTTTCTAAGGAAGTATGTGCTTCCATCACTTTTGAGGATTTGATTTCCCTCTGGGAAAAGGAAAAAGTAGCAAGGTGTGTGCAGAAAACAAGTGTGGATGTTGCAGCTAACACTGTTCTGAGAAAGCCAACAGTTTCAATCAAATGTAGAGGTATTAGATGGACTTAGTGGCAGGAATGCCACTAAAAAATTCTATATGGATCATTACCACATTTATCCTGGAAATTAGTGGCAGGTTTCCAGCTTCTGAAGAGGGCCTGGACTCCTGTTCTGGGGGCAAGGAACAAAGATACTCTTAATATGGAATTTAATAAGTTTTGGGAAAGGATTTATATAACAGAACTGGAGGACTGATAAATTGATGGAGAATTGAAATGCAATTGAAATATATTTTTGTACTTTCTAGATGCTGTTCTTTGGGGCTACCACTGAAATTGAGAAGTGCACAGGCAGGCTTCCTTCCAGATCCTCTTACATACTTTGATTCTGGGTTGTTCTGCCTTTTCTGTCCTCTGTGCCAGTGTAATCACAATAGGTAGAGAGGTCATGCTATTTTACCGGCATTGAAAACCTCTACTAGACTTAGCTGGACAATCTTGGATGCATTTGCATGGTTAAAGTGCTTATTAAATTTAGGGTCAGGAGTTATTTTTTTCCTTTCACTAGACTGGAAAAAATCATTGAGAATTGTGGAAGAGAGTACTGGAGTCTACCCTATTTGCTGCATGAGAACAGGTCTAATTTATGAGACCTGTGAATTTCTGTTAACATAATGCTTACTACTATAACCTAGGACACCGAGGATATCCTTGTCACACCTGTCACTTGTTGTAGCATTTAATCATTCATTCAGCATTTATTCATAGTGCTTTCATTGCAGCCTGTAAAATTGTTGTAGTCTGCAGAGACATGTATTGAGGCTTAGGGTGTATATAGAAAAATGCAGAACTATGGGGTGGCTTTCAGGAACTGAACATTGACATGCCTGGTTGCCCTTGATTACAGGGGATTGGGCTTAAAATCCAAGGTTCTTCAGAATCAATATGTCTAAATAAGTAACATTTTTTTGTTTTGTTTTGTTTTGTTTTGTTTTCCTCTGCTTTTCTCATTTGTGTATCGTTTAGTATTACTTAGTCTGCACAGCCAGAAATATTCTGTAACAGAATGAGGAATACCAACATCCCAGTAATTGGAAAACAGTTAACTATACAAAATACTTTTGCTTTCAAATATATGGTTTAAACTTCACATTGACATAAAAAATATAGAACAATCTTTTAAGGGAAGTAGTAGAAGACCCATTACTTAATGTAAAATTTCACCCCATTTAAATATTGAGGGATATATTATAAGGAAGAGTCATACATTGGCCAGGATGGGACAAGATGACCTAAGAAATCTTTCATCTATAATTATATGTTTATGTGCCCAATGGTTTCCCATAGTTTAGTAACACAACAAACATGCTACTGGATTTGATGCCCAGACAACTCTGTAGCCATTGAACCTGGTATCTATGTGAGTAACAGAAGTATAAGGCACTTTATATCATGGATAATAGTTCTTATACCCAGAAATACCACAGTGAAAGAATAAGACATGTTCTTAGTATCATTTAATTTGCCAAGTTCGTATTAGTATAAATACAGAAATAATTGATTTAAGCCAAGTAATGGTGCTTAAATCATAACTTGTGCATATATCCAGATTTCTTTTTTTTCTGTACACACACAAACATCCCCACACACCATGCTTGTCATGCTGTTCAGTGTGATCTCTGACCTCTATTGTCTTCAGTAAACCCTGTTTCCTACAAGTCTAAACAGAGGCAAAAAACTTGAATTTAAAATACATTTAACAAGCAATACAAGAGCAAAAAGCTATCAGACACCACATATCAAATCATATGCTCTCTATAATTGCAGACAAAATTTTCCAGTAGTTCCTTTCAAAAATTTAAGGAGTTTCATCTTTAAAACAAATTAGGTTTCCTATCTCTACTACAGACACTGGAAAGTTGTTTCAGAACTGTGCTTATGGAAAATGACACTCCTAATTTGTGGTGGAAATGCCTTCATTGCTAATGCCTGACTACATGCTCTAGTTGCCTTTTTTGCAACATCTTTTTACTGCTGTGTCACATTCCTGTCTTTCCCCAAAAGTCTGCAGAGAGGAATCATACCATACTTAGCCTTTGTTCTGACAGACTATGTAAGCTAATGACTTCTGAGTTTCCTTATTTCAACACTTACACAACATAGATTTATCCTTTTATTTACTTTGCTTTGGCATAATCGGTAGCATAACCTTAAAAAAGCATAATATTTTGTCAGTGTTAGTAAATTTTTGAACAATACGGTATTAATTTGGCTTTTTTTTTTTTTTTTTTTTTTTTTCATGTTGATGACATTAAGATAACCAACAATGAAGAACAGTGACATTTCATAGGCAAAGTTCAGAAAGTTAGCTTGATTTTGAGTAGCAGTTATTTTAACTTTCCTTAGCTAGAAATAGATAGTTGTGTATTAAAAATGAGTCTGTACAGATTAGGAGAACAAGTTGCTGACTGACCTATGAAAAGTTAGACAAATACTTGGTCATGGTAAAATAGTAAAACAGCTTTGTTAGAAGGTGTATTCCTGTGGCAATGAATCTGTGCTCTTGCTGGTTTCCCATCTGCAGTTGTGCTATAGCATCAGTTAAAAGCTTTTCTCACTATGCAGCCAGTACTGCCAGGTCCTTGTTCAGTTTTCAAGAATATTTGCCTTCAGTTTATGTTCATTTTATTTACAGGAGAAATTAAAATTTTCTCTTTATTACATTAACCTTCCTTGTTTGCAATGCCATTTAATTCAATTTCCGTTACTCTTGTGCTCAGGTCTTGTATTCAGCTCATTTCATGTTCCCCTCATTAGTCCATTTTTCACCAGATAACCTAATAATATCCAGTTTAATTAATAAATTGTCATATTAAACCATATCAGATGCTTTATAGTAGTCCAGATAAATATCTATATTATTGCCTTTTTTTTAATTAAGTTGGTTTTCATCAAAAGAAAGACATCAATATGTTATTATGTGTTTTATCTCCAATAAAACCATGTTTTTAACCTCTTCTGTCTCCTAATATTTACTTATTTCTTGAAAAAATTGTCTCTAAACCTGATATCCCATGATGAGTTATGAATACAGGCCTTTTCAATAAATGTACAAAGCTTGCTGCTCACAAACCATATGATACTACCCCATCTTGAAACAATAAAAAAATGGCAAAATATATCCCAATGGTTTCCAACAAAGTAATGTAAACAAACAGTCCCAATATTCTCAGGCTCATACATTTTCCCCAAAGATTTGCATTTTTTCTCAAGTAAGATAAAATTGGTGATAGGGAAAATATGTTGGCAAGAAAATTCTAATTAATATATATTAGCTTTTAGAACTGGATAATCCTTCAGTACTGAATTAAGAACATTCCTTTTGTAGAGTCTGGCAGAATAGACTATACATATCATGTATTTCCTTTCAAGTTCAAGCCTCAGTCTGATGCCTTATGACAACAGCCCATCCCACATCTGTGCTCTGGAATGAAACTTGAATGGGACAGGGTCTTAACTATGCTCTTATGGGTACATCATGTATTCTGGAAATGCTCATTGTTAAAAATGGTATTATCAAAAAACTCTTTTGATTAGTTTTAGAGTATATGTATTGGTAAACATTTCACAACTGGATGCTCTGTGTTATGGTGTTATTAGGTCAAATTCAGCTGTTCTTAAAATTTTCCAGCAAGGACTCCAGCATTGTCTCTTATGTTGGAGTTTTTGGCACACCTGCTTGTCTTGACTTGTAGCAGTTCATTTTGAAAATGGTACTTTGTGGCTTTTAGGATGCATGCAAAACCCTGTCTGGACTCACCTCACACAAGAAAAAGCTTTCTGCAACCCAGTCTTTGTGTACATTTCGTTTAATATTCTACTTTTGAAGTTTCTTCTGTTTCATCTTCCACAGGTCCTTGTTTTATCTTTTACTTAGTTTTTGTATACTTTAAAGCTAATATAAATTTTCTCCATTTCACAGTTAAAGGAATTTCCAGTCCTGCAGGCCCAAGATACTAGCAAGAATAATGGAGAAAAACAGTATTTTGACACATTTTTTGTTCTTGTTGACCTAGGGAAATTTGTGATTGCTTCCAGCTACAGACATCTAGACTCAATTCTACTCAGTCTCTTTGTGCTTTGTTGCTAACTGAAAAACACTTTTTTTTTTTTTCCTAAATAAAAACAAACAAAAAAATCACATAGAAGTAGGTGTCTACTGGTTCTCAGTAAGAAGTTGCTTTACCTTCCTGAGGCAATATTTTAAGTTAAGCGCAAGAATAAGGAACATTTCCTTTAGTTCACCTGAAGTGAAACATTCCAGTATTGTATCTGAAGTGACCATTTTAGTGTAAAAATTAAACATTTATTTGTTCTTAACTTGAAGATAGCCAATTAGAAAAAAATCATGGAAAATGGCTAATTAAAATGCAGATATCTAATCCTTTTGTTTGTTTGTTCGTTTTCTATAATTCAGAAATTTGCACTTCGGAAAAGTTGCTCTTGCTGAAATAAGTTCCTTGTTTTGAAAAGCAGACAGCATTATAGAAAATGTTTCTACTTTGCACTGACAAGTAATTACAGCTACTCAGTGTACTCTAATTACATAGTACTTCGAGACAATTACATACATATTGTCTCTTTTTCCACATTCAGAATCTTCCAGTAACTTACTTATCCAATTATTCTTAATGCTTTTACATTTTATATTTTCCAGAGCACAGAGTGATATTTGGTGTACAGACCTCAAAGCTAGAAACTGAAACAAATGTTTCAAAATACCAAGTATGGAAGACATATTGCATCAAAGCTTGGAGAGTTTTACAAGTCTGTTTAGGGGGTCATTTAGTTGCTTCTTTCACAGCTAAGAGCTGCTACATCCTCGTGTTGGAAAATCATCCCCCAGGAAGCCCCTCAGCGTCCATTCCATCCTTGGACCACTTGCTTCCCACATTCCAAAAAATTTCTGGATCATATGATCTGCATATATGTAGCCAAATTTTGATTCTTTTAAACCAGCTTTGTGTTTAGAAGAATAAAAACTAAATCAAAACCCTTAGAAAATTGGTGTATAGAACAGTGGACTATGATATTACGTATGTACTGTCTCATAAATAAATGTTCAGGTTACTGGCTGGTAAGATCTCTTTTTAGACATATTGTTGCTCTCAGAGAATGACATCTCAGTAACCATTTCTTTAAGTGTTTGTCTCCCAAGTAGGGTAAGGAACATTTGAGGACCCTTATTGAGGAGAAAATCACAGAATCACAGAATTTCACAGAATTTCTAGGTTGGAAGAGACTTCAAGACCATCGAGTCCAACCTCTGACCTAACACTAACAAGTCTTCACTAAACCATATCCCTAAGCTCTACATCTAAACGTCTTTTAAAGACTTCCAGGGATGGAGACTCCACCACTTCCCTGAGCAGCCCATTCCAATGCCTAACAACCCTTTCGGTAAAGAAGTTCTTCCTAATATCCAACCTAAAACTCCCCTGGCGCAACTTTAGCCCATTTCCCCTCATCCTGTCACCAGGCATGTGGGAGAACAGACCAACCCCCACCTCACTACAGCCTCCTTTAAGGTATCTGTAAAGAGCAATAAGGTCGCCCCTGAGCCTCCTTTTCTCCAGTCTGAACAAGCCCAGCTCCCTCAGCCGCTCCTCGTAGGACTTGTTCTCCAGAGCCCTCGCCAGCTTCATTGACCTTCTCTGGACTCTCTCAAGCACCTCCATGTCCTTCTTGTAGCGAGGGGCCCAAAACTGAACACAGTACTCGAGGTGCGGCCTCACCAGAGCCGAGTACAGGGGGATGATCACCTCCCTAGCCCTGCTGGCCACACTGCTTCTTATGCAAGCCAGGATGCTGTTGGCCTTCTTGGCCACCTGAGCACACTGCTGGCTCATATTCAGCTGACTATCAACCATCCCTCCCAGGTCCTTCTCTGCCAGGTAGATTTCCAACCACTCCTCTCCCAGCCTATAGCTCTGCTTGGGGTTGTTGTGCCCCAGGTGTAGGACCTGGCACTTGGCCTCACTGAACTTCATACAGCTGACCTCAGCCCATAAGTCCAGCCTATCCAAATCCTCTTGCAGAGCCTTCCTACCCTCGAACAGATTGACACACGTACCTAGCTTGGTGTCATCTGCAAACTTACTGAGGGTGCACTCAATCCCCTCATCCAGATCATCAATAAAGATATTAAAGAGGACCGGCCCCAGTGCTGAGCCCTGGGGAACGCCACTAGTAACTGGCCTCCAACTGTATTTGACTCCATTTACCACAACTCTTTGGGCCCGGCTATCCAACCAGTTTCTAACCCAATGAAGTGTGTGCCAGTCCAAGCCAAGAGCAGCCAGTTTCTTGAGGAGAATGCTGTGGGAAACGGTGTCAAAAGCCTTGCTGAAGTCAAGGTAGACCACATCCAGAGCCTTTTCCTCATCCACCAAGCGCTTCACTTTGTCATAGAAGGAGATCAGGTTCATCAAGCAGGACCTGCCTTTCATAAACCCATGCTGACTGGGCCTGATCACCTGCTTGCCCTGCAAGTGCCATGTGATGACTCTCAAGATAATCTTCTCCATGAGCTTCCCTGGCACTGAGGTCAGACTGACAGGACTATAGTTCCCCGGGTCTGCCCTTCTTGTAGATGGGTGTCACGTTTGCTAGCCGCCAGTCAACTGGGACCGCCCCCGATAGCCAGGACTGCTGATAAGTGATGGAAAGCAGCTTGGCCAGCTCCTCTGCCAGTTCTCTCAGTACCCTCAGGTGGATCCCATCTGGCCCCATCAACTTGCGCACATCCAAGTGCTGTAGCAGGTCGCCAACCAGTTCTTCGTGGATAGTGAGGGTCACATTCTGCTCCCCATCCCCTTCTGCCAGCTCAGGGTACTGGGTATCCAGAGAACAACCGGTATTGCCGCTAAAGACTGAGACAAAGAAGGCGTTAAGCACCTCCTCCTTTTCCTCATCTTTTGTAACAAGGTTTCCCCCCGCATCCAGTAAAGGATGGAGATTCTCCTTAGTCCTCCATTTTGCGTTGATGTATTTGTAAAAAGATTTTTTGTTGACTTTAATGGCAGTAGCCAGATTGAGCTCCAGTTGAGCTCTGGCCTTTCTAATTGTGTTCCTGCACAGCCTCATTACCTCCTTATGGTCCTGCAAAATGATTGCAAAATGTTTGTCAGTGTATTTCTAATACATTTATTCATAAGGATGTTATGTTACCAAGAAGAGAATTTAATGCAAAGTGGCTTACTGGTCTTCTTGTTAACTGTAATAATCAACATTAGATCTTCAGGGAATGCCTGGGAAATTTTTTATCTGAATGTTTTCAGTAGATGAGGTTAATAGATTGTACAGAAACAGAACTGACAATATTAAGTTAGCTGTCAGCAAACCCACATGCAGTGGGGCTAATAAGAATACAATAGTTGAGTAAGATGAAAAATACTGTGTTGAAACATTAATTTTTTGAGTGTTTTTGAGACTGTGATTAATTTGATAAGTTAATTTTTGCAAGATATAAGAAGCAAGTTTTGATGGAGATACGTTAGAAATTTAGGTTATCTGGTATTTGCTGTATGTTTGTGACTTCAGACCAAGGGAAGGAAAGGCAACATTGAATGGTAATGGCCTCTTACATGCATTCAGATATCAATATGTGTAAACATCTGTTTCTCCCACTTTTGCTTTTTTTCTGTATTTCAAAACCTATCCATAGAAACTAAGATCACTTTTTAAATACAATGACTAGGTATTTCAGTTATCACTAGAATCTGACTTTCAAAACAATTACCAGTCATTCATCCTCATGATTTAAGTATTTTGAGAAAAATAAATAAACAAATTATAAATTGAATATATACACATACACACACACATATATATATAAACATTTATTGTCAATAATGATAAAAAAAATCTGTTTATATATTTGACTCTAACTGATCCTTCATAATTGATGAACAAAAACATTTCTTAAAAGATTTGTTATTTGTTTGTTGGATAGTCTGGCTTTTGCATTTTAAGTGTGGATTAGAAAGAAGTAGTATTTTCCAGTTCCATATTGATTTCTGCCTTTTCACTCTTAGGTTACTTATCTTTTCCAAGCACTACAACAAAACATTACTAGTAGATACTTGAAACCAGTGAGATAAACCAGGGTAGTCCTGTAATTATGCACATTACATTACATCACAATGCTCCCAAAAGCCCTGACTCAGCAGTCCAACCAGGTATGCAAGCACATACTCATATTTCAGAAACCACAGAGACTGTGCTTTAAGATTATACACTTTTTTATGGTAGAGATTAATTTGTCTTTTACTGACTTAAGTCCATGGTACTGCACATTTTCTTATACAAAAATACTCAGCAGTGTTATGAGGGAATAATGGGAAAAATCATATTACTAGACCTTTTGTAAAATCCAGTGAAATTCTATTTTTACAATACTTTTCCTTCCTGAAAGTTGTCTTAACCTGACCAATGAAGAAAAAGACAGAAAATAGTTCAGAGGCTTGTCTCACCCAAAGTCAGTTGGAGTAAGTAAATGCATATTCTCCTTCTTCAGTATAGGAAGAGAAATTGATAGATTAATATCCACTGTACCTCATGGCAAATTAGTAGCTGCTGAAATAAGTGATTGAGAAGATTTAACTTCTTGATTTCGTAAAACTGATAGATTACAGTATCTTAGATTACCATTTTACATTTTCTACTGCCTTTTTCTTTCCTCATGGTAAGTAGATATGAAGAATTAGTGATTTTAGAGATGTCCAGTCAGCAAAGTGTTAAGTGATTTTTACTTACAGAAGTTTGTGACTTCATACCCTTTAATCCCTTAAATCAAAATTTATCTAGATTTTTCTGTTTTCGTACTTGATCATACCTCAAATTTACAATCCACGATCAAAACAAGGTGGACTCTTGGGCAGTGTTATAAGCAGAGCTAAAATATTCTGAGTGGTGTGTACCTTTCTGATTTCATGCATATATACAATTCTGATGTCAATGACTGCTTTAAGTGTCAGGAATTTGGATGTGTGACTGCCTTAATGCATGAGGATGGAGGATTTAAGTTGACAGAGTTAATCTGTTTTCTTTTCTTGGTAGTGTTAAATGAATTCAAAATAAATCTGTTTACTGATTTATTTTTCTTACTTTCTTGGGTTTACTCTAGAATATTTGTAGTCTGAACTCTTATCAAAATGTAATTTTAGAAGAATACACATTACCAGAATCACATTACCATTATTTGCTCTCATATGGACCATATGGGTTTGTAATAAATTTTTGTCTGCCTTGGTAAGGATAACATTGTTTGATCTATGCATTTTATAATCACTGGTTTCTCTGGAGGAATAAATCAACTGTTTAGCTTCTGCCTAATTTTCTCTTATAATGCAGAAATAACAACCTGAAAATTAATTTCCAGTCAGACCTGAGATTGGTTGTTTAGCTTTTCTATTATTCTTGTATGTGGCTTCATAAATCATACATCCCTATCAGAGCCTAACCATGGGCATCTCAGAGGGGCATTTCTACATATAGGAAACTTTCTTTAATATTAATCTATTATTAATATTAATTAATATTAATAATTAATTAATATTGATTTTGTTAATATTAATTTATTGTTATTTTTCTTTAATATTATTTAATGTTTAACATATCCATAGAATTTCTGTATTTTTAACATCAATATATAAATTTTCTTAGTTAATTTTAGTTTCTTAAATTTAAATTCTCTTAGTGCTACAAGACCATCCCTGTATTGTTATTCATCGACACTTACTATGCTTCTGTGTACTCATTTGCATGTTCCCTTGAGGCAAAGTCAAACTGACTTGGTGGAATTTGCTTCCATTTGGGAAGAAAACTGAGAAAAACTTTCTGACACTACGGATTTTCAGAACTCCGTTCATGGAGTATTTGGGATAACCAAGAGAGCTCTTCAAGAACAATGATGATCAAGAGCAAGAACAACTCAGTGTTTTAGAGGATAAAGAAAGTCTCCACTCAGAATTCACACGGGCAGAAAGGATTTGCAATATTTAGGTGTAGCTCAAATGCAACAACCTACAGCAAGACCTAGATTTTGAACAAAGACTGATGTCTCAGTGGCAGAGACGTAAGAAATGGTGCAGGATGAAGGGTGTAGAGACTCCCTTTGAATTGGCCTAGAGCTCTTTCAGACCTCCTAGTATACAGCTGTGCAAACAGATTTTTCAAGTAGGTGCATAAACCCATACATACAGCATGTAATTTATGCTGATCCAGAATGAAAAAGTTTCCAATTACTTTTGAAAGCAGAGACCTCAACACTTTTGTTCCAGCTTAATGAAACATACTCTTTGGCTGAAATGAAATTGTTCATTTGGCCTTTTTTTTTTTTTCTTTTAAACTTCTAATAATATTTTAAAATTAAACAAATTACATGTGTTCTCAATACCCCAATTGGAAACAAGCAGTGAAACCCTTCTTTCCTTCACTTACAATTATTTAGAGCTTATTACCAAATTAGATATGAATTTGTGAAGAGTTTCAGTGGTCACAAAATTGCTGATTTCATTTTTATTGGATAAAAAATAAATAAATCACAAGGTTCCTATTATAATACTGGACTGCCAGCGTAAAAGCCTGCTCTAGCAGTTTGACATGGGCTGGCCTTCTGTCAAACATACAGTAGCCATTCCCACTGGTGGATGAAAGCTGCTGTTGAAGAATGATTATGATCCATGTCTCATTTTCTGTGTTTAGATGGGGTGAATTATTCATAGGCCATCTATTGCAGTAGTTTGACTGAATCAATAGGCAATCCCCAAACAAATGTGGTTTTCTATATATTTTGAGTCTGCAAAGCCTTTCTCTCTTCTCAGGTGGTGATTTCCCAAGGAACCTACCTGTTCTGCAAAGACTCAGGATTTTTTTTCAAGTGTCATGCAAACTTTTGCTTAGATGTTGTCCAGAAGTAGACCTATTAGACAAAACTTTACAGCAGAATAGTTTACCTTTTAAACAACATTGTCAGTCTTAAGCCCATGTCACTCAGGTACTGATTCAGACACTACTAATTCTGATTTATATCTTACTGCATTAACTGAATGAGCTCACTAGCAGAATCAGTATTATTTAGTGTAAAAAGTGTGCCAGAATCTAATCCTTGAAATAAGAAATGTTTATATTGTTGGGAAGTGATGTAATGGCAGCTTGAGTTATGTTTGTTAGCATGTGAAAAGCTTTAACAATATATCTGTCTGTTTTCTATTAGAGATTTGTATGCAACAACAAAAAATATCCATGGATAATGAACTGGAAAGTGTAAGCATATCTGGCTAGCTATAAGTTTTCTTTTTCCTTATTTATTTTTTAAACTATTTTTCAGTGACCAGGTTTCACGAAGGTGATGTAAAGGGACAATATACTCAAGATTTTTTTTAATAAGAAAATAAGAAGTAACCTGAAATTAACTCTCAGTTTACTGCATATATTGGGAAGTATGGTACTTAGTTGGTGCATAGGGAGGGTGTTTCTTATTTGGTGAGTTAACATTTCATACCCATTTCACTAAAAATGAAGCCTCAGTGTCTAATGCCTTTATGAATCTAGTCATTACTGTATTAGAAGATAAATGCACGACAGATGAAACAGACTGTATAGTTAGAAGTTATTTGCACATTCATGTGTATATGGATTTATAATGTTCTTTTATTGAATTATAGAACTAAACCACTTCCCAATAGGATATTTGAACACGATGAGCTCTGCTTATTTTTTCAGCATTTGCCACATTTTTTTTATAGTGTTCTGGTGTTTTTCTTTTCATTATTTGTTTGTTTGGTTTGAGATAAATAGTATCTATAATTCTATAGATAATATCTATTATAAATATCTATAAATCTATATTTTTTGTCATTGATTGTAAAATCTATATGACATGAAAGCATATTGTTAATTTATATCTGAACAGTTGTCTAGTTCTCACTACCAGATTGATCTTGGAAAAGTCAAATATTTTAAAGCAGAAAAATGTAACAGAGAAAATCAGACATTCAAGAGAGGTATTTCAATTAAAATGTCTGGAATGCTGTTAAAGTCCTACTTAACAGGTGACAGAGCATGAGAGATTATGAATTTTCAGTAATTCACATTAAATCTGAGGACTGGAGTTAAATAATGTATTAACTTTCACAGCCAATTTGAAAGAAGTTGATGCTTCAGGACATTTTCTAAAGAACCTATGGTGTTTAGTATGGCTTTTAACAGACAAAGACCCATGTGAGTGGTGATGGTAAGATCTGGCATATGAAAAAGATATATATGTATCTAATAATAACAATATCTTCTAAATCTTTTATAGATGCCCTGGACAAAGACTTTTGGAAATAACTTTTTATAAGAAATATATATATATATTTTTATTTACAGTAATTTCATTAGATGATTCATAAGTACTGTGAGTTGGAAAAGAACCGTTGTGTATTAGAGTCAATGTTTGGAAAAGCTGAATGGGACCAATTTAGATCTGTGATGACTACATGGAATGCGATTAGAATTAAGGATTATAATTCATCTGTAAAAGCAGTCAACAGAAATTACTGTTTGTAAAAGTAAAGATACATACAGGTTCTACAATGTAACAAGACCAATGGTGATCATCACTTCAGAGACTTACCATCTTTTACAATGGTGTGAGAACTTATTTTACATGACCTATAAGCAAAGCAAAACAAAACAAAATGAATTTAAACAATCAAACAAACTAACTAAAACCAATAATTCAGAACCTTTAAAAGTTTTTTTATTTTTTATTTTTATTTTTTTCAAAATGGTACAAAAGCTTCTGTTAATAATGGTAGAACTGTAGGGAGCAAAAGTGGAAAGAAGTTCACAAATGAGTAGATGAAGTGGCCAAAATAACAGGGAGGGGGATAAAGCCTCTGAATAACCACCCATACGTTGGAGGTGTCAACACGGCACTGCTATAACTCCCGCCAACCCCATACCCTGGGCCATTAGCCCATTGAGTCTCAGGGGAGTTTTCTCCGTTGTTCAAAACATCTGTGGAAATATCCCTAGTCAGGATGTGATGAATCAGTGAAGCATTAACTGAGGGATTGTAATGGAATCATGTCTGATTGTTTTGTGATTGCAGCTTTCCCACCAGTTTATATTTGGATTTCATTTACAATTAGCTTATTTCCATCTGGGATTTCTTTGTGTCCTTGAAATGCAAGGGAAAATTGCCTCCTTCAACAATAATGGAATGTGTGCAGAAGACTTAAGAAGGAAAATTTGCCCTACATTGCATATCTCTTAGAAAATTTTCTAATTTGTTCTTATGATTTCTCACTACAGCTTAAACGTCAGGATTATTTTATATGTTCTCAATACCATTCTGAAGTAATTACAGCTACAGCTTTCAGGAATAATTCCCAACAACTGGAGAGTCATTTCCCCATGGAAATTCACAGACAGAAACTGTTCTGGTCTTTAAGAATAAATAGATCTGTTCTACAGTTAACTGTAAAACTCCCTGCTTTTATTGGGGAAAACTGTCTGTGCAGAGGATGAAATTCTATCAAAATGTATACACTAAAGTGAATTCAGCAGAGCTACCACTCTGTTAATGACTGTTAAAGTCCTAATGTGTACACCACTACAGGTAGCTGGTTTCACCAGGAAATATTTATAGGTTCATTTGGAGAATTCCAACCCCACCTCCACAGCGCCCTCATCCCATAGCGGGAGGGGTTGAATTAGATGGTCTTAAAGCAGAAGTGAATAAAATGCATTTCTATATGCATAACAGACATGACAAAAACAATCTTGTCTACAGGACGTTGTCTTTATTTTACAACTGTATGTAAGAAGGAAGTAACATTGTACATACTGACTTTTCAGAATTTGGTTATCAAAGTTGGATATCTAATCTCAGCTATCTAATCTATCTTCTGTTTTTTTTACTCTAGTCAATGGTCACTTCTGAAGGACAATGTGTCAGATAGCAAGGATCATCTTTTGGAAGTTCCTATCTCTTTCTATTGGCTGCCAAAGAAATCTTGGTGACTCATTTAAATACACACTTTATTAGAAAGCATTGATCTTGCCTATTGTGTTCTGCCTGATGGTAAAGAGATTTGTATCTAGCAATCAACTTTTGCTAAGCTGATTCACTATATAGTCGTGGTAAATGGAGTCAAGTCCAGTTGGAGGCCAGTCACTAGTGGCGTCCCCCAGGGCTCAGTGCTGGGGCCAGTCCTCTTTAATATCTTCATCGATGATCTGGACGAGGGGATTGAGTGCACCCTCAGTAAGTTTGCAGATGACACCAAGCTATGCGCATGTGTCGATCTGCTTGAGGGTGGGAAAGTTCTGCAGGAGGATCTGGATAGGCTGCACCGATGGGCTGAGGTCAACTGCATGAAGTTCAACAAGGCCAAGTGCCGGGTCCTGCACCTGGGGCGCAATAACCCCAAGCAGAGTTACAGGCTGGGAGACGAGTGGTTGGAGAGCTGCCAGGCAGAGAAGGACCTGGGAGTGATGGTGGACAGTCGGCTGAATATGAGCCAGCAGTGTGCTCAGGTGGCCAAGAAGGCCAACAGCATCCTGGTGTCTTGGTTTCAGTTAGAACAGAATTAATTTTCTTCCTAGTAGCTGGTGGAATGCTGTGTTTTGGCTTAGGATGAGAAGAGTGCTGATAACACCCCGATGCTTTAATTGTTGCAGAGCAGTGCTTATACTAAGCCAAGGACATCTCAGCCTTTTGCTCTGTCCTGCCAATGGGCAGGCTGGGGGTGCAGTAAGAGCTGGGAGGGGACAGACCCAGGACAGGTGACCCAAACTAGCCAAAGGGGTATTCCATACCATCTGACGTCATGCTAAACAATATATAGGGGTGGCTAGCCGGGGGGAGGGGGCCGGACTGCTCGGGGTTAGGCTGGGCATTGGTCAGCGGGTGGTGAGCAATTGCATTGTGCATCACTTGTTTGTACATATTATTATTACTTTCCTATTATCACCATTGTATCATTATTATTATTATTGTTATTATTTTTTTTGTTATTATTATTTTCCTGTCTTGTTAAACTGTCTTTATCTCAACTCACGGGCTTCACTTTCCATTTCTCTCCCCCGTCCCAGAGAGGGAGGGGGGAGGGTGAGCGAACGGCTGCGTGGTGTTTAGCTGCCGGCCGGGTTAAACCACGACAGTCTTTTTGGCGCCCAATGTGGGGCCCGAAAGGTTGAGATAACGGCAGATCTGACCAGAGTGTGTTAAACTAAAATTGGTGTAAAGATTAGACCTGCTTAATAGTCACTTGTCATGATGCTGATTGCTTTAATCTCAACTCTGCTGCGCCTGTTTTCCAAATTGAGTATTATAGTACATTATTTTCCGTATTTGCTCTCTGTCGTGTTGTCTATCCTCTCTGGGCCCTGGTTTCAGATCATTATGGTACTGAGTGTTATATCAATGGCTTATGAGACGATAAGATATCTGGTCATGACTCTAACTTGGTATTTATACTCAGTAACATTGTGGACTCTGTACTTTGGAAACAGTATCTTGGGAACTATTAGCAATTATACCTATTGTTTTTCTCCGTTAGAGAGTCAATCTGTGGAGGGGAAAGGGGAAGATATTTTTTCTTACTTGATTACTCTCCCTTTCTCCTTCACCACCCCTGTATCCTCCTGGATCACTTTGCCTTCCTCCTTCACCACCCTCTTATCCCCTGAGCTTGTCACAATAGCTCTCCAAGATATTGAATATTCTTGGGATACTCAGAATACCATAGTCTTGTTGTTCTGCCTCCTGAATGCACTTCAGATTCTGCTTAAAGTTAAACAACTACTTGGGAAGCTCATCCGGAGATCTGCCCGGAGGCAGTATAGTTGTGGGTGGCAGGGAGTATGGGTGGATATGGGCAGGCATCTAGAGCAGTTGGCACCCCCAGTGTTTTGGAAATTCACCCCTGAACAATGGCAAAATCCTCAAAAACTGGCAGAATGCTTGAAAAAAAGGTGTCATGATTCTGGCAGTTCCAAAGTAACACAAATCATTGTAATGTGCTGGGGCCTGGCTCATGCCTATTGAGCTGCCATTGATACTGCTATCAACTTAGTGACAGACCCTGCGGCCACTCCAAGCCCTGTGACAGATCCAACGGCCACTGTGACCCCTACGGTGGATTCTGCAGCCGCTCCAGCTCTGGTTCCTGCAGCCGCTCCAGTTCCAGCTCCTGCAGTCGCTCCAGTCCCAGCTCCTGCAGTCACTCCAGTCCCAGCTCCTGCAGTCGCTCCAGTCCCAGCTCCTGCAACTGCTCCAACTCCAGCTCCTGCAGCCGCTCCAGCTCCTGTGACTGTGTCAGAGAAACGAGCAGTAGCAGTGCAAGCTGCCCCTGTAGAGAAGGTGAAAAAATGGTACAGAGATTCAGGTCGTTTAGAACGCAGAGAGTCTTCTGCCAATCCAGGTAAGGCTTCTGCCAAAACTAGGTATAGAGATGACGAAGATGATGACGACGCTGGGCCATCAAGGATTCAGGAGGAGGAAGATGAGGATGCCGAAAAATCAACAGTAACTACCCGAAGCCTAAACGAGCGCGAGCTATGAGATGTGCGAAAAGATTTTGGTCACTGTATAGGTGAGCAGCTTGTCACCTGGCTGCTCCGGTGCTGGGACTCTGGAGCCAATTGTGTGGAATTAGACGGCAGGGAAGCCAAGCGGCTGGGATCCCTTGCTCGAGACGCCGGCATTGACAAAGCAATTGCAGATGGAGCACAATCCACCAGCTACTGGCCGGGTTAAACCACGACACCTGGCCTGTATCAGAAACAGTGTGACCAGCAGGGCTAGGGAGGTGATCGTCCCCCTGTACTCGGCTCTGGTGAGGCCGCACCTCGAGTACTGTGTTCAGTTTTGGGCCCCTCGCTACAAGAAGGACATGGAGGTGCTTGAGCGGGTCCAAAGAAGGGCGACGAAGCTGGTGAGGGGCCTGGAGAGCAAGTCCTATGAGGAGCGGCTGAAAGAGCTGGGCTTGTTCAGCCTAGAGAAGAGGAGGCTCAGGGGTGACCTTATTGCTCTGTATAAGTACATTAAAGGAGGCTGTAGAGAGGTGGGGGTTGGCCTGTTCTCCCATGTGCCTGGTGACAGGACGAGGGGGAATGGGCTAAAGTTACGCCAGGGGAGTTTTAGGTTAGATGTTAGGAAGAATTTCTCTACCGAAAGGGTTGTTAGACACTGGAACAGGCTGTGCAGGGAAGTGGTGGAGTCACCATCCCTGGAAGTCTTTAAAAGACGTTTAGATGTAGAGCTTAGGGATATGGTTTAGTGAAGACTTGTTAGTGTTAGGTCAGAGGTTGGGCTCGATGATCTTGAGGTCTCTTCCAACCTAGAAATTCTGTGATTCTGTGATTATAAAACACTGAGAACAGTTTTGCGGAACATTCACAGATTCTAATATTTGACCATTAGATTTCCTCCATGTTAATTAGGGTATTAAAAAACTATGAGGTGTTTGTATAATTTGGCATCGACTTGCTCTGAAAGTAATGTAGAAATAATCCAGCTCCTCAGATGGATTACAAATTTCAGCTGCATTATGACTGCATGGGAAAGCTCAAAAACCCTTTCAGAATTTAAATAATCCAAAATTCTACTTTCTGGTCTTGGAAGTATCCACAGTATTTGTTAATGATGAAGCAGGCAGAAAAATGCCTGGCAAAACATATTGACACTGATGAAAGGACTTAATTGAGCCTGACTAGCAGAGATTTTGGTTTTGCTTGAGATTTATCCCTAAAACCTGAACAGACTTGATCTGTCAGAAAGAGAGATGAATCCTGCAGCAACTCACAGAATCAGGAATCTCCCAAAAAGTTTAATTATTGTGAGAGTGTTGATGCATTTTCTGTGTGAGACACTGGACTACCTTGTAAGACCTTCTCTACCTATAAGTAAGGTGCAGAGAGACATATTCTAGAAACTGGTAGTTCTGTGAAAACACCAAAGGGTGTTTTCGTATTGAAAATTATGCTTAAGATCAGAATTTTTCACTGCAGAAATGGGTCTGAAATGGTCTTAGAGAAGTCAGCAGAGCAATAAAATCTGTTCCAGTCACTGAACTTCCTCAGAAATGATGGTGGATGAAATGTTACCTTTGTATGAGAGACCAGAGTAAAAAGCCTGACTTCTGAACTCACTTGGAACCTCTGATATTCTACCCTATAGAAAAATTAGGAAAACAAACAAACAAGAAAAAAAAAAAATACACAGAAATTAGAATTCTCAGTTATATTTTTTTCTTTGAAAGTTCTTGAAGAACAAAAAAAGCTCAAATTATTAGAAGTTCAAAAGCAGTTGCATAGCTTCATGAAACTTCATCCCTCAAGGAAACGGGAAATTTACCTGTCAATAGATTAGGAAGGACACATAGTAAGGTTGTGAAAAAATGAAATTTTCTTCTTTAAAGGATATTTATGCCTGTCCCTCACCTTGTGATGCATAACCATTCTCATGTGTAGAGAAACAGAGAGGGAAATGGAGGAAAGCCTTTTCCACCTGTTGAGCTCCTTTTTTGACCTCTTTGCCAGGGAAAAGCAATAAGAAATGTCTCTTCCATATGGTGCCCTGCTCAGCTTAGACAAACTACCTGCTTCTATGATGTCTTCCAAGTGCAGATTGAAGAAGCCCTTCCTCCCACCTGGGAGTCCTGGAGACCTGCCCAACTTCACTATATCTGTGGCAAAACTTCTAGTGGCATCTGTGCATCAAGGGTTTCAACCTAAGTACATACTTTTAAGCACTGAATGCCAAAATTGAATGACATTTAGAACAAACAGGAAAACAAACAAACAGTTCAAATACATTAAGAATAATTGAAAGAAATGCTAAATCATAGTCTCAAAGTCTGCACCATGCAGGAGACAGAGAAGAAAAAATCAACATATTCCCTAAGAATAAAGAAACTACTACTGAAGTTGGGATCATTATTTAAATAACTGAGAACACAGGCAATTAGTAGAATGAAATGTGAAATACCCAGGAATGTTATTAACTACATGGACTGCAGGATTAACTTGTTCTATGATAAAACTTCTCTTTAAATTTATTCCTTAACAGGTACTAATAAAGTACAATGTAATTTTCTGAATGGATGGAATCATGAATTTTATATTTTTGGCTATATGGAAATAGTAGGCTTTTCGATAAAACTCAAAAACAAACAAACAAACAAACAAAAATCCTCAGGATTTGTTTAACTTGGGTTCTTAATATCTCTACAACTCTACTGGAATTAGACAGTTTATTGTAAAGTAAATGTAAAAGTAAAACCAGTAAGTAAACCAGTGTTGTTATAAAGAGGGAAGATGGAAAATGTGAGAAAGCACACTTTTCCACAGTGGAATATCTGAAAATAAGTTAATACTCAAATGCAAATTAGTAGTTTTATTGTACTGCAAACATCTGTGTCCTGAAACCAATTTTTCATACAGCCAGTGGAAATGGACACTTCCCATGTGTGCTGGCCCAACACTAGAGAAATGTTTAGAACTGTTTGAGAATGTTGGTATGAAACACTTTCCTTTGGAAAAGGGCAAGTTGTTGAAACTGAAGCTTTTTAGGAATGGATTGCTTTCAAAAAACTTCTGATTTTGAAAGAAAAAGAAAAAGAAAGAAAATTCTTGAGACTGCCCCCCCCCCCAAAAAAAAAAAATTAATAACTTTTTTTGAATAGAAAGATTCCATTTTTGTTTCAAATTGGATTCTCATTCCCCTAAATTAAATATTTTATGATAGTAATTAATTAACTTCACATACAAATATCTCAATGTTATTTTAACAATTTACTCAATGTGTTATTGCTACAAGGAGATGCTGTGGCAAGACAGAAGAAATATTGTTTGCATATTTTAACAGAATATTCTAGACAATAAACTGTCTAATTCCAGTATTAAAAGGAAAAAAAAGTATCTGTAAAGACAGCACATAAATATTAATAGTGTTTTACAATTTAAATACTTCATAACAGGAATTATATCTAGCATAATATAAACTAAATGAAAATCAAAAGCAAGTAAATCAAAATCATTAACATTGTTTTATTATGTTTGCTGAGTAAAAGCATCTTGCACCTTTCCCACACAGCAAGAACACTTACGTTCCAAGCATCAGCATATGCTTCTCTTGATTACTTAAAGAGCAAGTCCTCTGCATCTCTATATACTCATTGTCAGTTTACCCAAGACACCATTCTCCGAATCAATGGTCTAAAATATTTTCAAATAAATTATATTTCAATAGGCATCTACATGGCTATTTGGGAGTATGCTGGAGAGAGAGATAAAAAAAATAAAAATAGAGTGAAGAGTTTCTTTATTTACATTTGGCAAGTGCAGAAGATTGGCAAGTAGACTAGACTGAGGAAAATTAGATTTTTCTGATTTTCTCTCTTTTTGTTCCAGTTCAAAAACTGATAGCTGTCCAGCAGGCAAAGTATCAGATTATTTAAATTGTTTGGAGACCAATTTAATATGTCCCAGTTTGCTGGGCCCTGTGGTGCTCATTTTCAATTGCTCTTGTATACAAATAATGATAGGTATTTTTTCTTTTTCCTTCCTTCCTTCCTTCCTTCCTTCCTTCCTGCCTTCCTGCCTTCCTGCCTTCCTGCCTTCCTGCCTCCCTGCCTTCCTGCCTTCCTGCCTCCCTCCTTCCCTTCCTTCCTTCCTTCCTGGCTGTTAGCAAATGGACCTTAGACATCTTGTTGATGCCAGTCCTATCTTATGGATAGTTGTATGAGTGGAACTGGTTTTAAGTTAGTTCAGCACCTTAACTTCTCATTGTTCTTGTCCTTCTTCCCCTAGCATCAACATAGGTTTTGCTTGTTTTAAAAGCATAGGTTTTGTTTGTTTTCCTTCCTGCCTACCTGCTTGCCTGCCTGCCTTCCTTCCTGCCTTCCTGCCTTAGATTAAAATAGATTTTATTGTCATATAATTCATATAGCATCTTCTATGAATGAAATGCCTCTTTGAGCTCATTTTCCACAATTCCTATCATTACTTTTTAATTATTTTTTTTTTTATAACAAACAAACACAGTGTTCTGAAGCACTGCAAGCTGACAGCTGTTTGTGTTACGTAGAGAAAGTATGTCCATTCTTACACCTACAGGAAAAATATTGAGTTAAGCTCAATGTGCTGATAAATATAAAAATTGTAATATTCCAAGGTATTGTGGTTATGACAGAGACAGCTTGTTAAACGTATCAAAGCATACCACAGATGACAGTGAAATGAAGCCAGATGGTTAGGAATTGATTGTGGTTGAAAACATGCTTTCTTTACTTGAAATTTAACTACATCAGTACAGACTCCACCCAAATATTTGTTTGTTCTCTAAAACTCACTGTAGTGATACATAGGGACAAGAACTAAACAATTTCAGATGTTCAGAGATTTCATAGAACAATTAAACAAGAAGTCATTCAAATTCAGCTGTTGTGACAAGGAAGAGAACAAAATGTGAACCGTGTGCAAAATATTATTCCCCTTCTGTGAACAGCATTGGAATATTTTTTTAAGTGACACAGTTACTTGAGTGACACTTCATTTCCAGCTACTTCCTGGCATTTGACTCAAAGTCTTTGTACAGCTGCACTGACTGACATAAGCTCTACTGTGGGATAAGGGGATAAGGTGCAGTTAGATCAGTGCTTTGTGGAATCGTATAAACACCTTGTCTTCCAAGCGAAAGGAGAGATTAAGCTTCCCTCCTTTTTTTTTTTTTTTTTTTTTTTTAAGCCTCTAGGGCTTAATTCTGATCTCATTTAAATCAATGGGAATTTTAACATTATATTCAACAAGGTCAGTATTTGGTTCTCAAATGGAAGTTTGTACACTCTTGGGTCTTTTCATTTGTTGGGAAACCAAATATCCCTTGTATTTGTTCTAGTCTCTTAAGACTTTAAACATAATGATGAAAAGGAAAGTTTTGAGATTCATGTGGATGACTGAAGGAATTTCAAGACGCAGCACCACCCATCCATTCATCCATTCTTCAGAGATTATATTTTGATTTGTTAGTTTTAAAAGCTAATGTGTTATAAAAAGCCTGAGAACTGTTTGGTAAATCACCTAACACCCATAAGTTCATGTTGCCTATCAATCAGAGCAATAATTGTCATTCCAGAAGCAAATTAAGAAGTTGATTTGTTTTTGTAGTGCTTAAGTGTATGTAGAAGAAGTGCTTAAGTGTATGTTTCTGGGGGCAGGGGCAAAGCAAGTGCTCAGAACATATCAGTGGAATATTGAGTAATTGGAATACCCACTTACATAAGGACATCACAACATCATTAGAAGGAATATTCAATATATGCACAAAGGAATGGCAGAGTTTTCAACTTCTTCCAAAACCTCATTTTCCTTTTGATTTTTATCAAGACAACACATTTTCCTCACAAGACAATCTGTAACTCCTGGAACCAACTGAAAAGAACTGCCAGGTAAAATTAATAGCGATTGTTGATGTAGTGACACCTACTAATTTAGGATAGAATGGCTTGAGATGGAAGGTACCTTTATTTATTTATTTATTTATTCTGATACCTGCAATTTTTTCTTGATATTCACCAATACCCTTAATTTCTCTCTCTCTCTCTCTCTCTCTCTCTTTTTTTTTTTTTTCTTTCTTTTTTTTTCTTCCCTTTAGGTTTTGATTGGCCATGCATATTTTTCTGTAATTTGATTTGAAAAATTTCTCCAAAGTCACTTAACACAAAGAAATGAAGCCAGGAAATGTAAACATAGTCTTATACAATGGCTAGATTTTGTGCAGATTTTATAGAAAAACGCAATTACATGTTTTACAGTGCAGTGAAAATATCAAAATATTTCTAAAGGAATATTCTTCAAATGGGACAAGTTAATCATTAGTTGTCTTTATTGAGTGCAACATAAACTGAAAACGCTAATGAAGGCAAAAAGATTATTTTCTTCATATCATTTTAATTCACAATTTTGTTTGGAGTGCTCTTGGGTTTATGGTGCATGCTGTCATATACGCTGTCATTTGTCTAGTGACACTGGAACAGGCCAGCCAGAGTAGTTGTAGATGGCCCATCACTAGAAGAGTTGAAAGTCAATCTGTCTGGGGCTTTGAGTAGTCTAATCTAGTAAAAGATGTCCCTGCTCATGATATTGGAGTTATACTAGGTGATCTTTAAGGGCATCTTCTAACCCAAACTGCTTTATGATTCTTTGACAATACAAGACTGGCACCAAAACTATTAAACTTGCAGTAAGATTGTGAGAGCTGATAAGACTATGACTGTTGCTATATAGTAAAATAGCAAGAAAGCGAGAACTTGTTTGTTTGTTTGTTTGTTTCTATGGCTTTATTTTCACATTTATAAATTCTAATTACTTCTTGTACTTTACTTTTAGGAAAAAAAAAAAAAAAAAGCTTTGCTATAACAGAAGCACTGAGAAAAACCTTGGCATTTAATCTCAGAGCATAGACAAGTATTACAGGTCAGAGTAATCAATTAAATCCTATGTCTCCTAAATAATGTCAGTTGCATATCCTGACTCTGATGCTGTACCTTGTAAGTCTAATGTCTCCTCTACCTATAGGTGGTGAAACTACTAGAACTTATTTCATGTTCTCTCAGTGTAAGATGCCCTGTATATATTTTTAAATCTATCACATATGGCTGAGTGGTTAAAATCTTGCACTACTGTTATTTCTGAAATTGCATGAAGGCACTGTATATTATGGAGATAGAAGAAGGTGTATCCAAAAAACTATAGCTATTAAGCAGTCTGAATTCATGTCTATGTGAGCTGTTTATCTACACACACAAAGTAAAAGATTTTTTTTTTTGCAAAACCATAATTGTTGCAGTGAAACTAAGAGTGTACAGTGTGAAGCAAATATCTATGTCAATTTCTTTCATTTGCATTTAAAAATTACAAGAAAAACAGAAAACTCTAGAGTGGTGACAGGAAGAACTCTCTTCTGACATTATTGCAGATAAAACCAAATGAACACTTTAGGAAGTATGGCAGGTAAATATTAGATGTATTCATCAACTGGTTTTGACTGCAATAAAGTTGTGGATAGCAGCTCTTCTGAATAATGATGCAGTACACAGCTGGTGAATATAAAGGCTAACTCTAGCAAAAAAACAAACAAACAAAAAAAAAAAACAACAAACATTAGCTTTTGAGTCACGAGCAATGTCTTGAAAGAAAGGTTTTTCTACTATTATTCTTTCTTCCCCTTCCCCTTCCCCTTCCACTTCCCCTTCCCCTTTCATTTTCTTTTCTTTTCTTTTCTTTTCTTTTCTTTTCTTTTCTTTTCTTTTCTTTTCTTTTCTTTTCTTTTCTTTTCTTTTCTTTTCTTTTCTTTTCTTTTCTTTTCTTTTCTTTTCTTTTCTTTTCTTTTCTTTTCTTTTCTTTTCTTTTTTTCTTTTCTTTTCTTTTCTTTTCTTTTCTTTTCTTTTCTTTTCTTTTCTTTTCTTTTCTTTTCTTTTCTTTTCTTTTCTTTTCTTTTCTTTTCTTTTCTTTTCTTTTCTTTTCTTTCCTTTTCTTTCCTTTTCTTTCCTTTTCTTTCCTTTTCTTTCCTTTTCTTTCCTTTTCTTTTCTTTTCTTCTAATGAATCTATTTAATTTGAATTTGTCTTCACTGTATACATCATGTTATTTTATTTAAGACTAGCTTAAAATTCCATCTCGTAAGATACCAAGTAAAATATTCACATTTGAGATACATCAAGAGTAATAAAAACTTTTTTTTTAATTGAAAAAAAAAAAAAGTTAAAATGAAATCTTACTTTCAACATGTATATTCCCTTGAAAACTAGATTAAACATTTCTCCAGATTTCTCACTAACAATAACTGCCCACTTGTTCTATACTGACATGCAGGGCTGAGGGCTGAGTGCATGCTGTCTTATATCTTGTGAAACTCATGGACATTTCTTTCCATGAGTGATTGCTGGACCACAGGGGTATGATGAAGGGAATGAGGAATGTCCTGACATTGATCATATGGAATAAGCCTAAAGAAGGCATTTCTTTTCCTCTTGGTTAGTATTTGAGGCTTGTAATTGAAGGCCTTATAATGGTAGAATAAAGAAGACTACATGCAAATTGCCATTATTCTGCTATAACTGTACTATGATAGCAGTGTTATAAAATTTAGCAGTGATAAAATTTACTGACTACCAGGATCCATTCTCTTCACATGATATTCTTATGAATGTTGTCATTGTCCTATTGGCTTGTGGAAGATAAAGATCTTGTCCTAGCCAAAAAAAAAAAAAAAAAAAAAAAAAAGTTTCAGGAAACAATGGATTGTTCCCTGAGCAGTTCATCACTATCATCTTTTGAACACAAATCTCTAAAAATTCAGTCATGTGAATAACAGGTTTTGTTTGCAGGGTCTCCTTTCAGTTTCTTTTCCTCCCAGCTGGCAGTGAAAACAGTAATTTTTGCTCTTGAATGGAACACTTTTCATGTTCAAACCACAGGTAATTAGCTAGGCATTACCTGGATGCATGTATTTGCAGAACATCAAGAAAATGAATAACTATGTTATTTCTCTGTGTTTTATACTGAATGGGTAGCTATAATTAAAAACCTCACAGCACAAAGTGGTCTCCAACAACTTATATGACTAATTTCTCCAGCAGGGGCAAATTTTCAATGATGTTTGCAGCCAAGCTGCATTCTCGCAGGTCAGAACTTTTTCAGTTTTCTTAATAAAATGTCAATATTTTCAAAGCAAATCTCTACTGAATTGTATATTACTTAAATTATTATCAACTTTTATGGGAGGAAATAACTGCTTATCACCTAGCTAAAGGTAAGCAATGTGTAGCAATGAAATTACAGTTTAAGCTCTAAAAAAATATTCAAATGGTGACATCATGGTCTGTCTTGTGACATACTGAATGGAAATGCTGGCACTTAAGAAAGAGGTCCTCTCTGTCTCTCATGGAAAACTCCCAAACACACAGCTGTTTGCTGAGAATCAAATTCAAACCACACAACTGATATTTGTATATTGCATTTGATTCTGGCTTTTTCTCCCAGGTGCTGACAGCTTACATTGTCAGCTGATAGCTGACACTAGAGAATAGCCAAACACTTCATGGTTATTGGAGAAAAATGTGATGTTTTTTCTTAGTCCTTTTCTGAAAGAGCTTCAGGAAAGCTCTGCCTAAGCAGGTGGGCTTCATTATCTGTTAGTTTGATTTGTTGTTTCTAAAATAAAGTCTACCTGAACAATTTAATCTTCTTTCCTTCCTGTTCCTTGCCTATTCTATTTAAAGCAGATCACCTTTCAAAATACAAGGGACAGATGATAGGACCATGGCCAATGAATGCAGTGAAGAGGGCATTTGCTGTAAAATTGCCTTTTGATTCATGTTTCATCGCCTGCTTGTGCTTATGTGCATACACACCATCAGGGAGAGATCAGAATTACAAAGCTTTCCTTTGAAACGTTTAAAACAAAACAAAACAAAAGAACCTCACCACTTTTTATTCATTTTTTAATTCTTTGCCAAGTCCCACTAGCTTTGGGATCTATTTAGGCATAGCTTCCACAAGAGACAGTTAAACAGCCTTACTCTACCAGTGACAGTGTCCAACTCTTTGTCTAACATTTCCTGTGTGGTCTTCTCCAGCCTGTGAGTTTAGCCAGCTGTGTGAACAGAGAGTAGTGAGGCTATTCCAGTTCTCACTGCCGGTTACGTGCGGGTGAAGGGAACTGACCCCATATTGCCTGGGTTTGAGTTCCTGCATGCAGTGCTAGCTCTTACAGTCCCATACAGCTGCAGATCACTCACAACTGGGCAGCAGGTTAAGCAACAACTTAACCAATCAGGTTCTCCCTTGGTGTGGGTTGGGGTTATGTGGAGTGTTTAACACTTGTAATGATCTTCTTGTGGGCCCAGGGGAAGATCTTAATTTACATAGGAAATTTGTACATAAATGCTCAGCCTTATTGCAAATTCTAGCTGCAGGCAGCAAGTATCTAAAGCCGTAGCCAAAACAGAAATACATTGTTGAGTGTGATAGAATTTAAAAGTAGTAAAGTCTTTGTTAGAGCAATGTACAGCAACACAGATGACATGCTTTGAAGACAGCACATAGTTCTAAGAAATAGTACATCATTTGTCACAGGCAAAGAAAAACTAAGGTGTATTTATGTTTCCCATCTCTGCTTACTATTAATTAAGAAGTGAAATGCACTTGTTGTACATGGAGTATACTAGTATAAAAAGATTATGAATTTACATCTGTTCTTTTGTTTCTAACAGGAATCCTGCTGCCAGTTAGGGTTTTTAGCCATATCCTGTGGGTACCAGAAGTGCAATGGTTGTCTGTAGTTACCTCCAGCATCCAAAAATCATGAGTACAGATTCAGAGTTTTGACTTAAAAATTAAGATACCAAAAAAAGAGCAGAAATAATAAAAATAATTAATATGATGTGATTAATATCAATTATTAGTATAATGATGATGATGATGATGATGATAATAATAATAATAATAATAATAATAATAATAATAATAATAATAATAATAATGATAATAATAAGTGGCAGAATATACATGTATGCCATGTTATATATTCACCTCAAGTACTGTATTCAGTTTTGGGCCCTTCGCTACAAGAAGGACATCGAGGTGCTTGAAAGAGTCCAGAGAAGGGTGACCAAGCTGGTGAGGGGTCTGGAGAACAAGTCTTACGAGGAGCGTCTGAGGGAGCTGGGTTTGTTCAGCCTGGAGAAGAGAAGGCTAAGGGGTGACCTTATCGCTCTTTATAAAATTAAAGGAGGCTGTAGAGAGGTGGGAGTTGGTCTATTCTCTCACATGGCTGGTGACAGGACGAGGGGGAATGGTCTAAATTTGCGCCAGGGGTGTTTTAGGTTGGATATTAGGAAGAACTTTACTGAGAGGGTTGTTAGGCATTGGAATGGGCTGCCCAGGGAAGTGGTGGAGTCACCATCTCTGGAAGTCTTTAAAAGACGTTTAGACGTTGAACTTAGTGATATTGAATGTAGTGATATGGTTTAGTGGAGGACTTGTTAGTGTTAGGTCAGAGGTTGGACTCAGTGATCTTGAGGTCTCTTCCAACCTAGACAATTCTGTGATTCTGTGATATTCCTTCATTTGTTAAGAAGATAGAAGAATTCTCTCTTCCAACATTGTTGACATTAACTTACTTTGCTAACTAAAAGCTATCTCTTCAGTCTAAATTCATTCACCCCTTTATAATCAATGGGGAGACAATCCTGGGGTACTTATAATCCTATATTTACCATTAAAACAGTAAATTATGCAATGCTTTTCAAGCCTTACTGGCTACTGAACGGGATCTTAGAAAAAACAACTTGGGCTTGACACTGCTTTCAGTGCCACTTTTAGGAGAGATGAATCTTGGTTAATGCAAAGTGATAAACTCACAGACACAATACAAAGACCTCAACACGATACAATGGAATTGCTCATTTATTCAGATTTGTAAAGTATTCTGGAAATGTTTCTATACGTTTATTTCCAGTAGAACTTATATTCTTTTATATTGCTTCAAGACTTTTTGTTTTCAGAGAAATAAAAAAACACTACAATATATTTGCTATGATCACTGTAGGAAACCTCAATACAACCCCAATATTTTTTGAGACAAGCTGGCATATCCTCAAGCTGGCATATCCTGTTATAAATAGTCCTTGCACTTTTTCTTTCTTTATTTTTTATTTTTATTTTTATTTTATTTTTAATATTTTTGTATTTCCTTTAAGTATCTCCAGGACACAACAGGAAGGATCAGTTGTGACTGTTAGGGTTTGCTGAGAAAGCTAAAAGTGTCATGTCTAGAACATCATTATTAGTCAACTCTTGTAGGTTTGTGTCAGAAAAACATCTGCATACATGACGGGATGGAAGATAATTATAAAAATGACTGAAGTCAGCAAGACCTTTGCCTCTGCAATAACTTTTTATGATGGAAATTTGCACTGAGTTTGCAGGATACCTCATGTCTGTAGAGGGTTCAGTCAGTGCTGGGTGTTTTCAGCAGACTGTTGAGAGAGCACAGAAGGGAGCCTATTTCAAATCAGTCCCTTAATGTAAGTCTGTTGCCTTCAAGAGACTGGCAGTATAAGGAAGGCTTGTAGAAGCTGAGAGTCTGACTCTGTTGCAAGTTGTCCAAGCTCTACCACGTCAGCTGGGCCACAAAAGTCGGGTGAATGGAATTATTGGCCATGTGAATCTCCCCATCGTATTGTGGATATGTGTTACCTGAAAGACTGTTATCCAGTCTTATTGAGAATAAGTTTGAGCAAATACTAAGTGTTTATGAATGTAACACAAAAATTACGTATATATACTGAGATGGAAAAAAAAAAAAAAAGTTTCTTTCAATTAGTTGTCCTGAGAAAATCCTTTTTTTTCCCCCTGACAAGAGAAATTGGTCATTGAAGATTTAAAGATTACCTTTGTTTTTATTCAGCTCTGCTTTGTCTGGGGGACAAAGCAGTCATTGGTCCCAGCCAGCATGGGTTTGTGAAGGGTAGGTCCTGCCTAACTAACCTGATTTCCTTTTATGATAAGATCACCCGTATGGTGGACCAAGGGAAACCAGCTGATGTGATTTTTTTGGACTTCAGCAAGGCTTTTGACACGGTTTCCCATAGGATCCTACTGGACAAAATGTCCAGCATACAGCTAAATAAAAACATCATACGATGGGTGAGCAATTGGCTAACGGGCAGGGCCCAAAGGGTTATGGTGAATGGGGCTGCGTCAGGCTGGCGGGCGGTCACCAGTGGGGTCCCTCAAGGCTCCATTTTAGGGCCGGTACTTTTCAATATTTTTATAAACGATCTGGATGTAGGAATAGAAGGCATTTTGAGCAAGTTTGCTGATGACACCAAACTTGGAGGAGTTGTGGACTCGAATGAGGGTGGAAAGGCCTTGCAGAGGGATCTGGATAGGTTGGAGAGCTGGGCGATCGCCAACCGCATGAAGTTCAATAAGAGCAAGTGCCGGGTCCTGCACCTGGGACGGGGAAACCCTGGCTGCACGTACAGACTGGGCGATGAGACGCTGGAGAGCAGCCTAGAAGAGAGGGATCTGGGGGTCGTGGTAGACAACAAGTTGAATATGAGCCGGCAGTGTGCCCTGGCAGCCAGGAGGGCCAACCGTGTCCTGGGGTGCATCAAGCACGGCATCGCTAGTAGGTCGAGGGAGGTGATTGTCCCGCTCTACTCTGCGCTGGTGCGGCCTCACCTCGAGTACTGTGTGCAGTTCTGGGCACCACAGTATAAAAAGGACATGAAACTGTTGGAGAGTGTCCAGAGGAGGGCTACGAAGATGGTGAAAGGCCTGGAGGGGAAGACGTACGAGGAACGGCTGAGGGCACTGGGCCTGTTCAGCCTGGAGAAGAGGAGGCTGAGGGGAGACCTCATCGCAGTCTACAACTTCCTCGTAAGGGGGTGTCGAGAGGCAGGAGACCTTTTCTCCATTAACACCAGCGACAGGACCCGCGGGAATGGAGTTAAGCTGAGGCAGGGGAAGTTTAGGCTGGACATCAGGAAAGGGTTCTTCACAGAGAGAGTGGTTGCACACTGGAACAGGCTCCCCAGGGAAGTGGTCACTGCACCGAGCCTGACTGAATTTAAGAAGAGATTGGACTGTGCACTTAGTCACATGGTCTGAACTTGGGTAGACCTGTGCGGTGTCAAGAGTTGGACTTGATGATCCTTAAGGGTCCCTTCCAACTCAGGATATTCTATGATTCTATGATTCTATGATCAATGGCATAGGATGATGATGCATTTACATGTCTATACAAGGTTTGCTGAGATTTTTGGCTTGCTTTACATTCTCAAATTAGGTGCAGCTGTAACAGCAAACACGGGAAGAATATTGCTAGCCGATCCATTTGCAGATTATTAAAAATATACCATAAATTCAGTAGAGATATCAGAAGAGAGCTAGTGAATGTTAAAAGGCACTGATACATTTTCCAGATTTTTTTTTTTTTTTTCCTGGGCTAGAACTATGTAAATGCCTAATGGACTAACTGGTGGACAATGCAGAGATTGAGAGACAGTCTGGGGTAGCCTTTAAAAAGCAGATATATCTGTGACAATAAAAACTCAGTATTGGACTTGTACAGGAGATGCCATGGGTGAATGCACTAACAGAAAGTACTGGAATTCAGAGGTGAAGGAAGCAATTTTCACTCATTTTATAGTAAAACTTTGAGTTAAATGTTATTAACAGAGGAGACATCACTAGAGTTAACATTTATAAAAAGTGATGGTCACCTAGAGCACATTGTGCAGGATGGCATCTAGGCGTGTTTTGAATATCTCCAGAGGAGGAGACTCCACAGCCTCTAAGGGCAACCTGTTCCAGTGCTCTCTCACCATCACAGTAAATAAATGCCCTTTCATATTCAGCCAGAACCTCATGTGCTTCAGTTTGTGCCCGTTGCATCTCATCCTGTCGCTGGACACAACTGCAAAGAAACTGGCTCCATTCTCTTGACACCCTCCCCCTTCAGATATTTATACACATTAATGAGGTCTCCCCTTAGTCTTATCTTTTCCAGGCTAATGATAAGATAATTCAGATATTATTATATATATATGTGTGTGTGTGTGTTTGAGGAGTCACAGAGCAATAGGATTACTTCTATAAATTAGACTTCTTACATGAAACATATAAGCGAGCATGGTTTCCCATAAATATCTGCAGTCTTTGTCCAGGATGAAAAAACAAAAAATGTGAAAATGAATCTCATTTATTTATATAATGATACATCTTGGTTTTAAAGAGCTACAGATGAAATTTTTGCTTTTGATATTCTCATTTGAGGATGGGAAATTTTCTAGCAAGCTATTGAGAAGCTTGATACCAATGAATGTAGGGAATCGCCATTTCTCAGGAGTACAGCTCATCATTTCCTAATACTTTCCAGGTTTTTCCTCAATGGCCACTGCATTTGCTCTGTGGTCTCTGGTTACTAGTTGCAAAGTGCCAAATCCTCACTGCTGGCATTAGAACAAGGAATCTCTTTAGCAGTGGAGCAAATGGAGCCTGACTTCCATGGATTTGTCTCGTGTTGTCAAATAGGTCATAAATTCTACCTGAAGAGACTTCATTGAGTAGGATATCTGTAACAACTCTTTCTCTTGTCAGCTCAATAAGGGTTGATCTGATGCTGTAGACTTTCTCTTGAGAGGATTTTCTCCTCTCCCCTGACACCAGTTACACAAAATATTTTTGGAACATTAGATCTTCAAGGGGTTTTCCTAAGAAAAAAAAAAAAAAAGATTTTCCATAAGAAGAAAAGATTCAAAACTTCTTGGGTAGAATAGGCATATGCCAACAAACATACAACATAATTGCAAATACTGTCTCCTTCCAAAATACTTGTAGACATAGTGCATTCACTGTACAGTGCAAACAGCAGTGTGTCAGTCCCAGCACTCATGAGCAACTGGGATCATCAGAAGCCTAAAGTCTATGGACAGGTTTAACTCCAGCTTTTCATAGCTGAACTAAACAACAGCTCTGATTGGGTTTTCTGTAAAGAAGGGACTTAGACCAGGGTGTTCTGCTGAATTCTTTCATATGTAATTTTCAAACAAAGTCCTCAAAGAAGTTTAGTTCCAGAAACACTTTCCTTCTCAAAGACAGAAGTATTTTGGATATGTTTTATTAATTTGCTTCCTTTTTCTTCCCTAGTTCAAAACATTCAGGTACAGTGCCATTAAAACAAGAGTAGAAGCACAATAGGTCTGACATTGCAGTGTAACCACTTGCAACAAATTGCTCAGTAGTGCTCTGCTTAGCCTAATATGAAATCAAGACCCATTGAGTGGAAGTGTTTGCATTGCAAGGATTATTGTCGATGAACATCTCCCAAGTCTAGAGATAAAACAGGTTTTCCATCTGGTCTCCATGTCAGAGCTGTGTCAAGTTGAAGTACAAAGAGAAAGAATGGTTGGGTACAATAGTGCCCTTGCATCAAACAAGATATATCATGAAAACACTCCTCTCTCATCTCTACTCTCCCCTAGGTAATCTCCAAGTGTTTCAGAGATCTCTGTTGCTATCCTTTTCTTTCCAGAATGTTCAAAATTCAAAAAGGCCTGAGTTCTGCTGGTTTGAACCAGCAGAAGGGAGGTGTTTTAACTTCTGTATGACCATGTGTATGCAGGTCGCCGAACATGTAGCTTGTGCCCTGTAGTCTCACAAAAATGCTTATAACCATCTTAGTATGAGATGTATTAGTTTTCAGTTAGAGCAGAACATGATGACTCTTGCTAGCTGAAGCAATATACCAGTACTGAAAAATAAGTAAGTGTCTCTTAATAAAATTCCAAGCAATACTGACAAATCCACTGGAATGACTGATATTAACCACAGTGATTTAGGGATTTCACTGTTCTTATTCCACTCTTTCCAGTGCCAGCTTTATACACTGATATACACACAAGCATGTATGTTTTCACTTCATGTTCTAGGTCATTCAGAAATACAAAACAAGGTTGCTAATATATTCATTTGTGGTGTTTGTTTTTTTTTTTTTTTTTTTTTTTTTAAAAACTTTATTTTATTTTTAACTTTTTTATTTTTATTTTTATTTTTAACTTTTATTTTCTTGTGCTTCTTTACTTTGTTTACTTCCTCAGGTGTTTCTAGACCAGTTAGAATATTTGTCTAGACAACCAGTTTTCACCACACTGACTGACTAGGTCCCTTCTAAAATGAAATACAAACTCTCAAAAGTATCAAGGCTGAAGTTCCTCGTTTCATACATTAATTATTAGTATAGATAGTTATTTCTGAACCAGCTTTGGGGATTCATTTTATACTCAGTAGAGTAAACTTTATATTTGTTAGTTGAAATTAATCTCGTTTTGATAGAGATATTGACTATATGTCAAATATTGCAAAACTATTGCAGAATTATTCACTTTTCCCCATTTGCCATGGTCCACCTCACACCTGCAGTGTAGATGTTTAACATAGGTTGTGGGTGAATACTTTAACTCACATTCAACAGGTCAGGGACAAAACAGAACACAGTGTGGAGTTGAAATGGGAATGGGAAGCTGTGCAATAAAGTGTGATGTTTTAGGTATTGTGGAATACCATATGAAAAGAGGGCTGACTCAAAAAATTTAGTCAAGTTATAACTTTCTCAACCTCACTTTCAGGAAAAAAAGTAATCTTTAAGTACTCTGCCAGGTAGGTTAAAAGTTGTTTTAGTAAGATAATTAAGCTGTAAATATCTTTCTTTTCAGAATTACATGTGTCAATGGTGGTCTAGACAAAAGAAAAATTGTGGGGTGTTTTTTGTTGTTGTTGTTTTGCTTTGGTTTTGTGTTTGCTTTTGGTTTGGTTTTGTCATGTTTGTTTGTTTGTCCTTCATTTCATTGGCTTTTCTTTCAGTTACCAAAAGTTTGAAAGAACTGAAGAATTTTAAAGTGATTAATTTTGACATCCCTAGGATGCTTCTTCTATTAGGCCTTTGCATAATACTTTTATTTTTTTTTACTGATTTAAAACTGTAGAGCAAAATAATTCCCAAACTACTAACAGCATAGTCTCTATTGAAACTGTATTTTTGTTAAAACTCTCCTCATCTCAATCTTGATTACTAAAAGGTTGGGACAGGTTAGAATATAACTAGATTGAAAAATATAGGGACAGATGTCAAAAGATACTTTATCATATTAGGTTATACCTGATTTAATGTTTTTTTCAAAATCCATGTTATGCAACAATTATTTTTTTTACACATTGTAAAAATGCAGCATTCTACAAAACTTGAGTCAGCTCCCTTTGAACTCCATGACATTAGCTCAATTGAATTCAAGAAAAAATTCAACCTTTCTGGGGTCTACTTTATTAGGTTTCTGGTCCTAGCCCTTTTAAAAAACTGAACATCTGCCTTTGAAAACCTTAAATAGGTGTGATAGAAATCAGAGATAACATGTCCAATGCTAACATTGGTAGCTCGAATATGCCTTTTCAGCTCATAGATTTTCCATGGCCAAATATTTTTTTCCAGACATCACAGGTAACCCCATTTAAACTGTAACACATGGAACAAGCTTTCACTTTTTCAGCACTCACAAAAAGAAAAAGTTGAAAGAAATACCACTAAAAGCATTCTAGTCTGTTTTTCAGACTTTTCCACTGGTTTACTCAGCTTGGATCATATCTATTTTTATGACCTTAAAAAGTTACTGCATTTTCCTTCAAGCAAACATGGCTTTTTTAATGCTTCCTCTTCCTCTTTCTCTTCCTCTTCCTCTTCTATTTCTTCATTTATTTATTTATTTATTTATTTAAACAAGAGGATTGTGTATTATTAGACTTAGTTGTGGCTTGTAGCATATGCCTCCGTGATTTTTGTTTTTGTTTTTTTTTTTTTTTTTCCGCTGTATATTATTTGACTTGCTTTCTGGGTAGCCCTGGGCAACAAATTCCTGCTTCTAAATTAATATAATAATTGAGAAATGGGTAATAATATAGTTGCATTTGTGCAGCATCACTGACATTTAGCTCTGGATCTTGAGCAAAGTATTGGGATTAAGGAGTATGCAAGCTTCTAGAAAGCAAAAAGAAAACGTTTCTCAAATACAAGATTTTTATTTTTATTTTTTGTAATAAAATATGATTTTGACAATGTCATTCCTCTAATACAGCTAATATCTTGGCATCTGAAGACAAAATGTATTAACTGTGTAATTAACCTCTGTAACTACAAATATATTAATTAATTAATTAATTAATCAGTAAATGATCTAAGAAAGCTTTATGTGTTTGAGAGGTGTCTTTTTTTTCTTTTTTTTTTTTCAGCTACTTTTCAGCTAAATTATTTTCTAAAAAATTATACTATTATTATAAGATTAGTGCTACCAATGAATTCTCTCATGAGAGGTATTTCGGTAATTAAAAATACCACTATGGGGGAAAGCAGGTCTGCTATTTCGCTATGTGTACACTCCAATTCAGTTTGAAGGGTTACCTTCAGTACAGAAGTGTCCTTTTCAAGACTTGACTGGACAAGGTGCGAAGTGATAGATAATCTCATCCATGCACCCTTTTCCATGAAAGATTGGCCCACGTGATCTTTCAAGGTCCTTCCACAACTTGAACTGTTCTGTGACTCTATTATAATTTAATGTAAATTAATGCAAATTTAATGTAATTTCTAATATAATGTGTGGGGAAAAAATAAAACCTTGCTTCTAGATGTCTTAGTTCTCAAAGCTCTTCGCTGAGCACAGAATGCTGGGTGCAAGGAATATCCACATGGTGTTTGGCTCAACAGGTAGGTCATTCTTTATGTTATATGTTAAAAGGTCTGGTGGTCACACAGGCTGACAGATCATCCTGTAACTGGGCAATAGATGCACCCTCAAATGTTTTCTGAGAGCAATTCACACATGGTATTATTACAGAAATATTACCAGAGCTGTCCCTATACCAGCCTTCAAGCCACTGTGGCCAGGGGCACTGCTACTATAGGCAGCTGTTACAGACATGGGTGTCACTGCTGTGCATAATCTATGCAACATCACAAGAGACCAACATCTAGTCCTCACAAGATCAGCCCAGCTCCAGAAACATGAGCAAGTTCAGAGGGAAGAGATTGTGTGGTCTTTCCGTGAGACAGACCAGACCCAGAAACCACAGACACATTTGTTAAGTGCTGCACATTAGTGGTGAGCATCTGGGTGAAGTTCTTTAACAAAATGCGAGTTTTGAACGAACCTGAAAATTTCCTTTTCTCTATGGCCTCAAACATTACTCCTATTCTCAGTGTGATTCAGTTAATTTACTTATCATTAGGTGTGGTAGTTGTGGTTTATTGCTCAAGCTGAAATAATGGATAACCCCTGACTCGCACTATCACATGTAGCATGACATTGTAGTGGTAATGTACCCACATGAGACATGCTGGAATGCTGTGAGACTTGAGACTGGCTGAAGGTTTATTTTCCTTACACTCCCTGGGTGTCTTTGAATGGTCCTATTACATTGTTTCAGCAATGTTATTTACCACATTTTGAAAAAAACGAAAATGTGGTGATTCACATTGTTTCTGTTGTAAATTATCAAAAACAATGAAGAATTTTCAATGAGTTAGGAGGAATGAATGTTAAAAATAAATAAATAAGTAAATCTGTTAGAGACTGTGATGAGTTATTTTTGTTCTATCACTCATACGCATCACTTCCCTGGAAATCAGTGGAATTATTTGCAAAGACACAAATCAAGAGAACTGTGTCTACTGGATATATTGTATATACTGAATTAGGTATTTGAGTGGCAAAACAAAACCAATATTTATTTAGGAAAATCAAGCGGATGTGTTGGAAACACTAATGATAAAGCTTATCTCTTCCAACTGCTGCTCAGCATGGACACTCTCAAGTATTAAGAATAAGTGGGTATGCTCATATCTCTTCTGCTTTACTGTGGTTATATTTTGATCTTTACACTGAGTATGTTGAATTTCAAGCATTTTGAGTGCATACAAAAACTTTACAAGGTGCACAAACAGTTTGGGTAAGGTTTCTTGCTCTGTCTCCACAGTTATGAGTGTTAGGCTGACCGTTTTTTCCCCTCCAACAGGGTTGCTTTACTGAGAATCTCAACGATTTATGATGGGAAAGCAAGCCTAAAGGGATGTGATGCAAGCTGTACACAAAGTTGTCTATATTGTTTTGTGTAATAGTGTAGGTAAAGAAAAAGGACAGAGAAATGAAAGTAGGAAGTTTCCGTTAGAAAATTTCTGACAAGGAAAAAATAAAACTTTTGTATATTATGAAAAAATCTACATTAGGAGTTTTTTTAAATCAAATTACTGCTCAAGAGATGTGCCAGTTTTACAGACAAAATTCATTATTTTTCCCCAGAAAAGACTGAGGAAAGTCAGCTATATAAGTCTCATGATATTTTTCTTCAAACACACCTTTAAACTTTCTGGAAGGCAATCAGTGAGATATATTGTAACTTATTTTTCCATATCCATGCATCAACGTAAAATTTGGTATTATTATTATTTGGCCCAAAATGTCAAAAGTAAGATGATTTTTGTGACATTGATTCCTGTCATATAGGAACCAACTAAGTCTATCAAATCTACTTTTCACAGGCCACTGATTGGTTATTCTTTAGACTCTGACAAAAGACATGAAAGTAAAAGTTCTGCTAAAATGAAATAAAAAAGTCATGCAAGCATAACCAAGTAGTATCTCTGTGAATAATTATGTTAGGTCTGCACTAGTACAAATGAAGATAATCTTTATATACATTTCTTTTGAAAACATATGCTGTTGTCAAGTAGTGCTTTACTTTTCATCTAATGATATAACTAGCAGAAAGAAAAAAAAAAACAACAACAGGAATACTACTTAAAAATATACTTGGCATGGCAGGATACTATAGACATATCAGTCTGCTATTGAGGAGGTATTAGACATATATTATTCTTTGTATGACATTCAAATTTTAACTCCTACAGCTCTTACAGAGTCTCCAAAAACTTCAGTCAGAGTGTAAAAAGAAAAACAAGGCACTATAAATCAACTTTGTGTCAGTATGTAGTTTACATACAGTGTTGTATATAATGAAGAAGCTTCTTATGAACCAATACCATCATATCTGTATAAACCAGTGATTCTAAACATAAGAACTCAACTGTTCTTTCCAGCTATCACTCAAACTAAGGAAAGATTTTAGCTCCCTCTATGAACTTAACCTCTCCATTAAGTTCCTGGCAGCTGGCATTTTTCAAGCTTGATGCCTACATCTATGTTAAAGACAAACCCACATCCAAATACGATATGCATTAGACTGTTTCTATGTCATGTAGCAGGATAGGAGATTAGTTCAATTAAAAAAAAATAAAAAATCTAGTGTAACACTCATTTGACACTTCCCACTGTTTATTCTAGAACATGTCAGACTTTGCATACACCTGTTTACAAAAAGATGGCTAAGGTCACAAAAAGTGTGTTATTTCCTCGTGTGTTGAAAAAAGAGAGTTGACAGCTGGTTATGTAACCCTTCATATCTAGTCCACCTCTTTATAATTTTACTGGACTATGGGCAGTGCTGTGGTTACAAGTGAGGAATTTCTGCAGTAGTAATAACACGACCTTCCTTCTTTCTCTGTTCAGTCAGTATTTCTCCTCATTATTTCTCCTCATTTAAGAGTTTGTTCCAGTCTAACTGCCCAAGTCAATGGAGAAGAAGTGGCCTACACGAAAGGTGATATCAGCCAAGCGTTAAGTTCTGTTCTGTAAAAATACTTCTGACTATAAGAAGATTTGTACAGAGTGATCAGTGTTGTTCTGTTCACTGACTATGGTGTATCAATTATTTATAACACAGGATAGGAATGTGCATTGTCAAACAAGACTGTTTGGGCAGCCCCTATCAAACAATAAGTCTCATGTACTGGTCAGTACATTTTCTAATGAAGTATAGTAGTACAAGCTGAAAGAAGATTGAACCACTAATACTTTTTGTCCATTTTTTTTAATGCAACAAACAAAGTAATGAAGAGCCAGGTTGCTTTTATTTTTGTTGTTGTTTTGTTGTTGTTGCTTGTGTGTTTGTTTCTTAGTACTCATGCTTTAAAGGCAAGTAACTGTTAGATAATTAAAATGCCTTTAGAAAAAAAGATGGGAAAATTTATATTTTATAGTATGAAAAGAATGAAATCATTAACATAGAATTCATATGAAAATAGTAATAATAGCCTTCTAGTAGACTGTACGAACTTGAAGTTGTAGACCAACTTCATTTTTATTATATTTTAAGTTTTTTTTTCAGTAACATGCTTTTTGGTTAGAATGAAAATACAAAAATCATTTAAGGTTTTTATCTATATATGACTGAGTCATGGATGAAATTCAAGATACAAAGGATTTTGCACACATATTTTCTTTGTGGTGAAACTCTCTTCTCCATATATATCAAATAACATCTTGAAACAGGTAACTCACAAATCTGCCTCTCCAGACATGCCTCTTCTTTAGTTCTGTACTGTGCCCTGCCTTAAAATATGTATGCCAGATGTTAAACCACCAGTTTGAATTCACCATGGCAAAGACCAAGAAGTTTATTTTCACCTCTTACTTGTCTTCATTACTGTTCTTCAGCCTTTTCTCTATCACCTTCTTTTGAAATTGTTTAAAGGAAAATGCTTATGGCAGGACCAAAATAATATCTTGCAGTGTATGAGAAGATCCCAATAAATGCAAATTACTCAGAAACATGGAGTGATTCTGTCTTCCCCCATTTACAGGGAACCATTACATTGGCTTTACACCACATGAGGTTTAAATTATTATTATTATTATTATTATTATTATTATTATTATTATTATTATTATTAATAAAATTCATGAGAAGGGAAGGGAGGAGAGGGGAGGAGAGGGGAGGAGAGGGGAGGAAAGGGGAGGAGAGGGGAGGAGAGGAGAGGAGAGGAGAGGAGAGGAGAGGAGAGGAGAGGAGAGGAGAGGAGAGGAGAGGAGAGGAGAGGAGAGGAGAGGAGAGGAGAGGAGAGGAGAGGAGAGGAGAGGAGAGGAGAGGAGAGGAGAGGAGAGGAGAGGAGAGGAGAGGAGAGGAGAGGAGAGGAGAGGAGAGGAGAGGAGAGGAGAGGAACTAAGCACTTCTCAGATTTCTGTGGGAATTATTTTTCCTTTCTGACAAGGAAAGAAAGGCTTTTCATATAAAAGTTCCAATATGAGACACATCTGGATTACATCATGTATACCTTCTGTGGAACTGGTGAATCTGAAAGCTTACCTTTGTTTTCTGAAACATTTCCAAACAACATTTTTCAGTCTCTGAAACACTCTGGGTAAGGAGATCAATGGTACATTTCAGAGCTGCTTTAAATGCTCACCCTTTGGGGCCTTAAAAAAAAGAGACTTTTTGCCAAATAACCCATATGCTATAGAAAAGGAAGACAACACAGGCTTTCAGATAAGACATAAAGCTGCATTCCTGGATACCAGAGTGAGTCTGCTCCCCTGTCACAAGCCTCCATGAGGTCATTCCTTCAATAAAAATAATAACAGTTAGCTTAATGGAAATCAGGCTTTTACCATTATTCAGAAAATATTTCTGCTGTGTTCTGCATATTGTTAACTAGAATCAACCATAATGGTGGTCAGCCCAGCGTAAAGATGTGTTCAGCAAGAGAACAAGAGATGCTTGGCCCTTTTCACAAGTCTTTTTTTTTTTTTTTCCTTCTATTTGTTTATTTGTGTGTGTGTGTAAATGTACTCATATGAAATTAATTCATGGCTAAATTCAATTCACTTTAACAAAATAAAGAGGCCTGACTCTTTTCATGCTCAGTCAGCTAAACATGAAGTTCCTTCTGAATTAAGTTGCCACACAAGCACAGGAAATAAGGCTAAAATGTCTTTGAAAAAGTAATATTTACCTTGACACAAATTTAAAAAATGGTTTGTTCCTCCCAGGATGGATTAGAAATAATCAGATGCATTTTGACCAGCAGAAAAGTACAAACAACACCATCAAGAAAATTGATTCTGATAAGGCTCTGTTGAAAATATTTACCTTGGACTCTCTAAAAGTCAGGAATGTTCTAATCCAATATAAATACTGGGTTAGTACTAAAATTTCTATCCAATTCAAATGCTGAGCTGACAGAAAAATTTGAGGGGAAAAATAATAAATAAAAAAAAAATCAGTATCTCCTTCATGTGCTTATTGTTCCATTTCTTTGATCTTGAAGACTTTTTTTTTTTTTTTTTTTTTTTTTTGTCCTCATTTTCAATGGACTAAACTTTGGTTTTAATTTTAATTTTATTTTTTTCCTTTTGTAATTGGTTTTTGTTGAAACATTATAATGAATGTGACATTGTGTTTTTGATAACCATTTCTGAAATAAAAATCATCTTCATTACATCAAGAAATCCAACAGTTTCTCCTTTTCTTATTATGATACTTGTAATTCTAAATTCTTATTGTAACATTGATTTTCAATAATTCAGATCTTAAAATAGCAAATGTAATAAATATGTGCTTTCTTACATTCAAAGAAAGCCACAGAGAGGTCTTCAGACCATTATAATTGAAAGATTTTCAGAAATTATTTTAATAAAGATAGTATTGACTGCCATCTACTCAAAATATTTCTAGTTAAAAGTTAGATACTATGATCTTATAATAGACATACAAATTTGAAGATGCTTCTGATCAAACTGTGTTAAATAAGACATTTACAAGCTGTTTCTGCAGACTGTCTTTGGCCATGCCTCATATGATTTGACTTTGTAAAAAATTAATTTGCACAGAAGATGTCCAACAATGTATTCACTGTGCCAAAATACAACTGAACAAAGAGGAAGAAACGAGGACCATAGATGAAATACAAGAGCATGGAGAAGCAGCTGTCACTCAGCAGGCAAGTTCTGAAAGTGGCTCACAATTGTGACAGCAACAAAGACACGTTCTTTCTAATAATTTGCTTTATCCAAATAAGTATTTCTGGTTGTATCTTGAGTCCTGTCACCCTTTTTGACCTACAGACCCTCCTCTACCCCATTTCCTCTAGTTAGTAAAGTATATGTAGAAAAGGCTAAGAGATGTGAGATGTTTCCACACCAACAACCCAGATAACAATCTCTAAATAAAAGAGAGAGAGAAAAAGAGAGAGAAAGAGAGAGAAAGAGAGAGAGAGAGAAAAGGAAGGAAGGAAGGAAGGAAGGAAGGAAGGAAGGAAGGAAGGAAGGAAGACATGAAAACATAAAAGTTCTGACTAAAGTTTACTTATATATTCTCCCTCAGAGGACTATGAACATAGGTCTGAAACTCAGTGCATCTTGCTGTTATGTCAGTGTTGTGTGGGGATAAGTCTGATTAGTCACGTATCAGTCTAGACAATGTTTCTCTCCAGACAAGTTATATTTTCTCACAAACCATTTTTAGCCTGTTTTTAACAATGACACAGTCATCTCACAGTTACCAATTAACACAGTCCCTAATATTTTTCTCCTGAAATAAGACAGATTTCATTGAAGAAATTAGACTATAAAAGTGAATTTCAATGCAGATATCCACAATGAAATATTTATAGATTTATTTATAGATTTTTTCTATTCTGTTAATGTATTTTTATTCAAATAATTATTTTTTTCAGATAAAAGTTTTGAAAAGATCTGACAGTAGTTGCATAGTCATGTCAAAAAGTCTCTGTTATATGGACAAAAATGTTAAACTTCTAAAGTTTTTTAAGTAATCAAAGTTACATGGATTCAATCTTTCTAAGTTCACTGAAATTTCCTATGCTGTGGGCTTGTATTAACCACATATGGTAAATAACATAATGTTGTTGTTGTGTTTTTTTGTCTGTTTGTTTGTTTTTTAATAAATATATATTGGAATAACTAAATCACGTAGCTTTAATTTCTAAAATATGTTATTCTTTCTCTCACATAATGATAAAACTTATGAAATCACAGACATTGAGAAATCAGTGTTATTGTCCCATTTTCTGGGACAATAAAGATAGGATAAAATCCAAAAGAGTTTGTGTTTGAGTTTTATTTAATTTCATAAATTCTACACTTAGAAGTAGCAAAAGATACTGCATGAATGACAGGAATGACACTACGTAGTTTTTCTGGAAGCGATTATATCTCTGGAAATCAATACTTCTGTTTATTATTTAACTCACTTTTTATTCTACACTGTGGAAGATATAATATGACTTCTCAAATAGCACTTTGGTTTTGTTTTTTGATGTGCTTTTTTGTTTGTTTGTTTGCATGATTTGTCATGTTGTTGTTTCTTTTGGTGTTGCTTGTTTGTTTGTTTTTAACATGTTATTCAGACGGGTGTGTTTGATTCTGCAGTATAGTTTTAAAACAGATAATAGTAGCATCTTAGTGGTGATGATCTTGGTACTAGATTGTTCCTATTCTAACACAGGAAGCCGGGGAAAGGGAATTTCATTTATGCTGGCCATTACAGCTTTAACCTTCCTTGCTAATTTGCCAACAAGAGGGTCACATCTAATCTCTCATGACAAGTCCTAATGAATATTTTTCTAGTTCTTCTGGGAACTGAACTGAGGTTGCTGGTGAAATTCTGTTGTACTTGAGCTCAGTAACAGAAAGCTGTATGCCAGAATTTTATCCCTTTCAATGTAGTTTGCAACTATCAGTCACATATAACAGTCATTCTAAATTATCTTGGAGCAAGAGGCAGTAGGTTAGCAGTAGTGTGTGTTTTGCAGTAAAATTTTTCTGCTGAAGAGGGATGTTTACTCATTTAAAATCCAGCTGAAGGTGACAGTTTAAATATTTGTCAAAAATGCAAAGATACAGTTTCAGTAATAAATTATACTGAACTTAAATGAATCCTGTCTTACATTATTTTTCTGTTGTTGTGGCCCAATATTTTTAAGGCATTTAAGAGATACCTATCCACTTCACCACATTGTACCACAAAGGCTGTTACTTCTGAAGCCAATGAATTACTGGCTTTTCCAGAAGAGATAACTAAATATTTTAGTTCTTGGAGCTCTATTTATCTACAGATTCACAACAACCTGTTTTCTCACCTGTGTTTCAGGGAGGGAGGGAAGGGAAGGGAAGGGAAGGGAAGGGAAGGGAAGGGAAGGGAAGGGAAGGGAAGGGAAGGGAAGGGAAGGGAAGGGAAGGGAAGGGAAGGGAAGGGAAGGGAAGGGAAGGGAAGGGAAGGGAAGGGAAGGGAAGGGAAGGGAAGGGAAGGGAAGGGAAGGGAAGGGAAGGGAAGGGAAGGGAAGGGAAGGGAAGGGATGTGTTATCACATGCCTTGGTCTCAGCACTGTTGAAATCTGTAGCTATGAAACCTGAATTATTAATATTCTCCCCAGAAAATAGCATAATCAAAAGTAGAGAGGTCAGTACCTGTTCAGTGATTTTTCCCAGGCTATACTGAAAGGAGCAATAGTTTTCCCTTTTTCCCTGATATGAGACTAAGTGGTTTGCAGCAGTTCTCTTTCCAAATTGACTTTTCAGTCAAAAGGGATTCTCCACATCCTAATTTTTTAATGTGCCATGAGTTTTCAGAACACAGAGTTGAGCAAAATGGAATGAACATTTTTTTAAAAGAAGATACAGGATCCTGATCTGTAAGGCAAAGGAATACAACAAAGAGGAGAAGATGGCTAAATGGAAAAAATATATATATAAATAAAATAAAATAAAATAAAATAAAATAAAATAAAATAATAAAATAAAATAAAATAAAATAAAATAAAATAAAATAAAATAAAATAAAATAAAATAAAATAAAATAAAAGGAGGTTTTGGAATTCTGAGGGGAATTGGGATGGACTTAATCCAGACAAGTTAAAAAATGAGGGTATAACTTAAAAAGGATGAAACAGAAAACAAGGAGAGAGTCCATGAATAGATTTTGAAGTAAATACAATTAAGCATGTGTAATAAATTTCCAACAGCATAAATATTTTCAGCAGACAACTTGGTTAAGTGTTTAAAAATCTTTATTTTAAAAAATATGAAGAAAATATGAAGAAATGGAGAGGGAAAAATACACATGATCTCCACTTTCCATAGTTGTTTTTTTGTGTGTGTGTAGTGTTCACACGCACATTAAAGATATTTTTGTATCCATTGCTCCATGCTTTTCTTATATATACAGTTAAGCTATTATAGAGCTCTGTAACATAAAATGCTTGAATTATTATTTCTATATAAAATCTGAAATGAACAATAATACCCTAAATTTTGCAGTTACATTCTTTATTGCTGCTGCAATAAAGCAAAACTGAGAGAAGAATCTTGTGCCATTGCTGTTCTACCCTACACATTTAGAGTGGTATCACCTCTAGGAGCTGATTTGTGCTGGTCAGCCACTTGGGCTATGCTGGCTTGAAGTGCATGTCTATGTTCATGCTTGGACTGGGGTCTAAGTGCATGCAGCAGATGATGCTGAGTAAACATTTTGTTTTCATAGCTAGCACTTTAAAATGAGCTATAGATGTTGGCTGAAAAAGTGAAGGGGAACAGATTTACTAGGCATTTGGGGAGCTCTAGGTTTTCAGTTAACATTGGCTGCTACAGTGTCAATACATGCCACTGTGGGTACAGTCAGGAAATACTTTCTTCCCTTACAAATCATGTCTGTACTTATACGAGGGCAAGACCATTCTATTCTACATCCTTTCCTGGAACCAACAGTGGTTAAGCAGGTGAGAGCATTGTTATACCATGCTAAAGAATATTGTCTCCTGCATTTTGTTTTGTTTTGCTTTCTGTATTGTCTGAAGTTTACAAGGCTTATCCTTCCTCCATGACTTTCCTTAAGGGGAAGTCTTTAAGGCCTGATTCATATCTTTTGGGGTTGTATTTGTACAGCCCCAGCACACTGGTCTATGTTAATGACCAGAAGAAACAGCAGTAATGTAAATAATAACATCCAGTATGGGGAAAATTCATAAGCCCATAATAACCACTAGATAGTACATCCAGTGACTATCACTGTCTTTCATGGCACCTAAAACTCTTCATAAATCCTAGTAGCACCCTGGGCTGTAATTTGGACCCAGTGCCATATTTAATTTGTAGCTTCTCAGTAGGATGTTTTATTGGATATCAGCCTTTTGGATAAAAATCTTATGGCTCTTTACTGAGAAAGAAAGAGACAAAGCCATTTGCTACCTATCCCACACAACTTATCTAGAAAACATACCTCCCTTTCATCCTTGCCACTTCTCACTACATGCTCCAAATTTTGCAGCTGCCTGAGCACATCTTGCAGCATGGTGGGCAGGTCAAAGGGAAAAACAGTTTCCATTGCTTACCCCAGAGGTAGAGCTGAGCAGGTTGCCCCTGCCTCCGGCAGGGCTTGGCATGAGATTGGGAATAGAAGGCATGCATTGGGATGGGGCAAGAGAACAGAGGGGAAACAACAATATGACAGTAGGTAAAGGCACAGAGGTTGAAGGGGGCAGGGGGTGAAATTGCCAATATTAAAAGAATCGAGATGCAAAGTCTAACGGAAAGAGATCAAAGTGAGGATGTTTTTCTCATATAAAAGAAAATAGGTTTAACAAGTCAGGGAAAGCTCCATTTGATGTGATAGTGAAAGCCTGGTTGTAATTACAGATGTAATATCTTATCTCTGTTTTCCACACCCCAGATTGAGATGTCTCATGGCTAGGATGCCATAAAACTAGCCTAAAAAAAGTCCCCTATCTCCAGTTAAATATTGTTTATGCTTCATCAGAAATACTCTGGGATAAGAAAAATAATTGTCAGTGCACACTTCAAGAAAACCAGAGCAGTAACCAGGAGTTCAAATTTTTTTGTTTGTTTGTTTTGTGTTTTCTTTTGTTTTTCCTTGTAGATGAGTGGATGTTCTCCCAACTCACGCCAGCAAGAGGAGAATAAAGCCAAGACTAGAACTGAAATCTCTCTCCTTCCACTTCAAGAAACTTATTTTTATTACATTGCAAGGTCATTTGGTCCATGGATGTTTGACGGGAAGGAGTACAAACTTTTGGTGAGAAATTTTAATACGCATACAAACATTTTATGTAGAGGGGTAGTAGGTCTATTTGCCTTTAGCTGTTGGATGAGCTAGACAACTTATGCACAAAATTCAAAAGTTTCTTCATGAGAAGTGCAGACAACAAATTCATTTGTAATGCATCTAATAAAAGTAATATTTTTATTACTTGAAGTAATAATTGCTCAAGTGTACTCATACTCTTAATAAGTTCTTTATAATTTATGACTGTGGATGACTAATTCTATTTCCATTATTAGCAGAGATCGTGTATCTGTGGTGAATCATGTATTGAAATTGTTACAAGATGACAAACTAGTGAAAAAAAAATCTTTTGATTGATTTCACTTCAGAATTTCACCTGTGTTTATTGGAACTGTATGTTGGAACTGAAATGGGACAGTGCTGGGTAATCACTGAGGCAAGGTATAAGCATGGAAAAACAAGGTGAATGGAAAAAAAACACTATTGGGACCTTGAAGAGTAAAGACAAAGTACAGAATGAGAGCACATTCTCTTTGGGATTTCTGCAGTAGGGTTAGGAATTAAGAAGATTAAGAACATACAAGCTCTGATGTCATGTGATGATCCTACCTGAAGAAAGGATAGAAAAGAAAACAGACTCTTCCCAGAAATGTGCATTAAAAACATAAGGAGCAATAGTCCCAAGCTATAGTTGAGAAATTCAGATCAGATGTAAGGAAATAATTTTTTCACAGTATGAGCCGTTCAGATCTGAAGTAGAGGTCCAGTGAGGTGGTGAAATCTTCAACTTTTCTTTGAAACTTGTCAATATGATCTAACTTCAGAACTGTCCAAGTATAGATAGAGGCTAGCTTCTATGTATAGGGGCTTTCAGGGGCTCCTTCCAACCAAAATCTTCCTGTGAATGGGGGAATGCAATGGATGGATGAATAGAGAAATCACATATGCTTTGTAAGTATGGTAGTAATAACATATAGAATGTAAATGAGGGGGCATTTTTTTCTGTCTGCAAAATAATTTAACTTCTCCATATAAAACCAATTCCCTCTGTGTAGGGAAACACTTCCTTCACTTCTTAACTGAGTGGTTTGTGCAACCCATTCACTTGCTAAGGTATATGAGCATAAAACCAAAGTTCTACCCTGATTTTCTACTTCCTATTCTGTAAATCCCATAACTTGACCCATACTGTCCCATAACTTCAGTTCTGTAAGGCTCTAGATCTTCCAAGTTAGAGGAAAGAGCTTGTAGTAAGTCAGAGCATGGATGCTCTTGCAAAAGATACGTTTGGCATTCAGGTGGTATGGCAGAAGTATTACAAAAAAAAAAAAAAAAAAAAAAAAAAAAAAGATAAAAGCATTGGTTAGATTGTTGTTTTTTTTTTAGAAACTCAAGCTATATATATGTAAAAGTAGTCCTTACAGCTTTTTAATCAGGAAAATAATTGTTAGTTTTTCTATTGAAAAATAGAACTATATTTCTTCTAGATTTTCTTACAATTAGCTATCTAAAACATTAAGAGATTAATGCCTAAGAGTAAGAGATTACCTGTGTGAATAGGAAAAAATCCTATGAAAAAATGTTTTATGGATCATTCTTTCAGGTATCTAGTATTATTGGATCACATTTTAACATATTATCTTTACTTTCAATGTTAAATTAATTCTCATACATAAAGCAGAACTTTGGCTCTTTCTTCCTCCCATCCCCCTACCCCTTCTCTTTTTTTCCTAGGCTTTTCTCTTCGAAGCATCTTAATTTTATAACCTTTCATTGTTAGAAGCCAATGATGACTTTAAGAAAGAACACACTCTGGCTCCCAAGTTTTAAACTAAACAATGTTAAGAATTCTCCAGTGAAGCAACATTACTACTATACTATCATAATAAAAGTTTTTCATTCTCAGTGAGTCTTCAATGAACATTGCTGAAGACAAAAGGAAAAACAGCCTGGACATCATAAACAATGACAGTAATAAAAAGAAATTTTGGAAAGAGTTATTCCAAAATATCCTACAATATCCATTTCAGAAGTGATTATATATGGTAGCATAGATGAGGTGCAAGGAAACAAACATTTTTAAAATATTTGGAAGAATTGTGTTTCATATGTGACTTTTTTCCTAAGAGAACTTTTGGAAAAAGAATGTAAAAACATTCTAGTGACATTTGCAGTGTCTTTCAGTTCAGAAAGATTAATTCAGTCTTCTTTCCACAGTGATTTATTAATTTAATGAAACACTGTTGAATTAAGGAAGCATTCCAGGTCATTATTGTTTTGTACAATACGCTATTATTGAGAGGAAAAACTCATTTTAGTAAATAACATTTTAAACTTCAAACAATTATACACAGCTTTGAAAATTACAACAGGATTAGAAATGAACATAGAGGCAAGCCATAAAATAATATTTATAAGCTTTAAATAAAATATTAGTTCAATAGATATTTAAAGTTAACTGTCATTGAATAATTAGAATTAATCTGTGATGCAGGTCATAGATTTTGAGATTATACTGTTATGATTTTATATGATTTTATTACTATTTTATGCATGGTCTGAGAGAAAATGTATGTCAAGAAATAACATTTGATGATACTGGTATAAAAAGTCCACATCTAAATGGCCAGCATGAGACTCTTCAGCTCTATACTTCTGGTAGATTGTTAGACAGGGAAAGGTACCAAACGATTTGATTAGATGAGATTAAATACATTGATCTGTGCTATCAGTAATTTAAGGTTTCAGTAATATTAGTGTGTACATAGCAAATTATCATGACTTGGTGTATCACTCTTTCCTCTTTAGTTCCCTGTGCAGCACAAAACCTCGTGTTACAGATTCAGATCCCGAAAGTGTATATGACTAAGATGAATTTTTATATAAATATGTGTATAAGATGAATCGCTATATGAAAACATAAACACAATTGTATATCACAAAGAAAAGTGCATGCTAGATTGGGATACAGCTGGATTCATAGACATACAAAGGCAACATTCTCCCTCAACTCATGACATTCACAGTACTTAAGTAATTTAATGCAGGTGCAAAATACTCACTTAAAAGCACTCCCTTGAAAAACTGTGGTTGTTGAATGCATCTGAAGATCTGGGCTGCCAGACTCGTCAACACCTACACAAAACTAATTATTCAAATTTTTATGATGTTCAGATGTAACATACAGATCTGGCATTATTTAAACAGTTAACTGTTCTTGCAAAGCCAAAGAATCTCAGTCCAGGAAAAATATGTGGTGAAGGTCCAAGTCCAGAACCATTGTTCTGTAGGGACAATTAGGAGATTGTAATTTATTGTCCCAAACTGAAGCACTGATTAGGCTCTAGCTGAGGTCACTAACAATTCACTGTTGACTTCAGTGGGTGCAAGGACTAAACCCAAGTTACTATATGTATGTCTGTAAAATAAGGCATGCCTTGATTTTTGTCCATATTCTAAATTGATGATTTCACCCTTATGGAATAGTTAATTTGAAAGAGCAGCCTCCTTGTGAATTTTCTCTTTCAAGAAATGAACTCCATATAAAAGCATATTATGGATTAATTTATGTTCAATGGGTTTTCCATTGTATTATGACTGATTACACTGAAAATGTATTAAAATTAATAAGATATATGGCTTTAGAAGAAATACACAGTTACAAACTTTTTTAAGGTTGGCAAGGAGAAATCATTAATAATTTCAGAATTGAGCTGTTAAACAGAATTCTAGTTAATTCTGCCAGCTTTCAAGAATTTACACTTAATCTGTCTTCCTTTTTTGACTTCTACCTTTGGCAAAACCATTACATTTCAGCCAGTGACCATTTCCACAAATGTTTAAAGTTACATTTAAGGGTGGTAGAGAGATGAAAGCAAGCAGTGTTTCCAAATTACAAACTTACTAATTTTTGTGAAAAATAAAGGAAGATACCTGAAAAATATTTCCATTTCTTACTGAACCTATATACATACTGGCTTTGAACTTCACAGTTACAGTAATGCAAGCACAAGGCATTTGAGATTTCTGGCCCTGTATTCTCCCATAGCACTATGTTTTGTTAGTAGAAAGCCAGTGCTGTTCTTTACGTGTTCATAAACTGGGATAGATATCTGTCACAAATCTTATCTTGTAGGTTTTCCCGTCACCAGATAAGAGACATCCATTCTGGTAAATATGTACAGGCCAACACGCAAATATGCTGAAATTAAAGGCTCTTGAAAGACATTGGTCCTCACTGTGCCCAGATCTCATTTTTCTCACCTTATGTTTACTTAACTGAACTTTGCATAATGCATGTGTGATCTGATTCATTTTTTTCTTCTCTTCTGAGAAACTCTCAAAAATAAGCAGTCATTCTAAAAGAAACTGTGTAGAAAGTATTATTTTCCACCAAAATAATGGATAATAGAATAATTCTTCAGAACTAATGCACGTAGATAGAGGGATGTAATTCTAGATCCCTAAACAAAAGGTAATAAAAAGTTATAAACTCTTGTCTGATAAGTACCAAAATCAATTGGTAGAGTTGGACATTCAGATAACATTAAAAAGCCAGCTATAAAGGTTATTTTTTTGTTATTCTCTAGAAATTATTTTCCAAGCTTTTGTGCTTCCTTCATCAAAAACAGATAAATAAACAAAGGAATAAAAGAAATGGAGAAGGCGAGAGAGAGAGATTCTGAAGTTCAGCAGTTTTTTCACTACATTGATCGAATCTGAGAAAGTGTAAAATTCCGGGTACCTGCTGAACAGAAAATCATAGTCAAAAACCTTAAATATTACTCATTTACTTAAAGACATTAATGTGAATCTCCAGAAATATTTTCTAGTTTACACATATTATAAATCTCCTTTGCATTAGGCTGTTTGTGGTAGTTGACTTGAAGCCTTGAATGGGTGTTCACTCCATCTGAAATTAAGGTTTTCTAAGTTTCTATGGGCCAAATGGAAAAGCTATTAGGGGAGTTGAAGCTCTGCCATATCAGCTGATGTAAAAGAGGCAGTATATGTAATATATGTGTATGCTGTATTGGCTGATTCCTTGTTTTTGCTGTTGCCCTAGTCACTGCCATAGCAATCTTCTAACCATTTTAAACAAAAAGCTGTAGTCAACCCCACCCTTATCAAGTCTCTAAAACAAATCTTTGTTGATTATAGTACTTTTGAAAGCACGCTGACAGTTGCTCAGATAGCATCTTTGTGGTTAACAACTTTTCAACATATTGCATTCTTTCACAACCTATATGCGACAAGTGAACAAATGATACAGATGGTTGCCCAGGCAGAAGAAATTAAACTCTACAACCAATTCCAGCCTCACCCCATCTCCTCACACCACTCTTTTGTTCGATGTGATGTTATCTTGAAGCCGACTTTTTTTTTTTTTTTTTAGTGAACACGTTTCGTTACTCAACAGTATCTGCAGAACCTTGCTAAAGAAGGAAACAATTAGTGTGCTTTCCCAAGACTACATTTGCAATACAAAGTAGTACTGAAGTCTTGAATTCATTCCTCAGTTGATAAGTCTGCGTCATATATATATATATACACACACATATACTCACACATATAGTTAACATTTTAATAATCCAATAATACCATATTGATATGTAAAAACAGAATAGCTTATGATTTGGACTCACTCCTGTTCAGTGATGAATTTGCTGTGATTTCTAATGCGAGTGATTGAATTGATTCTAACTGTCAGTGCTACTTCTTATCCCGTGCCAACCAATGGATAAATAAAAGCTTACGTGACTGGACATGACCCATTGGCTGCTATCTCCTTAATTCAATCTAATGAATTTCAGTAAACACAGGGAAAACAACAACAAAACTTTTAAAGCATGTCATTATCTCTAAAGTATATTAAATATTGATTGTTTCGTATTTCCATGTGAGAAATAATTTTCAAATCCATTTATGCATGTAGTTTGAGTAGGCTGTTGCTTGGTCTGGATGTAAATTCAGTTTGTAAATGTAAAGTAGTTTTTACTTGCAGTAATGGTAATTTCTTGGGCAAATGTGACCATGGAACTGAATATATTTGAATACTCAGTATATATTTTAAATTCTTGTGATAGGTTTATGACTTCCTTTTACTTTAAAGGTTATTTTCTTTTAAACCATGGAAGCAATCAAAAGCTATTCAGGACATTTCAAATCAGTCAAGTTTTGTTTAAAGATTACAACAGGAAAACATTCTAGAGAAAGTAACATTTTATAAATTCTCCACTTATATTATTCCTGATAATAATACTAAGGTTAAATTCACAATCTCTACACTGTTTTTATTGTGTACGTCTCTAATATAGGAACATAGAAGTGGAAAAGACTGACAGAGTCAGTGAACTCATTCCTTTGTTATTGCTGGAAATCATGTATCTCTAGTAAACCTACAGCATTTTAAACTATTATTTCAATGCTGTGGGAGTTTACTCAAAATTTTAGTTTCACAATTCTAAACAAAAGCAATTGGCAATTAAGTTTTTCACTGTAATCACAGCAATGAAAGTTTCTAGTGCCAGTTAAAAGAATTGCTCCAAATGGATAGGGATGAAGTGCCTCTAAAGCCAATTACCAAGAGAACAACGCATAGCAGAATTGCTGTGAATGCTCTGGAACCAATATCTAAATATACACTTCTTGGTACTCCTGATAACACTGCAAAGAATTAACCCTAGGTTAATGATTACTCACAAGCATATCTTGGATAATCATTGTGTTACATTTTAATATAAATTAAACAACTGCATGCAAATGAAAATAAAAGTGATTTTTAAACTATTATTTATTTATTTATGTATTTATTTCAATTTATTGGTTGTAGTTTTACACACCTTTTCAGAGCTCTGGTGGAGAAAGTAGGAAAGAAGATTTCAGCCAGAGGTCTGAAAGGGACTCAAATTACGTTTTGCAACCAGTTACAAATGTTACCTTATTTACACACAGAGACATAAAAGCAAGGAAAACTTTGCAATCTAGTCAATCTAGACCCAGATATTTCCAGGTTGCTAATTCAGCATGTCAAATAATACAGAAAGGAACCTTAGAAGCTGGAAACTGGAACAAGAAATATACTGCTGTGCTTTGTTTAGGTTGAAAGTGTTAAAAATATGATCATTTTCCAGGAGCTGGAGGTTGCAGTTTTAGATACTTCTCTTCCAGAAGGAATGTCAGGAGTTTGTAAATTAGTGTGACCATTTGTATTGACAATTACATTGTATTCCAGATAGACATGATACTTGCCACATAAGCATCCTGGTCCATATTGTCTCCCTAGACACGTTCTGATAATATAAACAGCTACCACTCATAGTGATGGTGATGTGTAAATGGAGGACTTCATTAAAGAAACAAATACAAATCCTTCTCTATTGCAGAGAAGTGCATGGCCATGAAGCCCATGCAGAAGTGAGGACCTTTGGTCATCCCACTGGTCTTTCTCAAACTCTTCCAGCTCTCCTGCCATTTCTGAATGGGCAAACAAAAGTACAGAAAATACACAGCATAAGTATCTCTTTCAATATATAAAGGGGAATAGTGTATTATATGTTGTGTCTTGTTGACCGTTCATCCTAGGTGGAGCAGATGGATTTTAGAAATCTGTAGATAAGGTTAGTTACCTCTGACCTTAGTTCTTTACAGAGTCTTTACTTTAAAATCTGTATGTTTTTCTGTAAACATTTCCTTCATAAAATTATGATATACAATAATGCAGGCCTGTAGGATATTTCTGGTTAGATCATAAATCCTATGAAAAACAGTTTACTTTAACTAAAGGTAAGGTTTTATATGACGTTCCCACTTGGTATAGTCAATTTATCAAATTTCATTTTCATGCATGCACTGGAGTTATTTTAAAGGAAGAAGTAGATTATGAAGAATATAAGCTTCTCTCTGCTGCCCATGGAGATTTAAATCTTTTCCTTTTTTTTCTTCCTTCTCTCTTTTTTTTTTTTTTTTTTTTTTTTTTTTTTTATCTTTTAAACCCAAGTCTGTTCAGAAGATCTGGTACTTGAAGCTAATATATGTCTTAATGTCTTAAACAAGGAAGAAAAGCAGGAGCAGCATTCATTTGTAGTCTCGACTTTTTGATATTTCAAACCCTATTTACTGTCTAAATTCTGGACATCAGCTTAATTCACACTGAGCTTCTCCTTAATAAAAATGATTGGGTTCCCAAATAACACTAATGTTTCAATAAATAAAGTATCATTTAAGCTTACCTGTTTGGCCAGTGAAAACGAGGAAGATATTCTTTGTTTCAAAGAAAAGTGTTTTTATACATTATCTTTAGTTAAAGTGCTTGAATGAAGAAATTCAAGTATTTGTATGCATTAACTAATAACAACCTTTAGCAGGTTCAGATTACTCTGTGCTTGGATTTTTGTTTTAGAGTAATCCATTTACCAGTTTCTTTGATAATGTGAGTTACACTGCAAATATACTACATTTTGCATTACTGCATTTTTTACAGACTTAGTTCAAATCACTATTTTTGCATTGTTCCCTTCCAAAATAAATACAATGATACCAACATTTTGTGGGAGTGTGTTGTTATCACCGTCAATGGTAAGCAAAATAGTTCAACCTTTCAGTTGATACAAATTAGCTCCAATTTTTAGGAGCGTCACTCTTTTCTTTGTTCAGATGTTAATACTGTCTCTGATTCAACCCAAAATATAAAGTCATATTATACAAAGTTAAACTTCAGTCCAATTTCTCAATACTGGAGCTATCACACAAGCTTTGGATAAGCTTAAACTGACCATTCTTCAAAACAGAGCCACAAAGCCCATTGAGGTCTTATCAAGTTGCAACACTTAAACTAACCCGGATACACAAATCACTGTAGCTATTGCTACAGGAACACTTGAAACTGAAACACAGATTTAAAATATTGAACAAAGCTAACCTTTTAGCATATGATTTAATCCTTTTCTAACCACCGTAATCCTAAAACATCTGCTTTACACCAACACAACAATAATATAGATGCATAATTATTCTTCTTAATCTGGTTGTCTGAAGATCTGATTCATTCAGAGGAGCTTTGGATAAACATTTAAAGAGTTGTGCCCTGAGTGAAATTAAACTGGAATTCTATGCCATTTGGCACACACCCATCTGTATTGGAAACTTCTGGAATAGTTTCATTTAACTTGAGAAAACAGGTAAAAGGTGGCATTACTTTCATTTTTAGAAATTTCTTCCTTGAAAGTAAGAAGCCATGTAAATAAACATGACTTCATGTTTGTGTCCAAATAAATAAATAAATAGAAAATAAGGTTAGATTACATTTCTTTTAATTGATTTTAATTTGTTTGGGTAGATGCCACGCATACAGTGTACAATAGCCCTGACAATGGCTCTCACATGAAGAATTTTAGAAGTTTTAACTAATATTAATGCCACTCTGTGTCTATGTCTCCATGACCTTTCGTCAAAAGACTTATTTTCTTTCCATGTACACTCCCAGAAGGTTGAATATCATCCAGATGTGATTTTGTGATTTGAAAGTTAGATTGTTTCATTACGGATTGTGTTATGTGTGAGTAAGACTATAAGCCCTGCTGAAAACACAGCACCACATTAACAAACTTGCACAGCTTTTGAATCAAGGCTGACTAGTGTTATTTTTGTCACTTAAATACTGTGGGGCTGTGTCATATCTTATGAATAAAATGGTGATATTCGTGCCAGTGCACTCCTTTTGGCAGGAAAGTTCTATGAAAAAAATCTTTCGGTGCTGCTTGAACAAATACAGTAGCATATTACTGGTCTGATCAGTAGGAAAATATATCAGAAAGGACAGAGAACACTCTAAAAATTATGCCTAGACTACAGACATACAGATGCACATGCACATGGATGTACTCATAAATACTGTACAGAAGTACATTTCTTTCCTGCAAATATAAATAAAATTGTGAATATAAGGAGCATTAAAGTGAGAATTTAGCAAAGGTGCAAAAATTAAGGATTGAGATTTAGTGTTGCTTTTGTGAATTTAGGCTCCAGTCCAGTTAAACACTTAAGCATATGCAGAACATCATATATGTGAGAGACATTAATACTTACTGCTTGAAGTTATGCATGTGTTTAAGTGCTTAGCTGGATTTGGGCCTTATTGCAGTTTAGCTTTAGCATGCCTTTTGTTTGTTGTTCAATTACCTTTACATTGCCTTTTGGAGTAGTATTATTAGGAACGGTATTATGTAATCATTTTAATATACTACATTTATTCTGCAAAATATAATTATAGATGTTATTTCCCATGTACCTATTTAGAAATAGAGATAGATTCAGAACTTTTCTGTGGGTACACAACCATCCCAGAATCATATCTGAAAAATAATTCAGATCATTCACTTCATATTGCCTACTCTAACTACTACTCTGTGATGCCTTTCATTCCTGTGAAACCTTTAAACAGGTTCAAAATTACATCCCAAATTTGGCAAGCAACATTGAATCTGAGGCCATGTCAAGGTCTGAAAATTCTTGGTCAACTATTAAAAATATATTTCCACTTCTGCTTTTCCTGGTTTTAAGTTGGAACTAGAAGTGGAACTCCTGAAATTACATCAGAGCAAGTGCCAAGTGCTTTATGAATATCACTTTTTAAAGGCAGGAGGCAGTTCCTATTGTGATTTGTCAACAGTTCTAAATAATACTTGTTGACAGGTTGTAAAAGCATGACACAACGTGAGGAGGCTGTGCAGGGGGGCAAAGGATAGGTTTTAGGGCACTTTACCGGGCTGCTCTGAGTCACTCTACTGACTCAGTGCAGTTGGGAGGGCTGTGAAGTGTGACTGCGTTAGGCCCCAAGTGCTTTTACTGCAGCCTTCAGGAGAGCAGACATTTGCACCACCTGAGGATTTACTTGCTCTGAAACTGTCTTGGTGTAGCTGGAATCAGGTTTCTGCAACAGTTGCTCACCAAAAATGAGCCACAGGTTGACCATAAGTGTGTAACACAGCTTTTCTTTAAGTTCTATAGATTATGCGTGCTCCACATTGAACTTTGATGAGCAGAATTCCTATATTTTCAAAATATCCAGGAAGAATGTAAAGGATTATAGCATTTAAGAATGAAAGAGCAGGGAACAATCCTGCCCACCCACACTCTGGGGTAGTTACAGGGTTGGATCTCAATGCAGACCATGGAAATAAATACTTCAATCAAGCACATAAATGAAATGTTTGAAATGGCTCCTGCTCACTGTCTTTCAGGCATTCAAAATCTATTCTGAGGATGGCTAAAATGCTTGGCAGAAGAACCATAGGTGGTGTGGTTCTTGGCAGGGGTGGATAGGTGGGGGACACCAGAAACCATGAAACCATCACTATCATATGAAATTAGAGACCACTGCAAACTCTGCCACTATTTTCTGCAGCGTGTATGAAATATGCTTTCTCTCACATATTTGTATAGCAAGTTGAATATATTGAGGGAGCTCATCCGCACTGTGCTGTGGGAAACCCTCAGCCACAGCTGACACCACTTTCCTTGATGACTTCTCAAGCTTCTCTCACCCTTGGTCTTCCTGGGGTTGTGTTGCAGTCTTGCTCCTGTTTGTTCCTGACCTGAACCTGCTGGCTATCTTCCTGACCTCACCTTGGCCCTGTTTCATCACCTGTTTTACCAAACTTGCACGGTGACCTGGGCTTTTGCCTGATACTTGTTATCATCACACAATGTTCCTCTGAAAAAGATATTTCCCCAAACAGACTGAGCTGGAGGAGCTAAAGTACATGGTTTCTGAAGCCAGAGCTGGTTCCCAAACTGCTTGTCTTAATCAGCTTAAAACAAGTCATTCCACCCTGCTGTTTAAGCTATGCTTTCAATCACCTGTTCTGACCCCTCCTCTGGGAGCTACATTTTTTGTCTCTAATGTGTGTCAGCACACTCTTTGGTTGTTTCTGCAACATCTCTGTGTCCACTCAATCTTAAACCTGGAAACCACTTTTTTTTGTGGGGGTAAATGAAAGAGAGGGCAATATCTACCATCTTATTGCATCTCACAGCCCTTGGGTGCCCCATCCTTCTCCAATGCTAGGTGATAGACAAAGAACAGTGCAGCGTTGTAAAGGTGATATCTGTGTTGCTTACCACATCTGGAAGGTGGTGATCTACCAGGATCACGAGGACTGTAAAGAGAAAAGGAGGAAAGAGTTCTGACGGATACATTGCAATTCCTAGGCCAACCGGTTTCAAACATCTGGAAATTCAGTAAGAGCAGATTTTCTTGTGGTATTTCTTCAGCTCAAGTTGGAGTGCTGTCTGGAAATGGGAAAGTAATAAAGCTTATGCAAACATTCCAGTAATACAAAGAGAGGTTTGGTTCAAGAGTGGTAATGAAAGGGGCATGTATTTGGGCTCTTATTTTATTCAGGTTGTCTTTCTCTTTTTTTACCATTTGAGTGTTAATCGACATATGTTTATTTGTCTGGTAAGAGTTTAAATAGTGATCACCTATTTTTTTTCATAGCAGCTGCTCTTTAAACAATGGGAGATGATAGCGAATTTTGTGTAATGTTAGAATTAGATATATCTGAGCCAGTGATCTAGGCATGAAAAATATTCAGTCCCTTTACCAGACAAGTAAGACATTTAGTCTCTTAGGTCTGTGTACTATAGTCTTTTCCTGACTTCAAAGATCACTGATAGTTATCTGTTTACTCAACAAAAATTAGCAAATGATTCTTTCGGATGCTTACAGTGGATCTGGCACTGGTGCATTGTATCTAAATTTACTGTATGGGACAATAAATCCAGAAACTGTTTTTGGTATGAACTTCAAGGCATACCACAGTGCACCTGAATATGATGTATCAAGTCAAAACCAAGCAGGGAATCTCTCCTGGCAGGGTCCAGAAACATATGTTTTTCTTCTAAGTGACATCCTGCATCATGGGCCAGAGGACAGCATTTTTGTGATTAATTAATTAAAAATGCAGGCCTTTTCTTGATGCATTTGGTTTATTGTCCAAGTTCAAGGTGTGATATTTATTGGCTTTGACGTCTGTGTTATTTCAAATCTTGGAGCAAACTACATTCTCGACATTAAAATATTTCAAAACCATGGCTATAAATCAAAGTAAATGACAGTTCAGAAATAGGCGCAGATGAAATAGGTGTGTCGTTCTATCTTAGGCACAGCCCTTCATTATTTCCTTTCCATTGTAGCTGGCCAACTTGCTAATTTAATTACTTTTTTTTTTTTTTCCCCTCTCCCCAAAGAGTAAAATCTATCAAAAAAACAAGGTTGGTCAAAGGACCCCTCTCCAAAGCTAAGAGACTGAGTGGGTTTCTTTTACAAAGGAAAAGTGACAGCTTAGTTGTAGGGCTCATGGTAGATTGGTGGGGGCCAAAGCAAAGGCTTAAATGTTGACCTCCCACCTACATATGCATGCTTCTAGCTAAGTTAGCCTAAGGTGTCTCCTCTCTCCCCCGTAGTCAGAATTAATGTTGATCTGTTTTAATGCTTAACACATTAAAAGGCACATCAAAACATATCATTTCTTGAAACTAAATAATGTCCATTTTTATCAGGTCAGAAATGAGTGAGTATGGTTTCAGTCTGTTTTATGTGCAATGAATTAATAAGCCTGAGCCTGTCCATATATGGTAAGTCTAAAGAAGATAAAGAAAGGCTAAAGAAAAAAATAGTTAAATTCAAACCACCATAAAGTTGCATATTTTTTTTGGATGAATCATATTTCCACTTCTGAGGTTTGAAAATACATATTCATTCAGTGTTCAGTTTATTGCTCCTTAGCCTCTATGGAAATGGTTCTCCTTTAAAGCCACTGGATAGATAGATGCATATTACTCTTTCAATTTTTAAGCTGCTTTGTATTCAGACATAAAGATCTCCATTCTTGTGAGACTTGTGTTCTTGTATGGAAATACAAGAGAATTTCAAGGACATTTTTCTACAGCACCTAAGGCAATACTTTCTAGGTTATTATCAGCTATCAGGAGGCAGCTCTTGATATTCTTAACTGAATGTGGAAAACCAGTTTTGAGATTATTTTAAAATAATATCAATAACTCAAAATAATATAAAATCAAAATATCAATATCAAAATAATATCAAATCTCTTTGATAAGATCTTCCCCCCAAATTTCCTTGTTCCTGTTTTTCTTTACTGTATGGATGTTTCAGAAAGTGTTCTCTCCTTTGCCTCTCTTCTCTTTCATAAATCTTCACCTAATGGTAGACAAGATCAGGTTAGCTATTTAGGGTCTGAACAACAACCTAACATACTCTCTGTGGCTTCATTAGAGTTTGGAACAGTTCTTAAATCCAAATTCAACTGCCAGGCTTTAAAGTTTTCCTCAAAACTTTTGCCCAATCCAGTTTGAAACAGTTAAGGCATCAGTACAATAATACATAAAAGAGAGACACACACTGCTTAACTTAAATTGAACCAAAATCCCTTCAGTCTTCATCACTGATGCAGTGCATGTTGTAGTAAAAAATAAGATCGTGTCTGGAAATGGAGGAAAACATGCTTTTCTTAAAGGAATCAGGATTGCGTCAGTTAAAATTCAGTGAAGAAAATCTCTGACTGCTTGCCTTTAGGAATTTCTATGCGATGCTAGAGCAAGAAGCTACGAACAGTAGCTGCCAACCTGGCTGGGATTCCTAGAGCAATCTCCTGAGATCAGTGCTCTGACAGGTCACATCCTCTGTCTGGCACCACCATTCTCTATTTTCATTAAGACTTTCTTTTCCATTTTTTCTTTGTTCTTCTTGCGTGAGCCAAAAGAAACAAGAGGGCAGTAAAGAACAATTTTAGCTGAATATGAGTTTTATCATTTTACCACTGCATTACACCACTTACCAAGTATTTAGGTTCTGTTCTGCTAGGAAAAAAACACATGTCAGGATTTAGAGGAAGGCTGTGCTAAGCTTTAGCACACAGACTATAAAGTGTACATGTGAATTATTATTCCTTCAGTTTAAGCAAATCCATATGACATTGTGACTTCATATAGTCTTCACCAGTTCTCAGTGGAAAACATTTGAATTCTTTGCCTCTTTATCTGAACTGGATTTTTTAACAGATCAAAAATAATCTTTAGGGTGAAAATTTCTGTGAAATCTTCATCTTCACATAGGAGAGAAATCAAGATTTGAGACTAGCTACTACAATCACAAAGCTAAACAGAGTCTTAGAGCTAAGTCATGAAGGGATTTATTTAATGTAACTCCACTGAGATCCATTTTTAATTCCTTTGTCTTGTCTTGAAAGTGATCAGCCTGATGGCACCCAGACCTAAACCTACACTTCCTCATCCTTCTTCTCATGTCCAGCCTGAGAGGCAGCCACTATGCAGAGCCCACTGCTTTTCGGCCCACACTGAAGTTCTTAGACTGCAACTGCTCATGAGAATATGAAGGTGTTTACACTGAAATATTCAGTTATAAGACTGATGTGAGCAATCTATTCCACAGCAGCCATTATAATTGGAATGATGATGAATGGAGAAAGATGGTATAGAAAAGTCCATCTAACTACCAGTTGCTGTTGAAATGGGGTCTTCCTACTGTCCTTTCCTATCAGTGAATTCCCACTATTTTTTTATTATTTTTTTTTAATTTTGTTTGAAAAGGAAAAGGCATTTTTTGGATCTTTTAGGTATGAGCTGATTCCAGGAGCCAAATTATCATGAAGCTATCCCTGAAAAAAATAAAAAAAATGCATATGCCCTTCTGTCAATTATGTCCCAGAAACTGGGTCACTGTGGGATTAAACGAATTGCTGCCCTAAAGAAGGGTGTGGTGGGAAACAGAAGGGGTAAAGAAGAAAAAATGAGAGTTGCTCATTTGATGGAAGCTTGATGTTAAGTCAGCTAAGTTATCCATGAAACTCTCCTTCCTCAGGGATATTCAACCCACATCCAAGCCAGTCTCTGCAGGCTGCCTGATGTAAAGAATCAGGCAATGCCAAGGCATGCTTCATCTCATCCCGCAATACCAGTCTAAAGTAGGACATGTAATCTGTGCCAAAACAGTGTTTTTTGCTGCCTGCTGAATGCAAGGAATGCAGAGGATGACTTGGCTTAGATGTACCTTTCTGTCCTTACACCATCCAAAGCCCACCTATAACATTTCAGATTACAATGAAGACCACAAAATAGCTCAGGAGAGAGAAGAATTTTAATAAAATTATCTTAACACCTCTGAAGATCAGAGGTACTTTTGCAGATAGTCTTGTACTTGGCCCAAATACTTGATGTTGTGTAGAGAGAGCCACAAGAGGACCGAGGACAGCTGTCTGCTGTAGCAGCCTTATCCAGCTCTGGCTATTCTTCTGCCAGTACAGGAGCAAGATCATCACTGAAGACTAGGCTATATCATGTTGTACCATCCATTCCAGCTCCTTTGCTCGTCAGACTAGCATGAATGGAAGGATGGGAAGAAAAAAAAAACACCAAGAGGCAACTGAGCCCATGCTCAGTTCCTTCACCTCAAGTAAACTTCACAGGACAGAAAAGTACTAAGAAGTGTAACTTACTGACAGTTTCTTCCAGTCACAGGGCAAAAAAAAGGCTGGAGTCCCAGACTCATTCCACATTCAACAAACTAGTTCTTATAACTGCAGTGATGGTGACAGAAATCCTATGACTTCTCATCTCCTCCTGTCAGAAGAAAAGGAAATTACTGCTTTAGAGCAGGAAGGGAAATGATTTGCTCCTGAATTGGCCTGGTGGTTACATGGTTATGACTATGTCTAACAGATCAGATGGAAACTTCATAAGAAAAAAGACTACAGTGTTCCATAATCATTAAAGAGTGTTGGGAGAGATTAATAGCATACAAAGTTTATCATTTGAAAGAAAATATCTAATTTTATAGCCTTCCAACACTTGGTCAGACTAGCTGGAGAAACAGGGCAGATGGAGAGAAATAGAAGGCTGTTGTACAGGCAATACATGACAGTATTTTATGGAACAAATAGCAATACAAACCCCAAAAATCTGATACCATTCTGTGAGACAATTGCTGTGTGAGAGACCACAGAATGAGACTATTACTGCGAACACCATGCCTTATGAATCATCCTTGACAATAATAACACGGCATCAAGCACAAGTACCCACTCTTGCCATAAAAAATAAATAAAAACAGCACAAACAATCAGCAAAGTAATGATAATAATTTGAAACCATAACTTACAGATGAGAAAGTATTTGCCACCCCACAGCTCATCTGTAACTATGAAAGATTGCTCCCAATGCTATGATCACTAGTAATTTGCACAAGTTAAAATTAGCCAGAAAAATTTGCTTTACCTTACAAATATTTTTGAGAAAGACTTGCAATTCTCATGCTTCATCAAGACAAGCCCTTTTAAATACAATGTCTGACTACAGCCCAAATGTTGGCACACATAGTTACAGGGTATTCTCCTGCTGTCTTTTATTTTGACCAGAAATTTCAAACTGGAGCAAAGAAAATAAGGCAAAGAGGCAAGGAGGGAATAATCTTTTACCTGTACACCCAGCTTCTGGAAATTAGCAATTTAGACACATCCCGAGGCAGAGTTTGAATATGAACTAGCAGGTTTAATATTCCCTAGTGAGCCTAACCTTCCCAAATTTGTATAATACCTCTTTTGATATTTTTGGCTTTAGCCACTTTCTGTGGACAGGAATACATCAGTTAGTTAAGTGCCATGTGAAGAGTATTCCTTTTGCTTCTTTTAAACTTGATCCCTGATCTTTTTACTGGAGACAAGCATTCCTCATTTCATTTCTCTACACCTTTCACAGTTATTCTCCGCCAGTCATGTCTTTTCTATACCAAACAGTCTTTGCACATGTAAAACCCACAATATGCATTCATACCTCTCACTGTCCTTGGCATTTGCTGGCAGTATTTAAAGTTCAATCTGACTTTTTTTTCCTGTGTTACTACAGATCTATGAATTACTTAAGACACGATAACTTTGTTTACTGGCAGGATGGTATTTTCCATACTGTTCTGATTTTCTTTCTTAATAATTTATGTTTGCCTTTTAGACCATCACTGAATGTGGGGTTGATGTTTTCAGAGGACTATCCACGGTGAGACCTCCATCCATCACAATGATAGTAGCACTCACATCTAAAATTATTTTTTCCATCATTCTGTTCCAACGCAGTGTGAATTCTGAAAAGAGACTGCTAAATACCCTTTCCAGATCCTAAACCCAATTTTTACAGGAGTCTCAAAAATTACTAGTAAATCACATGGACCAATATTTGAGTTAGTTTGTAATGGAAGTCTGCTTTCCTAATGGAGAATAAAAGAATGACACAGATTTCTGTAAGTCTCCTTAGGGACAGTGTTTGATTCTGAAAGTGTGCATGATTGCTGCTACAGGCCGTACAAGAAGATTACACAAGTCGTTAACAAGACCTAGATATTCTTGGTGTAAGCTGTAGCTGCACTTCAGGGGCTTAGTCCTTATTAGTCCTTGCACTAAGTTTGGAATCAACATTTCTTTACCATCCTTCCAGGGGGAAAAATAAATAAATAAGTAAATAAATCTGATCAGTTCAGATTCTCTACTTTAATGTTGCCTGAAAAACTGTCTTTCCTGAAAATACTACATTCCTGTAATGTTTCTGTCCCAAGTTAGACTAAGAAAAGCAATAATATATACCAGGTGCATTGTCTTACTATCTAAGATAAAATAAGTAAAAGGATTATGGCTGAAAAACATCAATGTCCTGGACAGGCTTATTTGCCTCAAATGAAATATAGCATCTGGAAAAAAAAAAAAATAAAAAATGAATAAGCAAGAGTAATGAATATGTATGCTTTTTGCAAAGGCAAATATGTTTTGTTTTTTTTTTAAGGAAGGGATCATGTGTGTTTAAAAAGAGCATCTAAGGTTACCTATTCTGGAATTACAGAGAATGTTACTCTATGGAAAAGCAGTGATCCCACTTAGGTGTTGTCAGGGTAGCACAGTTGGCTCCCACTGATCCAAGAGCAGGCAAATCTTAGTTATGTTTATATTTTCAGTGTATCCCAAACCAGAAAATATCCGTTAGCCATGAAACTCAAACAGAAGCTCAGAAAAGGATATTCTTCTTAAAATCTGGCTGCTCTTGCCTTGGACTGGCGTATGCTTCATTGGGTTAGAAACTGTCTGGATAGCTGGGCCCAAAGAGTCGTGATGAATGGAGTCAAATCCAGTTGGAGGCCGGTCACTAGTGGCATTCCCCAGGGCTCAGTGCTGGGGTCGGTCCTCTTTAATATCTTCATCGATGATCTGGATGAGGGCATTGAGTGCACCCTCAGTAAGTTTGCAGATGACACCAAGTTAGGTGCGTGTGTCGATCTGCTCGAGGGTAGGAAGGCTCTGCAGGAGGATCTGGATAAGCTGGAACAATGGGCTGAGGTCAACTGCATGAAGTTCAACAAGGCCAAGTGCCAGGTCCTGCACCTGGGGCGCAATAACCCCAAGCAGAGCTACAGACCGGGAGAGGAGTGGGTGGAAAGCTGCCAGGCAGAGAAGGACCTGGGAGTATTGGTGGATAGTCGGAGAATATGAGTCAGCAGTGTGCTCAGGTGGCCAAGAAGGCCAACAGCATCCTGGCTTGTATAAGAAGCAGTGTGGCCAGCAGGTCTAGGGAAGTGATTGTCCCCCTGTACTCAGCTCTGTTGAGGCCGCACTTCGAGTACTGTGTTCAGTTTTGGGCCCCTTGCTACAAGAAGGACATGGAGGTGCTTGAGCGAGTCCAGAGGACAATGAAGCTGCTGAGGGGTCTGGAGAACAAGTCCTACGAGGAGCGGCTGAGGGAGCTGGGCTTGTTCAGCCTGGAGAAAAGGAGGCTCAGGGGCAACCTTATCACTCTTTATAAGTACATTAAAGGAGGCTGTAGAGAGGTGGGGGTTGGTCTATTCTCCCATGTGCCTGGTGACAGGATGAGGGCAAATGGGCTAAAGTTGCACCAGGGGTGTTTTAGGTTGGATGTTAGGAAGAACTTCTTTACTGAGAGGGTTGTTAGGCATTGGAACGGGCTGCCCAGGGAAGTGGTTGAGTCACCATCCCTGGAGTTCTTTAAAAGACGTTTAAATGTTGAACTTAGCGATATGGTTTAGTGGAGGACTTGTTAGTGCTAGGTCAGAAGTTGGACTCAATGGTCTTGAAGTCTCTTCCAACCTAGACAGTTCTGTGATTCCGTGATATCCATAACAAAAAAATTATGGGGAGATTGCTTCTCATGCTTTGCCCTGCATGGTGCTTCCTGGACACACCCTTTCTTCCGTCTGTCTTATCTCCTCTTTTCCAGCTCTGCCTCCCTGTAGCTCACCATGACAGCTCATCCACTTTGGCAGGGGAAGGACACCACTGTCCTGGCATATTCTCCATGGGAGCCCATTTCCCAGATGAGCAGAGCTTCAACCTCCTCATGGAGCCAGTGGGAGCTACAGGTGTCATGAGGTTGGGGGAGGTTTCCCATAGATCTCAGTGGTGGAGACAAAGGGGTCCCTGCACATCCAGTATCACCCTTCACAATGGGAGAGAGAGCAGACTTTCAATATAATTGAATTAACCAAAAAGAGACTAGCTACTAACAGAAAGAGTGAGGAAGAACACTTTTCATAGCCCCCTTCCTCCAAGCTCCATTAAAACCATGTTCAAATGTTGTCAGGGTACTTTCTTAGTTTCAGAATCACAAATGATTCAAATGATCTGAATTCTTCAGCTTAAACTGTGTGGTTCAATTATATTTGGATTGTTTTGTCTACAATAGATTTTGTTAACATAGTGTTCATTTAATAGAGCTTCTGATTTATATTTTTTTAAAATTAACAATTTTGCTTAGGACTTAGAACAATATGCCAAATGCCTGAAGCTTATACTTCAGTCTCTAAAATCTCAGCTGTAACACACACACATAAATGTAATGGAATATTAGAACATCTGAAGCTATTACAGTTATGGGAGATATCAGTAAATAAAATCAAATGAGATACTTACTTTTCACTAATTTTAAAAGTGTTCACAGGGCGTTATCTTGGTTTCCCAGTAATAGAAGCTTCCTCAGGACAAAAAGGACTTGACATGTCTTGACACCTTCATTCTGCACAGGCTTCTCAGACACTGTTACATTCATCTAAAATAGACACTGGTTAAAACTAATGTGCAAATATTACCAACTATCCATTGCTCATGTGAGAGAGTCTGAAACCCACAAATTTCATTAACAGTGATCCCTCATTTCATCAGCACAAATAAAATGACATTTGGAAGATATCAGCTTTAATCCTGAGAAGTTCTGCAGAGCTTGAATTTATATTCACAGTCCCTAAAGAGCAAGCAATTTCAGGAAGACTGCAGAACTGTTTTCTCAACAATTAAGTGATCTTCAGGGATCATCATCTGACTTTAGTGATCACACAGGTGGATTTTACTTTGTAAGCAAATACTAGAAAAGTATCTTCTGCTTCCCCACCCTGTTCCTCTCTTTAGAACGGTCGTGGTTCCGCTCGAGTGGGCAGCCGAGCTCCACCACAGCCGCTCTCTCACTTCCCCTCCTCAAAGAGGAATGGGGAGAAAATATGTGAAAAGGGCTGGCTCAAGGATTGAGATAAGGACGAGAAAATCACGCAATAATTATTGTAATGGACAAAACAGACTCAGCATAAGAAGACAGATAGTAAGATTTATTGCTCATTACTAACAAGCAAGAGAAGTGAGAAACAAAGGAAAAAAACCAAATGCACCTTCCCCCCCATCCACCCTCTTCCACCTCCTCCCCCCGAGTGGCGCAGGGGAACGGGGGAATGGGGGTTATGGTCAGTCTACAGCGCTTCTTCTCTGCCGCTCCTTCTCGGTCACTCTCGTCCCCTGTGCTGTGGGGTCCCACCCACAGGATGCAGTCCTTGACGAACTGATCCGGCGTGGGCTTCCCACAGGCAGCAGCTCTTCCAGAACTGCTCCAGATATGGGTCCGTACCACGGGGTCCATCCCTCAGGAGAAAACTGCTCCAACCTGGCTCCCCTACGGGCAGCAGCTCCTGCCAGATCACCTGCTCCTGCGTGGTCTCCTCTCCACGGGCTACAGGTCCGGCCCGGAATCTGCTCCGGCAGGGGTCTTCCACAGGCGGCAGCCTCCGTCGGTGCAGGGCCACCTGCTCCACCGTGGTCTCCTCCACGGGCTGCAGCGTGAAACCCTGCTCCACCGTGGTACTCCATGGGCTGCAGGGGGACATCCTGCTTCACCATGGTCCTCACCACAGGCCGCAGGGGACTTCTGCTCCGGCGCCTGGAGCACCTCTCCCCCTCCTTCTGCACTGACCTTGGTGCCGTTCCTCACTCCCTTCACTCTCCCAGCTGCTGTGTGGCGCAGCATTTTTTTTCCCTGTCTTAAATATGCTCTCACAGAGGCGCAAAACAACATTGTTTATTGGCTCAGCTCTGGAAAACAATGGGGCCCTTCCCAAACATGGGGCAGCTTCTAGATCTTTCTCACAGAAATCACCCCTATGGCCTCCTGCTACCAAAACCTTGCCACGTAAACCCACTACAAGAACAAGTAACAAAAAAAAAAATAACAAGTGAAGTCCTAGATCCTAATATCCTGAGTCAAATGATGGAGATTACAAAGTGTTTCTAAAACCAAGAACAAGCAAAGCAAGAGGTTTAAAATATTGTCACTTTAGGAATTTTTAGGGACTTAATGAACTGTAGTTTGTCTGCAACTTGTGTTTAATAAACTCTTGGCTGACTTTCCTTCCATTTTTTGTAATTTCAGGTTATTCTTCACAATCACTTCTTGTAAAGAAAGAACTCAGTCTGGGAATCTCTCTAAATTCTTTCCCCTTGAGTAATAACAATAGCCTAGTTACTTTTTCATAAATGGCCTTATCTTTTGTGCATCTTGTTTTTATGTCTCTGTCATTTACCAATCCTGATACTCTCTGGCAGGCTCTGTCTCTTCTGTTTAAGTATCTTTATTCATTTTTGTTTAACAATTTTTTCCTCAAAATCTGTTTTTATCCTACCTTGGGACAGTTTTATATTTAAATTGTGAAAGTTTTTTGAGTCTATTTTTGTTTTTCTATTTTATTCATTTGAATACAAGTTGAAATATTGAAATATTGTTTGTTTGTTTGTTTTTTCTTTAACATTTAGTTCTTCAGTTAACATTTAGTTTCTTTTACTCTGAAGTTTAACTTTGATAGAATTTCTTGATTGTAGTACAGTATGTTTTTTCATAAACAATAGACATTTACCTTGAGACTCCAAACTCCATTCTTTTGATTGCTTCTTTGAATTTTCTTTCAGCAGTCTTTCACATATTCATCCTGATGCCCTTTTAGAAGTTGATATTATTGCATTAATTAATTAATTAATTAATTTATTTATTTATTTATTTTTCTTTATTTCTGTGTGGAGAATAATTAATTTCCCTAAGGACTTTAACATGTTATGATTGTTAATACAGAGATGCTCTTTATAGTAATGTGTTAGAGGGTCCGTCATCATCTGGTTGTCAATTCAAGTGTTGATCTGTTTGTCAGACCTGCTTCCAGAATTTCTCCTGTGCCTGTGTGTTCTTTGACTATTTGGCTCTGAAAATAGTTAGGTACTATAGCTCAAAATTTACTGTTGAGTTATGCCTTGTCACAACATTCAACCATTACATGTTTGGGATCACTGAAGTTTTCTGCTCCTGCTGCTTCCCTTTCACTGTTGCTGCAAAGGGACCCACAGCTGCCCAGAGCCAAGCCAATAAGTAATATTGTTTCTGCCTCTGTGAGAGCAGATTTAAGAAAGGGATAAAAAACTGCTGCACAACAGCAGCTGGGAGAGCAAGGAGTGAGAAACGGTCCTGCAGACACAAAATTAGTGAAGAAGGGCAGGAGGTACTCCAGGTGCTGCAGCTGAAGTTCCCCTGAGGCCTGTGGAGAGGCCCCTGGTGGAGCAGGCTGTCCCCCTGCAGCCCATGGGTTCCACATGGAGCAGATCTCCACACTGCAGCCTGTGGAGAAGCCCCCAGTGGAGCAGGTGGATGTGGACTGGAGCTGCAGCACGTGGAGAGGAGCCCACTCAGGACCAGGGGGTCTGGGGGGAGCTGCCGCCCACCCATGGGGGACCCATGCTGGAGCAGTTTGCTCCTGGGGGATGGACCCCGTGGTACGGAGCCATGTGGGAGCAGTTCTTGAAGAGCTGCTGCCTGTGGGCAGCCCACACAGGCTCAGTTCCAGAAGGATGGCATCCCATGGGAGGGACAGAGAGTGACCATGAAGGAGCAGCAGAGACAAAGTGTTAGGGACTAACACAGCCCCCATTGCCTGTTCTCCTGCACTGCTTGGGGGGAGGACATGGAAGCGGGTGGATAGGGGCAAGGTGTTTTTAGTTTGTTCACTTTGTTTCTCACTGCTATAGCCTGTTAGTAATAGGCAATAAATCTTACTGTCTCCCTATGCTGAGTCTGTTCTGCCTGCCACGACAACTGTTCAGTGATCTCTATGTCCTCATCTCAACCCTTGAGCCCTCTTCATTGTATTCCTCTATCCCCCCCCCACCCCTTTCCCCTTGAGGAGGGGGAGTGAAAGATCTGTTGTGGTGGAGCTCAGCTACCCACCTGAGTAAAACCACCACATCTACCCACGAAGTGTCAGAGGCATCTGTTCTGTGATTTAATAGTAATCATTCTAGTCTACCAATCTTGTTGTACAGATTTCTAGTGTTTGAAAATAGCTTTGTAGTAGGCATCTGCTGTGATTTGATGGTAGAATTTGTATTTGGGTTTTACCGATAACTTCCTGGTTCTCACATCTGGTATATACTACCTAATTCAAGCAAAAGGAATTGCTCCAATTATTCACTAGATTCTTCTGTGTTCTTAAATAAAGCAAATATATACTTGTTCACTGAAACTAGCTCTTTTTCTCTACAGGGATGTATGATAAACTACCATTCATGCATGCTGTCATTGAAAAAGACTTAGGAATTCAGACAAGAAATGTGTGGAAAAAGTGATATGTAATAAATGACAGATCATGTGGATTCAGGAGCATGTGCCAAAGTCTATAGCTACTGTTAAGACTTCTTTAATGACACATCTGTAGAATATAAAGCAAAAAATGTACATGGAAAAGGCACTTCTAGTCCTCCCTGTCTGAGACGGTGGTGGGGAGTGTTTATTGCTATTCATGGAAAATCATTACTAATTGACAAGCCAAAAAACATACCAATTTCTTCCAGAAAAATCATTTTTAAGCTGCCAATGTCTCTCTTCCGTGACTTTGCTTATGAAATGTGATTTGGATGATCCTTTACCCACAGTGAGAAAATAACAACCAGTTTGAATAATTGCACAGGTGCTGCAGCAAAGGGCAGTTAAAAAAATAAAAAATAAAAATAAAAATAAATAAAAAAAAGGAGCTAAAACACCTCTATGTGAGGGGATCGAGCTTCTATGTTTTATATATATTATTGCCTGTGTTGAACTGTTTGCAGATTTTTTATTATTATTATTTTTTAAATCTAAATGTTCTCTCTCCTATCAAACTAAGTCACATTAACCTTAATATATTTGGTTAGAACCTCACATCTGTTTTTTTAACAATTAGTGAAACTGATCTTTCCTTGTGTTTTGTCATATCTTGGAGCAACCTCTACCGGCTATTTAAAATAAATTTAAATGGATCTCAACTGAAACTACTAATTCACTTTTGAATTAGTTATATATGTATATAGTTTATCTGTATCTGTACTGTAACAATAAACTTGCAGTGCCTAGATCTCCAGAAAATGAATTAAAAGCCAACAAAGGTCAGCATTTATTAAGCTGTTTGCAAGTTTTCACAAAGGGTAGACTGGAGATTTATTTCAGTTTTGCTTTAAACAGTCTTCAGCAATTCCATTCCAGGCTTTCACACACTGCCCAGTCCAAAGCCCAAGGATATCAATTAAAATAATTCAGTATATTTGAGAGAACTTTGGACCTAGCTTCAAGTTTAGAACAGACTGACAGGAAAACAATTTATTTTAATGATTTATTATTATTATTATTATTATTATTACCCTTTTATCAAAGACGTAATACCAATCAAGGGATTGAATAAAGAATACTTTATTCAGCGAAACTGACCTACTGAAATGAGAGTATAGTTAGAGTAAGGTGATATACAAAAGGATATATAATGTACCCCATAAATTTTGGCAAAATAGGAGGTCTATTTTCCTTTCTACTCCTTCCTCCATCTCCACATTTAAATTATTCTTGAATTAATTTAAGCCAGCTGGAAAGGTTTTAGTACTGCTGTAGAAAAGTAAATCTGGGCATTTAAACTCAGATTTAAACCCCTTGAGGTGTCATAATAACAATGTAGTCACCTACTTCAAGAGCAAGCTCTTAAATAATTCAGTGTATATTGAAATTAAAGCAATGGAAATATTTTAAAATCAGAACTCAACATTTTCATATATCAGTATGATATGAAGCCTTTTCTGTTGAGGCCAAATGAAGCCTTTTCTGTTGAGTATTTAAGCCTTGTTTTCAAAAACTTGGAAGCTTTTCAGAAAGAATACTTTATTTCACCATGTGAGAACTAACCTATAATTAAGCACAACTGATTGCTTAGTTTATTACTAACTGGGTAGGTATATTAGTGTGATGATCTGGATATATAGTTCCTACCATAAGACTAAAGTGACATTAAATGAAAAATTATTGAGAACAAAAATAAAGCTTCTATACCTTCTTGAAGTTTTTAAAATTATTCTGCCTCTGAAAACTAATTATTCTGAAGGGGAATTCAAAACACTGGCCGTTTTCACTAGTTAAAATGTCAATCTGTTATCTAACTCTTTTTCCATCATTTACCAATAAATAATTTTATGCCGTGTAAGTTTTGTTTATGGGTGAATATAGATTAGATTTTATATGGTTGAACAATTTAAAAAGTAATCACAGTAACTACCAAGGTTTATAACCTAGTGCTCCTATACAGAAGCCTTGGTCTCAGCTTCTTCATCCAGAAAACTTGAATGCAATGTGCAGACTTGAATGTAAATGCTGGATCTGTGGAAAGAAAGACCTCACAATTCTCTTCAGAGCTTTAAACCTATAGCTGGTGTATCTTTCCACAGCAGAGCATAAAACCTATAACATGAATGTTTGAAGTGTCATAATCCAAATTGCATAACATTCAACATTTTCAACATGCATTTTGTACTCAATCTGTGCTTCTTAGTATATCCAATAGAGCGTCATCATCAAATTGATTTTGCTAGACAATCTCACTGTCAAAGTAATTTATAAGGATTAGAAACTACAAAGAGACGATGATCTCAGAAAAATAGATTGATTTTCTACATGGTTTATGAAATACCTGACTGATGGATCATTACAAAGCTCTCTAATTAAACTCAAAAATCAGCATAAAATATGAATAAATTGCAAATTCATTGCTATAAAAAATATATGTAAATGATGTAAAAAATAATAATGATAAATAAAATAAAAAGAATGAAAACCAACACAGAATGGTAGCTTGGTGAATGTCTAGATTTAAATTTTTCCAATTTTGGTGTCCTCTTTAAAATATAAATAAATAGAATAAAATAAAATAATACGTTTCTCAAAGATGCAAAGATTATCCTCCCTTGATACACTACTTTTGGCTGGTAAGTATCTCAGTCTGTATCTCTATGCACTGTAAGAAAAAGTCTTTATGTGAAACCTTATTCACTGAGGATTCATTCAACAGCTCACAAGAAATAAGGTATGCAATAATGGGCATAAAGAAACATGACATCATCTTAAGGATCATCTTAAGTGTCAGTGTTGGCACTGACTGAAAAAGAAATTAGACATGTAGAATTTGAGAGAAGATAAACATCAGCTACCAACATGAGAACAGTCCTTAAAGGTACCACTTTTGATTTCAGAATAATATAGTCTTACATCTAGCTTTGTGAAAGAACTAGATACAGCTGTGTTGTCCAAAAACACTAGAGGAAAAATGTCTTGTAGAAAAACACATTTTTCCCCTGTCTACTTTTCTTTCAGGGAAATAACACTATTTGCTAACTGATTAAATGATAAATAAATATATATGAATAAAATTTTTTAAAATTTAAAGAAAAAAAAAAACTTGAAAATTTGACATATTCCCCCTCCCCAAAAAATTATAGTGGAAGTTCCATGATATTCTGTTCTTCTTGGTCCAAAATGCAGTATATTTGCTTTTTAAAGGCCTTTAAAAAAACAAAGTTTTGTGGCATTCAATAATTTTTCAGCTACTGATGGGATATGTTGTTCATTACTCACATCTTTCTAAAGTATTTGCCAAAATAATAGAGTAAATTAAATTAAATAATGAAGCTATAGCAGGTTTCCATGAACACACCAGAGTTTCCCACTGTTCTAATGATAATTTCGTATCATTAGGTATGTATGCATCTTGGGAGGTCAACATGAAACAAAAAGATTAAATGTGTTAAACTGAGACTAAAGACCATGCTGAGAGATCTTTTGGAGGATATAACATTGAAAATCAAAATGTAGTCAACTTGGCAAGTATATAAAAGTTAAGAAAATATTCAAGTTGGGCAGGAATGTCTGAAACAGCTTCTTTACATTTTCTTTTTCTGTGCAACTATGCAAAAATGGATCAGATGCAGAGAAAAGTATTTCCTGAGGCTGTTTTAGGGAGGAGAGTTGAGGAAGGGAGAGGCCAGGGTACTATAATAATTAACTTTTCGAGTATCCATTTGTCAAGGAGAAAAACATAGACCTGAATGAGGTGACAAGCAGTCTCTCAGTGTTTCCTCTGAACAGCAGGGAGCCTAAGAGCGAGATTTGCAGTAGCTAGCACTCTGAGCTCTGAAGATCTCTCCATCCAGCTCTCTGTTTCAATGTCAGAATTATGGCCTTACATCTTAATCTCCTCTGGCTTTGCTTGAAGTTGTCTTATGGAATTTGAAAAGGTTCCTTCCTCCCCCCCCCCAAGGTGTTAGATCTATAATAGAGCCTCATTGTCATGCTATAAATTTTAGTTTTGTAACATTTCACAAGCTATTTAAAATCAGGTTTATTTATAAATTTGGCTTTGTTCACATGAAGAAGAAATAGAACTCAAAGAATACCCGGTTAAGTGAGAAAGAAATGTAATACCATTCAGGTTGTTTCAGGTGGTGATATCAGTATAGGTTTCATAATATCCTTCTTGATCAAAGCCTTGCCTTGACTCATCTTCAACAGCTCTGATGTTCAGTCTAATAAAAGTTTGCTAAAGAAATCTCTCTACCCATAAAATTTTTCTGGAACCCTCCGAGTTAGTGCTCAGGCTGTATCTTCTTGTTCATTAAAACTGTTTTTATACAAAGGACTTGAGCTCCTGTAGAACCTCCAAATATACAAGGCTTTTTATCACTAGGGAATTCTGAATTCCAGCATTAATAATAAGGAAAAAAGTATCATTTTCACTCACATGTACTCTATTCTGGCCACAAGTTGTTTTCCATCTCTGTCAAACAAAAATTACATACACCATTTTAACACTGTTCAGGAACCTGCTGACCCTGTAAGTTCCCTTTGCTTTTGCATCAAGATTTCACTAAGGAATAATATGATGACCTTGTATTGAAATCTAGTTTTAATTTCACTACCTGAAAAAGCACTCATTATAATTCTGATTCAAAAATGTTCCTGAACTCCATTTGAACTGATTCTGGAAATGCTCATGCAGCTTTAATTAAAATCTAGCTCAGCCATGATTTAGAAACCTTGAGAACTGCCTATCCTCAGCCTTTAGGACTCACTAAATTTGCAGCAATTTTGCCATTAAGTATGTTTAAACATTTGAAACATTGAAAAATACTTGAAATGAAAAAATACCTCTTGAGATCAGGGGCAGGGAGAGCTATAGAAGTCATTAAGTACTTTTATTTAGCTCCCTTAAAATAAAAGTTTCTTACTCACTCCAGTGTTTCACTTACAAGCACATCTCTTTCAAAGGAACAAGTCAAGCTCTTATAAAGATTTTATGGTGGGAATCATAGGATTTACAATGGACAAGATCTAGATTTATTCCACAGTGGCTGTAGAAAAATGAGTACATACAGTCTTAGCTGCTGCTTTTCCTCTGTGTCTTGAGATGCCGTTGAAGGACACGGCTATTCCACCCCACCTGGTTGCTTGCAAGCAAGCAGGTCTCATAACTTCTGGCTTTCTCCCGCCTCCCTTTGCAGGCATCTACGTTTGTCTGGCCCTACAAGCAGCCTTCCTACCCTAGCAGAAAGGGCAATATTTACCTACCTGTGGGTAGGACTAGTTTCCTCCTGAAGCAGAAAACCAATGTTTCTCCAGTTCACTCTGAGGTGAGAGGGTGCCAAGACCAATGTGATGGAAATGGCACAGAGTTATGGACAGGGTGAAGGAAGTATAGAGTGACTTTTAGCTACAGCAAGATGTGAGCTTGACTCATACCATCAGCCCATAACCCTGCTCAGCTTGGTAAACCCTCTCCTGCTCCCCTAAGTCTTCTGCTTAGCATCACTTGGGAAATGTGCTCCAGTGGATGGGACCTGAAGAAGGATCTTTTTTCCCAATTCTCCAACCAATCTGCTTCTCTTACAGCCCCATTTTTCATCTCTTGACTGGTCTTAAAATGAAGCTAAATTTTTTTATTAACTTCTGCTTATATTAACATATGCACATAGAAACTCATTAATGAAGCTATGGGGATGCAGCAACTCAGATGCTGAAATGATTTGGACTTATACAGAATCTTGCGGACTATTGATAGAAACCAAATATACCGTGTCCTCAGAGACATGGAGTAAAATAATTTCCATAATCTTTGCAGGGCTTTCCTGCAATGCATTGTAGTATTGTCTGAAAATCTAGTATATTTTATGGCCAAAAAGATTTCAGCTTCCCCCTTCCCTATGTCTAAGACTTTGTTCATTTTCTTCATAGAATGCATAACAAGGGTGAAAGTATCACCTTCAAAGGCTGAAGGAAACTTTAGACTGTTTTTGTTCTATGCACCAAAGGAATGATATAATTCATTATGAAAAAAAAAAAAGAGTCCCATGTAAAACAGCATAAAAATAGAAGATTGAGTTGACATTATTAAAGCACTTCACGGCTTTAATGCTTACTTAATTTTGTTGTAAAAATTATCTATTGTTATTTGGAAGATATATTAGGACAGAGTAACACACAGCACTATTTCTATCTTGCTTAGGTAATGTTACAGTGTAAGGTGAAATATACACTAGTACTCAAAATATAAATAACATAAATGCAAGAAATTCACATTATGCTTCGGTATTAGACATACTTAGATACGCAATTTCTCCTACACAATCCACCTCACTGGCATCCAACAATAATGCTTTGTAATAGTCATTTGACTGCAATACTGTTTACAGTTCCAGATTAGGTTAAATAGACACAGAAATAATATTAAACTGACACATAAGTTTTATCTTTATTATTATTATTATTATTATTGCTTTAATGACATAAATGTACCTGCAGAGTTTAAATGATTCATGAACATAAACGGAACACTTCTGTATTCAGGATGGAAAACGATTTGTTGTTTACTGTTGTTGATGTTTTTAATTAATATTATTTAGTTTTAGAACAAATAAGGAGCATAATCTCACTACTAACGCTGTTAATCACTTTAAATTGGTTATAAACTAAACTGTTCATGAAACTATTCAGTGACTTCTAAATATCCTAGTGACAACTAAATATCCTAGAGAATGTTTTCTTCAAACTTGAAAAAGTCTATTATTGGTTTAATCTAACATTAATATTATTCTTTTTGACTTAAAAATATTAATTTTTCTCTGCTGTTTGAACATGTATATGATGGCCAAGTGACTTCAGTGTTGTTAGGTATTTGGAAATTCCTCTTTCACTTTCCTGATAAAGGAGAAACCTGACTCTGACTGTACTTTTGAGTTCAGAATAGGACATAAAAGGAAACATCTGTTCCAAACTCTGAAGCACCAGCATAATAGTGAAGACTAAACTTTTTTTTCACCATTACATGCTGAAATTTTTTATTCTTATTTTTAAGAAGAGACCTCTCTTCTCCTCTCCGATCAGCTTCCCTCTTTCCTATAAGTGCCCTATTCATGTAACGGGCTTTGCAAATTCCATCTCTCCTGACTCATGCCCTTCTCTAGATGTAGCTGTGCAGTTTCATTATCAGACCACCTTAAAATGCTCATCAGGACTCCCACTACTTCTTCTGCTTTTCTAACAAAATAACTCTTACAAATATTCCCTATTTTTTTCCAGTCAAACTGATCCAGAGCTGCTGAAGCTATTTCAATATGTTGTCCTTGCCAGTTGGCTTATTAGAGCAGGGAGTCATCACACTTGATGCTTGATTGGCAGATCTGCAGACATGGTGATCTTGGGTGATGCTGTGCAGCTGACATTGGGCTAGTAACAATAAGGTCCTCAGGCAGCACAGCTGGAGCAGGAAGAGTGTGTGTATCCAGTACACTGGTGGATGAACTGAAACAAGCAAATATTGCAGTTATAAGATTTATTTATTTATTTATTTATCCTGTGAAGGCTGAGGGAAGACTACGATTTGGGCTACATATTTGAACAACAGTTCTCTAAGGTTAGATGAATAATAGTGGAAAAATGTTTTCCTAATGCTTGAATTTCTTGGTGAGTAAAGTATCAATATGTCACTGTAGGAGCTCTGGACAGAAGTACCCTGTGGTGGAGAAGGCTGCCTTACATTGCCTTGTAACCTACAAAGTTATGTAGTTTTCATACACTTTGTCTCTCCTTGGCAATCTAACATAGCTACCTTCTAATGGGGAAAACATCTTTACTGTGTCTGTAGAGACATTTACTTTCCCCACACAGGCTGAAAATAAGTACCTTTCCTCAGACACTGGCAGAAAGGTTGAAAGAGGAAAAGAGACTACAGGAGACAGAAGTAATGCTAAAACATTTCATCCACTTCATGGTAAAGAAGACAGTGAGGTGGAAAGGGCTTGAGTTAAAAAGCTTGAGAGCAACCACACCTCTATAGCTCATGTTTAGTTTGGCATCTTGCTCTCAGTGTATAATCTGTTCACTTTAACATTTTTTATTAAAAAGAGAAGAAAGTTAGGGACCTTTGGTTTGTAAAGATTTGGCAGTCAGGTTGCAAATGTGATCTCTTCTGGGGACATATCAGTTCCAGCTCTGTTAACTTGAATAGAATTGGTTTCAGTTTTACGCTAGGGAAAGTGAAGAAAAGGAAGGAAGGAAGGAAGGAAGGAAGGAAGGAAGGAAGGAAGGAAGGAAGGAAGGAAGGAAGGAAGGAAGGAAGGAAGGAAGGAAGGAAGGAAGGAAGGAAGGAAGGAAGGAAGGAAGGAAGACGAAGCCCTTGAGTGCAGTAGAAATACTACTATTGCTAATAATAATAATTTGAGAGAGAGAGAATAATTCTATATTAACTGGAAAATATTTGAGCAACCATAATAGTCAAAATACTAACTGAATGGTTTAAAATCAGTTTGTTGGTCACATCTCATAGTAATATATCACACATGGAGGGTTTTCAGTCTTGTTTGTCTAGTTCAGACTGACTATTTCAGGCTATTATTTCTTAGTTCAATAGCTTTTCGTTTGTCTAGCTTGTAATATGTTACACTGACCATTTTTCTCAAGGGGTGACTGCTTAACCTAGAAAGAATATGGATGTTCGTGTTTGTAAATAAGGAAAGGCTTATTGCAGTCCTGCTGTAACTAAGTAGCATTTTAAGGTCCTGTTGAGGCCAGCAGCGTGGATTCCTGACACCCTCTGGTGGATGGTCTTATTCATAGGTACAGAAAAGATGGGAAAAAAAAAACGGTTCGGAGTGTTTGACACAGCTGGGCAAAGTTTCAGAAAATTTATAGGAGGACATTCACAAATTAATAATGTTTAAAGGATGCCTTATACCTAACTTTGATAATTTCCTTTATTATCTCCTAAAATGCAAAACTAGAATGTCATATTAGGATGTATATTTTGTTTTACCATGTAGGAATGAAGAGAGACAGGGTGTATATGTTTGTTTACTATCTTAAAGTGGTTATGAAGTCTAGAAAGACAACATGAAAGGTCAAGCAAAGCATTTTAGTTGTCCAATCATATACATGCTCCACCATTTCATTCCAGATTTTGGTGAGTTAACGAGGCAGGTAGAAAATTTTTTCCTGGTTGAAAAATACTGAAGAGTTTTGAAGCCTTGCTTCAAAACAAGCAAGTACAAGCTACTCAATGTCAGAAGATTCTTATTTTAGCTATTTCTTACCAGCAGAAGAGAACAATGTGTTTCTGAGGGGTTCACAGCAGAAAGCATTTCTTTTGGTCTACTGCTAGAGCTGTTTGCCTATGTTTAATAAGTAGATGAAGTAGCCATCACATGATCTCCACCTTGAACTTTCTGTCATGGTAACAGTGCACACTAGCAAACATAACAAAATAATGGAAGTTGCTACTAAATATATTAGCTGAATAAAATTTTGCAATATATAAAACACCACCAGCAGAGCTGTCTCTCCCTCCTGAAATTCTAGACAAAAAAAAAAAAAAAAAAAGAAACAGTTGTCTGATAGCTGAATATGATGTACAATTAACTTGTAAATGCCAGCACTGTAAAATCTCTTCTCATTAGTTTTGGCAGACAAAACATTTCAAACTAAATGAATTCCTAAACTCAGGCAAAATCTCCCCTGAATTTAAAAATACTCAGTTAATTTATTTGTTATTTCTCTTCATCTAATTATTCCAGCATAGCTTTTAAAAAGTAGTAGCTAAATATATGTGATACCAACCATTTCTGATACAGTAGGACTTGGAAACTTTTTCAAGAAATTATGTTGCTGTGATGACATCAGTCTGTGTTTGTTAGATTATGAATTGAGAAGTTTGGATTTGTTTCAAGGAAGTACTCAAGTTTTTGGCTTCTTCTCCAGATATGTAGACCATGTTGACACATAATGCAATCTCATTTTCGTGTGATCTCTGTGGAGACATCTACTCCAACCAAACACCTACTCAACAAAGTCATTTATGTTACTGTTGACAGTTTGTTTGCTGTATAGCTTTAACAAGCCTATTGCTTATAAGGTCACTGAAAACAAGCATGGGCCTCAAAGACATTGACATGACTTGGCTGGAGTGTTACTACTCCTCATGTACACATTCATCACAGGAAACGTCTCTTGCAATTCTGTTGGGACTACGTAATGAATTGTATTTCTACAAGCAGCGCGAATGTTCTTTGATTAATACTTGAGAAGACTTCTGCTGTCAATTTTCTTGGATTTATTTGATGCTGTGATGAAAGGGAGATTCCTGAAATGTGGCTGGTTCCTCCACTTCCTGCCACCTGGCAGAAAGGCAGAGAGAAAAACAGCTGTAAGGAGATGCAGCTGACTGTCTCCAAACTAATCATGGGAGACTGGTATAAATACATCCTAATTTTTTAACTTAATAGCAGGGATCTCAAAACCTTTCAGGAAAATTGTATTGCTTTGTACAGTCTAAAATAGTTAATTAAAGTGTCAGGGAGTGTTCTCAACAACCTGAGTAGCTTTAGCTGCCAGAATAGTTCCTGGCTCAGCCCTGGGCCAACACAACAAGTAATCTTCAGTCACCTGGGGGTGGGTATGGGCCATGAACCATTCCCAAAGGCCATTTTCATGCATCCAGCTTTGTTTGGAGACTTAGAGGATTTAACAGTATGAGGTAATCAAAATCTGCAAGTTAGCACAGGGCTACAGAAAGGCTCCTGTCTGAATTATTTATCAATATCAATGCTGACAAATGCATTTTGTGTTTGTTAAAGCTGCCTGAACTCACATTTCACATGACTTCAATTTGATACAGAAAATAAAGTAATTCTTGCAAAGGCAAGGTAATATTCTGGTTAGCAAATTAGAAACAGTTACAAAAACAATACAATAATGTATGTGCAGTGTTAAGTTTAAGTCTGTAATTAAAAATATAATTTTTCTCTTTTGGCTGATTTTGTGGTTTAGTCTTTTCTGTAATCTTAGTGCATATTCATTGCTTGTCATGTTCGCTTTAGATTAAATTATCCTGCTTGCTTTCTGCACCATTCCTAAGGTTGTTTCAGAACTTTAAAAATCATGTCATATTAGAAATATTCTTGTCAATGTATCTAATATTAGGCTTAACATCCCTGGTTTGCATTTTGGCCTTCCTTGAGATCACACATGACATACTGAAGGAATACAGATGACAGACTTAGAAGTTACTGCTGTCATTCTCTACTGCATTCCCAAATACAGCACTGGAAACTGGTTGAAATAACAATAGCCGATTTCCAAACCAGCGTTTTGAACTATATCGTGTAACCTTTGTGTCTCATTGGTGTAGCCTCCCCTTCCACCTCTCCACAGTCCATACTCAGGCTTGAAAATACCTGTTGATCCAATTCCACCTGCAGGTTTTCATGATTTCCACAGGAGCTGTTGGTGTTCTTTGGACACCATTCAACTGTTAGCATATTGGAAAGGTCTTGACCTCCCTGGTATCAATAAAGAAGGAAAAATGGATATCACCCTACACCTTTTTATTGTGTGTATGATAAGAATATGAGCATTATTGACAAGAGTAATCTGCACTAGCTTGATCTGATCCAGGCCTTTGTTTTTTTTTTTTTTTTTTTTTTTTTTTTGTACTAATGTTTTAATTTTTCTAATCTCTCATATTTTCCTTTTGAGGTAAGGGTGAGTCAGGGGAAGAGAAAATGAAAATGCATTGAAGTTATGTGCTGAAGTTGTGTTTCCTGATAGGAAAATAAAATAAAGTAGGAAGTAATAAGCCAGGTGTCCTATAACTATCTGTTGAATTCATCAGGCTATAAAGTTAAAATGACAATTTCAAGGTGAATTATGCAATAAATTATTCCAGGGTGTCATAATGAAACATGTATGTGGAATACACAGTACCCTGGATGCCTGAACTTCTATGATACAAAACTAGCCCTAGTTAAAATTTTAGATCATCTTGTGTCTTCAGAGACAGGTTCTGCATCACAGGGCAGTCATTGTCGCATGTATTTTAGTCACATCTTTTGCAGAAAGTATGCACATCAGATGCAGATCTGACGATACTGTGTTTTTCTTCCCTTGACAGCTTTCAGCCTGAACAGGGTGGTTGACATCTGTATCTCAGTGCCCTAGAACTGTCTTCAACCACAGAGTTTCGCTCCTGGGGATTAACCCAGGAACTGTAGATACAGCCTCAAAGGAATGGAAGCTGGAACTGTAGGTTTCAGCATTACCTTTTGGTAGGAACCTTGAAGTGGTGTTTTTGCTTATTTGTTTGTTTGTTTTTCCCCCACACTCGTATGCAAGTAAGTGCTTAACATTTTCTATAGTGAATTTTCACATTTGCTTTTGCTGTTGTCAAGTTTTGTGCTGAGTTTCCTGACAAAGGAAGCCCCAAGATACATTGAGAGAGGAAACTCTTTGCTGTGCATCCTCTGAGGACCAGGTGTTAGTTACACCATGTTTAAAAAGCCCCAGAAAAACATTTTTTAAGTCCTTCAGGATCTGCAGCATGCCAGGAACATTTGAGAAAGGATCTGTGCCTCTAACCCTAGTCTAATGTATCATTACATTGCATGCAGCCACAGGATACTAAGGAATCCCCCTTTTTTTTCCCCTCTCTATTCAAGGTGTTCCCTACACAAAAGAAAATCTTGGGGAGATGTTTCCTGCTTTACTCAAAACTCAATCTCTGTTGAGCTGGAAAAAACATGGTGTGCAGGATTTCACCAGGTGTGCTTTAATACTGGTAAATCTACTCAATCATCTTATACATACTGTTGGGCTTACATGGGCTCTGGAATAACCTACCTGTCAGAAAGATGGGGAACACAGTCTCTTTTTCATATGAGTAGAGTCACAGGTTATACAGGCATCAGAGAGTCTCTTTATCATTAAAAGGGCCAACAGTTTAATCCCAAATATAGAAGTAATGACTACAGTTTTTGGAAGTTAAGGTTTAGCGTCTTGAAATGTTATTGCTACAGCATATCCATGATTTGATTTCAGTAAGCACTCTCCAGTACGTTAGCTTAAAACCCAGACCTTAAACCCACAATTTTTGTGCATCTACAAGTAGAGATTATTAAAAGGACTAAAACTACCATGGAGCAAAGCCATCTTTTCTGACTTGCATCAGCAAAAACATTACCATATGCAGCCAACAATCCCACAAACTATTCTGGAGAATGATTGTAAAAGGCTTATAATGTTGAGGAAGACTGCAAAATGGTCCTGAAAACAGGGTTAACCTGGCCTGTTCCAAATTGGGTCAGTGACAGTGATGCTGTCTCAGCTAACCTGCAGCTTTTTTTCTTTCATAGTCCACTCCCCTCAAGTACAATTCCCACTCAAAACCTATTTTGTGGATCATGCTTCTAAGTGCTGTAGTTCTTACAAGCTCATTAGATACCTTAGCAGTTTAAGCGGCCTCTGAATAATTTAATGTGCATAAGCATCACCCAGCTTTTCTACAAATTGAATGAAAGAATGAAAAAGGAAGTAAAATCTACATTAAAAATATATATATGTATCTTTATTTAAATTAATTTAAAAGCATCACTGCACCTGATTGTGAGGTAAGAAAATGTTATCACGTGTTTATTTTATTTTATTTTATTTTATTTTATTTTATTTTATTTTATTTTATTTTTTTTATTTTTTTATTTTTTTGTCCTTAGAAGAGGCATGCCTACTAAAGAAGATATAATACATTTTGTAGCCTGAAAAATAAGTCAGAAAGGACTAGAAAAATGTAAAGAGAGTTTTATCAATAAAGAGGTTTGGAAAACTTTCTAGTTGAACTGCAAAATTGTAAGAAAATAATAAATATATATTTATATTTGAGACCCAAATATTTTAATAGAATTTGTTTTTTCTTGTTGTTATTGGGTTGGGTATTTGTTGTTGGTGGTGGTGGTTGTTTGCTTGTTTTTTTAGTTTTATCTTTAGTAAAAGCATTAGATTGATTACACCTGAAATAAACAAGACTGAATTTTCATTATATTGATTATATACTAAAGAAAAATATGTTGACATGTTGAGAACAATCCTCGATAGCCTGTTTTCTTTTTTGCTGATCATCCAGATGTGAATACAGACATATCCTGCTGCATTTTTATCACGTTTATAATTCACCAGAATTTTCACCAATTTCTTAGCAAATTGCCGGTAGGTGGCAGAATCGGCTTATATATTAAACTGAGCCACACCTGCTTTTTGTATGGAGAACTGCAACCTTACAGAAAAACAGTATTTGGGCTATGGTGCATTATGGTCTGCTGTGTGGGTCTGAGTGACGGTGTGCCGATCTGTTTTGAAGTTATTATCGTTTCCATTATATTATTGGAACCTGAAATACTAACATATGCTAGAGTTTGGTTGTTGGTCTCTCTCTCCCTCCCTCCCTTCTTTCAGTCTTTTTCTTGTTGCAAAGTACAAAGTAAAAAAGACTGAAAAGACTGATAAAAAAGACAGAAAAAGACTGATTTTCTTAGAAGATGACACTTCTAATATCAATGCAAAGTGGTAGTGGGAAACCCACTGGTATTGAGTGAATCTTTAACGTGTGTTAAATATTTTATTTCTAAAAATTCTGAACAAATAAGTAAATGACAAAAACAGAGACTGATTTCATTAGAAGCAGATACAGTAGCCAGTGGTACAAAACCAATGTGAGAATGGAAATGCAAGGTGTGTGCTTGAACTTCTTATACTTAGTGTAAGAGGGGCTTAAAAATGTGATGGAGAGCAATATCAATCTTCCCCTGCCTTAATATGTAAAAAATCTGTAATGAAGTCCCATTTTGCCCAACTTCTAGCTTTACCTGTAGCTACAATTCCTGTTGGCATGCACTGATTAAATATATTTGTATCATGTCTGGAGCCTGATTACTGGAAGCTCTGCCCGTGTAACAAGGATACTACTTCAAAAAGGAACATTTGAAAGATCGCTTTGGTTCATTCTACAAGGAGATAAAATTAAAACCGAAGAAGGCTGTCAAGATTAATTCAAACTGAGAAATCGAGAAAGTACCTTATCCTGTGGTTTTTAGCCTTGCGGATGAAGTAAAATGTGGTATAGAATGTCCAACTTCATATTCCTGTTCCATCTGATTTATACTTGGCCTTTGGTTATGCTGGACTGGATTGATCACACTTTGTTGTGTGCTTGTCTTCTGAAATTCTAGCCTGTTCATAAGAAGCATCAGCTGAAAATGTTAAAATTGGCATGTGCCAGTCTCTCAAGTGCTGCTCACTCTAGTACTGATCAAGGCCAATCTATTCCTTGGAAAGATTCACAGTTAAGAACTAAGGAGAGAAATGTACTCTCTTCGTCTACTTTGTTTATCTCTGAGGTTACCATCTGAACATTGTTGTGATTTTTTGTTCCAAAGGACAACAGTCTTTTTTACTTGTCATCCCAGAAATTCTGGCTTAAAAATCCAGTGTTTCATGCCATGTAATCTTAGCAGAATTAAGGAGCAAATCCATTTAATTATTTATTTGAGAGAAAATCTGCAACTGAAAAAATATGGTATTTTATGGGAACTTTTATTTTAGAGGTCTTGAAAATTTGTTTTTCTTTCTGTATATTTACTTTAACTATAGCCTTCTAGACTTGGTAAGGTGCCAAATACATAGACATTAAAGCCATGAGCTGAGTTGCAAGTTGATGATTTTCTCTCAAAGTAGAACTGTTTTACTGAGTAGTAAGCTGATGTTTACTTAAACCTAATGAGTGAAAATTGTAATATGATAGGGCTATGAAAAGGCCAGATTATAATCTCATTAAAAAAAAAAAAAAAAATAGAAGCTTAAACTATTCCAATATTAAATAAGATCAGAATCTGGCTCTCTGTTTTCTATTATGGGTTGAGGGCTAGGTCCATCAGGATTTGCATTGTAATACTGAGATTTTGAGCACCTAATTGGGATCATAGTAACATAACAGAAATGAAATATTCCTACAGAATCACATGATTGCCAGTGAATCCCAAACAAGCAATGTTATGTCACCATGCACAGTAGCTACATGCCTACCAGACATTTAAGATAGGATATGTATAAAATCCCACCATGCAAAAGCATCCTGAAATCTACATGGGGATGTCTCTGCCCTCTTGGGAGTCCCAGTCCTTACATCTTTTACTGTAAATTATGATGTGGTGTAGTCAGGCTGCTCTTCTGTTTTACATAATACCTCAGTGTTTACTGCAGCAGTTGCTTAAAGCAAAATACGGAAATTATATTGGCAGCAGGAAAGAGGACATGGGGACTTCCCCAGACATATTCTTTGCTTTTTTCTCTCATCTCTATCTATTGCATTAATCATTATTTCTTTTCTGTAAAGTAATACAGGTTCCCCAAGATTTGTAAATATAATCATTACCAGACATAGTTCCCGCTTAACCTGAAGAAGGACTTGTTCTTGGACCTGGGACGCAGGATTTCAAATTCCTTTGTATCTACAGGTGTACTCATATAACACAATGAGAATGCAAAGCACTCATACAAAACAAGAGTGCTCTGACTAAAAGGAATTAACAAAGACAAGAGTATCTGTCATGGTCAAATGCATTTACTAGATATGTTCCTGAGTGGGTACCAAACCAAGGCCAACAGTCTAGAAGACAGGCCACCTGTACAGTAATAAAGGAAACAATGCTGTGAAATGGCCCCAGTCAGCTGTGTGGATTGCTAAACTGGTAACACAATCCACAGCACCATTTTGGCTTGTGCCCAAGAAATATCCCCATGCACAGCTCAGAAATATGAACATTTGAGTGGCCATGCCCAACAAGTAGCCTTCCTACCCCAACAGGTCTTTGATCCTGAGATGCCACGTGATGACACTCAAGATAATCTGCCCCATTAGCTTTCCTGGAACTGAGGTTAAACTAACAGGCCTATAGTTTCCTGGGTCTACCTTCCAGCCCTTAAGGCCTTTACTGGGCCTAGCACCCAGAGTTTAGAGTCCTGTTTGGTAGTGAGACTTAGGCAACAGCTGCAACAAACAGCAAAGATTCAATGCTGGTTTTCCCTCAAAAGATCTCCAGCCTTCCCTATCCTTCTGTTTTCCTTAGCAGAGAAGAAAAAGACAAAACAGGCACTCAGAGTGCAGCTACATATCCATGGGGGGTAAAGATCTGAAGTCCTTGATTTCCCTGGAGGAAACTTCTTTCATTGTCAGCAGTTGGGAAGAGGAAGCTGGGGGTAAGGGCAGACCACTGAGGTCTGCTTTGATGCTGGCCTGCTTGTTTGCTTTCTGCTTCCTGGACCCCCACACAGGAGGACGGACCCATCAGCTGTGGAATAAACACAACAGGATGGCCATCAGCAGCCTGCAGACAAGAAGACAGCAGATGTTGACAATGGGAGTGGGTGGCACCAGCATAAGGCAAACCAGGGAAAACCTGAAAGGATGAAACTGGAGAGTGAAGGAAGAGATAAAGAACTGTGGTAGGATTGCAGGTGCTTGTGGTGAGGCTGTGACGGCCATTTGAAGGAGGAAGGCATAAGATGGAGACTAACAGGGGTTAGTCTAGCAGGGCCATGGAGTTGTCTGAAAACTACTAATTTTTAGTTCTGACACAGGCCAGGTTCACCTGTTCATAAGTGAGGATATTACATGCCAACAGGATATGGCCTTGCAAGCTTTCAGTCAGCACAAGGCTAGTGGGTGCTTAATAGCATGACTTCAAGGACATTCATGTCAATGTGGTGGGTACCATGTGGGCACCGGCCCACTTTGGCTGTGTTTCAGGCAAACCAGAAAACGTGACAATATGTTAGAATCTTTGAAAAGTGGCAGAGGACAGGCCAGTAGTCCCTGAAGTATTTTTCAGACCTTTGTATTTTTTTTTATTCCTTAACAGATTATATTTTAGGGTATCTCATAGCTGAGAAAAGGGATTTTAACAGCATAACAAAGGTAATCACTCATTAACAGGTAAGAAAACATCTCCCAAATATGGATGTAATCAGGTTATTTACAGATCCACTGGTGTCTTAAAAATCTGTTCTAACAAAAGAGAATGAAGATTAGTTCCAGATCTGGTCAACCCAGTCATTTGTACCTTTGTTGGTCAGCTGGCATAGCCAGTAGTTTAAGATAGGCACTAATATAACAAAGTGTAAGATGAAGTGTAAAGGCATCAAAAAAAAAGTTATACCCAAATGTTTCCTGCCAGCACTAATTTCCTAATCACAGTAATATGCTGTTATTGAGCACCCTTGGAAAGACAGCACAGGTTACACCATGCTGAGTGCAGAGATGCTATAAGACACTTTTGAACATAGAACCTATTTATGTTGTAGAATCTTGCACATGTATACCTATAGACAGTAAAACTGGTCTCTTTGGCAATAAAAAAAAAAAAAAAAAAAATCATTCAATACATGCAGTTTGACAGGCAACATATAAAGTGGTCCTTTTTAGCATATGTTCTGGTAGACTGATGACATTCTGAGATGGTGCATATCTTTAGACTGTGTACTTTACAGATGAAGGGACAAAACATTCCTTTTTGATGTGGATGCTGGAATAAGCCCTGATGACAATAATACTTGTAGTCAGAGTTACACTGTCACCAGCCTGTGATCTCTTATTGAGAGAAGTAGAACAGCTGTTTGTTCTAGCAAGGCAGAAGGGCTGTTTGTTCCAGGCAGAAGGGCTGAAAGCTTTAAGCAAGAGCACAGTAATGGTCAGGGAAGCTTAAATGCCATCAAGGATGGCTGGGTGGTCATTTGATCTCATCTCTCATGTTTACACAGAAGAGAGGCCTATATGTTAGGCTTCCAAACCAATTATTCAAAATATACACAGGACAACAGACGAAGCCATGCACAAAGGTTCCTGCCAAACGCCTTTCGTGCTACATACATTAGCATACACTGTTAGCACAGCTCGGGGTGGGGGGGATCTACGTACATCTACCATAGCAACTCTCAGTGAGAATGTGGCTAAATTAATCTGCCAAGGACATCTTTAGTGTTTAGTCTCTGTGAACTCCCAGGCTTGTAGAAGGGGTTTAATAGCACACAGATATTTCTGCTATGCATTTTATGTGGTACCTTGCCATTTGTATCAAATTTTCTTCAGCTTCTACAAGAGAACTTTTTTCTTACCCATCTTTTAAACAACCTTCTCACTATTGCTCTCTCAGGAATATGCACATGCAGACAAACAACACTTTTCAAGCCTCTTTTCAAGCCCTGTCTGCTATCAGAGATCCTGTCTTGACTGCAGGCAAAAGATATGATGAACACTGTGTCTTTGGAAAGGCTTCTCATCTTTAGAGTTGAAAAAGCTCAGTTTTGACTCCATCAGAAAGAGGGAATCTTTATGTATCTTTTGTCAGAAATTCATCAGAAGGTGTATTGTATATCTGGTAACTGAAATACAGAAATTAAGTGGCTGCATTACTCAAAACATTGCAAGACGACTTAACTGTAGTCATGAAATCATAGCTACCTCTGAAACATGAAAATATTTTTTCTCAAAAGGTAAATGAGACAGAGAACACCAGAGGGCACTGTCTAATTTTGTTATAATATCTGGTTGCAAAGTCATGTCAAAACAGGAGTTATCTGTGGTATTCATTCTGTTTCCTTTTTTGGTTTCTCCAAGCTTCTTAGAGTGAGCTTGTCTACTTTTAGAGAGAAATAACATTAAATGGCTATTTTGCCCTGCATACAATTCAGCATTGCAATAATTAATAATGTGTAGTATTAGGCATTAGGACAAGTCAGATCAGAACTGAAGGTCCAGGCTATTCATCACACTCCGCAGGCATCCGAAAAATGAATGTTCATGTTTACAGCTCACCATGAAATGATTAGATATAAACCTATTAGTAGGATAGTGGGGGTCGCAATGAGATTAGGAACATGATAAAAACACATTCTGGAGCTATGTGTTTATGACAATGTTTTTAGTAATGCCTTTTTGGCATGTTGATCAGGAATACAGGACTTATAATTAGTAAGAATTCTGGACACCACATGTAGATGCCTGATGGGAAACACTCACTGTGACTTCTATTGTTTAGATGAATTCATAGGGTAAAGTGATAGTCTGTAGGATGGGATGGCTGAAAAGAGATTAACCCATTAGGAAATCCACTTCCCTTTTGCAATTGGTCATAAGGTGATTTAGCACAATAACAAGAACAAAATGCATGTATCAGTTATATCTGTTGTCAGCAGTCTGTTTTGTTCTTTATACAGCAACTGTAAGATCAGACTCTTAGATCCTTTGAACAGAAAAAAAAAAAAAAAAGATACTGATAAAATTTTAACAGCTATGTCTTAGATGCATGTGACAGGCAAATTAGGTGCAACATAACCCCTCAGAGCTACTTGAAGTGCATTAAAATGAATTTATTAACCTCTAATCATGACCTTCTAAATCATATAATCATTTTTAAATACTTTAAAAAAATAAATTTCTACTATGGGGTCTTGAGGTGAACCAGACAGTATTTGCATTTACAAAATGAGTAATTGCATACACAGACAAGGTTTCTGGATTACAATTACTCAGTTTGTGTGGTCAGCTAGCATAAATGCATAGATCCAACCTGAGGCCACCAGACTGACGCCTCTAAATTCTGATGGAAAATTAGAGATGCAAAGAAGTTTAAATAAGGACCAATGCAGATCACCCTATAAAATTCAAACCAACCCAAACTGGAAAACAGATGGTGGGAAAAGATAAAACTTATTATTTTTCTTTTAAATAAGCATTTCACAACAAAACAAAGCACAAGCCCCAGAACTCTTTTTGGGGTTGGGCAAAGCTGAAATAGCTGAAATAGCTGAAATAGAAGCTACAGAACAGCAGTGAGAAAAGTATTTTTTTTAATTATTTTTTTATATATTTTTTTCCAGAATAACAGAATTGAACAGACTGTTTCCAGGCTCACACTGTTAAAAAAAAATCACACTGAGCCTCCTCAGTTGCATTTTACAGGAGAAGGACCATTGTGTTTGTTGCTTTTCTGACTTCAGCTTCAGAAGTTTTAGTGTGCTTCAGTGTGTGTCAACACACTGCACTGAAATTTACTTGTTACCACGTACCCTGGTTGTGTGAATGCTATATTTCAACTGTGTCATTAAAATGGCACACATGCCCAGATTAACCATCTGGACTCTAGTGTTGTTTAAAATCTGTCCACGGAAGTCTGTCTGTCTACATACATGTATTTTATTAACCTCTAAACATTAATGCTGTGGGCACCTTCAATAGCTTCCCTTAGCCTATATAGTGAATTGTTTGAAAAGGTGTTATATTTTCTGTCCACAGAAATGTTAAGGAGGCCTTACAGTTATATTATCTCATCTTAGCATTATTCAGCTGCAGAAAATCCCCTTTTCCATGATAGAGTTGGAACCAAATTTACCACTTTCCAATTAACTACCTCTGTTAGTTTTCATGTGGTCTGTTGCTTTTACCTGTGCTATATTTTTTTGTTGTTGGTTTTTTTTTTGGTTGGTTGGTTGGTTGTGTTTTTTTTTTGTTGTTGTTGTTGTTTTGTTTTGTTTTGTTTTTGCATGTAGAGCCAAATGGTTAACCAAAGCTCAAGATTATACAGGTATAGAAAAAAAATATATAATCATGTTTATGTACAAACAAGTTATACATAACCATATTTCCCTAAACACAGTAAAAATGAAAATCGGATAGCTCATTTTCTCAAAGTATGTAAGAAGTTGCATAATATCAAATGTTATAACAGAACCCCTATGCTGAAAATAGTCTTCCTCTCTGCTTTCTCGGCAGTGATATTTATTTCACTTCATAGAAAAAACATGACACAACAGGTTTCCTGCACAGCAGATTAGGCTCATATTCTAGAAATAAGAGCCTGAAAACAAATCCCTACCTCTTAAACAGTTTGTTGCCCTCCACAGTACTATTAAAGACAGGTCTTTCCATGTTGGATAAAATTCACCCATGTTCTGAAAGGCTATACTTAACAAAAATTCATGCCTTGCATTAGAGATTTAAAAATGTAAGAGATGCCTAGGCCTCATATTGGCTCTTTTCACAGAAGGCAAATTTTATCCAATATGGGATTTTTTACTGTAAGGTCTAGTTTCGATAATTGATCTTTCAGATTGATTGAAAGTTCCTGCTCTACTTCAGTTATTAATCACTCTCAGATTTATATTATTGCTTCAGACACTAGAAAGCAAGTGAAATAATTCTTTAGGCAATGACAACATTGTATATCTGTTTAAACTTTGGGGAACACTGTACCATCACTGTCAGTGTGTCCTTTTTCTGTTTCCAATCTGGAATCAAGTACCATGAGATATGGGATTGCAAAGTAGGTCAGGAGCTCACTTCTGCCTTGAGAGATGTTTATTATTATTAATAATAGCAGTAATAATAATAATAATAATAATAATAATAATAATAATAATAATAACAACAACAACAACAACATTGTGAAAGAGTAGTTTCTATGGCCACATCTGGATTTTCATTTCTTTTGAAGCTGAGTTTCAGTAGGTAGAGTAACATACGATATGCTTATTCCATCCTAGCCAAGTCAAGCACTTTAAAAAACTAAAGAACACACCTTCTTCCTATGCTGCTAATTACATATATTTCTGTTTTCACAACTGCAATCAAGCTTAAAAAAAAATAAAAAAAAAAAAGTGTAATCTTCTCTCTGCTATATATAATAACCAACATATGACTTTACTGGTATTGATGGTGATACCTAGTATATTAGAGATAAGAATTGTTTCCAGATATGATAACAAAAGTCTTCTCTGAAGGTAAGGTAATGAATTGATATTTACACAGGGAAAATCAGAGACAGAAATAGAATACTGAAAGAAATCTAATTTCCATGCAACTATCTTACTTTCATATTTGCTTTTTTGTTTTGGTCCCATATCTTAATATAAGTAAAACTTTTTTTAAAGCTTTTTTTTTTTTTTTTTTCCCATGTGACAACATTATTATGATTTTTATTTCAATCATCAGTCATTTCCTGTTTATTGTATGGACATAAGAAATCATAAAAGATTAAGAATCTGAGCAAAAATGCTTTCAAAATACTTAGGAGATGTGCAAGCTTTTTGAAGTACTGGGAGGTTCAGATAAGGTGTTAAGAAATCTCTTGTTCTGTCCAGTTCCACTTCAGTGCCAACAACTGAAAAAGACCAGAATCTGTTGTTCTTCCTGCTTCTTCCATTTATATATCATGCATCATGTAAAACTTTTTTTTTTTTTTTTCCATAAGAAGTAGTCTCCAATCATTCTTGCAGTTATTAAACAGCAGCCAAATTTTGGCCTGAACTTCTCTGTGTCTGTATTATACACATTTATCAAGCCATGACCTCTTCTGATTATCCAGATGAAGTTATCAAAAGCTTAATTAAATATGTTTCTATGAAACATAAAATTGATTTGAAGATCTTATACTTCTTTTCAAGACCCAAGTTCAGACTTCTGCTATTTTTATCTTGTATTGACTGAAACCTTATCTATTGCTAAAGGAGGAAATTGACTTATTTTGTCTGGAAATGTATGCTAAATCCAGTCACATCTCCTACTGAAATCAAAAGATAGCTTTTGGTGCATCTCTACATGAAAAAAATATTTATTATCAGATTTTTTTTTTATTGTTATCCATGTAACATGATTATCCCAACCATTAAAATCATGAGAACATAAGTCTGGAACATGGAGAAGAGGCATGATCCAAAGCTATGCCTGTCTCATGTGACCTATATGGCTGTGGTCTCATCATAGAATCACAGAATCACAGAATTTCTAGGTTGGAAGAGGCCTCTAGATCATCGAGTCCAACCTCTGACCTAACACTAACAAGTCCTCCACTAAACCACATCCCTAAGCTCTACATCTAAACGTCTTTTAAAGACCTCCAGGGATGGTGACTCAACTGCTTCCCTGGGCAGCCCATTCCAATGCCTAACAGCCCTTTCAGTAAAGAAGTTCTTCCTAACATCCAACCTGAAATTCCCCTGGAACAACTTTAGCCCATTCCCCCTCATCCTGTCACCAGGCACGTGGGAGAACAGACCAACCCCCACCTCTCTACAGCCTCCTTTAAGGTACTTGTAGAGAGCAATAAGGTTGCCCCTGAGCCTCCTCTTCTCCAGGCTGAACAAGCCCAGCTTCCTCAGCCGCTCCTCATAAGACTTGTTCTCCAGAGCCCTCACCAGCTTCATTGCCCTTCTCTGGACTCGCTCAAGCACCTCGATGTCCTTCTTGTAGAGAGGGGCCCAAAACTGAACACAGTACTCAAGGTGCGGCCTCAACAGAGCTGAGTACAGGGGGACAATCACTTCCCTATCCCTGCTGGCCACACTGCTTCTTATACAAGCCAGGATGCTGTTGGCCTTCTTGGCCACCTGAGCACACTGCTGCCTCATATTCAGCCCACTATCAACCATCACTCCCAGGTCCTTCTCTGCCAGGTAGATTTCCAACCACTCCTCTCCCAGCCTATAGCTCTGCCTGGGGTTGTTGCACCCCAGGTGTAGGACCTGGCACTTGGCCTTGTTGAACTGCATACAGTTGGCCTCAGTCCATTGTTCCAGCCTATCCAGATCCTCCTGCAGAGCCTTCCTACCCTCGAACAGATCAACACACACACCTAACTTGGTGTCATCTGTGAACTTACTGAGGGTACACTCGATTCCCTCATCCAGATCATCCATAAAGATATTAAAGAGGACTGGCCCCAGCACCAAGCCCTGGGGAACACCACTAGTGATTGGCCTCCAGCTGGATTTGACTCTATTCACCACGACTCTTTGGGCCCGGCTATCCAGCCAGTTTTTAACCCAACGAAGCGTACGCCAGTCCAAGCCAAGAGCAGCCAGTTTCTTGAGGAGAATGCTGTGGGAAACAGTGTCAAAAGTCTTGCTGAAGTCAAGGTAGACCACATCCACAGCCTTTCCCTCGTCCACCCAGCACGTCACTTTGTCATAGAAGGAGATCAGGTTCGTCAAGCAGGACCTGCCTTTCCTAAACCCATGCTGACTGGGCCTCATCGCCTGCTTGCCCTGTAAGTACCACGTGATGACTCTCAAGATGATCTTCTCCATGAGCTTCCCTGGCACTGAGGTCAAACTGACAGGCCTGTAGTTCCCCAGGTCTGCCCTTTGGCCCTTCTTGTAGATGGGCGTCACGTTTGCTAGCCGCCAGTCAACTGGGACCTCCCCCGATAGCCAGGAGTGATGATAAATGATGGAAAGCAGCTTGGCTGGCTCCTCTGCCAGTTCTCTCAGTACCCTCAGATGGATCCCATCTGGCCCCATCGACTTGTGCATATCCACGTGCCGTAGCAGGTCGCCAACCGCTTCTTTGTGGATAGTGAGGGCCACATCCTGCTCCCCATCCCCTTCTGCCAGCTCAGGGCACTGGGTATCCAGAGAACAACCGGTATTGCCGCTAAAGACTGAGACAAAGAAGGCATTAAGCACCTCCGCCTTTTCCTCATCTTTTGTAACAAGGTTTCCCCCTGCATCCAGTAAAGGATGGAGATTCTCCTTAGTCCTCCATTTTGCGTTGATGTATTTATAAAAAGATTTTTTGTTATCTTTAACGGCAGTAGCCAGATTGAGCTCCAGATGAGCTTAGGCCTTTCTAATTTTGTCCCTGCACAGCCTCGTAATATCCTTATAGTCCTCCCTAGTGGCCCGCCCTTTTTTCCAAAGGTTGTAAACCCTTTTTTTTCTCCTAAGCTCAAGCTGCAACTCTCTGTTGAGCCAGGCCGGTCTTCCACGCCGGCTCGTCTTTGGGCACATGGGGACAGACCGCTCCTGCGCCATTAAGATTTCCCTCTTGAAGAGCACCCAGCCTTCCTGGACTCCTCTGCCCTTCAGAACCGCCTCCCAAGGGACTCTACCAACCAGTGTCCTGAGCATCTCAAAGTCAGCCCTCCAGAAATCCAGTACAGCGGTTTTACTGGTCCCCTTCCTGGCCTCGCCAAGAATAGAGAACTCCACCATTTCGTGGTCGCTCTGCCCAAGACAGCTTCCGACCACCACATCTCCCACCAGTCCTTCTCTGTGAAGAGAAGGTCTAGCGGGGCGCCACCCCTGGTAGGCTCACTAACCAGCTGCATCAGGAAACTACCTTCCACAGAAACCTCCTAGGCTGCTTTCTCTGGGCTGTGTTGTGCTTCCAGGATATGTCAGGGAAGTTGAAGTCCCCCATGAGAACAAGCACCGATGATTTCGCAACTTCTCTCAGCTGCCTGTAGAACTCCTCATCCGTCTCCTCATCCTGGTTCGGTGGTCTATAACAGACCCTGACCAGGACGCTAGCCTTGTTGGCCTTCCCGCTGATCCTAACCCAAAGGGACTCAACCTTGCCATTCCCAGCCTCGAGTTCCACAACATCGAAAGATTCTCTAATATAGAGAGCCAAACCACCACCCCTTCTGTGCTGCCTGTCCCTTCTGAAGAGCTTATAGCCAGTCATCGCAGCACTCCAGTCATGAGACTGGTCCTACCACGTCTCCGTGACGGCAACCAAGTCGTAGCCTGCCTGCTGCACGATGGCTTCCAGCTCCTCCTGTTTGTTACCCATGCTGCGTGCATTGGTGTAGATGGCCCACTTCAGCTGGGCCATTGCCTTATCCCCTGGCCTTGCCATTGTTCCCCCTGGCACAGCTCCAACAAGCCTTGAGCGAATGAACGACTGTGCGAACGGCTGTGTGGTGTTTAGCTGCCGGCTAGGGGAAACCATGACAACAGCAATGTAGTCATGTAACCAAATTGAAGCCAAAACTTTCAGCCCGGTCCTTGACCTGAACCGGGAGTGAGGATCCGTATCCTGGCATTTATACGTGATAGTTTATGTGCAGCCAAAGTAAATACTGCAGTCAGAGGTCATGGCGCTAGATTTTTAAAAGTCCAGCATAAAGAAGAGATCTCAGAAAAGCAAATTTAAGCAACATTAATGTCAAGCAAAGTCTTTCTGATTGCTATATTCTTTATCTGTTGTGACTACACAGATGAAAATCTATGACGGCAATTTTGCCTTTTAGGTCATTTTCTTTTTTATTTTATTTAAGTTTAATGATCTTATTTTAACGGGCTCTGTACTAATTTTCCTCACAGAATGACTAGCAGAAATATGAGCCTTACGTGCCTTTTGTATTTAATTCATTAGCTCAACTCTAACCACTAAGCCAGGTTATTTCTATTAGCGATAAGGAGCAATTGAACCTTAAACATTGAAACCTAGGTTGATGAGCCTATTCCACGAGGTCTCATGACTCCACACATGTGAAGTGAAATCTGCCAGGTGGGGATCATTTGACCTTTACTATAAAGGAAGCATGAGGAGTATGGGAAGACTTGCCACTCTAGGGGAGTATGAGGTTCAGGTTACTTAGGGTGCTTTTCTACTGTCCTCATAAAATGGAATCAGCGTTCCTAAGTAGGCTGCTTTTTCATCGTGTTTTCTACAATCTCTGTGAAATAGTTTGGGACACTCTATGAGCTAGTAACATCGGTGGTGACTACTCAGAATGGGAAAACCCTGGTGGTGCTACTTCCCCATGAAGTTGTTTGGTAGTAAGTAAAATTCAGAAGCTGGCAGGTAAGTGTTCCTGGGTTGAAAATTTGATATGGGTTGGGGAGCTTGAGAATTTCTTTGACCATGTCTGTAACAGGGCCCCGAGTCCTCCAATATATTGATGTTATCAAAACTAGTATCCGCTACTAAGACTAAAGAACAATATCACAGATTATCTTCACTTAATCAAATCTGCTTTCCACAGGTAGCAATCGTTTATGGCACCACTTTGGTCAGCTAGATGTACAAAACAGGGAAAACCTTAAAACATCTAAGATATTGCTTATCTTCTCAAAATGAAGTTGTGATGTGATTACTCCTGTCCCTCAGGAGACATACAGTATAGTATAATTGCCATGCTCGTGCTGTCTGGCTTGTCAAAGATACAATCACTTTGTTTTCTTTTCTGAGTGTATGAAAACACAGCTTCATATAAAAGCCTGCCTCCTGGAAGTGAGATGTAAAAATGAGGTGAAGTTAGCGAAGCATAAAGAAGCTAGATAATGCTTGTCAGTTCTTGTAAAAAATTAGTTTTTATTCTTGAATGTTTACTTTGAAAAGTAAGTATGTGCTGAAAGTTGCATGTTGATTGTTTGATTCTGCAAAGCTATCATATCTGTGTCTGAATTAAGTCCTAGTTACAAAGGTATGCTTCTGCACTAAGTGGGCAAAGACAGCGTAGAAGAGAATAAAGGGGATTTGTCTGACTTTATTTTTTACATTTTTTTTTGTCTGTAACTGTGGACCTTGTTTTTTTATTATTTTTTTCCATTTCCAGCTTGGATTTCTTGAATGCTTCTCATGTTCAGCTATGGGGGATAAGCAAAACACAGCTACTGAGAAGCATATTTGCACTAAGATTTAGGATTTGTCTCTCCTGTCTTAAGTTGAGGTTCATAACCAACTATTTTAGGTTTAATGCCTTTAGGTTCTCATCCTCAGGCATATATCTTAGGAGTGCATGGCATAGATCTGATGCATGCCACTGTACCAGTGCCTTATTTCTCTCTGATAAATATAGACTCTAAAAGACTCTGTAGATATTTAAAATTAAGTTGCCGTTTACAAAAACGGGTTAATATTGACTTGATTGCATTTAAGACTATGGCTGGTCCACTTGCAACTACCTACTAGTGGACATCTAGATTTAGATAGTTTTGGTTTTTTTCTTCTTTGTAATTTCAAGGACAAATAGATGGGTAATTAGACTTTAGTATCTAGGCAGTACTATTCCACATACCTACAGGCATCTTTGGAAAATGGGGTCTTTGAAAGATTCTGTCATGTGATCACAGAGAAACTGGTCCCCAGTCCATGTGGCATCCCCAGCAAGCTGGTGAGACTGACTGACCTGCAGTTTCCCAGATCCGTCAGAATATTTTCCTCAACGTATTGTAGGAACCTTGTGAACTGCTCGTGCCTGTTCGAATTGCTTACCCAGCAGATGTCTCGGTAATTGAAGTCCCCCATGTGGACCAGTGCTCATGATTGTGAGGCTACTAGCAGCTGCTCGTAGAAGGCCTCGTTGACTTCCTCCTCCTGATCTGGAGACCTGTAGTAGACCCCCACCACCATGTCTCCTGTACAAGCCCACCCTTTTTTTTTTTTTTTTTTTTACTCACAAGCTCTCCACCTGTCCATCACTCTCCCCCAGCTGGAGCTGGGTACACTCTAATTGCTCCCTCACACAAGGGCAACCCCACTTCCTCACTTCCCCAGCCTGTCTCTCCTAAAGAGGACGTAGCCCTCCATGATTGTGTTCCAGTCATGTGAGCTGTCCCACCACATCTCAGTGATCGCAACGAGATCGTGGCCCTGTGTCCGAACGCAGACCTTGAGCTCATCCTGTTTATTTCCCATGCTCCGTGCACAGGCACTTTAGGGAAGCAACAGGTACAGTTACCCCGGGGGGATGCAAGAAAAGGATACTGGACGGGGGATTGGGAACGCTACCTTCTCTGAGAAGCCCTCAGACAATCCTATGGGAGAGCTCAGAAGTTTTTCCCTGTCTTCAACAGTGACAGTGGTGTGAAATGTGTTCATCTGATCTGTGGCAGTATGGAACAATGCTAGGGCTGCATGGTATGATGAATGTGACCTTCTGTCCTACAGACCCTTCTATAAGCACAAGTCTAAGAAAAAGAGTGGTTAATGTACATGTATGTAGTTCTTGTACCTTGCAAAGGAATGTTTTAGCAATTCGTGTCAATAGAGAGCTTGAAGGGAAATGTATTTGTAGGCTTTTACTTGAAGTCTCTCATATCTGGGGGGGTTCAGAATAGCTGCTAACTATTATGACTATTGCATGGGACACTATGCAAGTCTCTGGTATCTGGCCAGGAGACTAAGGAGACAGGGAAAGCTGAAGAACGACTAAAAGACAAAGCTTGCAGGGGATGCTGCACAAGTCTCTTACAGCCAAGCTGGACAAAAGAGAAGGACCAGAGGGAGGAAGACTATGAGCCTTCAGCATGAGAGACCCCCCAGAGGGACCACCGGAGACTGTTACGCATGCTCCAGTAGGAGGGTTTGGATTCCGGAAACTAATTATAATAACCCTGTTTTTTTGTTTTTTTTTAAAAATCAGTAATGAATATGTGTTAGCCTAGGAGCTGACAGAGTAGAAAGGTGTGCTTCTCTCTCTTTTTTGTATAGAGTTAGAGGCAAGCCTGATATCCAGCCAAGATGGACAAAGGAGAAGGACAAGGACAAAACCTGGGAGGAAGACTATGAGCCTTCAGCATGAGAGACCCCCAGAGGGACCACCGGGGACTGATATGCATGTGCCAGTGGGAGGGTTTGGAATCCGGGAACTAATTATAATAACACTGCCTTTACTAGAAGTAGTAATGAACATGTATTAGCCTAGGAGCAGAAAAAGCTGCCGCCTGATGTAACGTGTGTGCGTGTTGGAGGAGCCCAGACTCCCCGCGCACCCAGTGGTCTTTACTTGCCTTTTATTAACCCCATAAATAAACCTCATAAAGCTAAGTTGACTCGGAATTTATAACAGTATGATGAAAAGTGTTGCACTCCAAGTTGGGAAGGGGAGAGGAAAATGCTCATGTATACGTGAGAATTGTACTCAGAAAGCTGATTACACCTTTGCATACACCTTTTAAGGGAAAACTTTAAACCCGAGAAGCAACAGGCAGTTTTCTACATTTCTTGATATGATATATGATATAGGTATGATATAAAGGATGATATCATACCTGTAGTCTGCTGCAGGCTGAAAAGTAGCCTGTGCCTCAGGTACCGTTTTATGCCTTTGCTTTTGCTACTACATCCCTGTAAGCCTTCAAAAGAGAAATGAAATCATCCTACCAGAAGAAACACTGTCCAGAAGACACTTGAGTTTTTAGGGCCTGAATTCTCACTGAAACCAAAGGCAGGGATCTTACTGACCTGAAGAAAGAGGCTTTAATCTCTCCTGGCTTGTTTACTCCTGAAGGAGCGTGAAAGAGATGTGTGTCCTTGTACATGAAGAGGAGGTGAAGGAACAGCTAGTGCAAGGAACACGCAAATCCATTGCGCCAGACTAATAGGTGGCTGGCTCTGAGCTGGGAGACTGCAACAGAAACACAGAATTTCTAGGTTGGAAGAGACCTCCAAGATCATCGAGTCCAACCTCTGACCTAACACTAACCAGTCCTCCACTAAACCATATCACTGAGCTCTACATCTAAATGTCTTGTAAAGACACCCAGGGATGGTGACCCAACCACTTCCCTGGGCAGCCTGTTCCAGTGTCTAACAACCCTTTCAGTAAAGAAGTTCTTCCTAACATCCAACCTAAAACTCCCCTGGGGCAACTTTAGCCCATTCCCCCTCGTCCTGTCAACAGGCATGTGGGAGAACAGACCAACCCCCACCTCGCTACAGCCTCCTTTAAGGTACCTGTAGAGAGCAATAAGGTCGCCCCGAGCCTCCTCTTCTCCAGGAGGAACAAGCGGCTCCCTCAGCTGCTGCTCATGGGACTTGTTCTCCAGAGCCCTCACCAGCTTCATTGCCCTTCTCTGGACTCGCTCAAGCACCTCGATGTCCTTCTTGTAGAGAGGGGCCCAAAACTGAACACAGTACTCAAGGTGCGGCCTCAACAGAGCTGAGTACAGGGGGACAATCACTTCCCTATCCCTGCTGGCCACACTGCTTCTTATACAAGCCAGGATGCTGTTGGCCTTCTTGGCCACCTGAGCACACTGCTGCCTCATATTCAGCCCACTATCAACCATCACTCCCAGGTCCTTCTCTGCCAGGTAGATTTCCAACCACTCCTCTCCCAGCCTATAGCTCTGCCTGGGGTTGTTGCACCCCAGGTGTAGGACCTGGCACTTGGCCTTGTTGAACTGCATACAGTTGGCCTCAGTCCATTGTTCCAGCCTATCCAGATCCTCCTGCAGAGCCTTCCTACCCTCGAACAGATCAACACACACACCTAACTTGGTGTCATCTGTGAACTTACTGAGGGTGCACTCAATGCCCTCGTCCAGATCATTGATGAAGATATTAGAGGACCGGCCCCAGCACCAAGCCCTGGGGAACACCACCAGTGATTGGCCTCCAGCTGGATTTGACTCTATTCACCACGACTCTTTGGGCCCGGCTATCCAGCCAGTTTTTAACCCAATGAAGCGTACGCCAGTCCAAGCCAAGAGCAGCCAGTTTCTTGAGGAGAATGCTGTGGGAAACAGTGTCAAAAGCCTTGCTGAAGTCAAGGTAGACCACATCCACAGCCTTTCCCTCGTCCACCCAGCACGTCACTTTGTCATAGAAGGAGATCAGGTTCGTCAAGCAGGACCTGCCTTTCCTAAACCCATGCTGACTGGGCCTCATCGCCTGCTTGCCTTGCAAGTGGCACGTGATGACACACAAGATAATCTGCTCCATGAGCTTCCCTGGCACTGAGGTCAAACTGACAGGTCTTCAGTTCCCCGGGTCTATCCTCCGGCCCTTCTTGTAGATGGGCGTCATGTTTGCTAGCCGCCAGTCAATTGGGACCTCCCAATACATTGTTTGAGATACATCATAATACTTTCTAATCTTTAAAGCATTAATCTAATTTTATAATCTTAATGCATTAATCCTCAAATGTATCCATACATGTGAGGGGAATATAGCAAGCTTAGGGATATGGTTCAGTGGGGACTGTTAGTGTTAGGTCAGAGGTTGGACTCGATGATCTTGAGGTCTCTTCCAACCTAGAAATTCTGTGATTCTGTGATTCTATTTATGGCCAGGAGGTTAAGGCCATGGAATGACTTTCCTGCAGCCGCAGCAAATGTTTGGGACAAACGAGGGACCAAAAGACAGATTTCTCTATATATTTCTGGTTAATCTGCCTACCTGCAAATCACTCTTCTTCTTTGTTAAAATGTGACAGAAAATCTGAGATACATCCTCTAAAGACCCTGCTGAGTATGCCACATGGCATCAGATATGTGTTAATATATGATACAGAAATAGGAGGACAGATTATAATTTCCTAGTTTTGGCCGTCCTTACTACTGTTGTACACTAATGCTGTTCTAAGTCTTTCAGTTCAGGCATTACAAAGAGAGAGAAGGAATATTTGCTAAGACTTTTTAATTACTGGAAGTAAATATACAATGTTGTAACCAATATTTACAGTGTTGTGGGACACAGTGACCTTTGTATTATATCTGGGGAATATCATAGTCATATGCATTGGAGATCATAGGATGTCATATGCACTAGACAAATTAAAGTTTTCTCATTTGAAGATGCAGGGAAGGAAGGGCACATCATACAAAGGTAGCTTGTAGAAAGATCTAAAGGTGTGAAAGAGACAGAACAGGAGGAAGGAGATGGGTCAAAATCTTAAACACCAGGGCACAACACTTTGTTTAGCATATCATTTTCTTTCCTCAAGCCTCACTATTTCCTGACTGTCAAAATGCTCATGATATCTAGTGGCAAACCACATGTTAATGCAATTATCAATTACTCTCATAGCTTTTGTATCATTTGTTTATGCATCAAGAATATTCTGAAAATGATCTGAAGGTTTCTTCTGTTCAGAATCAATGTGGAAGTTAGTACAATGCTGAAAGTAACTTTTCAGTCTGATCATTTTAAAATATTTTTTTCTAAGCCTAAGAAAGAAATTGGTGCACAGGAAAGACTTGCTTCAGGAATACATCAGGCTTGTATTATGAAACAAAAGGATCTTGAAAGCTCTCTCTTCATTTGCTTGGAATCACAAGTTGGCTGTCACAAAGATGTACTCCATTAAGGCAGCTGACATTATGGGGAACAGCTCTCACCCCTACCTCAGCCATGACCATGCTATGTAGATTCATAAACAAAAAAAAAAAAATCATTGGTGGTCATCAGTTAGGCAGTATATATAAATACATATATTTAAGATGTACATATGAAGAAAAAAATCTGAGCGTTCATAACAACAGTGCATATCAGTTGGAGTTGTTGAAAGAAATGCTGCATAAAATGACAAAGAAGTTTAGTCTGTAGATACTTTGGGCTTGGCATGTGAGATTAATGAGTACTTCTGACCTTACCCTGCGCAGGTCTCATATCCTTGTTTGTAAAGCAAGGAGAATACATAAATATATACCATGCCTCACAGGGAAGTTCTGAAGTTACCCCAAATAACTATCACAGAGTATTTTCATGTTTTAGAGTTATGAGCACATAGAAAAGCCTAAGAGAACATACATAAAAGACACAGTGGGAAATAATACCACCACTGAAATAACTGCTAAGTAAATGAGAACTGCCTGTTCCTTGCACTGGATGGAAAAAATGCTGTAGAGTATGACATTAAAAATTATATTATAATCCTCATATGAAAAGACACAGAACTAAGGTGTTTTTTTTCCCAACTTTAAAATTTTTGACTTTTCAACTTTACACTAACCTTTTAACATCACCTTGCTCTGTTCCATAATAAAATTACATTTAGTTTCATTTGTACTATGAAGTGCATAATTATGTCATATAACAAAAGAATTTTACAGCCATCCCTACTACGTTATGGTCATTGATCACAGGAAGCAAATACCTAAGTGAATTATACAGATCACATTAAATAAATAGAAATAAAACTTTCCACAGAACCACTGTGCACTCCTTTCACAGATCACTGCACAGATCATTTTTAAAACACTTGAATGGATGTGGTAATTTCTAAGGAACTATTCTTCAATCCCCTGCTTGTAAAACCAGGATTAGTTTTTCCTGTTTTGTCTAGTAAAATATTACGCCTTAGGTGCTGTGGTTTTATCTGGAAGAATAATGTGTGCGACTGGCATATTGTCTAGTCTGTGGCCTGTATGAAAACATCCAAAGCCTCACCTTAATTAACAAGGCAGCCCTGGGATGAACACACCCAAATGTGCTGCTAGAAATTTGCTCAAAATGTCATGTGTCATGTCCTGTAGTAAATCAACATTTCCTGTGGCTGTTTCTCATACAGTACTACTTACTTACTACAGGTCATCACCTTATACGGGAACTTAGGAACTGGGCACAATAATTCAAAGATACCCACTTCCAACAACCAGGCCTTCAAGCAAAAGCTTTTAGGAAAAGCTGTCATATTTCTCATAGAAGAAGAGGATGGAGAATATACACACAGGAAGATGCACAACTTTTATTTCTGGCCTGCTTAGGTCACAGACCTCCATGATAACCCCAGTTACCAAAACAGACCAGGGTCTGCTCCTTCCCACCTACACTGCTCTCTCCAGATATCCAACCCTTCCACCCCAGGTCTCAGATCTGCCAAACCACCACCCCAAGCCCCACCTAGCCCTCAGTGACCCGCTGCTCCGAACCCCCACATCCCAGTGCTCATTGACATGGAGCTGCCCACTCCCATACCCACCCTGTCATAAGTCCCTGCACCCCTCTTTTCTGACCAGCACTTTCTAGAGCATCCACCTGGCTGCCGGCTATCTTCCACATCAAGCTGCAGAGGCACAGAGGAGGGGGCACAGTCTGCCCCAATTCTGTCTCTCTGCTTTGTCAGCTCACTTGCATGATGGTTTCTTGGTCGGTTTCATGCAAAAAGAAGCACAACTGATTCTGAGCAATGGTTTTGGCAGAAATCAGGTCAGGAGCTGATTGGCTCTGTTGGCTCTGACAGCAGATATGAAGGGGCAGTATGCCTTGGAAAAGCAGACACTGGGATGAAGGCATCATCATGCTCTGTTGCCATCTCTGCTTGCATAGCATACCCTTGGCCATACTAGCCATTCTGACCTCTTCAAAGAGTCAAGGTGGTTTTGTGCTCTGTCTCAAACCCAGCAGCTGCCTTGGCCTCTCCAACCCCTGAAGCTGGTCAGTAAGTCTCACAAAGCTCCACGTGTAGGTTTGTCCTACAGCACAATAGCCAAACACAACTAAATTTGTTTGAGTTAATGTATGTCGCCAAGTGCACTAAGATTACTCAGATTCCAACAAGTCAGTATCTTTGAAAAGGGTACCCTTGGTATCCTTGAAAAGAATACCAATAGGTGGCGCTTAGGCTGTAAAGTTAAACAAGTCTGAAAACAGTTGACAGCACCTGGGATAGCTGAGGCAGAACTAAGCAAAGTTCAGCTTCATGAGCAAACAAGAGCCATTTTCATTTTATGCCTGGTCAGAACAAAAGGTTAAAACAGTAGCTTGACACAACATGAGGAGATTGTCATTCTGCCACCTGAAACTCATGAGTGCTGCAAAGCTCAGATTGGTGTCGTGTTTTGCCCTTTCTCACTGCCTTTCCATAGTCTCAGGTTTAAAGTTACTGTTGTCAGGTTATTAAAGCTTTGCAGGCATCTTCAACATCTGTCTGCACCTGGAAAATCCTGCATTTTCCCCCTCAAATAAATCCTTCTGCTGAAATGTTGGTTTATATATGCCATGCACTCAGACTTAACCTTACAGTCTTAAAAAACTCTTGGCTCACAAGCTATATAAAGGGGAAATTAAAAATGAAAGGGAGGGAAACAGAACAATTAAACAGACTAAAATTAATTAGTTTTTCTGAAATGTGCTGGTGACCTGAAGAGAAATATGCCTCTTTCTAAAACCTTAACTACACATGAGATGTATTTTTCAATTTCTGTTTTTTGTCTTCTGGTCATTTTGGTCATGAGTGACATCCCAGAGATATATCTATCTATTCCAGATAAGCATCCATAACATTATTTGCTTATCTGAACCTCGTCCAGATCTCTTTTTTGAGAAATCAAACCATAATTCAATTTCCTTGTGGTATTCCTAGGAATTATTTATTGTTGGCTAGCTGGGAGATATTGTAAAGCAGTCTTTCTTGTGGTATTTTTGGGATTTGAGATTATAGCAAGATTACTGCAGGCTCCCAAAACAGATATGGACACACACACACACACACAAAGATGCATGGGGGTGGGGTGGGGGGGGGGGGGAGGAAAAGAAAAATAAAACAAAACAAAACAAAAGGACCCACCACAAAGTGATACAATTACTTGTGAATTGATCACTTTAAGATTGGGAGAGACAAATTCAGTTCTCTGTACTGGTGTAAATCATGAATGATACTCTTCACTGGAGCTATTCATAATCAGCCGCAGTTCAACTAATGTGATATTTTAATTTAAAAATACAGACCAAAAAACAAACAAACAAACAAACAAAAAAACACTTCAACTAAAAACATAGGTTTTGCCATCTTCTATATTGGTGGTGTTGTCTGAAGGAAGCCTCATGACAGTGATAGAATAGGCTTGTGTTTTTATACAGAAAAAATAAGAAGAATACAAAGCTGGATCCAGAACTTTCTCTTGTGTCTCAAAAGTCTCCTAATGATCTACATAGACTTTGAGGTCAACTGAAGTCAAAGATTATGCTAAAATGAAGTAAGTTTTTCCAAGGTAATTGCATGCTATCCTAGGTTGAAACATTACCATTCCAAATATCCCATGCATGAGAAGAACATTTCCCCCCAGAGAATTTGACTGGAAGAGTATTTTCCTTTAGCAGTGGAAGTTGATTTGTAGTGGCTTGTACTGAGCATGTTTTCAGTGTCCACAAATTTCTCTAGCTGATTATGATGTATTTATTTATGTAGGGTAATTTGAGATTATTTGCTTTGTGCTGGGGAAGGTGGTGAACCAGTGGCTGTGCAGAGACTCCAAATTATACTTTTTGTTTCAAATTCTGTTTTTTCAGAAAACAGTGTGCTGTACTCAGGAAAAAAATGCTGGGAAAGCAGTAGCAGGCATAAAGAATCAGGACAGTCTTTCTTGTAGCTTATTCACTAGTCTTCAAGTTTAAGAATATAAGTTTACCTGCCTGGAACTGAGAAGATTGTTCACAAATGACCCAATACTCATTGTAAAGAGCAACATGGGAACAGAGCTTGCTAGAACAGAGCTTGTTAGGCAGACACAGTTGGGTTTGCTTCAGGGGAAGTGGTCTAAGATATGACCATGATCAAGAAGGGCTAGAGAAGGGTCATGGACCATGCTATACAATTGAGTTAATCACTGTATTAATGACACAGTTCATGAGCTACAGTAGTATTTTCAAATGAAAGCAGGAGAAAGAAAGGAAAGAAAGGGAAGGAAGGGAAGGAAGGGAGAAAAGAAGGGAAGTAAGGGAGAAAAAGGGAGAGAGGGAAAGAGGGAGAGAGAGAGAGAAAGAAACAGAAGGAAATAAGGAAGGAAGGAAGGAAGGAAGGAAGGAAGGAAGGAAGGAAGGAAGGAAGGAAGGAAGGAAGGAAGGAAGGAAGGAAGGAGAGAAAGAGAGAGAAACAAAAGAAAGAGAAAGAGAGAAAGAGAGAGGGGGAGAGAGAGAGAGAGAGAAAGAAGGAATAGGAAGGAAGGAAGGAAGGAAGGAAGGAAGGAAGGAAGGAAGGAAGGAAGGAAGGAAGGAAGGAAGGAAGGAAGGAAGGAAGGAAGGAAGGAAAGAAAAGAAAGAAAGAAAGAAAGAAAGAAAGAAAGAAAGAAAGAAAGAAAGAAAGAAAGAAAGAAAGAAAGAAAGAAAGAAAGAAAGAAAGAAAGAAAGAAAGAAAGAAAGAAAGAAAAATTATGCAAGCTGTTAATCTTATGAAATAGCTAGGAGAGGAGGAGAGATGGGGAGATAAATAGAAGGTGGGAAAACAAGGCAGGAGAAATCTAAAATCCTTTGCTTTGACTTAACTTTTATTTCTCAACCACTCCTCTTGGTCGGATGCCAGTGAGGGTTCGTGGCAGGGAAGTGGGTTTGTGGCTTAAGGATTCCCAAGCTGGTGATGTAAGACTGCTTGAGCAGTTTCCCTAATGGGTGAGGTCAGGAACAGTCCAGGGTATGGCAATATTCTTCAGAGAAGATAGAAGTTGGAGATGTGTGTAAACTTCATGGGCAGAGGAAGAGATAAGAAAGCAAAGAAAACAGGAGACACTGAAAAGCATACCTGCTGCACTCTGTATTTATGGTATTTATATAACACATTCAGGTTAAGCTCAGCTTTGAAAGCAAGAAAGTTAGAGTAAACATCTGGCCCTCTCAGATGTCCCAAAAAGTGTCTGACTGCAAATTTCAGGCAAACTCTTATAAATTTCCTGAACTGACAGGCATCCTGAAGCAGAGAAAACTCCCTAGAGTGCCACAGAAATAGCTCATTAATATCAGCATTAATTTTCCCTGTGAAGAAAACAATGAAGAGTGAATTTCAGCAGGCTGAATGGTGATACCTGCAATTCAGACATCTCCATCACAACTCGCCATTCTGTATTCCTGCTATAGTCAATAGAGTTTTGGTCAATTAAGTTCAGTCCTGATTCATCTAAACCTCAGTCAAACATCTGAAATTGCCCTGATGAATCATATCCTTGAAAAACATATTTCTTTCCAGTAGGTGTGAAAGGAATTGAGGGTGACTAACTCAGAGAAGAGCTACATCCAAAAAGTCAAGTAAAAATGAAAGAAACAAAAAGAGGTTAAGGAAAATGAAAGCTGGAAAACTAATGATCCTCACTGTGGCAATGATGTACCTAATGAAGACCAGAACCCTGAATTTTATTACCATAAGAAGACCAATTCTGCTGTGGATGGAGAGGGGCAGGGAGTTCCCACATTAATTCTGTTCCCACAAAGAAAAGTGGGATTTGTCCTGTTGCATCGAAGTTTGTCAGCATGAGACTTCGAAATCCTTTTGAGTTTTAAAGTCTAACAATATATTCGATTCTGTTTTTGCCATTTGCTGAGCTGTTTTATCTTCACAAATCCATATGCTCTTCTCTTTCACAAAAGATACACTTTTCCAAGCATAAATATCTTCAGCTGTTAAATCACAATGAATCTAAGTTCAACTACAAGATAGACAAGCTACAAAACAAAACAAAAACTAAAGTTTTTTTTTCACAAATTTCTTACCTTAAAAAATATATAAACCTTTACAGAAGTCATAAACAGGGAAGGAAATGGAATAGATGAGTATTTCCTGGGATGCTGTAATACCCTGGGAAAATATTTACAGGGATGTGGATTTGAAACCAAGTGGGGTTCAGTGATTTATATGGTAATATCCAGAATACCTCACTGCCTCCCAGTGTGTTGCTACTCCTTTAAACATATTCTTTTTAAAATTGAAATGCATAATTATGATGTTTCACAGAGCATATGTATTAAGAAGACAATGGAAATTAAAATGTTTTGTGTTAATCAGAAAAAATTGGAAAGTAATTTTCCTCAGATGGAGAGGCCAGGCTCGGCCCCTGAGGGCCCCTTAGAGAAGGTCCTTCCTAAACCTTTAGGAAAGGGGGATAGCAGTGTCTCACATAAAAGATCCCTGAGTACCAACCAGAAGATTGAAGTTAGCCTTGTAGTGGAAAAAGGTGCATTCAGAGGATCAAAAAATTCCTCCTTCTGTTAGTAATACAGAGATTATCTGAAGGATGCAATGCAGTGTTGCACCTTTCCCATCACGCATCTGAATGGTGAATGCACTTTCCTTTAAATTAAGGCTGTTAGGATAAGGAAATGAAATACCCAGTCTCCCACAACATGGAGGTTGCTAAAGAAGTTTGTCACATGACAATGTGACAAGATTAGCTTTTGGGAGGCCTCTTCTGGATAATTGTCTATTTTTAGTTTTAATGTGGCTTTCAGTTCTAACTCAGACACACCACTTATTGAAAGCAATGCAACTTTTGCTGGACTGGGGCCTCTGAGAAATTAAATAAGACTCACAAAGTCATGAATATAAACTGATAACTCCCAAAAGAGTTTAATAAAAACAAAACAAAAACAAAACAAAAGAAACAACACTCCCCTCTTCTCTGGTACAAAATTTCACCAACTTGAATGCCTCTGTTTATTTTACTGATTTTATGGTATATATAAGATATAGAAAAGAAGCTAAAACATGGCCAGGAGTGGTGACCAGAAAAAGAAACTCTAAAGAAAAGTGGTATCCATGAAGAATCTGTGTAGTTTGTTTTCCTTCTTTGTGCAGGTAAAAGTCCTATGTCAGTTCCCATTTGTTGTTACTGGTTTTGTTCTGGTTTTGTTGTATTCACCATACAACCCCTTAAACCCCTTCAACATTACATAAAATTGAGCTACTGGTTTCCTATGAATCTTAATAAATCTGAAAGAGAAGGTGACAATATACAATTCCTGTTCCCTTCCCTTAGTTGGCAGACACTGAATTTATTAAGATATACTCCGTGTACACACCAATACTCTTTTGCCTTATGAATTCTGTTTCCTGCAAACTAAGACTTAGCATAAATTACCAATTCTATGTGATGACACTTTCAATTTATTTATTTTTTATCATCTTTATGTTTTAGAATATGCTGCTCTTGAACCAGAATACAAATATAACATAAGGGGGAAAAAACACTGCAATTAATGTTATTAAAATGAGTTTTTTTGTTTGTTTGTTTTTTTGTTAATGGATTTTCTAGGATTTTATTTCATATTAAAAATTCTTCAATTTTCCAATTGAGTTTTTAATGTTTTTTAATGTTGTGATTGGTCTTTGCACCCCAAAATCTACAAGGTTTTACCCATTTCTACCTTTTAAATGAAAAAACACAAAGAAATCCATGAAGAGAAAATTTGTAAAACACTGCGGCATGTCCATCTTGTAGATGAGGCAGATGTCTTTAGAGCATTTAGTATTTTGAAAGAACTGAGAAGTCCTGCACTTAAACTAAAGCAGAATGCACTGCAGAGTGCAAAAGACTGTCATATCTATGCATATGTGCATTAAGGATCATTAATAATTTTATTTGAAATGTACAGAACCCAAAGGAATGACATGAAGCTGTGTTAGGGGAGTCTCAGATTGGATACCATAAAAAGGTTCTTCTTTGAGAGGGTGGTAAGGCTCCCCAGGAGCAAGGTCATGGCACCAGGCCTGCTGGAGCTCAAGCGTTTGGACAATGTTTTCAGACTTCAGACTTATGATTTTATTTTTAGGTAGTCCTGTGTGGAGCCATGAGTTGGACTTAAAAGATCCTGTGGGTCCCTTCCAATTCAGAATATTCTGTGATTCTTTTTGAAAGCTCTGGAAGCCATTTGGTATCAGCGAAGTGCTTGTTCAGTCATCAGTAGAGGGCTTTCTTGGTCACCATGTCCATGCTGGACTTTATTAAAAACCTTCATAGAAAGGCTGAAGTGGCCTGGGTATAAATGCTGCTCTCCCTTTAACAGCAGATGTTTTGATCCTGCTTCCAATATTGATCACACACTTCCATAACCATTTTTTCCTTAATCCCTCAACATCACAGACCCACAATGGGCAGTTAAAGAAATCTTGTAGATATTGGTGGCCAAACAGTCTGTATGTGTATGCAGGGAAGGAATTTTAGTTTTAGTCAGGACTATCAGCACCGAACCTTTCATTAACACCAGTTTTAAAAGGCCCTCCTTTTTTGGGGACTATCATATTTGTGTACATGAGTTCATGAGTTATTTCCCTTGGTGTTTATGTATGAGAGTCACGGGGAAAGGTGTGCTTCCATGTCAGGTAGGAACTGCTTTGTGCCTGAAGGATCACAGGATCACTTGGGTTGGAAAGGACCTCAGGAGGTCTCTAGTCCACCTCCCACTCAAAGCATAATAATCTCTGAGGTCATACTGGGCATCTGAGGATACTGGGTGTCTGCTCTCAAGTGTGTTCCATGCTGCCTTATCTCCAGGCTGACCAAGTCTAGATCTGCCTTTCTGCAATAGGCAAGTGTGCTTTTCCCCTGACACAGTTTGTCCATCTTAAAATACTCCCAGGCAATTTCAGTTGAATCAATCGTATACAGTACAATACAGTGAATGACAAATCGGAAGGGTGGGGATCTGGAGAGGTGATGTCAGGAAGAGCATTCCCCAGAGCACATTCCCTCTGCAAGTCTCCTCTGCGCAAATACCAGCAACAAGTAGAAGCAGACAATTTGAAATTGCATTTTTAAGTGTCTGTTCAGGCAGCTCCAAGGACTAAGATAGAGTAAATGCGTGTGGGCCAGGAGTGGTCTATCCATTTTTCCTTTCCTCAGTGGGGGAGTGGCAACCACTGTTTCTTGGCACTCGCTCAGCCCTCCTGCTTTGACATAATCAGGAGCTGGAAATGTACCATGACTAAGTCTCTTTTATATCAAATCCAAACATTCCTGTCAATGCCAGGATTCAATTTGCATTTTCAATGCCAAGGGTCAACAGAATAACTCTACACTCTGTGTATTAAGTAAATCCCATGGATGAAGGAAAAGACCTATTCAGCTTAATTTAGATTACTGAGGACAGTTCTGAGACATGCTACATAAATTATAGTGAAAAACTATGGGGAAATACTTTATATTTTTAATATGGGGAAATATTTTTAATATGGGGAAAACTGTCCTTTGTGTTTGTTTTTGGAAGTAAGATCTGCTGTGAAAGCAATGATTTGAAAAAGCAATTTTTACATTCAAACATGAGTTAGACTATTCTCAGAAGTTTCTAAATGGAAGTCCTAGAGTAACACCCTACACAAATTTCCACTACTTCTCAAGGGTGAATGGTGTAACCATTGTAGAATGGAGAGATTCAAAGGCAGTGTAGCCAAAGGAGAGGTTAGCAGGTCAGATTGCAAGGATGGTCAAGGAGGTGTTTCCTCAGAAACATTAAGACAAACTACAAACATTTAGAAAACATATAAAACAAGTTGTCAGAAATTTGGGAGCATTTCTTGATTGCATTAACTGCCAACCTCAGCTTTATCTTCAGTTTCATGCTTAGCAGACATTTTTGCCTCTCTCCCCACCATTTGACTCCCCCTCTGATGCACTGCATGCCTTCTTGACTCTCTCCTTCTGTCTTCTGTTTCTTATCTTTGCTCCTGACTTCGCCTTAATGAGCAGTTCTGGAGGAAGGACCATGAGTTTGACAACATCCAATGTATATGTAGCTTTTTTTTTTTTTTTTTTTTTTCCTCCTCCTGGGCAAGCTTTTTCTTACTCACTGTCATACTTTTTGCTGTCACGGGTTGACTGAGCCTTCTCTCTTCTATTAATTCATTTCCCTCTCTCCAAGATTTCGACAATTTGTTTAAAGGCTAGACAGACACTTTCTAGAAAGAGCTCTCTATCCTTTATCCCCTTTTCCCTGCTGTCTGCTGTATGAGGTCCAAAAGCATCTCAGATTCCTTGTATTATCTGTATCCCTCTGTGTCTGCCAATTTCCCTTATTTCCTCTTTGTTGTTGTTGTACAAGTTCTTTCCTTTCACACTTCAGTATGTTTCATACTCCCCCCCAAGCATCTAAGGAAATATTCCCCGTGTGTACAATCAGTCAGTCCACTTTCTTCTCCCCAAATCAGCAAGCTAAATCTTTAAATAAACTCCCATTTTCTGAAAATGTTTCTTTTATTGTGCAGGCTCCATGATTTCTCTGTGATTTTTACAAGTGATGGATGGTCTGGTCTCACTGATCTTTTCTAAACTTAGTATTTTCTCAGTGATATTTTTCTAGCTTTTTTTATTTGCTGACCTTACCTTCATCATTAAATCTAAATAAGGTTTTTCATTTCCTGTGCTCTTTAAACTATATCTGAAGTAAACTTCCTTCTTCTGGTGGATGCTGCTGTCATGTGGTGTCAGGATATTATTGTAATTAATACAAAGCAAGGACATAGGGATGCTAAGCTTATAACATTAGAAATAAATAAGCCCAAAGGGACACCCACTAAGTAGCATTACATGAGTTTGCACACTTAGTCTGGAATGACTGCATTACAATTTAGCATGCCTACACAGATTAGGTGGTTAGATTAAAAGAAGAAACTGGATCTTCCCAATGGGACAGTGTTGCTGTAACAAGCTCACTTAGAGCCTTATGCCTCTGGTCAGGCATTTGCTTCATCTGCTACAGATCTACCTATCTGCTGAGGGTGTACAACACTAGCAACTTGAATAGCAATGGGTAGTCCAAGGCTAGACTCACATCAACTATTTGGCGTGGGATAAAGACTGGATTGTTAAAACATGGTAGAGGTGCCATACCCCACTGAGAAGCAAAAATTTCCACTCCCACTACCAGAACAACTACCCCTTCGCTCCCTCAAGCACTATAATATATATCACAGATTATAACAGCTCATTCTCTTCATTCATATGCTTTTCTCTTTCACCTTCCCAAGGAGGATAAGGTAATGAATTTCCTTTTCTGAACAGTGTTTGTTTCCTAGGGAACTGGAGATGAACAAGGAGAGTTGGGTATGAAATGAACTGAAGGTTTGGCTATATTCTGCAGATTGTCTTTCACAGAAATAAACTGAGGTAGTGTTGTGTATTTTGTGACTTATTTTCCTGACTTTACGTGAGTTTAAAATTGGAAATTGATGCTGACTACAGATATGAGTTAAGATTCCTCATGGCAAACTTAATGTCTGCTCTGATGTGTTTCAGCCAACTCTATTACGGTCATTTGTGTATATAGTCTGATTCTACCAGTTGACCGAATATCTCTGCTTTAAGGCTATCATTACTCTACAATGGAGGATTTCTATACGTTTTTTTTTTTTTTAAAGGAAAAAGAGTGACAAGAGAAAGAACAGAGAAAAGAGATAACAACAGTGAGTGATCTGAGCATAATCAAAAGCTCTTCCTCTTGGATAGATCTGGAACTATCTGTTTGGGCTGTCTCTATCTGAACCAGGGATAGGTAAAAGCACAGGAACTTGTTATGGCATTCACAGTGTCATGCAACCCCATATCCTTTCTCTGATAGTGACCAGCATCTGCAGGAAGGTATGTAATACTCTATTAAATACTACATAGTCACAAAGTGGATTGATCCTGGATTTAACATCCAGATAGATAAGGATAAATTTAAGATAAATTTAACATTTATCTTAAGCATGATTGTTTTGGCTCTGGATATTCTTATGGTTCATCTAAATGTCCAAGTTGATGAAAACAAAACCTTCCCTCCTCTACATTACATAGTTTATTCTCTCTTAAATAAAAACGACACCACAGTATAAAACGTGTACCACAAATACTGAGGTCTATGTGTAAATTACTGCAGAGAAGATGATATGGAGGTTTGCTCTTCAATAATGCTGCCTCAGCACTGCAAAGCTGCTGCCCTGTTTTCATGGTATCATCCTTGTGAGGCCAGGATCTGTACAAACACTAGCCGTAATTGAAGAGAGTGGGCTTCTGGAGGGGTACCCTTAATTTATTTTTTCTAGGTGCCAGGGCTGAAGCCAGGGGTGAAGTCTCTCAGAGGAAATTGTTTCAGGCTTCAATCAGGCTCAGCTTTCTGGGGGATCAGTAATTTTAACATATGGAGAATTTGTGTCTCAACATGTACTTTTTGGACTTGTGTCAAGTGAAGACTTCAGTGAAATTGCTAACTCACAACCTTCCTCAGATTTGTCAACCTTGCTGATGCAGCAGGTGTAGCTTGCTGGCTTGGTGCCATGTTGCAGGTTTGTAAATTTTGCTGGCTGATGTGAAATCATATATTCCTTAGTGAAACGCCTTAATCTCACTCTTCCATATGTACTGTTCTCCTGGGCAATTTCACTGCTTCCTCCATGTCTGCTTTAATGTCTAAGCTACAATTTTGCAATCTAATTCTTCAAATTCAGCATCTTCCTCAATGCAGATTTTTCCTGTGTTCCTCCCACCCCTGCTCTCCAGCTCCCAACCCCATAGTTTAACCAAACAGAAGGGAAATTCTTGTCTTTTCTCCAGACCATTTTCCATGCCTTTTCTTTCATCACTGTTGACAACTCTTCCATCTTTCCAGTCACTCAGATTGACAACCATTAAATTATTTTTCACTCCTCACTGTCTAATATCCAGGTCCCTTAAAGTTTTGTCTTCTTTGACTCTATAATCTTCTAAACTTGCCTGTTTCTTTTTCTTCTGTGTCACTCATCATTTTGTTCTGGCATACTGCAGCCTTCTTTTCTCTGCATTTTCTAGCAGTTTCCCCACTTAAACTGACCCAATACCCATCAGCCAAAATAACTGCTTCTCCCACAGCTAAATCCATGTTGTTTGCTTGTTTTTGTTGTTGTTTTCTTTTTTTTTTTTGTTTTCTGTTGTTGTTTTTTGTTGTTGTTGTTGTTCTTTGGTGTTTTTTTTTTTTGTTTTGTTTTGTTTTGTTTTTAAGTTTCATCTCTTTTTCTCTCGCTTTTTCTACATCCAGTTCAAAACCATTGTCAGAGGTTGTTTCTGTAGTACCCTCCTATCTCCAATACTATCATGATTGCTTGCCCTTCCCACTCTTCTTCTTCTTTTTTTTTTGTACTCCTTTCCTATCCTTGCATGTGATGTTTGGGTCATACTTCTAGGATTTGTCACCTATTTTATTTAAATCTTTATTGGCATACCACCTTCACTGGTTTTGTAAATTTTCTCCAAATATGCTGCTTACTGTTCCTCATGGGAACAGTACATATTTCTCCACATAAAACATCACTATGTGTGACTAGATCACTAACATTTAAGATTGATGCTTGATGTAATTTCTCTTATATTTATCTCTGTCTTGTATTTGTTTAATTTCATCTTCCTTCTCCAAAGTGAGTTTTTTGGTAGACGAGTATGTTATGTTATGTTATGTTATGTTATGTTATGTTATGTTATGTTATGTTATGTTATTTTTTTATTTTTTATTTTTTCAGTTAATGGGTATTTGTCACTGATGTAGTTGGTGGTTCCCAGTCAGAATCATTACAAAAGCCCTTAAATCATTAGGGAGATGACAAGAAGAATAAATATTTCTCTTCATCTCTCTGTGCACAACACCCAGAGCCCCGTTCCAGGCACATTTTCACCCCCGTGCATTTTATGCACTCCTCCACACATCTAAGTGCATCCTTTGTTGAAAATATAGACATAAATTTGGCAAACACCTTTCTGCAAGGCTTGAGAGAAACACTTCCAGAAAATTCAATGCTTTAGAAGTTCATGTTGTATGTACAAGCATTTTGTCTTGCAGAGAAAGCCTTGCAAAGAATGTCTTGCAGAGAAAATAGAGTAAGTGTTTGGTATTCATCTTTTTCACCATTCCCCTTTAGTAGTAGTTCCCTAAGAAAAATACTAATGCTCTTTTCTTTAAAAACCATGCATTATCTGATGTGTATATTTCATATTTACATAATTTAGGGAGAATAGCCAGTAACAGCTGTTTTCCACTGATGAACTTGCCCTACGGTTCAAGAATCTTATCACTGTGTTGGCTTTGTTCAACAGCACAACCCTTGCTATTCAAGAAATTAAAATAAATTAAAATATACACTTAGTAGTACAGCTGTAGCAAACATAACCATTAATGGCAGCAGCTACAACCTTCATAACTTAAATGAATTTACAATGGATGCAATCTGTTTTAATTATAGATCTGGTACTAGTGATAGGACTATTATTTTGGAATGGCTTTGTTAAACAGAACATCTCTCTTTGTAGAGGTTTTCATTAAGAAATCTGCTCTTCAAGCCACTAGAACTCCCTCCAGTCTAAAGAGAAAACATTATAGTCTGCCTCTTAAGCATCTAGCTACATAGAATTGTAGAATGATTAAGGTTGGAAAAGACCTTCATGAACATCTGGTCCAACCATCACCCTAATACCAATGTCACCCACTAAACCATGTCCCAAGCCAGGTTCAACCTTTCCATTGTCCTCTGGGGTTCTTATATTTCTTCATTAACTAGCAGGAGCCTAGGCAAAAAAGTCATACTAGAACCCTGTTTTCAAGTCTGTTGAAACTCAATAAGACAAAATTCAACTGATGTGATAGATACATTCTTATATACATATTTATTCAAACATCTGTCTCTTTTGCAAAAGAATGAGTTTGGTCTGCAGTTCAGAAATCATTTGGGGTGATATCATACATGGCTTCAAGTACCCTGCTTGGGTTTCAGTCCTTTTCACGTGTGTGGCACAAGGATAAGGGTAAAAATATTCACTTTTTAGTCACACTAGTCAGAACAAAGAAAATCAATCTGTATTTAAGCCACTTCTTACTTTGCACTTATGCTGTCTTTGGAAATATTATTTCTACTTTGGAATCTGCAACAGTGCAAGGTAAAGCACATAAAGTTAGTACTTTTCAGAACTGATTTCTGAATATTCATACTGTGAGTGTTAGCTAAGACATGTTTGGTTCTCACTGACTTTACCTGGAAGTGTGAGTAATTACTCATTTTTTGTGTTCAGCAACAGCATGGATACACTAAGGAAAACCTCAATATTCAAAAACCTCCATGGAGTAAAGAAATTAGGCCCCTTCATTAATGTCAAGCCTCCATGGAAAGACCTTGCATGCATCCTTCTTCCCAGATACATCAGTTCAAATTTAATCTTTTGTCCCCAAAACATAAAATTTTGGTGTGATATTTTTCTTATACATATCTTGAAGTATATATAAAGTAACACGTATATGTGGTCTTGGGAAAAGCAGCTATATTAGAGAGGAAAACAAATATCCATAACCCTATGGGATGAGAGCAATTGGGAAACAGTGGCTGTAAGGAAGAAATGTAATGCAGACATATTCTTTTCTCATCAGATTATTGTAGATTAAATTTTATGGTTCTACAAAGAAAATTAGAAACTATACAAAACTGTTTTTTGTTTGTTGTTGTTGTTGTTGTTTTTATTTGTTTGTTTTTTTTGTCTTGTAAAAAATATTTGCTTTAGGAATAAACTCCTTAAAACATAAATGTTTATATTGCCACAGTTTAAACAAAAACATCTTTAAGACAACTTGGCTTCAAAGATCAATTCTGTGTGTGGGAATAGAAACTCCAGCAGTGGAATCAGCTTGTCTGGGCAGTTCTGATTTATAAGTGATTTGTAATGCAGGCTTGCAAAGTTTATGTTCCCTATACAGTGCCAAGGTCCAAAACCTATTTTGGTGCCAGTCAGCTCTGTTGTTTACAGACTTGATGAAAATGATCCAGGGATGTATCTCAAAGAGTTCCTGGAATAACCACTCTCTACTTTAATAATTAGCATGTAGTATTCCAATGAGAAATTTTCCAGATTGGTACACCTAAGATGTGTCTCTGACTGTGATATATTTTATTGCAAATATATGTTATGCATCAGTGTTGACACGGGTGTGCCCATTTATGAATATAGGTTTATATAAAGTAATTGGGCCCAGAGGGGTGCAATACATGTTTGCAGGAAAGATCATAATATGCACTGGAGTACACATGCATTGCACAATGTTATATTGCTGGCACCAACAACTAAAGTCCAAATCTAAAGTAATTCCCGATCCAATGGCTTTGTGCCATATATACTTTAGTCTTCCTAACCTGGATCTATAAAATTTGCTGTTAATTTTAGGTGTCAGTTCCACTTGAGGACAAATCCCTATTGCCCTGGCTTGAAGGGAAAGTGGAATTTAGATATTTTTCAAACACAGAACTGAGACATATACATCATGGCTGTGCTGCTCTGCAACTGCTTTTGTATTGTTTCATGAATATTGACACAGTAACATTTCATGTGTATAATATTAAGAATTTGATTTGGTGAGGCAAGCATGCATCAAGCGTGAAACTGTTAATCTGATTTTGTGGATTATTGATTGATACATTCTCGAGGGATTTTCCACATATGAGATGTCAGGATTTTTTTGATTAAACATGCCTTTGCTGGAAAAGATCTTTGCTGATTTCTTGAAACTGAAAGTTTTCAGGAAGAAAGATCATTTTTTGACAATATTTTTTAAGGAGTCTCAGGTCCAGAATGAAATTTCTGGTGATAGAAGAAGAGAGTATTCTGTGTCCTACACTCTCAAGTGGTCTGAAGTTTGAGGTTCTTAGGTTGTGAGGATCCAGAAGCTTAATGAAGCAGCTTTTCATTATCAGACTTCTTGTTTTTCTTAGTTTCAAATGAAAATAAGTAGTAGTAGTAGTAGTAGTAATAATAATAATAATAAAAATAATAATAATAATAATAAATTCAAGATAATCCATCTTCTTCCTTTAACAAAATAAAACCAAATGCTGAAACTTTGTGTGCATGTACATGTGCGTATATATGCTGCATGATTGTATGTATTGTAATTCTTATTTTCCAGACATTACTGTCACACAGTTGATGTATGGTCCTGGCATAATATTAACTTTTGTGAGGTTAATGTTTTCTATGGATACATCAGCGGAGGCTCATCTAGCTGCTGAATATTCTGGCACTTACATACTCTGTGAAACAGCTGTGATACACTTTGCATTAGGACTGTTTTCTGCCAGACAAAGCTATTTTTCACAAATTCCTAGACACAAGTGTCTTGTGAAGACAAAAAACGTCCAGATGTAAACTGAAGTCCTTATTCTCAATTGGGATAAAATTGGGTATCCCTGACTTCAGATTTGCATGCTGAAGTCCATGCAACTCTACGCCTTGTATTTGACCTACCATTTAGGAAGTACCATAGTGTTTAGTTGCAGATACCCTGAATCAGTGTGGATGTTGTGGGCAAACTGAGGAAATTTCTATTTGTCATAAGGCTGTATCTAGAAAGGACACATTTCCATTTTCCAGTGAAGAAAACTGGCTTAGTGGATGTTCTGGGAGAATTATAGTTCTTAGGCATTTGGTTAAAATTCCTTCAATTCCTTTGAAAATTAGTAGCAGCCACTATGCAGATGTTTGCATGTAACTTTCCAACATATAAGTATGAAATACCATGTGCCTCTGATATTGGGAATATCTTACCAATGAGTATGTTGGGGACAGTACTTTTAGTTAAGGGAGAAGAAAGAAACTTTCTACATGACAGAAAAGTTGTCCAGCATTGTTGTTAAAAATGAAATCTCACTGTGCAAATTTCCCAAATGCTTGGCAATTTGTCTTACTGAACTCCTACCTATTTTTGTTGTTTTTTAATGTCACAATCTTTTTTCTTTTTTTTTTTAATAAAAAATAAAAAAGGAAGATTGAAATTTTCCTGGCTGAATTTCATTGTGAAGCTTGTCATGTTGCCCACCTGAGTAAAGTAGGTGGTGTAAAAATGCTTTTCATCATCCAGTTGTAGTTGTGACTTGACAAGACCTGGTATTAAAAAGATCTGATCATTACCTCTTTAAGACAGCAGAAAATTTGAACTGATGGCCTTCTGTCAATGTTATCAATGTAAATATTCATGATTTTTTTCTTTGTTTTCCCCAAACTAGACAAACTGCAACCTTCTCCTTCAATGCGGTATTAGAACACTGAGGAATTCAGTGAATATCTGAGATGCCTTCCTTGAGTGATAGTCATGTCCCACAGGCTTCTCATAATTATAGAAATATAACAGTTCTGATCTTAGGATAAAGCATAAATTCAATCCTTATTCCTCTTCCCACATTGTTACTGATCATTTTGGGTGACCTTAGGGAAGTTGTGTCATTTATGCAATGCTTTAATTTTCCTTGTTGTAATTAAGAGATAATGACATTTTCTTTTCTTTGGTCAGTCTTTATATATTTTTCAATTAAGAATACTATGTGGTTGCAATCTAGGGAGTATTGACCTCAGCTAAAAGCTTTCTGCTAATTTCAGCTTGCATATTTTATCAGGCCATCTAAGAATAAAGAGTTATTAAATGTTGCTGATGCATTAAAAAAAAAAAAAAAAAAAAAAAAACTTTCACTCTGAAATGCATCAGGTTCCAAACACTGTTTGCTCCTCTGGGGCTTACAGATCCTAGGATGATTTTTTTTCATAGTTTCCTAGTGCCTAAAAATCTTTGAAAATTCTTGCTGTTTCAGTTCCACATTAGCCAGAAGCTTCAAGATGACCCTGAAGCAAACTCTTGCAAATCTTCTGAAACCCAACAAGGGCCTCTGAGGCTGAAACTCTATTTAGTAGATGAGCCTTGTGTGTGATTTTTAGATTTATAGCAGAGTTTCCCACAGTTCCACTTTTATTGTCTCTTAAAAGTGGTCTTAAAAATTACTTTAAAATAAGTGAAAGAAGGAGAAACAGCCTAATGGCATAACAAAAAGCCTGAAGAAGGTAAATAGCCTCTGATTCAAGACAAGGCACTGTATCTTTAAATGCCATATCAAATTGTTGGAATGAAGCCAGACTTCAATCAAATTTGCAGATTTGAGTTTAAATAAACAGTACTGCAGTAGCAAATGGAACATTCTCACTTCACTGTTTACATTTCAGAAAAGCCAGCTCTGGAGTCCAACTCTGTGGTGAGGAATGGTTTCAGATTCATTTTGTTCTTTACTTGCTTTAGATTTGGGCATAGAGGTAAACCACTATGTGTAGTCAGGCCAATTGTATGACCTGAAATTCAGTATGTGCTGCTCATGATGGTATATGACACAGCTACAACATCTTTCCAAAGAAGAAATTCTGTTTAAATATGGTAATAAATTTCATGAGAATATATGAGAGGCTTTGGGGATGCCTAAATATGTTTGCCATTTGTCCCATTTTCTCTTTCCCTACACCTTTGTGCTGCTGCCTTCTTATATATTGGTCAGAAGCTAGACATGATAAAAACCTAGTCTTCTGTTGGAGACTGATGTCCTGGGAGGATTTGCTTAGGTCTGTGCCATGCTACTGAAAAATATTTCCAGCTGTATTTGTAAAACACAGTTAAATATGTTGCAGTTCAGGTATATAGGAGTAAATTAAAACTAAGCAGGGTGCTGACAAAAGATGAACCAAGGACCTCAGAAAAAAAAGTATCGCCCTACCATTCTCTGCAAAAATACTTGTGGTTGTACCTGCTCTTTGCCAGAGCTGTCTCTTATTTGCTAGTTGGTAAGATGGATTTCAGTGCTCTCAGAGATGATAATCCATCATTCATAACTGAGACCACACTTGGTGGAATATTGACCTTTTCCACATAGTTTAGCTGTGTAGACAAATACAACCTGAATGGTGTACCAGGAGCAAGCTGGTTTAGCATACACTTGTTTCCAGCACATTTCAACAACATCACAGTCATAAATAATCTTCCTTTCCTTTCCTTTCCTTTCCTTTCCTTTCCTTTCCTTTCCTTTCCTTTCCTTTCCTTTCCTTTCCTTTCCTTTCCTTTCCTTTCCTTTCCTTTCCTTTCCTTTCCTTTCCTTTCCTTTCCTTTCCTTTCCTTTCCTTTCCTTTCCTTTCCTTTCCTTTCCTTTCCTTTCCTTTCCTTTCCTTTCCTTTCCTTTCCTTTCCTCTCCTTTCCTCTCCTTTCCTCTCCTTTCCTCTCCTTTCCTCTCCTCTCTCCTCTCCTCTCCTTTCCTTCCTCTCCTTTCCCTTCCTCTCCTTTCCTTTCCTTTCCTTTCCTTTCCTTTCCTTTCCTTTCCTTTCCTTTCCTTTCCTTTCCTTTCCTTTCCTTTCCTTTCCTTTCCTTCCTTTCCTTTCCTTTCCTTTCCTTTCCTTTCCTTTCCTTTCCTTTCCTCTCCTTTCCTTTCCTTTCCTTTCCTTTCCTTTCCTTTCCTTTCCTTTCCTTTCCTTTCCTTTCCTTTCCTTTCCTTTCCTCTCCTCTCCTCTCCTCTCCTCTCCTCTCCTCTCCTCTCCTCTCCTCTCCTCTCCTCTCCTCTCCTCTCCTCTCCTCTCCTCTCCTCTCCTCTCCTCTCCTCTCCTCTCCTCTCCTCTCCTCTCCTCTCCTCTCCTCTCCTCTCCTCTCCTCTCCTCTCCTCTCCTCTCCTCTCCTCTCCTCTCCTCTCCTCTCCTCTCCTCTCCTCTCCTCTCCTCTCCTCTCCTCTCCTCTCCTCTCCTCTCCTCTCCTCTCCTCTCCTCTCCTCTCCTCTCCTCTCCTCTCCTCTCCTCTCCTCTCCTCTCCTCTCCTCTCCTCTCCTCTCCTCTCCTCTCTTTTTTATCTTTTTCTTCCCATTTTCCCTTCCCTTCCCTTCCCTTCCCTTCCCTTCCCTTCCCTTCCCTTCCCTTCCCTTCCCTTCCCTTCCCTTCCCTTCCCTTCCCTTCCCTTCCCTTCCCTTCCCTTCCCTTCCCTTCCCTTCCCTTCCCTTCCCTTCCCTTCCCTTCCCTTCCCTTCCCTTCCCTTCCCTTCCCTTCCCTTCCCTTCCCTTCCCTTCCCTTCCCTTCCCTTCCCTTCCCTTCCCTTCCCTTCCCTTCCCTTCCCTTCTCTTCTCTTCTCTTCTCTTCTCTTCTCTTCTCTTCTCTTCTCTTCTCTTCTCTTCTCTTCTCTTCTCTTCTCTTCTCTTCTCTTCTCTTCTCTTCTCTTCTCTTCTCTTCTCTTCTCTTCTCTTCTCTCTCTTCTCTTCTCTTCTCTTCTCTTCTCTTTTCTCCCTTTGCCTTTTTAACTTTTGCTAAACAAGACTTAAAATGCTCCCATTCTTTATGCTTTTACAAAACTACATCTTTTGCTAAAAGTAGGATTTTTTTTTTTATTTTTTTTTTTATGTGACAGGCTAAGGAAAACCGTTTTAACTGCTCCTTACTGCTAGGGTGAACAGATCAACTGCCATGACAAGTTCATTAAATTATACTCAGTTTTGCAATATATTTGAGCTAGTTATTCTCATTATTGATCATTTTCATATAAATCTATAGTCATGAATGAGTGATTGCTGAAATGCTCTGTTTATGTCCACATGAATGTGCACAACCCATTATACTTCTAACCAGACATTTCCCGACACACTACATTTTCAAGGAATCTTATCTTTCAACAAGATTTGTAACAGGCAGTTCAAGTCACACAGACACTCATATCTTAAACATCCTTTTCCCTGACCTTGACAAATGCAATCTTGCCTGGTCAGACTCTTTCAGAATGCTACTTTAACAATCATTTTCCCAGCCTGTTGTTTTGATCTTGGTACTCCTCCCTTCTGTGCTCAATTGGCTCTTCATCTCCCCCACCAAACTAAACTGATTTCACTTCCAGGACACTTCAGGACTTTCTTCCACCTATCTGTCATTCACTATCAAGACATCATCTTCCACCTCTGATTGAACAAGATATTAACTTTTACTGCTGTTTGTTGCACTTTCAAGGAAACACCCTTTTGCACTTGATTTCAAGTGGTCCTTTATATTTGGGAGACACTTTTTAGGGTCAGAAAGACACTTATTAGCTTTCATCTGAGTCCTTGTTTAATCATTTTTATGCCTCCTGCATACATCGTAAGTGTTTTTTGCAGTTCCTGTAGTGGGAAGTTCTGACCAAGAAGTGTCCTAGAACATGATAAGAGCATTTGAGTGATCCAATAATACAAATCAAAGTTAAAAGTGTTTTTTTCTGTGCTAATTATGTACAAATCATTACATTTTTCCATAATGGTTAGTTTTAAAAAGCAGGTATTTCAAAAGCCTTTCAAGTGGTCCATGCCTAGCCTATGAAGTTGCCTTGAAATTGCCTATATTGTGTGCTGCTTTTTTTTTTTTCTTTATGAAAAAAGATGCATCCTCCTCAAACTGATGCTCTTATGCTGCTTATGCTGGCAAAATTATTGTCATGGACATTACTATTCTGCCAGAAGAAATCTTTGGCTTTGGCTATGACTTTAAGGAAGGTAGTTTAAGTACAGCCAAGACATATTCTTCCAGACAGCAACATGTGTGCATTGTGTTTCTACTAAGGAGTTTTATAACACAACCAGGATAACGGAAATGATTCTGTGCAGAGAAGGGCTTAAAAATAATCAATAAGCTTCTAAGACAAAGCTAAGCAGTGACTCCCTAGATCCATTTACATCCATGGAAATTTTGTCATTATCATTAGTGAATCTAGAATTTCACAAAAAAAAACATTAATGAAACATCATAAATGGAGGACATAAACTGGAAGCATATCATAATTTCCAGCTCTTTAAATGCTATGAATGTGCACCCACATTCTTCTAATAATGTATCAGAAGTAGGTCAAAGTCAAAGCTGATCTGAGTACAAAAAAAAAAAAAAATCTGCATTTATTTTTCAGTAGCCTGCTTTAGATTTCTGACTTTGAATAAAAACAAACTCTTTACAAACTGCAGTAAACAAATAAAAGTAAAGAAAATCAAAACACCTTTCCTTAAAATTCAGCTGTTAGGCTGTAGAATTTCAAGGGAAATGTGAGACAACGCAAACTCAGCCAGTTACCTCAACCAAAAGAAGTTTTCAGACCCTGAGAAACTAATTTTATAGGTTTTATTCAGACACCTAAACTGGAAATCTAAGAGACTATTTAACTCCTCAAATCTGGTTTTGTGATAAAAGGTCAGACCTGAAAAATGGCCAGACCACAGGCTGTTTCTGTGAGGTGACCTGTGCATACAGGAGATAAAACTAGAAAAGAGATATTTGAGGAGACTAGGAAATCTGTTTAAAACATAAATATACAATAAAATAATTCACTTTTTTTTTTTTTTTTTTTTTTTTTTTTTTTTAATGGTAGATAAATAGTAAAAGCATTATTGTATATGGGCAGCATGGGATATGAGCCTTTTTTATTTTTTTAGGTTATGTTTTGTCTGGGGACATCTCACTTCTGGAGAAAAATCAAGGTAAATATGGAAGGAAAGAGAGTAATCGTTGTTAAAACAATGATCCTTTTAATGATTTCTCTCTTAGCTGAAGTATTTTGATCTGTGCTTCATTTGTTCCAGTTTTGTGCATAAAGAAGAAATGTGAGTTGGGATGGTGGTGGTGGGGGGAAATCACTGCAGTGAAAATAAAAATAGAGTCTTCTGCAACTTTGCATGCTGATTTTTATTTTTGCAGGATACCAGAAACAGGGGCTTCTGAAGACATTCCAGAAGAATGGCCTTTTAATTATTCTACAGCTACATTGCTCAATTATGAATCTTTTTGACTAAGTGCAAAAAGCTAAGAAAATACATTTGTAATCTTTCCCTACTGTCTTCTCTCTTTTCCTTCTCTAAAGCATGTGTGTGTTTTTGTTGTTTTGTTTTGTTTTGTTTTTTCTGTTATTTTTTTCTCCCATATTGGAATAATAAGCATTGGTATAATAATGAGAAGGTGCACAGAATGGTTCACTAATGAGATGAGGGAGTTGAAGGCAAAGACTGCATCCACCATTAAGGGTTGCCTGTGAATTGAAATAGTGACTTGAAAGCAGGAGTAAGACTACTTGTTCGTTTTTCCTTTTTTAGTACAGATTCTCTTGGCACAATTAATTCAGTGGTATTCAACTATCTGTTCAGGGTTTCTGGACAGAGTTTGTCGTTGCACTGTAGAGCTTCTGAATGTCCCACTCCAGAGGGAGAGCAGCAGTGTATGCATTGCAAGTACCACACAAGGACAAAGTAGTGCTCTTCCAAATTTCAACAGCAAATCCAGTGTGTGTCTAGAATATGGCCTTGCACACTCATGTAGGTCAGCTGTATAGGACAATTTTGTTGAACCAGAGTAGGAGAAACAGAGAGGATTGCACATGACCTGGTGTCTCCACCATGATCACCTCAACTAGGCTTGTTTTACCTGCCCTGTATAACTGAGTGGTACCAGGGCAGAAGTTCCAGAGAGTCCTGGACTGACTTCAGGGAGATGTTAGGTGTATTATGGCAGCACAGCCAAAGATGAAGTTTAGGTTAATACATACATGTGCTTCCCATTTATTCCTGATGGGGGGGACAAAATATCCTTAAACTCTTCTGCTAGGATTTCTATTTTTTTTTTTTTTTTTTTTTTTTATAATCTTACTCATGTTTGAGTTCTACAGACACACAGGCATTATATTTGTGGTCTGGACTATTGACTACAACATGAGCCATTGCAATCAGCTGAAAACTCCTTTGGAATTTCCTTCACAAGGTTTATGTGGTTATTCCAAAAATCAATTTAATTTTAAGCATTACAGTTGCTTTTGACAACCCCATTACCTCAACCAAAATTGCATCAGAGAGTGCTAGGATTATTTCAGACAGAATTAAAACAAACAAACAAACAAACAAACAACAACAAAAACAAAACAATCAAACAAACAACAACAGAAGGAAAAACTCTCGTATCTTATAAGCACTATTCACATTGATAAATTGTTACTCTTGTTCTGGGAGTTAACCTTTTAATTTTATATCTCTTTACTCAGTAAAATATCAATCAAGCATATTCAAGTAATTATTACAACAAATAAATAAATAACCAAATAGCATTTAAATCAAATATAGTAGCTTATCACATTAGCAGAGGCTCATTTCATAAAGGGCAGCAGATTAAACATTAGTGTGTCTCAAATATATTTTTTCCTTTCAGCTGTAACAGAACCATGCGTTAAAGGTGATATATATGTGTAGCTTGAATGGGAGCTTGTGCAACTATACATGTATATAAAATGCTGATTTAGCAAATGAATAAAGTATTCGTTGATATGCAGCATATATTTTTTTCACGTTGCTATAGATTTAACAAAAGATTAATTGCAACTGTAGCATTTTGCTTAATCGACCTGGACTTAGAAAAGAATCAGAAGAGGATGTAACTAAATGCTTCTTTACTAATCTTTAAAATATTTCTACAGCCACTGATATAAACTCTGTTGTAAGGATGGAGATCTGTCATATTATTGCTTGAATCTCTTTTGTTCAGTGAACTCCCTTGAACTTTAAATGTCTAATGACCTTACAAATATTTAAACACAAGTATGATCTTGACAGTGTTTGCCTGTATCCTGTCTTATGTGTCAGTATAATAAGAGAATAAAAAGTAACCCCCCAAAATCTGATCTTTAGACAAGCTGACATTGTTTTTCTTCAACACCAGAGATTTTTTCCTGTTTTGTTTTATGGTAAAAATCATTTTTTCCTCTTTGCTTTCATAAAAATGGTTGGAAATAGTCAATTAATCTCTGAAGCCAGAGAGAGGTCATTCATTTTATGTATTTATCAGCTTAGGACATATTTTTTTCCAGTTTGCTTGCCAGCAAATTTCATTCAAATTCATCAGTGAAATAGGTTACATGGCAATGAATAACTTCACAGGTCCTGACCATATTCTGTCCTTGCCTTAGATTCTGTCCTTGTCTCACAGATGGGATGCAGGAAATTAAAATAAATAAATAAATAATAATAATAAAAAAAAGTGTCAGAAGCAAAAATGCCTTTGTTAAAAAGAGCTTTTTTGTTATTATTATTATTATTTAAAGTGTTCTGAAAGTCTGATGAGACCTGGAACACAGCCTCTTTCATCTTGTAATTTATACTGGCTTCAGCTGTAGTATTCTTCACATTTATGTAAGATAGAAGCTTTGCCTTAATGTTTGTAAACTTTCAGATTATTCTTCTCCAGGGAGTCCTTTGCAAATCCCAGCCTTCAGTTTCTATTTTTGCCTTTGAGGTAATTTATTTAAAGCTTATCAGTCCATGAAGTTCTGGATAAAGGTCATTATGCAAGACAATTTCTTCAGCTTTTTTTTTTTTTTTCTTAACAAGATCTCAATTAAACCTAATGTAAAGACTATTATACACCTTCCCATGTCCTGAGGCTTGATATTTTATCTTTTTCAATACAGAATTTATGGTAAATTATATGATTAAATGATTAACATTTTTCAGCTTTTGCTTTAAAAGAATAGCACTGATAAACTTAACTAGCACTGATAAACTTAACTAGCAGCTTAGGAAGTTTCTGTAGGTGCTAAAAGTCTAGAAATAAAGATGTAGTTTCTCTCTGATTTTCTTGTAAAAATAATTGATTAAACTAGTTCTGATTTTGTTTCATGTACTTCTTTGGATCATTCATGATGGACAATATTAGCTACTATTATTATTAAGTAATAATAATCATGGAATCACAGAATGGTTTGGGTTGGAAGAGACCTTAAGAATCATCATTTTCCAACCATCTTGCCATGGACAAGAATACCTTCCACTACACTAGGTTGTTCAAAGTCCAATCTAACCTGGTCTTAAATGCTTCCCCACAGGGATGGGACATCCATAGCTTCTCTGGGAAACCTGTTCCAGTGCTTCACCATTCTCTGAGTAAAGAATTTCTTCCTTATATCTAATCTAAGTCTACCCATCTTTTAGTTTAAAACCACTACTCTTTGTGGCAATGTAGTGACTATCACTATACTCCCTGATAGAGTCCCTCTCCAGCTTTCTTGTAGGCCCGTTTTATGTACTGGAAGGCTGCTATAAGGTGTCCCTGGAGCCTTCTCTTCTCCAGGGAGAGCCTACAGTCTCCTTATAATATATTATATTAGAATAGTAATAAAAGCCTCAGAAATATACAGAAAGACTTAAAAAAAAATTCCAGAAATTCATTTAATTCTATATTCCCCTTCTGTAGAGCAGGTTTTGACTGAACGCTGAGACATCAAGGGGAAAATTAAGGAAGTAGCAAAAAATTAAGAAATAACTCACTCTTGTGGTATTTTCATTTCATTACCATGAAATACTGGAGGAGCAACCATATTTTTGAAAGTTTAACAAGATCAAATCTCTGACTGTTTTGCAGTGTTTTCCTTACACGTAGTAGGTTCTTGCTATGCTGAAGAATGGTAAAGCAAAGATATACTATAAATTGTAGTACCTTTCAGTCTTTTGGAACTGCAATATACTGAAACTAGGGTATTGCAGGTATTACCTTTTCTTTGCGTGGTGTCTTGGGAACACCTAACTGCAGGCTCCTGGAACCTATGAAGTGGTCATCATGGTAATATGGAGCCACCATTGGAAGGACATATGGAAGGACAAGAGACAGCACACATGCTGAAAGGAGAAACTCATATTGGATATAAGGGAAAACTTCCATGCCATGTGGATGGTCAAAAAGTGGAGGAGGTTACCCAAAGAGGTTGTACAGTCTCCATCCTTGGAGGTCTTCAAGACCTGACTTGCAACAGGAAACCCAACTGGGAAAACCCTAAACAACATACTCTAACCTCAGAGCTGACTGTGTTTTAAGCAAGGGTTTGGACTAGAGAAATTGTGAGGTCCTTTCCAACTCAAATTGGCCCATGATCCTACAATGACAGGCCACAAGAAGAATTAACAGTCACCTAGCTCATTCTGCTCCTTGGAAGGGTGCATGCAAGATCTTAAAAATACAAAATAAATAAGATTATTTTCTTAATGCCTAGAAACAGGTGATGACTAGTATACTAGCGGACAGCATACAAATCTCTTGCAATATGGATGAGTTAAAATCAGAGAAAATAGTGCCTTCTGGAACCATTTCTTACTAGGCTGCCCAGATGTCCAGATGCTTCCCTCTTCTTTCACCCCTGCTCACCCCACTGCCACCTCTTCCCTTCCAGCTATGGTCCTTTCCATCAATCCCTGCCCAGAGCAGATTCCTTTCAGAAAAGAATTCCACTTCTGAATTCTGCGTACTTTCCTCTTATTTCAAATAATTGTAGCATTGTCTTTACTTCCATCAGTATTTTCCCTTAGGGGAATTTTTCTAGTCTTAACTCCCATACCACCCTCTTTCAAATAGCTTAAGGTTTAATGCAAAAAACCTGTTCATCAGCTTATGTTTCCAGCTACAGTTATTTCTAGACAGGGTGTTTAGGAAGTCTTATGCCTCCCCTTGCAGATAATAGAGTTGAGGGTTTGGCCTCCATGAAATATTCTCAGTGTCACTTCTGCTTTGCCTAGAACTGCCCTTTATCAATCCCTGTGAGTTTATATTGGAAAACACAAAGCTGTGTTTTACCTTTCTGAACCTCTACAGCTACTTCTCTGAAGTTACAAGTGCTAAGAAAATCATCCTGACCTATTCAATTCAATATGCTTATTGCTGGGGTTTCTGATTTTATGAATCCTATTTTTATTGGACTCTTCATACTTTTTTCCTGACTTTCTCCAGTTTGTCTTTGTAGGAGCTGTTTGGTAGATGCTTTTGCAATGAACAAGGATAGCGCCTTATGCCCACTGCTTTACACCTGAATAAAATCAAGCAAAAACTTTAAATGAAAGTGTCACTAAGATTTATCCACTGAGTAAACTAGCAATTCCAGTAGCCTTGCACCACAACCTGTTTTCAGATCCCAAGTTTCCTTTCATCAAATTTGAGGCAGATCTCTGAAATTGTACATGTATTGCTTTCTGCTGCTGTAAACTGGACAGAATATATTTCAAACTAGTGTTCAAATAAACCCGAGTAATTTTGTATTTGTTTTTATGAGCCAAACTTGTCAACAAGATTGAAGAAATGAGATAAACAGCCCCTGTCAAGCATCACATTCCCTTTGGGTCATTAGACCCTCCTTTTTGTCTTTGAGCCTCAGAACAAGCCAAGAGCTTGAGATGACACAAACCAATATGATGTCAGGACAATTTTGCCCCAGCTACTGAAGTCTGGTTACTTTCAGATGTTATTGAAGAAGCAAACTCCAAAATAACCTCTTATAAGCAACCAGTTAGCCTAGGCTTTGCTTAAAATTCAGTCTGTCCAGGTGCTGAAAATGCTGAAGAACTTCTAATTTATTAGAACCATCCTCTAGGTTTTAGGCTAAAATCTTCCCCATCCTTCAAGTCTCATGTTTCATGATTGCTAGTTGTTGGTACAAGTACATGGTTCAGAGTATTCCTACCTGCAGAGGGAGCAAAACACCTGTATGTGCTTCAGTCCCTCTATGTAGCCATGAACCTCTGCTCTTGTGTATGTCCAGCCCAAGATAAAGAGCAATCTCTGTCTTGTTTTCCTCACTGCTCATGTTACTCTGTGTTGTGTCGTCAAAAACAGATGTGTTTTGCATCTGTCACTGAAAGCTAAGTTGAATAAAAATGAAATTCTTATAAATTTATCAAAGGAAAAAAGACCATTGTTCCCAACTATTTCTCTGCAATTTGTTCAATTCTTTCTGTCCATGCATATCCATAAATCTTCATGGCAAATTGACAGCCAAATGTTTTCTGACCTGTACCAAACAATGTCAAATAAATTATAATTCTTCTGAAGCACTACTTTACCAAAACTGAAGCCAGGTGTTTCACAGGTGACCTGACAGAATACCATTTCTTCCCAATTGCCATAAATAAAAGGCAAAGCTGTCACAAAGAGTGTGCAAAGATATATCATTCCAGCATTCCTGAAGATTTAACCCTTCCTGACCAGTCACAAATTGACCATCTGAGAGATATTCCTGGAAATTAAATAACAATTGATCCGCAGACTGCCAAAAGAGATTCACATCTACAGTCCTCTTTGGTTACCCTGACCAGGAACTTACATGGAAGATGAAGCTGGGCATACCTGCATTTTTGTCAGACATGTTTAAGAGCCAATGCCCTCCTACACACTATCTGTAAGAACACTCAGATGAGTTGTTGGAATATCAAATCTTTTTGTACAGAAGGAAATTTAAGCTTCACATCTCCCAGCAATATAATCCAACTGTAGGATTCTGTCTTCCTCATCTGGAACTTGTTCTAGTTTGTATATACAAGTCTTTTAGCACAAGGACTTGAACATTGCTGTCAGACATCTCAGACAAGTTTTCTAACTGCTGGGATACCACATTAATAACTTGCTCTTATATAGCTAACTGAATATTTATACATTTTACAGAAAAGTGGAACAACTTCTGACATCTGAATGAGGGTGGGCCACTCAACATACAGCAGCACCCAACAATTGAGAAAGTAAAAGATCTGGTTTCAAACCAAACAGAGGAAGGAACAGGATCTTCTCTTTCTCAAACACAAGTAAAGGCTCTGGGTAGGTGGTGAAACTGGGGAAAAAAGAGTGATACTACCTTTACCTCCTCTTCCCTGAAAAGGTTTGTACAGATTTCCAGTTTTACACTAGGAGAAAGAGCACAGCTGTGAACTCTGAGCAAATATTGGCACTTGTTTTTCATAGAGAGTGGAAGGGAGACTTTCAGCCTCATACTTACCCCCACCTTTTCTTCCCATCTATTTAGACACCTACCCACTTACTGTGCTTCTTTTCAGCAATGTTAATGTGGAACACTTTGTTTCCTGTAGATTTTTAGGACAGGTGGGTGACTAAATGTATTGCAGTAACCAATAGTGTACAGATACGTAGATGTTAGGCACAGCTTTGGTGAGTTCAGCCCCATAATTTATTGCAGTCTTCCCTTACTAGTCCCCTTACTAGTCTCTACTCAGACTAATGGGCAGGTCTGTACTCTCTTGAATACACATATCCATTTTCTATGCTGAGCTTTTAATAAGTAGCTAAAAATAACTGCATTTTTAGCAAGAGACAGAATAGTTAGACCATGTAAAAGTTCCAAGCCCTGTAATCCCCCTTTTGAATGGAAACATGAGTAGTCATGAAGTGACATGCCACTCTGCTCCCCAGAAACACACAGCTCCAATGCAGACACAAATGTGCTTGAAAAAATACCCTTAATGACTACGAAATATCAATATTCACTGCCATTACTATTAATGCCCTGCATTTGAAAATAAAAAAAGCTATTTGGAGCAAATGATGTAGCCACAGAAAAAGGATTCTGGCTGTGTCTACCTGCTTTGAGATGCATTAGGCATGGAGGACAATTCACATATAGACAGAAGTATTGTTACTAGGTTTATCAGGTATTGTTCATGAAATAGGAGACTCCTTTATGGCTTTTTAGCAGTGAAGAAAAAATAGTCCAAGATTAGCTGCAACTGACTGGATATAAACCATAACAGGCATAATAACAATAAAAGCAACAACAACAAACCTTCCTTTTCAGTCCAAATGCCTTAGCTTCAGAAATACCTGCAGCTTTTCTGTCACCAGAGGGGGACAAAGAACCATAAAGTAGAAAACTTGCTTATGTTTTAATTTCCCTAAATCCACAAAACTTTCACTTCCCTGTCTTGTTCTTGTCAAATTCTGACTCACATTCCTGCTCCTAAACAGTCTATTTCTGTCATCTTTTCTGTCTTTGTATAGCCTTCTTTTAACTTCAAGTTACAGGGATATAGACTAATTTTCAGGAATGCACAAAGCCAATAAAATGAAATCCTTGGAATAGGAGTCTGAGATTTCTGATTTTGTTCCCACTAACACAATATGATATTCCTAATGATTTTTTCTTTCTAGATGGAAATAATGTTATCCAACTGATCAAACAACTCACACAAAAATTCTTGCCATTTTCACTAACATTTCATGAAAATTTCAGGTACTGGCAAGAAAAGAACTAACACCATGAGGCAAAGAGTGCACGATGCTCCATTAGTATCTCTTGCAGAGTTTCAAGGAAAAGAAACTTATCAGAAAACCCTACTGATCCTGAAAATTAGGAAAGAAAAGATACTCATGCAGGAGAATATGAAGTGTATGTATTAATGTATGCCATGCAATTGTAATAGTCCCTGGGAGTACAGCTGGAAACTTACAGCTGTAACTTAGAGGAGTGTATGCTTTAATTCTCCACCACTAAGTGAAAATAACAACCACAGCATGGAACAATTCTTAGCGCTTAATTTTTATTTATTTATTATTATTTTGGGGGGAGGAGGGGGGACAAACATACAGGGTCCATCTTTCCTCTCATTCTCATGCCCTCTTTTTCTAGGGAATGAAGCATACAGACAGAACACAGAACAAACACTGAGCTTCCAGAGGACACAGGAGATGGCTCTGTGCAACCAAATAACTAAGGTTTTTTTGGCTCTTTGAAGCTTCTTATAGGAAAAGCTAGGTGTTTCTCCCACTAAACAACAACTAAAACATTTTTCTGCTTTTCAGTAGATTACATCCTTACATCCTGTGACTATCTTGTTTGGTATCATGCACACATCAGTTGAGGAGAATGACTGTCAAATTATACATAATATATGTTATATATAATATATATGTTATATATATGTTATATATAATGTTATATATAACATAATTATACTTAATATATATTTATCAGAAGAAAGGACAGCATCATCATCATGCCACCTGTTATCTTCAGACTTATATCAGCTCCACTGCATAGCTATTTAGGATAATGCATCATGAATTATTTGGTATCTCTTTTATTTGTATGTCATTACCTAAATACACATACTAAATTTTCAATGTTTTTCAGACTCTCAAAGATGCAATTTCATGCCTGACAACTTCATAAAATATATTAGATATTTTCATTTCTTTTAAATTTAAACCAGAAATCTGGCTTCAGTGGATATTTCAACTGTTTCTTTTTTTTTTTTTTTTTTTTTTTTAAATCTCTTCAAGCTTGTGACATTTGTAACTGTTCAGATGTTAACCCAAACCATTCACCCATTCACCTTGGTAACAGCATACTTTTGGTTTTTATGTACTGGGCTAGACATCAAAGACATGTTTTTATTGCAGAGATTTTACTAGCCAAGTCTGGATTCATAACAGACCCCATTCAGCAACAGCTGAATTGTATAGACAGTTTTTGGGAGGAGATAAAAACAGGTAAACTGTGATCAATCGCTTCCTAAATTGAAATCTTCCCTCTGTCTTTGTTCCCCCCCCCCCTCCCCCCCCCCCCCCCCAAATTTTGGCTGGGGAAGTAAACTCTCTGGAAATAAATGCTTTATTTGTTGCACATCTTACCATAAGCAGCCTCAGTCTTTTATGTTTCTGTAGGAAGACCAGCACATACACATGCACACACAGCCTTAACTGTATTCTTCCAGTGAAGACACTCAGGGGCTCTATAGCTACCTTATCCAAAAAGAACGTGCATAATGATGGATGCATCAAACAATTTATTTATTTATTCATTCATTAAATTATACAAACCATTTATATGGTATCTGCCATCTCAGAGCAATTTACAAATGATACTCATGAAAAAGGTACTCTACCTATCCCTGAAATGCTTCAGTCTCTCAGCTAGAGGTTATGATCTGAACAGACAATTGGCACAGAGCAGAAAGGAGATCAGCAGAATTTTGGCTGAAAATTAATGGACTTAAGAAACAGCATCTCATATGGAAAAAAAAAAAATAATAAAAAAATAACAACAACAAAATAACTGATGTGGGGATCATTAAGGTCTCCATATGACAGAGGACTTTGGTAATGTCAAAGAAAACTGGTTGTACAGAAAGATTCTTAGGACTTAATTATCTCCCACTTGAAAGATGAGAGAGCAAATTTAGCCAGATTGTGAGAATACATTGCCAAGGAATATCTGTAAGCCAAGTATACATCATGCCTTTCAGGTTAAAGGCAGAACACTAATGTACTTGAGAAGGTTGGTCATTTGTATATGGATCTGATTTTATTTGCATGCATTTTCAGTGCAGCACACACAATTGTGACCACACTCCCTTCTCAGATGATGATGCCCAATTACAATATAGGCCAACATGCTGCAGTGCCTGCTCTGAAGTTTGTGATGTAAGCTCTCATAGAAATACCTCTTCCAACATTTGGGACAATCGTTTGAGTATATCAAAGGAAAAATGAAAGCTGTACTCTCCCAAACAGAGCTGTTTGATATCTTTTTACTTTGTCATTGTTTTGGTGACTCAAGCTAGATCTAGGTTGTTTGCAGCACATCAGTGATTTGCTGAAGAATTGGGGAATTCTTTTTACTATTTTTCATCTATTAATTTTAAATTTATTACCAGCCAAGTAAAGACAAACAACTAAGTGCTTTTTTTCACTCAGTGTTAGGGGAGAAGCAGACTTACAGTGTGGACAAACAATTTGTTCAAGAGTCTGTCAAACCATTCAGAAGGTGTGCTCTATAACTCCCTTCTCAGTTTTCCACCTCGCCGACGAGTAGCTTAATCACTGCTTTCTGGATGGTTAAGACACTTTCATCTGAAGCTAAAGCATGGTACACAACCATCTCAATTGCATTATAATTTGATGAAAAATTACAACATTGCCAAACAGACACTATTAAGTGTCTAAACCCATAGCATTTAACTATGATGGGCCTTTAATTTTGGTTCAAACCTGACTTTTTCCCCCAGTTTCACCCATTAGTAATTTTCCCAGTGCAGAATTTTCCCACTAGCCTTCAGGCTCTGGGAAAGTATTCAAGAAAGAGAGGTGATAAGGGAAGAATGATTTGAGAATAAAATATCTGCAGCAGAAAGAAATGTAGCTGTGCTTCAGTGTGTACACTAGCTTTGGCTTTGAAGCAAACTCATTAGAACAGGTTGACAGTACAAATGACAAGTGAGGGAACTCCCCACAGGAACATTTCTCATGGTTAGAAACAGGGCAGCAGGTTAACCCTTTACTGAAGGATTAACTGTTCATCACTTATGTGCTGACGTGTCTGAAAAACATTTGGCCCCTCTGTCTACGTTTCACTTGAATTCTGCCAACCCTTTGTAACCCTGAAACGCCTAAGATTTCTGTCCTTTCAGATCTCTTCAGACATGACAGATGATTTGATGAGTACTGTGGCACTAAGCTTCTCTATGGAATTTACTGTTGGTTTTGGTAGAATATCAGCTTGAAAAGTAAATTTCCTCTCTGTAAAATAGTTCAGTCTTACCTGTTCTACTGAAATCTGCTCTGAGGGACCACTTCTGAAAAAAAAAAAAACATATCAGAGTAATCATGAACTAATGTACTTGAGAAGGAAGTCAACCAGTTGTATGCTGAATTCTCATACTGAGGGGAAAAAAAAATAATTCGCTGATCTAAAGTAGTAGTAAAAATAATGGAGAATGGAGATTATAGATCCCATTCCTCCTCATCCATGCCCTGAAGAAAAGACATATAGGAAAGGAGTGCTATAGTATACCACTTTGGTCAGTAGTTAATGGTCTGAGTGGAGATCATTTTCTCTTGTTCTTTACTTCTCTAGTTTTATTTATTGGCATGCTTGCCTTTGACTTCTTGGTTGGGGTTTTCTTGTTTGTTCTCTTGTTTTTTTTTTCTTGTTTGTTTGCTTGGTTGACTGGTCTGAGGCTTTTTTGTTTTGTTTTGTTTTGTAGCTTTCCTTTTAAAAGTTGAAACATGAGATAAAATATAGGAAATATGATTCAAATTATGAATTTTACTGAAAGTTATTTCCTATAAAGATTACAAATCAGTCAGTACTGTGAAAGACACAGGGCTTTCTCATTTATGGCAAGCTGGAACCTTTATAATCTGTGTGCTGAAACAGAGCCTGGAGGAGATCAGACCAGAATTCATACTGGTCAAAGAATTTCTCCATTACACTGGCTTTTTAATCAGACAACTACACTCCCTTTTCCTTCATGTCCTGAAAAATTACCTTGCCTTTTGCAGTGTCTAGAAATTCCTCTTATATGAGCAGAACTGAGACAGAATAAATCTGATGAACATGGTAACCAACTTGCTCAGAATGAATCACTTATTATCTGGTTTTGACTGACACTCTTGCAAGAATTCTCCAATCTAAGTGTTGTTAACAGTCAAGTAAAAGGTGTAGTGCAAGACAGGTAGTTGAGTCTCATCCTGTTGTTGCTTTAGGAGTGTAACAAGATTCCTAGCATCCACACATGTGCTGCGTATGGGCCATCACAGTACAAATATGGTTAGTTTGAGGGATGCTGTTTCACTGGAAAGATAATTTTTTGCTCAAAATAAAACAACAACAAGAAGAGAAAGAGAGATTATTTGCTGAAGATGTTTTGTGAGTAATGCAAACATGCAGGTCTGCTGCTATCTAACAGGGTGGCCACTTCAGCAGAGATAACAAACTTTATCTGAACTCAAGCATGCTTGTTGATGAAGTGGTCAGTACAGCTGTTAGGTGATATTTAAAACAGATTTAATACAAAAATAAAAGATATTTTTTTGTTATTATTATTTGGATTGGAAAGCTGAGAATGACTTTAAGCCAAAGACTCTCAGTTTCTTGGGATATTTAATTAGAACCATGAATGTGCACAAGTAATTTCTTCTAATATTATCTCCAGATTCCCTGCGTATTAATTCACCAATTCAATTAGAATGCATGCGCATTCTGATTTCAGTATTATAGCTCCTAGAACATTGACCAGTTTTGTTTCATTGGTTGGCTTTGTGTGTTGTTTTTTGTTTATTTGTTTGTTTTTGAAAGGGCAAAAATCAAACTTTTCCACAATGCTTCTGCTCATCTCAGTATTCGATATACTTCTTTTATAAGGAACCTGTGATGAATTTGTTTCAAGATATTCCCTCCAGAATTTACTGCCTTTCCAAGTGTGTAAACTAAAGAATGGGTACAATAATCAAATATTTAAATGTGTTCCTGCATGAGGAAAACCTCCTTTTATTATAAACATGCTTAGTAAAGAGTAAAGACTCCTTCATTTTTATTGATGACAGGGAGAGGTATTGTTAACTATGCCTATATGAATTTCTCTCTATATATAATATGTTAGGACGCAGATTTGCAGCTGTTTCCATCCCCTAAATTCTTTCATTCAATCTGTATAATGGGTGATGCTTTGCTCCACACTGATGGGAAGTAAGCTGAAGGAATACATTACCTATTCCTCTTGTCTGACTTCCATGCACAACACACCACTACATCAGATCATTGAAAGATATGAGTCCTTCTTTGGTTGCTACAGATTTTGAGTAAAGACCTAGATAAGTAACAGAAACTTCTCTTAAATCTTCATCATCAACAGAATATTTATTCCTATCAAAACACTAGTACCTGTACAACACTGTCATTCTCTTAATGAAGATGCCCTCCAATAGGCTAGAGTAGTACTGACTTGACTTAGCAGTTTCCATCCCACCCCCAACCCCCTTACCCAGTGCCCAAGCAGCTTTAACTATCTGCATTAAGATAAATTCCTCACAATTTGCAATACAGTACCTCTGCATAATGTTTCTTTTTTATATTTCTGCTTTAGGCAGCTAGAACTTGTTGCCATCAGAAACTGCTTTGTCTCTGCTGTGAAATCAAAGGTACTGGTAGTATTTGGGCTTCCGTTCTTCCTTCTACTTGACCATCTTGAAGGGATAACCAACCCTTATTCTTTCCTGTTATTCCTTCCTTTTTCTTTCCTCTACATTACACTAGCAAGTGGATCTCCAAGTGAGTAAAAAAGGTTGAAGGAGTTACTTATACATGCTTATACACTGTCATTCTTCCCAGAAAGAGTTCTCCTGTGAGTAGTATACAATTCTGTTAACTAGTGTCCAATTTCTGCTAATATTAGTGTTAAAGTGTTATTAGTTAAAGTGTTATTAGTGCTATTACTGTCAGTGTACAGCTCTGCTAATATATTTTAATTCAACAAGAAGTCAGAGCCTCTATCACTTTTAAACGGTGTAGATTTCACTGGATTCTGGAAGTACTGAGGCCAGATATAGACTGAACTTTAAAATTATATGGTCAATGCTCCAAATTTCACATTTATTCAGTCCTGTGCTACTCTAAATACTAGAGTAGTATTGTATCAATACTGTATCAACATGTATCAAAGCATGTAGCTACAAATAAAAAGGGCAGTTTTTGAATTGACGGATTACCCTTTTTTACATAAAAATTAAACCAATATTTCAGCTTCATTTATTTTAATTGATGTGTTTTTTTTAATTCCTCCTACACATTTTATGTCTTTGAAAAAGTTGATGCTAAACCTTTCTTATCAAAAACTCAAATTATTCCTGGTCTTCTGTTATTTCTTCACAGAATATCAGTTTTCTGTGTTACACTTCTTGTTCTTTAGCCCTCACAAAATCTACACTACTCTGGTCATGTCAAGTTGCATAGATCTAGAACTACTTAGTGGTGTTTTGTTTGTTTGTTTCCATTTGCTTGTGCTTCTTGTTTTCTTTTTTTGTTGTTGTTGTTTATTTGTTTCCTCCCACCCCCTTGAATGTATCAATAACATTTTAATTTCTTTGTGACTGGTACTGAAAATGGCAATATACTACAGGCTTCCTTTTAACCTTACATTTCTGGGGCTTTCCAAAAGGACTTCAAAATCCAGTTTGCAATTCAACTCCAAAAACATATATCTACATCTTAAACTGCCTGGAAGTCAGCTATACATGCTCAGGCCAATGTTTATGCTAAGCCTTCTCTTTCTGTCTTTTGTTAGTAGGAAGAAAATAAACATAAAGAAGTTATCTTAAAGTGATCTGCTGCAATTCATCAAAGTAGTCTTTTCTTGAAGGACTCTGTCATGAAAATCACAAACAGCTTCCGTGCACTAAACAACACCAAATGCTAGCCCTGAAGCTCTGAGGAATCATGGAAACAGTTCCTTAGTGCATTTCCCATTATTGATCCATATGAATTTTCATGCTCCCAATTTTGTATAATTCTCAGGTTGAAATGAACTCAGAGCATGCAATGTGAAACACAGCCAGGCATTCTGCTTCCCATAATTCCAGCTCAAAGTCATAACATTGCCATGACTTTCCCTCAAAGCAATGTTCACAAAAGGCATGCAAGCATTGACTAACCCCATGATGTATTCCAAGTTTGTAATATGTTTTTGGTTTCATTATAAGGATTTTGTATATGTTTGGTTTTCTATATTAAAGTGTTTTGAGCAATCTTCAGAAGGGCTTGAATAGGGAAAAAGAAAAAAATACAAATTTAAAAAAAAAAAAAAAACAAAAACAAAAACAAACAAAAAAACCCCTCTAGTATCAATAAGTCCACTACTTTATTTCCAGACTTTGGACCCTGAACTCACACTAGATCCATAGCTCAATTCATATATTGAGGAAAAATCTGCAGCTGATCTTTCAGGTTTTGCAGCAAACATTGCACACTATCATTATAGCACTATCATTACAGCACTGAGCCCACAGCTGCCCAAGTATTCATGCAGAAAAGGTCCAGGGAGAGGGTATCTTCCTTGTGGGCTACGGTTTAAGGACTTCTTAAAATAAATCTTGATACTCAAGCCATATGGATGTAGAAAGAACAAAATCACCTTCTAGTCCAGAAATTTGTAACCAAAATGTTATTAGAGAGGCTGTTCCTTTCCTACAGTTTTAGCCAAGCTGCTTAACAGCTTGCAGCTGCACCTACAAGTATCCTAAAGAGCTGAGAGCTACTTAGACTATTTTTGCTGTGTCCGCTGTTTGCAACACTTAGAAAACACATTAAAGACTATTTTCTTTGACATACACCAGGAACATTCAGACTATTGGTAAAGCGGATCTCTTTAGCTATTTTTACCAGCAACCCTACATTTCTGAGAGCAAATCAAAGAGGTTTGCTTGACCTCTTACTGGTTTTAAATGGATTATTTCACTTTTCAGTGGGGAGAATAAAGTCTCAGATAAAGCCTCACCTTGAGAGTCTGTTTAAGAAGCTATCATATCTCAGCTATTAGTTATAGCCTTCCATGAAATGGTAGTGCTGGACTATGATATACTTTCAGGCTCATCAAAGTAAGGTTAAGGTTAGGCCTTACCAACATATTTATGTGGATACCTTTGCTACTGTCATTTCTGTCAAATGTGAGTACAGATCAGCACGAAAACTATGAACAGTAACTGCTTGTGAATTTTGTATTAGAATATCCAAGACTCATTACAGCATTCAGAAAATTACTACTGCTTTTTTGAAAAGGGAGGATGAGGAGACAGAACAACTCTGATGCAGGAGGACAACAGAGAACCACAGGTAGCATTGTGGAAAACAGTCATCACTCCTGTACTGATGGTTTGTGGAGCTTTGAATGCATTTAGGAACTGCTGCCTCTCAAAAAATATGATTTTAGCAATCCTCACCCTAGGGCTAAGCACATGGATCTTGCTAGAAAGTCATGGTCTAATTCTCTGTCCTGTGTTGTCCTGCCATGTAAGTACTGACACACTATTCAGCCAAGCTTTGCTGCGTTTCTGCCTTCTGTAGAATGTAGATTCAGCTCTTCAGGTGGAAAAGTTATACTGTGAGGTCTGACTGAAATTTGTCCCAGTGTTTTGTTATTGATAAGTGGTGTTGCAGGAGCGTGAAGTGGAGCTAGATATAACTCTTATACACCTCTTCAGAACTGGAGAGGAGTTTGGGGCTAGATATCTCTAGCTATCTATTAGCTCTTCAGTATTTATTCAAGACAGAGTTAATGACTCAAGGTTTTAAAACAAACTTTAGAAGAGGAAAATGGACTAAGACAAATAAGCAAATGTATTTAAAATTCCCATAGTGAAGGTATTAAGGAGAAAAAGCTGCTGAGAAGGAAGTCTCTTTTTCCCAGCTGTGCATTCTCATGTCAGGTGAATTCACACTCTGGTTTGACTTTAAGTGATCATAAAACATCTTTAATATAAACAGTATATTTAACAAAGATAGAAGCAGTCTCATTAGAAGTGTAGTAGTTTCTCACACCTCATCTCATCTCAGGGAATGACTGGTAGGTTTTTGCAGTAGATGTGCTGCAGACACATTCCAACTCTCTGATGTCAGCAGCAGCAGCACCAAGAACTTTGCTGTTGTATGGCACTGCTATTTGCCAGGGCTTGTAAAACAGGGAATTAAACATACTTCAACAAGTATGAATTATTCTAATCTAAATAAAATCCTCTTGTACTTTTATGCAAGAATTCTGTTGAATTATTTTTTTCTTGGTTCTCTTTGCATGCATTAGGCTAGTTTTATTTCAGAGTTGTATAGGCAATAATGCTATGCCTGTGTAGCTGAGGAGAATTGAGTTTAGAAGATTTACCATTTTTTGTCAATTTTCCTCTAAGAAGTGATTTATTCAGTGGTTTGTACAAAACTGCAGAACACATTATATTCTGTTCTGTTTTCAGATGAATTATACACATACACTGAGACTAAGCACTTTCAGATTTTTCACTATTCAGTTATATAGCCATGGTACTTTCACATGTAAATCTACAGTATATTTTAATGCTTCCTGTCAGTTCGCAAATGTTTTTGTTTGTTTGTTTTGTTTTGTTTTGTTTTGTTTTGTTTTTGATGAAGAAATCCCTGCCTTGGTCTTCAGAGCTCTAGTTGCTCAAAGTTTTCTCCAGTCACTTGTCCTCTTTTCTAATTATATCAGGATTAGATGTCTTGTCATCTTCTTTCAAGCTGTCCTTAAATAAACACCAGCCTCCATGGTCCAAACTGTCAATTGACTCCCTCAATGCATTTTCTCTCTTTCTGCTATGTTAGATTTGTGAGCACTTCCAGTTCTTTTACACTGCACTAAAACATGAAGTTTTCATCTTTACTTTTAGCATTTTGTTGTTTTCCATAAACTGCAGATGTTTCAAAGAAATAGAATGAAATGAGGAAGGGAAAAAAAAAATCATTCTTTTAACAATTCAGGATAAAAAGGAGGTAAGTGAACAGACAAAACTCTCAGAACCTAAGAAAATTTTAAGACAGGATCAACTTTCAACATTTCAATCATTTTTAATCTCAGATGTAAAGCAAAATCCACCTGAAATCCCAGACTTCAATCTACAGACCCTACTCATCCAAGTCATGTTTTTCTAAAGGGTCCCAGTTCTTCAGAGATATGTTCCAGCGGGTTAAACCTTAGTTGATCCATTTCTAGCTTTCCAGTAAGCATGTTATTTGAACAAAACCTGCAGGAGTACTTTGATATTGAAGTTGACATACAGTTTGTCTCAAGCAGCATAGAATATCCCTTTTTTATTTTTTAAAAGAGAATACAGAGATGAAAAGCAATAAGTCTATTTGAACTCAAATTAACAAAAATTCTTATGCATGATCATAGAATCATAGAATACCCCGATGAAGCTTTCTTTGTCATGATTGCTTCCCTATGCCTGTTTTAGTGTGCAGTCTCATGGCAGAGGGAAGGGTTAATCTTAGACACTTCATGGTTAGTAAGGAAATGGGAACTATGTACCAGGACCATCCCCCTGCCCTGGGGCACTAACTCCTCTTGACCCATTTGGGAGTGGAGAGAAAGGCAATGAGGAATTGGAAGTGTCAGAAAGAGAAAGAGAGAGGGCATGAGTTTGGGAAGGTGTCTGAGGAGTGGCTCCCCTCCCTGAGGAGTGGCTGACCTGAATTTGTAAGATTCTAAGCCCTAGGCTTTCTGAGTTTGAGAATTGGTTTATTGTACCCGTAACCCAAATAAAACTAACCTACCATTGCAAGAGCTGACTTGCCTTTTTCTTTTTTTTTTTTTTTTTTTTTTCCTTCCCTACTGGATGGATTTCTGCTTGGCAAAAGATCTCACCTGCAAGTACTTGAAGGTGCACTGCTGAGACCATTGATAGTGGCTGGGATTCTCTAATGCCCCAAACCCTCTCTGTGGGTACTCAAGAGCCCCAGATTTATCTTGCTGTAGGACTCAGCCAGGAGAGCCCCTCACTATCTGAGGATGAACACTTGAGAAGCAGCCCAACATCACACAGCAAGATCCTTAGCCACAGGGATAAATTATGATTTGAAGCTAGCATTTTATTTCAGCCACCACTTTTCTCTTGTTTTCTGTGACTCCAGTCCCTACTGGCCAGACACAAAAAAATTTTGGCCCTGAAAAATTGATGACATTCCTGTGAAAGCAGGTTGGTTGAAAGAAACACTATCAACTCCAAGAAATAAACAGAAAAGTGTTATTAAGAGAAAAATAGTCTTTAAGAGAAACAGATTTAATGATTAACAGCTCTACTTTACCACAGACAGAATTCCTGCGGTGATATATGGAAACCCTCTGGGACTCTCAACTTTTACTAGATAATCCAGCCTGAATGTTAAAATACAGCTTTATCCTCTGCACATCACCTTTTGAACTACTCAGGCATTTTACTAATTGACCTCAAGAATAATGCTGGCCCAGATTGCCTGACATACGTTGCTGCTGACTCCCAACAATAAAATAAGAATTTGGAGGTTTTTTTTCAGTTTTTGATTTGTTTTAAATTTGTCTTGGAGGAAAAAAAGAAGGAAAGGAAGAAAGAAGGTGAGAATTAGTATCTGTGTATCATAAATATTCCATTATTCTCAATTGTGATATTACACATTGTATTATGTATTTTCATAGTCACACAATTAACATTTATTCACACTACATTCCATGCATAAGAATCAAAGGAAGTCTAGACATTTTAAATAGCATGAATTGTTATCAATTACTGAAGATCTTTTATAGTTAAGGAAAAAAAGAAAAAAAGAAAAAAAAGAAAAGACATAAAAACATACATGCTTGTATACACACTTCTAGAAGTCAGATTCTTACAATGAACACATTCAAGCAGTGATAGCTGTTAAAGAACCTTTACTCTTTGGTATTTCTTAGCATAGCTCTGTGAATTTTTCCTTAACAGAAAAGAAATTTTCTGAAGCTTCACATTTGAGTATCTTGAGTCAGCACAAAATTATTCACCGGAGAGAGGCTGAAAAATTGCTGTCAATACTTATGAGAGCCGCTGTATAATTAAAAGAGATTATCATGTTCCTGGAACGGGGAGATAAATGTACTATCCCCCTCTTCCTAGGAGAGTGAGAATAAAACATTCCAGTTTATTCAGTTAAACTAATTAGTTAAAGCCAGAGAGTAAAATTAAGGCAGATGCCTTCTCCTGTGTATAGTTGTGGTTGACATTTGTATAGGTGGAATTATTTATATTCCTAACACAACTGTGGACCCAAACTGGGCCAGGCACTCTACAGAGCAGAAGCGAGTCTGTGTCTCAATGAATTTGGAAGGGGGGGAATAGGGGGAAAAGGAACAGAAACGACAAAGGTAAAGGCCAATAACCCTTATATTTTTGGTTCATAACTCAGGTGCAGAAGTCATCCCTTCTGCTTATATATGTACCCTGATTTCAGAAATCTCACATAATAACAAATCTAACAAAATTACCACCAAATTTCCTTCCTTATTTATTTACTTATTCTCTTTAAAATTTATTCTCCAGAAGGCATACAAATAAATTGGAACTACATGATGACACCACAGCACATTGAGCCCAGCTGAGGGTTTGTGTCCACCAGAGTGTGTCATGGCTGAACAGTACTGGTCAGGCAGTAGGGCAGATGCCATACAGGGTTGGTCGGGACCACTAAGCCACAAAACACCCATTTTTCTGCAACCTATTATTACCATCTGCTTTTCATCTTACAGATGATAAACAAAACATAACATGAAAAACATAGGCTGGTTGGTGCTATTGCTAAATCTTTGTCACATTTAGACTTCCAGAGTTCATATCTTTGCCTGCAGTATTTTGGATGGCTGCCTTCTAAACTACTGTCAAAACACTTCTTATGACCCTGCTTCCTATTTGTTTTTGTTTGTCTTCTGAACTCATTGGAGGAATACACTGCCACTACATAGAAAAGCAGAGCAATAAGCATAAGACTGTCAAAGCTGTCATGTACACAGTAGAACAAGTGCATATGGTCAACATGTGACCTGAAGAGGTTTTATAAAGGTGCCAATTTATACTTTTCTCTGATGGCAGGCGACTGGTTAGTAACTCTGATATCTGACTGATGTCTGATGTGAAAAAACTAAGATGTTCCTAATGGCAAATTGTCAGCAAAATAAACAACCATCTACGTATGTACCCCTTATAAATACTGTCAAAAATGCCCAAAGAATTCAAGGAATGAGTTGATAAGTGTGTTGCGCTGACCCTTAGTCAGCAAGACTGATCCAGTATCAGGACATTTAGCCCAGAAGTCTGCAATAGTCAATAGTTCTGATGTTAAGAGAGAAAAGAGAAAAAAGGAGTTATTTGATTTGTCTCTAATCCCACACAGCAGAGTTCAAAGATATGAAGGAGCTTTCTGCTTGTTTGGAAGACCTCTTACCTGCATGTATCCTACAGAGACAAGAAAATCCTGTCAGACGCAACTGTAGCTAATTTAATCCTGCCTGGGAAAAGATTTGTGAGTGTGGGAAGACGCAGAGAGGTTACAAAGAAAAGACATTTTCTCAATATAATGACAATCAAGTGCACTTGTGCCTGTGTAGAGCACAGCTGTTTGCTGCAGAGCACACTGATCCTCAACCTTTTCACAGGTTGTATTTTAAAGTGTTTCTATTAGTATGCTGACAGCATCTGAGCCCTGGCTGCTATTATGTGGCTTGCAAATTTATGTGCATGTGCCTGCACTGCAGCATGTCCTTCTATCCATGTTGCAGCTGAACTACTAACATGTCAAACAGGAAGCCATCTGATTGCTAATCCTGGGTATTTTAATCTTCTTTCTTCCATGTACTTCTTTTCTCTTAGAGGGTGCTCTTCTCAGAACATGATGCAAGCTGTGATCAGTGCTGTCTTCTTCAAAACACAGCAGTCCTCATCCTTGGTGTTTGTCCATTTATTCTTCATCTTCACTGAGAAGAAATGTGTTGCAAATTTGTGCTGGGCAGCTTCAATTTCTGATTCAAACCAAGTGCTCACGTTTCAAATGTCCCATGTCTAGGGTTGCATTTTGATTGATTGTACAAGGCACTGTAGAGGCAGTAGCCTCAACCTGTGGAGCTGTGTACTTTCCAGCTCTGGCTGCCCTGCCTTGAACAGGCTACTACCCTTGGCTCCTTTTGTGGCCACTCAGAAATTCCCACTGTGGACTTCTGCTCTCTGTGAACTGCTTGTGTGAGTGCTTTCTGACATGCCTAAATACAAAACAGGTTAGTCTATATCCCATGTCTCTATAAACACATCATCTTCTGTCTACAACAGGTTAAAGGATGCTGATGCAACAATATTGCTTGAATTTGTGTGGTAGTCAAGGCACAAGGATAAGTAAAGATGGGTAGATGAATTCATCTGCTGACACAGTCAGTCCTGAGATAGTTCTTGAGCTCTTCAGAGGTCAGAAATCTCTGTGGTTTGATAGTAATTTTTCTTGTTCATTTAAACTGACCTTTCATCTTTTTGTGGGCAAAGATAAAGGAATCTGCTGCCTGGGTAATGTAATTAGAGGTGCATTTCTACACACACTTGTGTGTCAGGTAATGTAATGCCTGTATGCTTGGTATGAAAAGCCTTCAGTATGTAGCTGAAGATGTATGGTTTCTAACAAAATTTGCCTGAGCCCCTTACTTTCTTTGTTAAACAATGCATTTGTACTCTATCCTCAGCAGCTACATGGTATGACATCCTCTTTTCCACAGTATGACCCTGAGTGTCAGGTAAACCCAAGCTGTTGTATCGCAGATTGATCAGTAGTCCCTCCCAGAGTACAAAGAGGCTATAGCTCAGTGGTTGTAGCATCTAAAGTGGTAGAGCTGAGAAGGAAATATGCGATATTTCCTCGGAGCATGAGTCTTTATAAGCTAACTTGCAGATCCTGGGGTGGTTGTCCAACTTCTCTTCATGCATAGAAGAAAAATATCAGTGTTTTTCTGGATTGGTGCTTCAGGAGCCATCAAAATTTTAGATGCATGGAGATAAATAACACACTGTAACACACTGATAAAGACTATACTATGAGAGGCGTAGAGGGGAAAAAAAAAAAAAAAAGGAAAAAAAAAAGAAAAAAAGTCCCTGTTTCTAAGGGTGCAGCTGCCCTTTTCAATTAGATACAGAAAAATCCTTTGTGTTACTGACAGACTGAGGAAAATCTTCCTATCTGGAGGTGTCTCAGGAGAAGCTCATAGGATAAATAAAAGTTATCTAACTTGGTATGTAAATATGGATTTACAGTAATGAAAAGCAGTATGTTTGGTTGCCTATGCCAGTGACACCTAACTTGAAGGATTCTTTTAAAGTATTAGGTGAAAGAAAAACTCTAATAGACATACATTTTGACCTGGCCAAAATACAGATCTTGAGAAATGCTATTAGATATCATTAGAAAATAAAAAGTAGGTTATGAACTAAGTTTCTGATTCCAAATAGAGAACAGAGTTACTAATTCATAGCAAACATTGTCACAGAAAGAGGGCAAAATGACTTCATGATCCAAGTCATGAAATTCTGATCCAGGCTTGAATATTCAATGGCCAGAGAATTCAGATCAGTGATCTTTGTTATGGAGATACTAATATAAAAAACTTTGTCTAGTTGTACCTTAAAATATTGATATTATTTATGTTATAAAGGCTTGTTTCATCAGTTTTTGATAGCAGCCGAAATATTTCATTTGATTTGAAAGGGCTTTGCATCAGATTCAAACACAAACAAACCAAAAAACAGGCATAAGGTTCCTTATATGATCTGTTTTTTTGATCATCATAAACTTACATCTTACTGTGAAGGTTGTTAGGTTGTTGGTTGGTTGGTTGTTTTTTGTTGTTGTTGTTTTTGTTTGTTTTGTTTTGTTTTGTTTTGTCTTTCAGGCTCAGACTAGTTACTGGACATACTGTGATTAAAAAAATAAGACATTATTCTGCATTATCTGTCGAACTCTTTAATGTAATCTGAGCAACTACTTCTCAAAGTGAAAAGACTTTTTGTCTTTCAGTTAGAAGTTCAAAGTATGTAGAAGGATTTTAAACTTCTATACACCCTGTCAAATGCTAAATCAAATGGAATAGCCTTATGTATACATACTTTACAATCCTCAACAGCTTTCTGATCTCTTTCAGGATAAAGTCATAAAGCAAACAAAAGTTGCTTTCTCATCAGAGACACTTTCTAGTTTGAAGAGTTTCAACTCTGAATTCTTTTAAACACCTGTCTCCATCCTCCTGTAGTTATTTATACCTTGAAGGTAAAAACCTGGTTGTTGAAAGTTTCAAAGCAAACAACGAAATATTAGAAGACTGCAAATCCTCTTGTATGGTCTTATAGGATTAGGAAGTTGTACAGAAATATAAAATATGTTTCTGTTCATTTCTCTGTTTAATTTATATATGCAGTGAATACAAATCTTTAATATTCTATTTTATTCTGTATGTAGCACTTCTATATGAAGAAAATACCCATATTTGCCTTCTGGCTCATGACAAGCTAGCTTTTAGAGCTTGCTCCATAAAGTCAGCTCATTCCCCAGTCATCTCAACCTAACATTTCTTCATTTTCCTTATCCACTTCTTGTACCATGTAATAAACTTGTACATTTCCATAAATGTTTATATTTGGGGACCATTTTTGAATTTCATTTCTGTCTAGCTCAGGGGTAGTATGGTTTTCTCCACAAATGAGGACAGAGGCACTACTATTTGCAGTCTGTATCAGTAATCTTAATTTTGTTACTAGCAACTGAAGGAACAGCTCCTGCTGATGCATGTCTTCATGGGCTAAGGACAGCTCACAGGTGCCCTAGTGTGTTCTAGGAGTACTGCCTTGTAGAGAGGTGAAGGGGGAAAAAAAAAAAAAGGGTGAGAAGATGTAGATAATTTTCATGACTGTCATGACTGAAGTGCGATGTTTTGATGACTGAGCACTCAGCTCTTAGAGGTCCATCCCCCAGGGAAGAGTTGCTTTCTTGCACTGCTGGTGCAGAAGTGCAGAAGATTCAGGGATCCCTCTACCTACCCAGCAGCCGGGGCTTTACACATTTACTCCCATTTTGGTGGCCCTATCAGCTCTCCACTCTGTTCTACTCTGCTTTGGTCATTGCACATGATTTCAGCATGTGCAGAAATGACAATCTGATGATACCCATAATGGAGTGACCTGCAAGGCTACAAGGCTGCAGCAGGGCTATGGAGAGAGAACAGCCCCAGACTATCTCTCTTTTCCTCAGCCACAAGACCGTCTTAACCTCATAAAACATATATATTTTATTTTAAGCTGTCTATATTTGCCTAAGTAATATTTAAAATATATGTGTTTTTCCTGTCCCCAGTGTTTTATTTGCAGATGAGTTTAATGAGTTTCAAGTCTATGAATATAATGTGTATATAAATATGACACTTAGCTCTGACTTCAGAATCATGACCAGTAACTCATAATATTCTACATCAAATATTGAAATAATTTGGAATTAACATGGTATGTCTCACCAACTTTTGGCTGCACAGTTGATGAAAGCTGGAGTCTTTCCCACACTGTGGGAGGTTTTGCTCTTTTGAAGTTCATTTCCATTTATATATCACCTGTGTTAAAATGTAAAAGGCTTAAACATAATTCAAGTAGTGAATGTTGTGTGATAGAAAAAGAAAAGCTGTTTCAATCATCATGAAACAGTAACTCTGTGAAACTGAAATGAAAGATTTCAACAGCCATGTCTTGTTACAGTATGTCAACGTCATGCAATGCCACTACTTCTGACATGTCTTCTTAAATAGTAGTGAAATAATACTGTCTCAAAAAATTCATGAGCTCCTGAATCAATAGCAAGTTAAAAAAAACAATCAGGCATAATTTTTCTTATTTGAAAATGGTCTTTGGGGATTTTCAGTGAAGTTAATTGAATTTCATGAAAAAGATACTTCATCAAAATAAATTTTTCTGAGGAGAAAAACTAAAACTCTCAATACCGCTATACTGACTAAGGTATAAGTTACTCAAGGAAAAGAATTATCAGCATGTAATTAAAAATGGCATCTGCAATGTAATCATAATTCTCAGCTTAATTCATCTTGTAATTATCAAATATCTACATCCTTACTCAGGGTAGTCTTAACCTTTTCCGTTTGTCTTAGTTTGATGCACTTTGGCAATGTAAAAATTGCCCCTTTTTTTAATTATTATTATTATTTTTAATGAGTTTTGGGGGAAAATTGAAAACTTACTTTTACTCAAATGTTGATTTTTATTCCAAAATGTCATCAATTTTGACTTTATATATATATATAAATATACATATATATATACACATGTAGGCTTGTTGTGTTGTTTTATAGGTCATTTTTTGCTTTAGTCAGTACTGTTGATCTGGTTTATGTAACTCAGTAAAAGATTATTCATAACTTTATTTGATTTACCAGAAAAATTATCAAAATGTTTCATATCATATGAAATAAATATGTCGTTAGCTATCTTAACAATCTTTCAGTCACATAATATATGGTAAGGGCAACAATGTTATGAACTTTGAGAAGTTTGCAGAATAATGGCAATGTTCTGTATATTTTGAAAGGTCTCTTTACCCTTCTAGGTCTTGAAAAAAAAAAAAAAAAAAAAAAAAGCCCATGATCTGTAGTACTAATATTTCATATTTAGCTAGAGAAATATAAGCATACATGAGAAAAGTTGGCAGATTTTTTTTAAAGTACATTTAATAAATTTCAATATAGAAACTTTGCAGAGAAATAGAGAAATTAAATCAACTAAAGAATTATATTTATTGTATTAAGTGTGGAGATAAACTCCATTTGAAAATGCATGAGACAAAGATTTTGATGCAACTTACGTTGCCATTTAAAAGTTGGTGCAATCTATAGTAGAAGCATAAAAGACCTGCAGGTGGCTTATATAAGTCATTTTGCATTCATTAAGTAAATTGGAAGGAGTAAGCTGATTTTCATCATATACATGATGCACGTATATACATCATATATGATATACATAGCATGCATTTTCTATGAAATTGTGTATATCTGGTCTCATAATGATGCATGGCCACGCATGCAAGTAATCATCACAGTCATTGTCCCGTGCCTAATCCCAGAGGGGAAAACTGTGGAACAGGAGCAAGGCACTGCCCTTACAAGAAGCCGGGATGGTGAGAGTCATGAGAGCCAAAGGAGGGACATAGGAAATTAAAGCAGAAGTAGGGGGGTTACTGTTAACTATTACTTTACATCATTATTAAGATGTGTTTGATTTGTAGGGTAAGAAAGCAAGACTTCTGGCATACAATTCTCTTATCAGGCCTGAAACAGAATCAGTAGTCTTCAAACCAAGTACACTAAATAAAAGAAGGGTTGTCTGATGCTGGAGGTATCTCCAACAGACTTAATTTGTGGTGGTTTTCATACTAGCAGAGTGAAGGATGTATGAAAACAAAAACTTCTCTCATAAAGTAGAACGCAATCTTTGCAGATGTATCTCATTAGTTAAAGGTACTGATAGCTGAAATTAATCAACTAGGATTAAAATTTTGAAATCAATCTTTTACCCAAACCTCAAACCAAATGAGAATAGAGGTCACATTAGAGTAATTCCACAGACTTCAGTGGAACTATGCTGATTAACACAAGTAACATTTTTTGACCCTTGGGTGTTTTTTTTTTTTTGTGTGTGTGTGTGTGTCTTTTTTTTTTTTTTTTTTTTTTTTTTGGGGGGGGGGAGGGTTGGGATAGGGAGTTTCACTTGCATTTCTCTTTGTAAGGGCTACTAAAATGTATATTCTGTGGATTTCAGTAACTTGTAGCAGACTTCTAACTAAGACACCCTAAAATCATACAAGCAAACTCTCCATTCTCTTGCATGTCACGTTGTCATATATGTTTATATAACATGAATACAATATTATCATAAATAACCATTAAATTCAAATCATATCTAGTTTGTATGTTTATGTGTGAATATGTACAAAAAGAACCCAGGTTAAGAACATGTTTCCTTTAAAGAAGTGTGAATGAAAACATGGCCTATTCTAAATATTTTTGGAGCCACAAAGTGTGTGCAAATGTCTGTGAACAGATGTCTAGAGGTTAAACCAGATGTGGACCCTGTGGGTATGGATGGCTACTAACAGCAAAGTGATACGGTTCTGGTGAAGGCTTCTTTGTCTGGCATGTATAGGAGGCACTGGAGATACTAAACAGCCTTGGCAAGTGGAGTAAGCAGATCAGTGGTGGGGTGGATTGAAATAAGCACCCAGCCTCAGCCGCTTATGATTTTAGGCTGACTGAATGTGATTATCTAGCTGAATTTGAAATATTGAACCTAAGCTAGTCACCTGGGCTCTCCCTGTGACCAAGGAGAAATAAGCATTTTGTCAGGGCCCACCCGTTTACAGAATCACAGAATCACAGAATTTCTAGGTTGGAAGAGACCTCAAGATCATCGAGTCCAACCTCTAAGCTAACACTAACAGTCCCCACTAAACCATATCCCTAAGCTCTACATCTAAACGTCTTTTGAAGACTTCCAGGGATGGTGACTCCACCACCTCCCTGGGCAGCCCGTTCCAGTGCCTCACAACCCTTTCAGTAAAGAAACTGAAACATACAAAAGGCTAGATTCCATGAAATGATATGTAATTTTTTGGAAAGTATTTTTTTTTATTTTTTATCTTTTTAATTTAGTTCAAGTATCTTAGGAAAAAGAAGAAAAATCCTACAGTCCCTGAAATGATGCAGGCAAAATTCCCATTGAATTCAGACAGGTTGAGGACAGACTGTGGGATCTGGTGAAAGTAACAATCATTCAAGGAACTGTTATTGATGAAAATATTTGCAAACACCATCCCCATGGCTTTATTTTTTTTGCTATTTGTTTTTGCATATTGTAAATTGTAACCATAAGAATGAGAAACTTGCTGTGAAAATAAAAGCAGTGTGATATTTTGCCTTGTAAACTCTTCAGAGCCCCTTAGAATTCCTTTATTCATGAATTTATCTGACTGATTCCATTATTGGCAATGTGAAAGTTGGGAAAAAAATAAACATAAAAAAAAAAATAAATAAAAGAGCTATAAACTGTATAAACTGTAAGGTTATTAGCATCCAAGATAATTTTTTCAAGCTGAATTATTCTGCCCTGTATCTGAAGTAAAAGGCACTTGCAATCTTTAAAAACATTACTACAGACTGGCCATTTTCATTAAGATGAATTCACAATACACAAGATGCAAAGCATAGAAACACATTAAAATGTATTTGCTAAACTATTCATCTATTCCAAGAGATCAAGCCACTTCTGAAGCTTAAATTTTCATCTGCACTCTCCTAAAAAAGAGATGCAGATATGGAAGTGACTGTCGTATCTCTTCATGTGGGAATTCAGGAGCTGGTGTCAGAGCTGAAAAATGCTCAGTTATGTATATTAACAGAATTTTCAACAGATTTAAGTGAGATATATAAGAAAAAATAAGTTCTGGAGTTTCTATTCTATGCAGCTTTTTCAGATACAACATATCTTCATGCCTTCAACTATGTGACATTAGTCACGTTATTTAGATTACATATAGATTAGGAAAAAACTTGTTGTTTTGTTTTGTTGTTTTGTTTGTTTGTTTATTTTTTAATTAAGTGTAAATAGTTGAATGATATATGTACAGGGAGTCATGACCAAATCATGACATATTTTCTCAAAGCAATATGACAGTTCACAGCTTTTAAAACATGATGTATTTCTCTTAACATGAACATTTTTGGTGCTGTAATATCATTCTTTTTCATCAAAGCTCTGAAAACTTTGGCAGTGTGGAGTCCCCATGTTTTAATATATTTTCCAGTTTTGTTTGTGTGTGTGTATTATTTAATGTGGGTTCACACACTCACTGAGTTCAACTTTGAGTTTCTGGGTTCATGCAAACCCAAAAACTCTAAGCAATACTCAGCCATAATCATGAGTTTTTTATGGTTTGGAACAAAACAGTAAACTTCCCATGCAACTTAAAGAGACAATTAACTTGACAGTCAGTCTATACTTTGTAAATTCAGCCTGAGTTCACTTGAAGGGTTTGCAAAACTTGGAAAATCTTTTTGACAAATCTGGGACAAATTGAGGATTATAAAGACAACTCAAAACATACCCGCCTCAAAAAAGACAAATAATCCCTCCTGCATTTCCTTTGTCCCCCCAAAAGCCTCTGACAAACCAGTTGCTATAGAAAGATGGAAATTTCACATGGTTGTGAACTTCATAAAAAAATGTACCAACTCAGATGAAAAAAAGATAAATTATTTTTATGCTTTTTGCAGTTTATTTGTTGCATCTGCCCTAAATTCAGCTTAAATACTTTTAATTTAGATTAACTTACATTAAAAGAAATTCAGGCTTATAATTCAATGCCAATAAAATTCTATAAAGTCTCTCAAACAAACGTCCTTTTTTTTTTTTTTCCATATCTGAAGGCACCTACCTACATTCAAGTCATTTTATATTTAAGTCCAGATCTCTGAATAATTACCCTAAGTTAAGAAAAAAAAATATATATATATATATATCCAGTCTTTCGTTATTTACATACTTAATGTTGTTTGATTCAGAAACCACAAAATCAATGTTTTCTTTAAAAAAAAAAATGTAAGTATCAAGCCATATATAAATACTCTACAAAACGATCAGTGTGCTCTCACCAAAAACAGATGCCTTGAAAATATTTGGCCTGTTTTTAAGAAAAACACTTAAATCATTTTTTGAGGTCTAGCCATCTATACATTCAAAGAGCAAGTGCTTTCAGAAGAAATACTTCTAAAATGCATATTTATATACATTTCATATGTCTATATGAAATAGCAAGTCTTTTAGTTAGAAAATCCACTGTAGTGCAGGTGTATAGGGTTTTCCAAAAATGAATTTGTAACAAATTTTCCCAAATGGCCCCTTTTACAGTGAAATTCATTCTGCTGTTTGCAGTGTCCCAGAAGCACAATGAATGCCTTCGAGTTCCCAGCTCCTTCCAAGAAATGAAATATCCCCAAAACCGCAGGTCTGGCCATGCCCACGGCCTCCTGTGGTAGGAAGGGGACATGAGGAGATGCCGGCAGTGCTCAATTTCACCTCAGGAGACAAGGCTGGGACTGTGCCAGAAAGAGGTCATCCCAAATTGCAGTTGATCCTTCCCCATCTGGGGAAGAAGCTGGGTTTGTTTCAGTGCTTGGCCAGCATAGCAGGTGCCAGAAAATAAAAATGTGTACATGCAAGCCCTCTGATTGGTAATTGTTTATCTGGGTCAGCTGCTAGCTGAGGAGTCCAGACTTGGACTTGGCACCTGCCATTAGAGCAGTGTGAGTCTGTTCCACGCAGCTTTTCTCTTACTGGGAAAAAATACATTTCCAGTAATTTAAGTGTGTTAGTTTTTTTCTACCTCTGGCTTAGCTTTCCCTATTTTCCTTAGTTTTCCATGTGTTAGGAGTACTTGCTGATCTACATTGGAATGTGTACTTTTATTTTTATTATCTATTATATTTGTTTTTGAGGTATCCATTTCAGGTCACTTGTCACTAAGCTACAGCACAACCAACAGGCTCCTTATCCAGAAACACTCACTGTCTGAGTTAAGAAACAAAGACAAAAATCACAACTAAGTAATTGTAAACAGATGAGGTGGGATTCCCCCTCCTTAATCCGACAGTTTAAAATTTAGATGTCTGGTCTAAACTAGTTCATCCAGGCTCCTTCTTCCATCAGAGGAGAGAGTTATCCTTGTCAAGTGAATGGCTTAAATTCACTGTAAGTTGGGCATCTAAAATACATGGTCCTTGTAAGATGTCTCTGTATCCATTTTCACAGGAAGCCTAAACAACTAACTGAAACTAGATGTATCTTCTATGTGAACCTAGGCCCACCTTTGGTAAGTGCATCTAAGATGAACCTGGCACATTCAACATTGTTTAACTGTATGGTTTCTTAATAGCTCTGCAAGGGACAAATACTCATAGCTGGCTAACAGCAAGCAGCCCTCCACCACACAGATTTTCAGCATACTTTCAGTTACACATCTCCTCAGCTGTTGTGAAATATATGACTGTACAACAGAGCAATTATAAAATGGCTTCCATGCACAAATACAAATGTGTAAAGAAGAGATGTTAAAAGGAAAAACAAATGGATTCCTCATGAAATAATTAGAACCAGATCATGCTACAGTGTTGTTTGGAAGGAGTGTTTTTTTTTTTAACTTGGTTCTATTGATGTATTGAGGCCCACAAAGCTCTTAAACATGGAAGAAGCATCCTAACACATACTAAGTTGCAGAAAAGAAACAAATAATAATAAAAAATCTACTGCATTTTCAACTGAGTACACTGTTCTTTTTCAGTATTTCTCCTAATTTAAATCAAATTATGAAACATAAACAATACATTTTACATAAAAACCTAATGTGTATGCAGAATTATTTTTACTGTAAAAGACACTGTGCCAGTACTTTCAGTGTAAAAATCAGAAGGTCTCTCATCTAGTTTTGTCAGCAAAAGTAGTTTTAAACATGTACCAGGATTTAACCACATTAAGTTAAAACAGTCTTTGGCCCAACTGCACTAAAGTCAATGGAGATTATACTTCAGTTCCTTTATTCTCAAACTCCTTTGATACTCCAGAGGACAGTTTATTCTTCAGATCTCCTCTTCTGGAAATGAAAATCGTATTTTACTGCTTCTCTCACCAACATGACAGTTAGTGCTGGATTGCCTTTTGTCAGCACTCAGTTATACTGAGTTAAAGGCAGATCCCTGTGCCTTTGTCTATGGCTGATTTTGCCCAGTGTGTTTTATAAGTCTTTCATTCCTAAACATTATGCAATTATGTACACTTAATTCCAGCCTTTGGGTAGAAGTCAAACGTGAGAGTTTCTGGTCAGAAAACAGGCGGGATGGTTTCCTGGCAACTTAATGCCATTTGGCTTTGTACTTAAAGTTCATAATATGTAAAAAGACTCTTCAGTAGTTTTAATTACATTCTTAGCAAGGAAAAGATAAATAAATAAAAATAAAACAGTCTTAAATACTTGGGTTAAATCCAGGAAGTGGACAGTTCTAGCAATGTGCTATATAATCTCCCAAAAGTAGGTGAACAGTGGAACAGAACAGTGTAAGGAATATTATCATTTATTTGGACATGGTTCCTTACCAGAATTTGTGATGTGTTACATGAAGAGCCTAAACCGCACAGCACACACAGTCATTTGTAGAAAACTTTCCACTTCATGCTCTGAAACTAATGGTGGGCTGAATTCTCATGAATTTCAAAAGGAAGTAACAGCTGACCACAGATTTGGCGCAGAGATCAGCTCTGTTTTTACATTAGGGGCCATTCTCTTCTAGAGGGCAAGTAAACAGTTACACTGGCATGAATGGAACTGGACACAAGAATATCTGGGCCATCACTCAAAACTGATTATCTGTTAAGTGAGGATTGGAAAGAAGGCTATTTTCCTCATTGCTAATATGATTGAGTATTCTTATATAACTGAAAGGATTTCTTTGCACTAAGGAAAGACAATCCTGCAGAGAACTTTCAAGCTAAGTGAGAAGAAAGACTAAAACAGGAAAATCTGATTTTATTCCCCAGTGTCAGCTGCAATAGGAATGATGGCCAGTCAAAACTAAATTGTTTTATATTATGATCCTACTGGACAAAATGTCCAGCATACAGCTAAATAAAAACATCATACGATGGGTGAGCAATTGGCTAACGGGCAGGGCCCAAAGGGTTATGGTGAATGGGGCTGCGTCAGGCTGGCGGGCGGTCACCAGTGGGGTCCCTCAAGGCTCCATTTTAGGGCCGGTACTTTTCAATATTTTTATAAACGATCTGGATGTAGGAATAGAAGGCATTTTGAGCAAGTTTGCTGATGACACCAAACTTGGAGGAGTTGTGGACTCAAATGAGGGTGGAAAGGCCTTGCAGAGGGATCTGGATAGGTTGGAGAGCTGGGCGATCGCCAACCGCATGAAGTTCAATAAGAGCAAGTGCCGGGTCCTGCACCTGGGACGGGGAAACCCTGGCTGCACGTACAGACTGGGCGATGAGACGCTGGAGAGCAGCCTAGAAGAGAGGGATCTGGGGGTCGTGGTAGACAGCAAGTTGAATATGAGCCAGCAGTGTGCCCTGGCAGCCAGGAGGGCCAACCGTGTCCTGGGGTGCATCAAGCACGGCATCGCTAGTAGGTCGAGGGAGGTGATTGTCCCGCTCTACTCTGCGCTGGTGCGGCCTCACCTCGAGTACTGTGTGCAGTTCTGGGCACCACAGTATAAAAAGGACATGAAACTGTTGGAGAGTGTCCAGAGGAGGGCTACGAAGATGGTGAAAGGCCTGGAGGGGAAGATGTACGAGGAACGGCTGAGGGCACTGGGCCTGTTCAGCCTGGAGAAGAGGAGGCTGAGGGGAGACCTCATCGCAGTCTACAACTTCCTCGTAAGGGGGTGTCGAGAGGCAGGAGACCTTTTCTCCATTAACACCAGCGACAGGACCCGCGGGAATGGGGTTAAGCTGAGGCAGGGGAAGTTTAGGCTGGACATCAGGAAGGGGTTCTTCACAGAGAGAGTGGTTGCACACTGGAACAGGCTCCCCAGGGAAGTGGTCACTGCACCGAGCCTGACTGAATTTAAGAAGAGATTGGACTGTGCACTTAGTCACATGGTCTGAACTTGGGTAGACCTGTGCGGTGTCAAGAGTTGGACTTGATGATCCTTAAGGGTCCCTTCCAACTCAGGATATTCTATGATTCTATGATTCTATGTATGACTCAGGTGAAATCACCACCTCATTCTCCTCATACAAGTTTGAAAAGGTCTTCTTCCTTGTTGACCCCAAAATTCTCCAGCCTTTCCCCAAAAGAGAGTTTACTATGATCAGAAGATTATGATGAAATAGCAGTACCATGAAAAAAAAAAAAAATATCTTTAAGTATAAAGTATCTTTAAGTGTTTTGTTAATATCAATCTAGTTAAAACAGTAGGTATTTGAAAATTATAAAGATAGGTGGCTATACTGAAACCTAAGATGGATACAGCTAATAAGCTATTAGCTGAACTGATTTTAAAGTATTTAAAGTACTATGCTTGTTCTAGGCTTTTCTGCCTCTTTTGGCAAGTCTGGTAATTGAGAATCTTTTAAGTAAAATCAGTAGCAGTAGTGACATTCCTAATTTTTTGATGTTTGTATTTGCGGACTCAGACATGGTCAGAAGATATACATGTTGGTCACTCATTTAAAAATTAATAGCAAAGGCAACTATCAAACATGAAGTTTGTATTTATTTTCTTATAGAATATGCATTTTCTTAAGATCTGGATGCTTCAACCTTTATCTAGACAAATTGCTATATAAATTAAAGGTAATTTTGGTCTTGTTTTGCCAATAAGCAAAAAACAAGATGTTTATCTGTGACTTTTTAAGTGTAGTATTAAAACATAAATACATTGCAAAATGTAATCCTTCTATCTTTTATCTTCTATCCTTTTAACCCAAATTTATACAGTAAAAAGTATTTCATGGTTTTATAATGTATGTGATTCAGTCTTAGCTTTTAAACTCACAGAATGACTTAGCTTGTAAACACACTTGCTGATTTCAGTCAATTTTGTCAGAAAAGTTTGTATCCTACCCAGAGACTAATGCAATCCTACAAGTTCTTTGAAACTGGTGTCTTTGTAAATATTTAAGGAATCATTAATTTAGCCAAGAGAGAGACAGGAGACAGAAAATACGATTCAAGCAATGATAGTGCCCTCAAGATAGAATATAGATGTCAAATAGCTTGAATACTGCCAAAACAATGGGGGTTCATTTGACCTGTCATGTGTAAATTGAAAAGCCAAGAAATGGCTTTAAATAGTCACTTCTTTGATCTTGAGGTTCTGACTTTACTGATGCCTGTCTCACTATCACATCTAGTGTCTATGGCTTGTGTTCAGACAGTGAGGCTTCCTATTACAGACTTCACTCATCTCAGCAAACAGAGAAAAGTCAGCCCAGACCTAAAGGCTCTGGAGTCTGGGTGCTCTTATAGCTGTATGATAATTTCATGCTAAGCATAAGGAAATTTTACTTCACCTATTTTTGCTTGAAGATGTTTTCTCTTCTGGGAGCACAAAAGGAGACAACATAGAACAATGTCTCCTGGAAAAAAAAAAAAAAAAAAAAAAAAAACACAAAAAAAACTCTATAACTGAGGTCAAATTTTCAGGCCTTACAGCTGCTAGGAACCATCAGATTCAAGCCATGTTCTTAAAACATGGTAGAAAAAGTCCTCTTCTTATACTACACAGTTTATACAATGTCCCTCCCCTCTTGTTTGTGTGATTCAGACTCGGTTGCTGCCTTTATGGGTGGCATATCCATGAATTCTGTGGGAAACAATCCCACGCAAGCAGAGGATAGACGAGATGACCTAGTACTTTTAGTTTGTTTTTTTGTTTTTTTTTTGTTTTTTTTTTAATTCTAGCTGTGCTGGCTGACATCATTTGTGGTATGACTCTGAATTCCAGACTCTTGATATACGAGAAATAAAATGACTGTACAAAATGTTTGGTGGACAAAACACAAAGGCTAACAGCAGCTAAAGACTGTCACCTTAGGATCCCTCTGTAGTACATGGAGAGAAAAAGGCTCCTTTGAGGGTTGTCTGAAGTAGACAGGTGCCCTCTGACTGTGACATTGCCCTCAGGGAATGGATCTAGGGAGACAAGCTTCCAGGGCTAACGTTAGGCTTTAATCATTGTTTTGAGTTCTTTCAAGACACGGGAATATTTTACTCCAAAGAAAACTAGGGACATCTGACCTTCTAAAAACTGCTGGTTGAAGGACTGTGGGTGAGCGCAGCCAGAGTGCCCAGAAGTTAAAAAAAAGTGTGGCTCTCTGGCAGACAAATGTTTTATGTCCCATGGAAATTCCCAGAGCATCATGCAGAAATCATAAAAATCTGAAAAATAGATTTTCAAAAAACAAATAAGACTCAGGTAAGGAGCATCATATGCCACTAAACTGGCCAACCTGGAGCCAGACAGCATCATCAATTATAACTTTCTATAAAAGGCAATTGAGTTCCACCAAATCTTTTCAGTAGTTGACGTATGCAAATATTGCAATGCAATATTTAAGTCCCATTAGCATAACTGGGTTAACTCTGGGAAGTTCTGAATAAAACTCTTCATCACTATTCATTGTTTTCATGACACCATGTAAAGTAGGTGTATCACTGCCTCAGCAAGCTTAAAGTGAGAGGTGCACAGAGGCACATGGCTCAGTGTTTCTCTCATGCATGCACACACAAAGTAGGTGTCACAACATTAAATCAAATGGAGTAATACATATGAAAAAATTCCCCTCTTCTGTAGTGGGAGGAGAATCAAGCCTTGGATAAATGCTCCAATACATCTGAAACATGCAAACTAATTCACAGAGCTTCATCTGTGTATGTAGACATCTGAATATGTTTACCATGTGCAACTCTGTGCTGTCTGGGTGGGAAAGCTCAGGAGAATTAGCTGTGTTAAATGATTGCCATTCTTTCTTCATCCTCAGCACATCTGAGCTCATCAGAGTTACAAATAATAAAAGTTAAAGTCTTCCCTGAAATGAAAAATAATATACTGTTTTGGAAGAAAAGTGACCTTTTTTTTTAAATTATTATTTTATTTTAATTTATAATTTTCTTTTATTTTATGGTCAAAAGTGTACTTCCTTTATTCCTTTTATCTAAATCCATCTCAAACACAAATCAAAACAAAAGGAAACAAGAAAATGTATTTTACTATCTGCACATCTTTAGTCTTACATTTTGAATGTATTTCACTGTACTGTGGCTTGCTTGAACAAGTACTCTTCATTGTAAACACTTTTGATTGTTTATACAAACTAAATGTCAGACAGTGCTAAATGCAATTGCAACAAGAAATATACCAACTCAAAATAACAGCAGATGTATCTCGGGCAATATTAAAGGACTTTAAACTGCAACTGTATCCAAACCAAAAAATCTACATCAAAGATAGAAACACATGGTTAATCTGTCACATCTGTTTAGTTAAGTGATAGCCTTAATTACTTTTAGTCACCCATGACTCTCATGGACAGACTATTTTAAATTCAGATTCAGACATTTTTCCATTTCTCTAATTAGGATTTATTCATGTGTAAACAAGCTCAACACTGACTTACCCCCACACATTTACGTTTTTAACTATGTGGCCTTGCATGTTGTATTCATATACGTACAGCCAGCCTCATCAACTCCTGTATAAACTGTAGCAATAACTCAATATTGCTATTGTTGACCAGTGATTATTATTATTTTTTTCCATAGATAGGCTTTGAAAGGAATATCTGTAACTGAAATTTTGGTTTGCAGAACCATTTTTCCAGTAGATAGAGAGTTGTTCTTTCTCACGCATCTCTTCTTGTGAGTATCCGGGACAGAAATATGTCTGGGTTATTTTTTCCCTCCCCCTCTTTTCAACATTGTACTTGTAATGGATGGAGCATGAAGATTTCAGCAGGCAAATGAAACTTCCAAACAAAGTGTCCCATGTGACTGTGGCTGGCCGCTGACATAATAATCAGCATGAATTTCATTAAGGGTTACACATTTGTGGATATGGTCTTTTATTCATCTATCTCCGGAATGATTTCTTTTAAGCAGAGAATAAAGCAGGTTGAGCACATTCCTCCAGGTTTAGCCCTTAAACAATCTAGATTAGACACCTAATAATTATTTGGTGGAGTTAATGCTACCAAGCGTCATTCAAGATAACCTTTTCCAGGACATGAAAAAGAGGTTTAATCATGCTTTACACTGTTATCTCAGTGCCCTTTGTTAGCAGGCAGAAAAGATTTTCATGAACATTCACATTTTCTGTGTCCCAGAAATGTGATTTACTATGTGCTCATGAGTGCCATTATTGAATTATAGAGGAAAGAATTAAAAAAATTAAATGGTTGTCCTGTAAGCTCTTGGCTGTGTCAAGGACTCTACGATATTCCCTTACAATGGTGAAAGCTGATGGAAGCTTACACATTAAGGCTGGTGCCACACCTCATATGGCACTTTGCAGTTATAAGCAAATGTTGTAAGCAAATAAGTCTGAACTTTTTGTAGAATTTTTCTCATCTAGTGTTATAAAAGTCAAAAACTTTTTTACATTTGCTGTCACGTTATTTACATTTATCTACACATTTTCAGTATAATGGAGTATTATCTCTAATATATATACAGCATACCTATTGTAGAAACTGTACCATTACATGTTGTTTCAAGTAAACTAACAAGACATAATAAGAATGCTTTTCCTGATAATGTGTATAAATGTTACTATAATAAATGATAAAGAACAACAAAAGCGTTATCCCATGCTAAATAATATCTTCCACTTTCTGTCTTTTGAATAGAACCTTGCTTAAGGGCTACCTGTAAATGTAGTTTAAACAGATGGTCTCTGGTTGCTAGAGCCAAGCATTATTTCAACACAATTAGAAGGGTTCAAATTTAATTATATTGACAATAACTGTATTATATGCAAGACAAACTGATACGAACAGATTGAGACAGTTTTCTTTATAAAACATCTATTTACACCTGTAATCCCTCTACTGTCACGAGACTTAGACCATGTCTGTAAAGCTGAAATTTACAATTTAAATTCAGCTACTATGCTATTTTTTTAACTACTGCTAACAAATAATGTTTTCCACACCATCATTGTCTGCTCATATAGCTCTTAATTCAGAACTAGGTCCATCAGCTTGTACTAAGCATTTTCAAATTCAGCTGTATATTTGCTGAATATACTGCTGAACTTGAACTTGAATATTGTGTCCTCTGAAACTCCACTGACTGAATTAGTTTATGAGATAAGAACAAACCCAGGCTATAAGAAAAATATCCATTAAATGTAACACGTGGTGGGCATTTTATCTGAGTACAATCCCTTTTAAGTTTGCTTAAGGAATGGAAATGAAGTGATAATATACATCTTACTAGCTCTTCTCAAAGTATTACCAAAAAGCTCTTGGTAAGAGAAAGGAGGAGCAAAGACAGTTGTGGTTTCCTTAGCATCATAATCTGTTGTGCAAGCACTTAGCAGAAAAAGCAATTCAGGAGGGCTTCTGAAAACATACAATTTAAAAGGTGTTAGGAAAAATAAGAGAAGATAAAGCATTTAAAGAGCTGAGAGTCATTAAAAGAAATGTGAGTAGCGTCTAACTCAAATATTTTATTTTTTGGCCAAGGATGAGACAGAGGCCTTTCTCCTGACATTGTGACAGAAGATTTTAAAGTAATTTATAAACTAGCTTAGCCCATATCAAACTAGCACTGCTTTCAAATTATAATCTTTGTACTCCACCAGAGTCTTTCTTAACCCAGGGAGAAAGAAACAGCAAGCGGTCACAATATGCGTTGCACCACAGAAGGAACAGAAAGCAAATACCTGAGTTTTGGCTGCGGGGGAGGGGGGGAGCAGGGGGGGGAGTATGACCATATTATTGTCAGAAAATCTCTTATCAGATATGAGAATAAATTTTTAAAAAGTGGGGGGGGGATTTAGATTTTTATTTATTTTTTTTTTTTTCTGCCAGACACAGCTAATACTGACCTCCTATTTCAAAACTAAAGAAAAATCCCTTTCTCCACCCTATGGCTATGACCAAACTCAACGTACCTTTTAAGCAAAGAAGTCAAAGCTATGTTTGCTCGGGAATGATTAACAGACCTTATTTCACAGTGTCCTTTGGTGATCTGTGAACATTTACACAGGATATTTTTGCACATTAGTTCTCAGAAGACTGGTTCCTTCCACATAGAATCATAGAATCATAGAATATCCTGAGTTGGAAGGGACCCTTAAGGATCATCAAGTCCAACTCTTGACACCGCACAGGTCTACCCAGAAGTTCAGACCATGTGACTAAGTGCACAGTCCAATCTCTTCTTAAATTCAGACAGGCTCGGTGCAGTGACCACTTCCCTGGGGAGCCTGTTCCAGTGTGCAACCACTCTCTCTGTGAAGAACCCCCTCCTGATGTCAAGCCTAAATTTCCCCTGCCTCAGCTTAACCCCGTTCCCGCGGGTCCTGTCACTGGTGTTAATGGAGAAAAGGTCTCCTGCCTCTCGACACCCCCTTACGAGGAAGTTGTAGACTGCGATGAGGTCTCCCCTCAGCCTCCTCTTCTCCAGGCTGAACAGGCCCAGTGCCCTCAGCCGTTCCTCGTACGTCTTCCCCTCCAGGCCTTTCACCATCTTCGTAGCCCTCCTCTGGACACTCTCCAACAGTTTCATGTCCTTTTTATACTGTGGTGCCCAGAACTGCACACAGTACTCGAGGTGAGGCCGCACCAGCGCAGAGTAGAGCGGGACAATCACCTCCCTCGACCTACTAGCGATGCCGTGCTTGATGCACCCCAGGACACGGTTGGCCCTCCTGGCTGCCAGGGCACACTGCTGGCTCATATTGAACTTGCTGTCTACCACGACCCCCAGATCCCTCTCTTCTAGGCTGCTCTCCAGCATCTCATCGCCCAGTCTGTACGTGCAGCCAGGGTTTCCCCGTTCCAGGTGCAGGACCCGGCACTTGCTCTTATTGAACTTCATGCGGTTGGCGATCGCCCATCTCTCCAACCTATCCAGATCCAATAGAGGTATGTGATGATCCTTTCAATCTTTCTGTGATTTTCCTGTGCATGTAAATTATTCCTCCATGTTCCTTCTTTATCTGAAATGAGATTTATACTATGGGAGGGGATTTTTGATTTTGTTCTGTTGTGTTTTTTGTTGTTGTTGTTGTTTTTTTGCTTGTGTTAGGCCACAAGTCTGACTCCTCCAAAAGTGGTTCTGAGCATCTGGCCTTGCTTTTCTACCATTTTTCTCCTGATCAAAACATCATGTATATAGGCCTGAGTGTACTCTATACAATCAAAAATGTGTTTCATTTTCTGGTGAATCACTGTGCCTGCCAAACACAACCCAAATGGCAGTCTGAGGAACAGTGTCTCCTAACAGGAACAGAGAATGTGCAGAAATGTTTCCTTAAAGCACCTGCCAGAAACCTGCTGATGCAGCAAGTGTAGGAAAATATTTGGCACCAGTCATTTTTTGGGTAGTGAGAAATGTTGTCTTTATAGATATTTAATTTATTTAGCCTGTCCATAAAAATGCATCAGTTTTTCTTTATATCATGACCAGTTAGTTTACCTACTCTGTTGATTCTTCTAGTCATTTTAATGACTTTTGGGCAAAGTTTGCCTATTTATATTGTCTCTGCTTTAAAATATAAGAATATTATACAAGGCAGGAGTCATGGGATCCTAGTAAAGACTTTGCTGAAATCTTCCTCAATACCTCACAGACATCCTGGCATTTTTAATTGTTGTTTTTTTTCCTACCCCTTTCAGTGAGTGTACTTTTTGGTACGATCATTAGATCAATGAATTAATGGACACCTGTTTCCTTAATAACTATCAGTGAAGAGAAAACAATATGCAAAATACCAAAGAATGCTTCTTTAGGTGATAACAGTCTATCCTAAACAGGCAGGACTTGTTAGCAGCTGTGCAGCACTCCTGGCGTGACCCATCTGGCTGGTTAAATGTGCCAGTAGTGTCTGTCAGGCTCTGGTTACCTACTGCACCTTCTACTGCACCTAACAGCAAACCTGGGCCTCTCTCACCCACTCATTCAAATTTGTTGCCCATAATGGAGTGTGATAAGGGTGGCCTAGTGCAAAATGTCTTGAGTTACAATGGGTGAAATGTAGGTAGGGACAGTAGCAAATGATAGCATAACTGATATTTAGTTAATATCTCTCTGCAGATAAATTTAGTTTTATATTAGGAGAGATCCTGAATCTTCAGCTCATGGCTGGGTATGGTTAAGATGTATTTCTAATATGCTGCCACTTAAGGTCACAGATTGGTATGAAGAAAAGCACTAATGAAGGTTCAGAGGATTATCCATTGATCTGAATAAGAATGACATTTGCAATTACTCAGGCTGGGACAAAAATCATAAGAACCATTACTCCTCACGCTTCAGGACATAATTGAGCAAGAGTTGGAGTCAGGAATAATTTTCCTCTATGACAGACCATTGCACAATTTTGTGTTTGGGGTTTTTCTTTTTCTTTTTTATTTGACTTCATTTCAGATGGCTGGCACCAGCTCAGTTGAAGACAGAAGGTCAGATTAGATGGTCCTCCAGTTAGCTGTGCAGCAATTATTGTGTCCATACACTTACACAGTTGCTGTAACAATCCCAAGATGTCTCAGGCATCATGTGGGTGTTAATGGCCACTTCATCATTCTCTGTTTTCCATCTGTTTTGGATAGCCTGGAAATTAATACCAGTCAAGTCTGTGGTTGAATCCTGTACCGGCAAGTGGCAAAATAAGGAGATTATGGAAGAGCAAGAGGCTATTTAACAAATAAACGTCTTTCACATCAGCATGTTTACCTTCACCAATATTCACTACTTAGCAAACACCTTCTATTAGGAAGATGCCACCCCCTCCCCCTCCACAAAATAATAATAAAAATGTTTCAATGGCTTTAGCATCACTTGAGTTTCTGACTGTGAAGAGATGTATTTCTATGATTAGCCCTCGTATTAAGTGCAAATCAGAATTTTCATGAACCACAAGAAGGACAAAACAATGGGAATGATAGAAATGACAATTTAGACAAGAATGAGTGAATCTCTTAAATATAGCAGTTAGGAAGGTTTAATTGTGGACTCTTCTCAAAAGAAACCCTTGATAATTTTGGTTATTCAGCTAATTCAGTATACAGCCTTGTGTGAGTTAGAAATGGAAATTCATCACAAGGTAATTTTACTAATATCAATAATGCACAGAAATCTGAAAAATAAGTATAGAGATAAATAATTCAGTCTCTCACATGTATTTTCAAGTTTTGTAAAAGTGTGTGGCTTTAGGATTTATATTGCCACTCTTTCCATTACAGGAGAGATACAGCCTATGATGAACAGTAGCAGAGCAGGGAAATTTTCAAAATCTGTCTCATTCCAGGATCATCTGTTGAACACCTCCTTTAGCCTAAGCCTGTCTTCTTTCTTTTCTGTCTAGTCTGAGCAGTAGCGACTGAATTCACTCATTGCCCAGTGTAAGCGCTGAAAGCCTCAATGAAGTTAGAGAAAAGCTCTGTAATCATCTAGTATAACAGCTGCCTAGACAGTCTTCTCAGAGTTGATAGTTTCAGTCTCTACTGTTGCTTAACTGGTTATTGTTTGGCTTTCATTCTGCTTTGTAGAGATAAAATTAAACTCTGTGCAGATGGTAGAATATCAATAATAATAATAATAATAATAATAATAATAATAAAATACCTCCAAAGCTGTTTATTCTTTTTATAGAATATTTACACAGTGGATGACATTATTATTTCTGAAGAGGTGAATTTTAACATCTATGAAATAGCTATAGCTATGCAGAATATACTTATATTGCAACTCCTGATCATGGTATCCCATGCCAATCACACTAGATGTGAAAGTTCATCTGGCTTTAGCACCTGCAAATCTTTTCTTTAGGATGTAGAATTTGTGATGTACTGTGTCCTTAAGGAAATTAGTGAAGGAATTTTAAATAATAATTTTAATATACACACATCTGTAAACATCTACCTTCCTCCTTTTCCTAGATCAGTCTTTCTTACCTCACCTCTCCCTGTTATGTAGTTTGGCTTCTTCTTAGCCCAATGACCTGTATTTTGCATGTCAAAGAAAGCATCTCATTGTTGAAATCAGATAGCTCGTCTCCCTGGTGCCTTCAAGCCTGTTTGGACTGGTTTGAGTAGACCACTGATGACTGAGAGCTAGGGTACAAGTCAGCTGAGATGGTACTCTGCTTCCTGCATGCCAATCCCTTCTTAAATTAATCCTAATGATAAAAAACATCACAAACAGCAACAGCAAAAAGTCGCACAAACATATGGAGTAAATGATATTGCTAAATTAGAGGAAATTCAGAACTAACCTAATACACATAAACAAGACGTCTTTTGGAACATGATAAGTAAATAGAAAACCACTGTATGGAAATTATTCATGTGCCATTGAACATTAACCCTGTTTGGAGTCAATAACATGAAAGTTATATTAGGACTCATTTAGATTACAGAAAATCAATCAATGAAAAAAATGGAGTCTTCACAACAGAGATGTTTGGGCTTACTACATCAGGAGGTCTGAGGCATGTTTCAGGAGACCGATGCATTTCTCTGCTTAAACTAATACACCTAAACAATGTTTAAAAATTGTTCAATTTAATTAACTCTGACTCTGAGTGTATGTGCTTCTTCTTTACAAAAAGTATAGTGCAAGGTTGAAAAAGAATGTAAAGACAATTTAATGAACTCTAGCCTGTATTTCACAGCTTGCTGTTGGTCTGCGATCATGTCCATGCTGAGCATTTTTAACTGTGTTGTCATTGAACAGCACTCCTACAGCTGCCCTGCTGGTAGCCACAGTGAAGGCACTGGTATCCACAAGGTAACAAGACTTTCATCACGTCTTCAGCCCAACCTGCTCAAACCAAGGCTAGAAGACATAGTGGGAAGGAAGGACCAATGTTTTCATGTCTTTTCCAGTATCTCCACCATTGCTTTTGCAGGGAGTGCTGCATTTCTAAATTGGACAGATAACTAAATGCAGACACAAAAAAATTGAAATACTCACATACATGTATAATATCTGTGTTATTTGCTGGACCTCTGAGCTGGTTCTATGTTAACAATTCCTGTACCGGAAAACATAGCCTCATTAGTACATCACTGTTACCATGAGCCATCATACAGTCAGGCATTTACACTGTACTGCAGCTAAAGCTGACATGTGCATACAAGTTTCTAGGCTTTGTAGAAGGTCACATCGGCAAACAAATCCAAATTTTATGGCAGAGTCCTAACCTGCCTTGGTCTTAGCCAAACTCTTGACCTTGGCTGTATTTGTACAAAGAAACTGAGAACTAAGACATGGACTTATACACTTATGCTTTTTTTTTTTTTTTTTCTGCAAAATCCAGGTAACTAGGACAAAATAACCCACAATTTTGATGCAGAAAAGGAATTAGGTTCATTTATTTCTTCACCTTAGTTCTTAGGAATAGTATGTAATGTAAAGAGGATGAAATTTATATACATATTGATTCCAGGTTGTGTACAAGAGGAAAAAAAATCAAAACTGTACTCCGTTTTACAACCAACTGGCACAAATTTCACAGCTTCCAAAAGTAATATAAGTTAGTGATGCATAAACATATCGAGAATAGTCTGTGCTCTGTTTATTTCTGGTAGAATGATGAAAACCATTGAGGGAAGCCAAGTATCTATCTTAGTCAGCCACACTGTGGTGAAATAATTTCAGCTTTGTTGATCCAACTCAATCCACCAGTCACGTGTACCATCCGGGTAATTAAGTATTTAACAAGCTTTGTTCTTCTGCCACAAAAGACTATGGCAAAGCAAATTTGGATCAGGCTGCCTTGGAACAGAACAGAAAATATTTTTATGATTATTTGCAAAAATGAATTCCTTATTTTTGCAAAACTCAATGAAGCAAGTATGTATTTCTGTGCCACTGCTGAAAAGGTTGCACTTAATTTTCCTCTGTTCAGTGACTCTTTTTTTTCTAAGTTGGCATTTTTAAGTGTGAATTTCTGTGTAAGGTCTCTTCCTGTCTATTGTGTTGTGATTTTTAAAATATTGGAGTATGTAGGGTGGAGGTAAGAGGATTCCCTGAACAAGGATAACTACCAGACAGCAATATTGTCTAGTGAGAAAAGTGATGGAAACCCCAGTGTTGACTGTAAAACTCAAATGGGTATATGGGTATATGGCCAAGAATATTTGAGTGGAGAGATCCTTCTTTCCAGGTGTATGGGCTAGATAACAAATTTTTCCTTTGGTGATATTGAAGAGTTACTACAACCAGAAAAGCATTTTGTTTCTTTTATTATGTTGTTAGTCTTTTCTTTTTTTTTTTTTTTTTTTTTTTGTCTAAACTTTGAAGTGTTCAAAATATCCTTCACCACAGAAAAAATTTTCTGTAAAGAGATGGCCAAACCAATTTATATAGACTGGAAAACTATGAGTAAAGGAATTGGGAAGAAGCTAAAAATAGATTATGTGAAGCAAAGTCAGAAGGCTACAAAAGTTATAAATAAATAAATAAATAAATAAATTAAATTAAATTAAATTAAATAAATAAAAGCTCTATAAAGTGAAAGGAAGATGGGAACTGGCTCCTTTGCAGAAGAGAACTATGATACAGACATTAAGAGTCTTGGGAAAGTAAGCCTAGGGAAGATGAGAGCAAGCATCATCTGCAGGTGTGTGAAACTCAGGTAGGTTGACACCAGCAAATCTCAGTAATGCCAGTAAGGAAGCAATCCTGGGCAGCTGCTGCAGCTCAGTCTGCCTAGGTGCGAGGCTGGGAAACTGAAATCACAGGGAAGACTTGAAACCACTTTTGACTTCAGTGGCCTAGCCTGAAAGCTCCTTGCTTTCAGAAAGACACAACTGTGTTTGATGAGTCACAAGGGTGTAGGCTTGTGTTACTTGAACAGTTTTGTTGAATACTATTGATTCAGTTTTTTTATCTGGACTAAGATAAAACACATTTTAGTAGTAAGACACAAATTTCCCTCTTGTTTTTTGCTAGCATTGAACATGTGCTAATGGTTTGAACTGCACTGAGTCTCCTTATGCTTCATTTCCTTTAGAAATACATAGGAGAGTTAGCATGCGGAGTTAGGAATCTTGTGTCAGTTACCAATTCACTGCTGTTCTAGATGTTTCCCACTGACTGATTCCCCTAATATTCAGATATAACCTAAAGTAATATAAGCCTCCTCTAGAATCTATGAGAGATGTGGAGGTACTTACTCAGCACATTGCTTTTTTAAGAAAAGGGTGAGTAGAGAGGTCCTTCAGTTCTGATGCTCATACTCAGTGAAACACATATTTATCTCCATTTCCATTTCATGAAAAGAGAGTTAATTGCTCCATTCCTTTGTCCTGGACCACTGCCAAGGTTTTTTTCCTGGATTGCTGTTATAATCATAGAATCATAGATTGGTTTGGGATAGAAAGGACCCTTAAGAATCATCTAGTTCCAATCCCTCTGTCATGGGCAAGGACACCTTCCACTAGACAAGGTTGCTCAAAGCCCTATCCAACCTGGTCTTCAGCACTTTCAGGGATGGGGCATCCACAGCTTTTCTTGGCAACCTGTTCTAGTGCCACACCACCCTCTGAGAATTTTTCCTTATATCTAATCTAAATCTCTTATATCTAATCTAAAACTCTTTTAGTTTAAAGCCATTACTCCTTGTCCTATCAGTACACTCAGTCCCTCACCAGCTTTCTTGTAGGCCTCCTTTAAGTATTGAAAGGCCAGGTACAAGGTGCCCCTTGGAAGGAAGGAGCCTTCGCTTCTGTAGGTTGAACAACTGCATCTCTGTCATCTTGTAGGAGACAGGAGAGGTGCTCCAGCTCCCTGATCTTCCTCGTGGCCCTCCTCTCGACCCACTCCAACAGCTCCACATCCTCCTTATGCTGGGAGCCCCAGAGCTGAATGCAGCACTCCAGGTGGGGTCTCACAAGAGCAGAGTGGAGGGGTAGAGTCACCTTCCTTGGACTGCTGGCCACGCTTTCATTGATGCAGACAAGGATATGGTTTCTTTCTCAGCTGCAAGTACACATTGCCAGCTCATGTCACAGAATCAGAATCACAGAATCATCTAGGTTGGAAGAGACCTCTAAGATCACTGAGTCCAACCTCTGACCTAACACTAACAAGTCCTTCACTAAACCATATCACTAAGCTCTACATCTAAATGTCTTTTAAAGACACCCAGGGATGGTGACCCAACCACTTCCCTGGGCAGCCCATTCCAATGCCTAACAACCCTTTCAGTAAATAAGTTTTTCCTAATATCCAACCTAAACCTCCCCTGGCGCAACTTTAGCCCATTCCCCCTCATCCTGTCGCCAGGCACGTGGGAGAATAGACCAACCCCCACCTCGCTACAGCCACCTTTAAGGTACCTATAGAGAGCAATAAGGTCACCCCTGATCCTCCTCTTCTCTAGGCAGGCTGAACAAGCCTGGCTCCCTCAGCCTCTTCTCATAAGACTTGTTCTCCAGATCCCTCACCAGCTTCATTGCCCTTCTCGATGTCCTTCTTGTAGCGAGGGGCCCAAAACTGAACACAGTACTCGAGGTGCGGCCTCAACAGAGCCGAGTACAGGGGGACAATCACCTCCCTAGCCCTGCTGGCCACACTGTTTCTTATGCAAGCCAGGATGCTGTTGGCCTTCTTGGCCACCTGAGCACACTGCTGGCTCATATTCAGCTGACTATCAACCATCCCTCCCAGGTCCTTCTCTGCCAGGTAGATTTCCAACCACTCCTCTCCCAGCCTATAGCTCTGCCTGGGGTTGTTGTGCCCCAGGTGTAGGACCTGGCACTTGGCCTCACTGAACTTCATACAGCTGACCTCAGCCCATTGTTCCAGCTTATCCAGATCCTCCTGCAGAGCCTTCCTACCCTCGAGCAGATTGACACACGCACCTAACTTGGTGTCATCTGCAAACTTACTGAGGGTGCACTCGATTCCCTCATCCAGATCAGCAGTAAAGATATTAAAGAGGACTGGCCCCACAGTATCGAGCCCTGGGGGACTCCACTAGTGACCAGCCTCCAGTTGGATTTGACTCTATTCACCACAACCCTTTGGGCCCAGCTATCCAGCCAGTTTTTAACCCAATGAAGTGTACACCAGTCCAAGCCAAGAGCAGCCAGTTTCTTGAGGAGAATGCTGTAGGAAACTGTGTCAAAAGCCTTACCGAAGTCAAGGTAGACCACATCCACAGCCTTTACCTTGTCCACCAAGCGTGTCACTTTGTCATAGAAGGAGATCAGGTTCGTCAAGCAGGACCTGCCTTTCCTAAACCCATGCTGACTGGGCCTCATCGCCTGCTTGCCCTGTAAGTGGCACGTGATGACACACAAGATAATCTGCTCCATGAGCTTCCCTGGAACTGAGGTCAAACTAACAGGTCTTCAGTTTTCCGGGTCTACCCTCTGGCCCTTCTTGTAGATGGGCGTCATGTCTGCTAGCCGCCAGTCGACTGGAACCTCCCCCGATAGCCAGAATTGCCGAAAAATGATGGAAAGTGGCTTGGCCAGCTCCTCTGCTAGTTCTCTCAGTACCCTTGTGTGGATTCCATCTGGCCCCATCAACTTGTGTACATCCAAGTGCTGTAGCAGGTCACCATTTCCTCATGGATTATGAGGGCCACATTCTGCTCCCCATCCCCTTCCACCAGCTCAGGGTACTGGGTATCCAGAGAACAACTGGTTTTGCTGGTAAAGACTGAGGCAAAAAGGCATTAAACACCTCAGCTCTTGTAACTAAGGTTCCCCTTGCATCCAGTAAAGGATGGAGATTCTCCTTAGTCCTCCATTTTGCGTTGATGTATTTGTAAAAACATTTTTTGTTATCTTTAATGGCAGTAGCCAGTTTGAGCACCTGATGAGCTTTGGCCTTCCTAATTTTGTCCCTGCACAGCCTCACAACATCCTCCTGAGTGGCCCGCCCTCTTTTCCAAAATAATGCTCTTCTGTCTAAGAGCAAGACCAAGGGCAATAGTACTAATATAAAGATGCTCTATAGTGTGGGAAAAAATATGGAAAACACACTTAATTAGTACACTTCTAATATGCCATGTCTACTATATTATATGTTGCAATATGGCACAATGGTAGTTCTCAGTTATTTTTTTATATAATACAGCCACTCTAAAGGTTATTTTTTTTCTACTTCACTACATCATCATATCCACTTCATATTTTTTTTTATATGTATGTATGTAGGCACTTATGTATTCCCATACTTTCAGCAATTGAATAACATGTTATCAAATGGGGGATTTGAATTCATGACACTTTCCACATACCCATTTTTCAGAAAATGTTGAGCATGTTTGAGGCTATGGAACAAAGTAATAAATTCAAGACTTAGAATTGCCAGTCACCTCAATGTAGCCATACATTACCAAAACAAAAGTGGGTCTTTGTTGTTGTTGTGCGCTTTTTTTTTTTGTAGTTGTTTTGTTTTCATTTTGTTTAGTTTAGTTTTTGACTGTTAAAAAAAAAAAAAAAAAAAAAAAACTAAGTAATTCCGAGCAGGCAATGGACATGTTCACTTATATTTGAAAACATCAGGGTGAGAAAAATTATACTTATTAGGGATTTCTTACAAAGAACTCAAATTTAGAAAATGTTTGGAACATCTCTAACACAGTTAGGAAAGGAGGTTTTTGAAGGGCAATTTTTTGTTTTCCATTTGTTTTTGTTTTTGTTTTTCACTGAGTGAATGTAGAAAGAAAAACTGACATATTGATTCATATATCCAAACAGCAATCCTGTTTTGTATGCCATTGTTCTTTTCCACATATATTTTCTCACTGGAGGGATAAATATCTGGGTTTAGGCTGATACTTACACATATGCAAAGAAAAGTTGCACACAATCTCTCTCCTGTCTTTGAAATAGGACTTTAAGTTGGTCATAACCTTGTTGTGTACTCCCTTTCTTCAAGAAGTATTTTTTGTATGTGGTGTATATTGGTAGGAAGACACAGTATATACTTTTTCAAGATTTAAGTATGAATTTCTTTTTCTGGGAGAATTTGAAACAAATGAATCCCTTCCCTTCCCTTCCCTTCCCTTCCCTTCCCTTCCCTTCCCTTCCCTTCCCTTCCCTTCCCTTCCCTTCCCTTCCCTTCCCTTCCCTTCCCTTCCCTTCCCTTCCCTTCCCTTCCCTTCCCTTCCCTTCCCTTCCCTTCCCTTCCCTTCCCTTCCCTTCCCTTCCCTTCCCTTCCCTGCCTTGTTTCTAGTTCTTTTAAAAATACCATATTAAAAATAAAAACTAATAATAATAATTAAAAAAAAAAATGGAGGCAAGTTATATCACCATTTCTCATTCTGGCTTTTGTTTTCTTTTAATGCCTTCTGACTGGGAATATATTTCCGTGTATAGCAAGGATGTTAAACCCATGCCTGTATCTGTTCACATGTGGATCCTGTGACAGGAGGAGATGTGGATTACATGTGGAAAGTGGCAGGAGGTAAAGACAAAGAGATGGCAGACTGGGTAGAGAATATGACCATAGCTGAATAGCCTCTGCAATGAAAGACAACAGGGTCATAATTTAGACTGCTTATGTTTCATTTGTTCAGTGTTTTTTCCAGGCAGGTGAGCACCTCCAAGCGCACAGACCCCCACAGCCTTTCTGGCTCTTGAGGGCCTCAACTCAGACTGAATCATACCTCTCTAACAAAATAATCCTGGGGATCAGTCCAAGCGTTGAATAGCCACAGAGCTGGCCAAAGAGCATAAAAATAAATAATTATTTCTAATAATGTACCTAGAGGTATACTTCTGATCCCTGGAATACCATAAGAAAAAAATACCCAAGTTTTGTTCTCTTTTTATTGTATGTGTATCCTGGCAATAATTGTAGCATTGCGACTACTTTGATGGCTGGATGGGGTATTACAACAGATACAAGGTGGCCTTAAAAACTCTGCATGACTCTGCATTATGGTAACCATTAAAGAGCTGACAGTGCCTGTAGGAACAGACTGTACTAGGGCAAAGGTTCCAGAAACCAGAGAGAAGAGTAGGCAAATGTGTTCATTCCTACACAATTTTAATTAACTGTTTTCAGTACTATCAATATTGGCACTTTCAGTCACAGGCTTTCTGCTTTGGGTTTAATTTCTGTTCCACATATGTCATTATTCTTGTATTAGGGAGTTGCAAACTACAAACAGAATTTCTTCAAGCAGCAAAGCCAGTGCATTCAGGTAGCTTCCTCTATACTTTGCATCTAAAGCCAGCTTTTCTTTTCAGTTGCATAAGAAAAAAAAAAAAATCTGGAGAATTTTTTTTTTTTTTCTGTCTTCAACAAAATATAGTGTAACTCGAGAGTTATTTTGGTGTTGCCACACATTCACCAGTGACATTTTCCCAGATTGTCCTCAACATTATGGATCTCTGCTTTGCAGTGAATATTGTTTCCTTCAAAATTTGTGGCTACTGTTGCCCAAAGACATAATCCTTTTACAGTGATACACAAGCTTTAAGGATGAGCATGTACTGTATAGGAAGAAAAGGTTATATTAAAAAAAGGAAGAAGATCTTTGGTTTGAGCCACATGATGAAATTCCGCAGTAAGCTATTAACAGAGCATCCTGAGAATACTATACATTCCACTAACACATTCAATTTTATATAACTATACAATTCCAAAGGTCAAGAAGTTAGGAGAAAAATCTATTCTAATCTATTATTCTTGCAGTACTAAAAAAAAAAAAAAAAAAAAAAAAAAAAAAAAAAAAAAGTGCCAATTCCAGCACCAAATACCCTAAATACAGGTGCAAATAGAATAAATAAATTCCAAAATGGGTTTATATGGAGTTAATATCTTTATACTACTAAATTCATAAAAGCAATTCTGATAAGACCAGCTTGTACCCAAAAATAAATAAATAAATAAATAAATAAGTATAAAAATAAAAACAGTAATTGTGAATTTTTAAGAATATTTTCACCATATAATATTTTGGTCAAAAAAATGTAGTTTTATAACAAAAAAGGAAGGCCACACATATTAATTACAAAAACAGTGTGACTGAGACTGAAAAATTAAAGCAGATATTTAAAATAGATCTACCTATTTGAAAATGAGGTAAATTAATGGAAATGAATGTAAAACAAAAATTAAGACTTTAAATTGATTAAGGAAACTAAAATTTGTAATGGACAAGGAGAACCAATATAATATTAAACCTTTTCTAGTTGTCAGTGGGAGAATTGTTAACTGCAGTATGAAAAGGATAGAGCTATTCAGGAAATATGCTATCAGATAAAGTTGAATAGGATACTAAAAGGAGAATTTGAACACTTTTTTCATGTTCACTACATGGGGTTCTATTGAGGTTCTATTCATATTTTATGGATATCATGAAAATAATAGATAGGTAAACATCCTGATGTGATTTTAAAGAGGTTATCAAGTCCATCTCCTGACCCCAAAGTACCTTTGTCTTTTATGACAGCTGTTTGTCTAATCTGTTTTTACAGACTTCCAACTCTAAAAACTCTGCTGCCTATCTTGATAATCTATCCTAGTGTTCTGTGTTTTCTTGTCAAGTCGTTTTCCATCTAACCTTTTCAATATTTTACATTTTTCACTTCAGAGTAAGCCCACTGTTTATTGTCCAGTTCTCCATTGTCACTGAGAACAGTTTATGCCTTTCGTCCTTGCAAAACCTTTTTATGTATATGAACACTGATGTTATGCCAACTCCTGTCTTTTTTTTTTTTTTTTTTTTTTTTTTTTTTTTTTTTTTTTTTTTTTTTACCTTTGGCAAGACAAATGCAGTTATTTAACTCTGTCATCATAGGTTATGTTTTCTAGACCTCTGATCATTTTCATCTCCTCTGGATTAGCTCCAATTTCTTCATATCTTTCTTGAAGTGCACTGATCAAAATTGAGCTCCAGCTGAGGCTTTACCAGTGTTAAGTGGAGCAGAAGAATTATTTCATATGTCTTGTCTTGTTTATACATCCTACTGTGATGTTAGCCTTTTCTGCAACATCAGAACATTGCTGACTTGTGTTCAAACTATGATTCACCTAAACCCCCAGATGAGCTTCCAAAAAATGGCTGTCATCCTGTTTGTTGTTGTTGTTTGTTTGTTTGTTTGTTTTGTTCTGTTTTCCATCTTATATTTGTGTGGCTGATTTTTTTTTCTTACTCTTGTTACCACTGAATATTATGCAGTCTTTTTAAAAATTTCTTCTTTTTTTTTCTTTTTTTTTTTTTTTCTAGACAATTTCTTCATTTCACTAAGGTGCTTTTGATTTCTCTTCCTACCTTCTGCTCAGCTGTAAATATAATCAGCATGTTTTCTCTTCCCTCCTACAGGTCAATAAGTCACAAAAATATTAAGCACACCAATATGCAATTAAGCACACCAATATGGTGAATAGCAGCGTGGGGCTGGATATGTCCTGTCATATACTGTGGACCATTGCAAACAACTGTCTAGAACTGCTATCCATCTGATTTTGCACAGTTTATATTCAACAGGATATGTTCCAGGGATCCTTGTAAGATAGTCAAAAACTTCACAAAATGAAGATGTAGAACAACTCCTGTGCGTTCTCTGTTCTGTTACTGTGTTACAGAAAGAAATTAGGGATGGTTTGTTTTTTGGCCAACCCCTATTATTTCTGAGTCTGTTGAAATATTTTCCACTTTGACAGAAGATACTAAACAAAAACTACTAAAACTTGACATTTCAACCAGCAGATAAAGGTTAACTTGCATCCAAGATTTCAATAAGTGCTGTTTAAATTGTTAATATTATTTGCCAGTAAGTTCGGAAAGAGTAGGGACATTCCAATAGAATATGAAAACACTAATGTCATGCCAGTATTCATAAAAGATAGATAGGGTAAAACAGTTATTATCCTGGTATTACCAAACATTTGTTCTGGTCCAGCTAACTAACTATCAGATGAAGGAGTTCATTAATAAAGATTAAGAGAATGTGATATAATAGAAGCCAATTAATATGTCTTTATGATAAACTGTATTTTCACAAACATATTTTGTATTTTAATGATAATAACATTTAGACTGATAAACGTGGAAGAATCCATACAATACTGGTGAACCTTTTTTAAATACTTGACTTGTTAATGTGTTACACTTTATTAAATAAAATAAAATACAGAAAACCAAAACAGAAAAGTAGTTAATACAGTCATAAATTAAATGTAACAGTTCACAGGAAATCATTTCTGAGTGGATAAGTTTCTGTGGTGTTCCAGAGAGGATAATCTGGCAATAAATTATTTTCCATGTGTATTGCTTTCCTGGGGAAGCATGTGAAGTCATTTCTGATACATTTTCTGGTGTCAAAATGATGACTGGAGTACTGATAAAGAAAGAGGGGGTGTTGCCTTTAAGACGGGTGCAAGGAAACCTTAAAAGTTTTTAGATGCCACCTGTAATATATGTTTAAGAGGAAAGAAATGTATCTCAGAATTTTATCACGGCAAATGTCTCATAAAGTCCAGACTTTGATCAGCCTGAAGCCACAGTGGGTAGCAGTTCATACTGAAAGACTAAAGCATGTTCCATAACTGCATGAAGAATGTATTGAACTGAAGTAAGGAAGTTTTTATATCGTTTAAAAGAATTCCTGGGTTTTTCACAGCTCTAGAAACATTGTGTCTGATTCTGTGCATTATAAGTTTGGTTAAAACATGGCAAACATCGTTTGTTAGGGTGTCAAGAATCTCCACCTATTATTGCATAGAGATAATTAAGAAATCACTCAATTGAAGCAAAATGTTGTTTTGTTTTTTTAAAAAAAAAAAAAAAATAAAACAAACTTGCATATAGTGGTAGCTCTGTAAAAATCTCATTCTTTGATTTTTATTTTTTTTCATGTTTCAGGTGTTAGAAATGGCAAAAAAAAAAAAAAAAAAAAATGTGTGAATACAAACTGTAAATACGTAAATACATAATTAGAGTGTAAATACATAATTAGAGTGTATGTATTTATATTCCCTAAATTTTTGCCTTTTAGTACACATACATATAAAAAGAAATGCCTGGCTTTCAATCTCTTCATACTGGAAAAAAAAAAATATATTTTACATTTTTCTCCACAATGCCTCTCCTTTTTTTTCAGTGAACTCTTACAGTTTCTTAACTACTTTCTGATATTTTCTTTTACTTTTTGTATAAATTGTCACTGATTTTTGTTTGCTTGTTTCTACAGTCTCTCAGACATGCCTGTAAAGAATGGGATAAAGCTGACCAAGACACAAGCTGATTTAATGTAGAATTTGTACATCATTAGCCAGAAATGTCACTAATGCATGCCTTGCATGATCTCACACAGGGTGTGAAATCAATTGGAAGTTAATTTTTAAGTCTGCTGAGAAATAGACTCTGTGCCTACCTGAGGGGGAAAAATAAAAAATTAAAAAATAATAAAAAACAACATAGGGATGAATGGTGATGGTATTTGCACTCATCCAGTTAGCTCTTCCAGACAAGAATGAACACCATCTCAACTGAAACCACTAATAGTGCAGCCCATTTGTTTCAATGCACCACAAGAAGTCACATAGAGAAGTACATTCTTCATTAACAAAAATGAGTTTGCAGATTTTTCTAGCCTTTTGCAGACATAAACATTAGTCAATTTCTGAGATTTTCCTGTAATCTATCCTAATTATATTTGTACAGTATTTTTTCATCATTAGGAATGTGAACTTAAATGCATAGAGGACATTTCTAACCTGCCAGTACTGAAACAAAACCACATTGATATACTGGGAGTGTTTTCTCTTTTGAATTCTACTACAGTGCTCTATTTATGAGAGATGTTTTTATTAACTCTTACAACTTGCACAGCATTTTTGTTGTCCATTTGTCATTTTGTTCATTCATCACTCTTTCCTTCACAATTCAGAACTGCATCAGTTGTCAATTTTTATGGCTTCTGTCTCATCCGTTTTCTAAGACTTAATGCACCCAAAAGATACTTCTCTCATTTACAGAGAGAAAAACTTATTCATGAATTATTTTGTTTTATTTTTATTTTATTTTATTTTATTTTATTTTATTTTATTTTATTTTATTTTATTTTATTTTATAGAGCTCCCAAAGGGCTGCTGCATTTTCTTTAACTCTGGTAACAGGGAATATCATTGAGTGATTAATCCAAAAGACCAACAATGCATTTTCACAGTAGAGATAATCCATTTCTTGGAGTCATGAAAGAGGTATTAGGTTTTATTTTCAAAGACAACTGAAAAGCAGATGAAAGGAAAATACAGGATTGGGCTGACTGACAAGATGACAGTATTTCCTGTGCTGTTTGAATAGCATCTCATAGCTGTAGTGTTAATCCTGAGAGATGCCTTCAGTAATAAGTTCACAGTAGAGATAACAACAGAGTGCCAAATGCATATTTTAAGTCAGGCAAAACCAACTGAAGCTAGTTATTTTTTTCGTGTGTGTTTTCTCTTAACAGTTCATCATCCATTTAAAAACTGAAAACCATCAACACAGAAGCACTAGAGAAGAAAAAAGTGTTGATGGGAAATCTTTCATTAATCAGGAGTTACCCACTGGAGGAGATTTTGTTCTCTGTTTCTGGTTGCCTCTGTATGTATTCTATACAAAGTCCTCATTTCTTACAGTAATGAACAGCTCTTGAAGTTACCAAACGACAGACCTAAGCAAAGTTCCTCATTGTTGCTCGACTATTTTCCATCTATGCTTGCCAAAAACTATTTTGAAAATTCTACTAGTTTTCTAGTTGTATTCTTTCATATGCCACAAGCACGAAGAAAACAAAAAAAAAAAGTAACAACACAAAGACAACACAAAGTTTTTGTTATTTAATGAGGAATTGAATTTAGACAATAATGCTATGACAGTTATATAATGTGTCTTTAATACGTGCCTATCCTGGTATATCCAATATACAGTAATAAAGATCAGTATATTGTATCAATATTTTTTATTGATCAATATACAGTATAATAAAGATTGTTAGTATGTTATAACATAGGTTGAAAAATTAAATGCTAGAAAGCTAGGAAAAGGTAGTTTTACACATCTACAGAACCTAATTCCCTTCACTTGCACATTGGAGGCACATAAACATGTGGCTATGTAATCAAGTCCAACATGTAATGAGCATGTCTACAGTGATAATGCTGACTTGACCACATTGGTCTGGGGGCATGGACCAATACCTCCACATTGTGCCTTAATGATATATTAGTTGCAGTTTGTTGCACTCTTTAGTGTTCTTCATTCTATTTAGCATTTTGGGATTCTCATTCTATTGCTGCTGCTCCTGCTGCTGCCTTAAAACTTTGTAAAACACAATTCTGTTACTGTGCTGTGTTCTCCAGGAGTGGGAAATATATATATAGCATTGGGAGCTTAAGATCACAGAAATTCTGTGATTCTGTGATTCTGTGATCAGTCTTTACATAAAAAACTAGGTTAAAAATGTGAGCAGTAAAAGGGAGATGGAGTGCTCTCTTGCTCTCTGGCTCCAGGAGCTTCCATCTCAGAGCTAACTCACTACCCTAACCTTGTCAGAATGACTTCCCCCAGGTCTGGTGTCCATCAGACTCCAAAACAGACTATTATGTCAGACAGCAGCTCATCCATCAGTACAATGAGTTTATAACACATCCCCACCTCCTTAAGACCTTTCACTTGTCAGAATTTTTATTTTTATTTTCTTTTCATTTACAGAACTGTTAGTTTTTAGAGAGCTCTTTCCTGCTTTGCTAAGCTGTCACCTTGGCAAGACACTTAATTAAAAAGAGGAAAAAGAGAGAAGTCAGATGGCAAATGCCTCCTACTGTTACTGCCATCCCCTTCTCCAGCTACTGCAAGCAGCACATTTGAATTTTTGCTGTTTGCATAGCTTAAACATCACTCCAATTTGGTTTATTCACTTTAGATTGCATATCATTATTCCTCTCCTCTCCTCTCCTCTCCTCTCCTCTCCTCTCCTCTCCTCTCCTCTCCTCTCCTCTCCTCTCCTCTCCTCTCCTCTCCTCTCCTCTCCTCTCCTCTCCTCTCCTCTCCTCTCCTCTCCTCTCCTCTCCTCTCCTCTCCTCTCCTCTCCTCTCCTCTCCTCTCCTCTCCTCTCCTCTCCTCTCCTCTCCTCTCCTCTCTCCTAAATTATAAAAAATAAAATAAGACAAAGGTTGGACTTATAAATAAAGCATTGTCTTTAGCTTTATATCATTGCCCTTTTTTTTTTTTTTTGAAAGATTTTTTTTGTGAACTGAAGCAAACACTACACCTTGAAAAAGACCTCTTGCACCTACATAGAGGTCTAGATGGCTAAAACAAATTTGTCAACATGGTATTGTAAAGTGCATTCCTGGAAGCTGTTGGGCCCCTAATCCCATGATTTAAAAGTAGCTAATTGTAGGGATGAGAAGAGACCTGAATTAGACATTTTAATGTTGCAAGGTTTTAAATCACTAAAATCTGAAGTCCAGCAACTCAAGAGAAAATGAATCATTCAACATAACATTTACTGCAATGAACTTTAATATTATCTATCAAAATGTTTTTGTTAAAATTTTTGCTTTCCAGATAAAAAGTTAGATTTTTTTTATGTGTCATATTTTATTTTATTTATTAAAAAAAAAATGCATTTTTCAATAGTCTATCTTCCCCAAAGCAAAAAAATTTCATCCTAAAACTGTAAGAGGTGTGGGTTTCTACTGGATTAAATTCAATTTGCCAATAAGAGATGCTTACTTATTCAAAGGAAAAAGGGAATAGGAGGGGTAGGATCAGCATGAAAAGCTGAAGAGAGGATAGATGGGAGGGGAAAATACACACATCATCTGAAACAGGGCTCCTTTAGAGTTTTCACAGCACCTGAACCAAATTTTATAGTTTTACAGAATTGGCAATATCAAACAGATGCCCAAGTAAATCCCCATATTTTATTACTTTTATGAACTTTTCGCCTGTGTATTCAAAGTTTACAGAATACTGAAGTCTTCTATGATCCAATTTTGAAGTTTGAGATCATTCCTGATTATTTTCCTTTCCTTGCATTTGAGTACTTTGAGATTTTGGCTGGGAAAGAAGTGTTGAAATACCGTGACCAAAACTAAAATTGTGGTATTTTTGGACAGAGTGGAAACAGGAAAGATTAATAACCTTACAAAACAGCCTTTTTCTCTCAAGACTTCCAGCTTAATTTTGTAGTTCCAAGGAGCTATATCCTTTTCATCCTGAAGGTATACAACATGACTATTGAAAAGTTATTTCATGTAGCAGGCTAAAGTGATGGAGTTTTGTGTAGAACAATGCAAACATGTAGGTTCTTACATGCCAGGGAAACACGGCTGTATGTCAAAGCTTTGAGAGGTTACATCTCAGCTCTAATATGAGAGCACATGCTACAGAGAAATATTCTGGGCTGCAAAAAGATGACCTGGTTTCACGGGATTCTCAATGGAATGCCACAAGAAGATGAACTCTGCAGAAAATCTCCTTCCTCAGGTTTAGGAGATGTTTGGGACTTCTTCCTCTGGAGCAATACTTATTTGTCCCAATTTGTTCTTTTAATTCCTGGGTCATGCCTATACTATGCAACATTCCATTGTTGAAAGCCATCAGGATCTATCTGGGAAAGAAAAAAAAAAAAAAAAAGTGAATTTGCTAGGATACAAGTATAAAAGTTTTCCTGAGTCCAGTCCTTCCCAAGATGTGTTGAAATCCACAGCTGTCATTTTAGTTTTCATACACTTCTCTTCTTCTTTTGGTCCCAACTTCTTGATTAGTTCTGTCCTTACAGAACCCAATTGAATAATTCAGCTGATATGTAGCCAGCTTTTTTGACCAGAGCAGTCTGGTTTGGCATGGCATGGCTTGATATGTTTTGACACATTTAAACAGACAGAAACTTGAAGATCTTCTTTATCACATGCAAAAACTTTTGGAAACAAAATGCTTTTACTTCTGGGCACATTTAGTGAAAGCCAAACACACAAGCTGAAGGAAAAGTAAAGCGCTGATCACAGAATGTGTTATCTCCCTTTCCTGCTTATGTTGCTCCCAATAAAGAAGTCTGATTTCATCTTCCATTGCTCTGCGATCAAGAAGAGGCATATTTTTTGAACCAAGGCCTGTCATGTGCTTGCAGAGTGCCTTTATCCTGGGCTGCTGACGCTATTCCACTTAAATACAAGATGAAGATGTTTTGCTTAGGTTTGCGTGACTATGAGCAACTGCATTCTGATTGTTAGGATATTCTCTGCTGTTAGGAAGACCCAGTTTGGAGTCCTTGATCCAGACAATATCTGAAATTGTACATTCTTTTAAAAACAGATTACTAACAATAATTTAATTAAAAAAAAAAAAAAAAAGTTTACTTTTGCATGAAATTACTTTTATGGATCAAATACATTTCTTCTTATCCTGATTTCATCTGAAAACAGAACCTTCAGTAAAAGCCCTCCAGTCTGCCATCTTAATGACTATTTTATTTACCTGGTCATACAACATACCTGATGCCTGAAGTCACTGGAGAGCTTGCTCATGTGAGAATCAATGCAGTCTTACTGTAGCTGGTAAGGAAGAGCTGCCTCAGGCTAAAGGGCCAAGTTATCAACATGGTGTTCCATGTTGGCAGGTGGCCTCAACTTGTTCCTTATACCAAGATTCCTCCTTGCTACTCTAAATCACCGAGTTAAATGCATGTGTAGCTGTATTTAATGCAGTGCAGCAGCTGCAAACATGAGTTGCCAATAGCATGAGACAACAGCTCTCTGCAGACCACTCCTGGTGACCAGACCACAGTTTGGAAACCACTGAACTAGCCAATGTTTACAAAGGGCTCTGAAGAGGTAATTGCTATGTAAGTGGTAAGGAATATTATTTCTAGCTAGCAAAAAATAAAATATATAGAAATGATATGATACATCATACTATGGAAACAAGGAAAACCTTGGTTTTGGTTACAGTTTTGTGGAATCAGAGACGAAGGGGAGTCATATGGTGTTCAAGATTAACACACAACTAGTAAAAGAACACATATGACAATGTTTGAGGAAAGAATATTTTTGAAAGGTGCCAGGCCAATATTTGGATCCTACTGACCTGGCTTTTCTTCCAACAGCACACGTTCTGGGGCATCCTCCATATTCACCTGCACCATAGCTCTTGCAGATAAAAGTAATGCTCAGAGAAACACGAATCTCTCTCTCATCATATGGCTGCTCCTTAGATTAGAAACTGTGACAACCACATTTATAGGTATATTCTGGTGAAGATATTTTTGCCAGTTAAGTTAGTGACTTCTGGATTTCTGTTTTTGTTTTTTTTATTATTTTTTTTTTTCTTTACAGAGGATCCCTGCACTGCTGTGCTTCATACCTCAACCCTCCCCTGAACTATGTAAAAAAGGGATGGTCTACAATCCCTGTTTTGCAGAACAGAAACTGCACCACAAAAAAGAAGTTCAGATTTTCAAATGAGATTGGATACCTCATTCTTTGCTGGATTTCTGTGGGTCTTAGGTGGTTATATATCTCTAAAACTTGAGTGACAGACTGGGGATCACACAGAAATCTATTGGGACCCCTTGAAATTGTTTCCAGCTTTCCAAAATCCAGATTGAACACTTTAAGTGGCAGGATATGTTCACTGTTCCAAGCTTCTGATCCTATAACATTCATATTTGTAAGCTTTTATTTGCAAGCAATAAAGACAAGGAAGTCATTGGTTTTGAAGGTTGACAGCCACAACTTTACTGTAATCACAGCACTCCATGCCCCCATTCTGTAAGGAATACATTAAAATGGTATGATCTGTGATGAAATGATTAGTGTTGGCTCTGTGGTGAACATACAGGGTGAGACCAGAAATGCTGGTTAAATGCTGTTTGCATATTGAACCCCTTCTTTAAGCCCCAGCCTCTAATAATATATCAGAAGAAGGCAAGTCAGCATACAGATGTCTGATATTTAGTTATTTTGTGGGTTGTATATGGTCTTGCTGAAAGTGTGTCCAATCCCACATAAGGCAATACTATCTTTGCAAGTAGAGTCAGAATCTATTTGCAGATAAGGGCAGGAGCAGTCAAAATGGGTTCAAGTTTTTATGGTTATTTAAATACCCAACAAAGAATCTGTAATCACAGTCCTGCAATTCCACTCACTTGAATGGAATTCAGTAATAATGCCTCATTCTTAAAGGATACTTTCTATCCTAAGTGTATCCTGACTGGCTTTACAAATGGATATGCATATCTTTACCCATTTTTGCAAGCTGAGAAACCAATGCACACAGAGATGAAATAATACAAGCTGGAAAGCCAGCAATCAGACAGGGATAAATCCCAGGCAATGTGAATCCGATGTGCTCTTCAGTGAACTGGGGGAGCTTTGAAAATACATGCAGGAGTAAAGTCACGGCTTCTGCCTTCAAAGACAAAAAAATCCATCATACTTGAAATAATTTAATTCCTCACATCTCATATGGGCTCATTTATATCTTCAGGAATTGCTTTTCAATTAGCAGTTGGGAATGTATTTTACCTGACTTTTTTTCAAAATCTGCTTGTGGAAGAAAACATTTATAGTTAAAGAGACACTGAAAGTGGAGAAACCTGAGCTATGCCTTCCCTTACTCTCAGTTCCTGATTCCATCCACATATGATTAACTTCATACATAAGGAGTCACAAGCACTTATTGAGGTGTTTCATACTTCAAGCTAAATCGATATAGAAATTGGAAAGATTATTCTTATCTTACGCAACATCATTAAAGTGTTTTTGAATTGACTCAGTAAGTTAGAGGAACAAGATTTATGGGAATTTGGAAGCTGTGCCCATAAATGCTTTGCAATTATTTGTGTGTAAAAAACCCACCCATTATTAAGTACAAGGCAGAAAAGCAGGAATCATTTATTGGAATTATGTTGTTTCTAGTGTGTAGAGTAGATATGGCTTGTTTTGTCAAAGAGATACTGAAGAGTCACTTCTGAAAATGATGTCCATCTCTATTCTACCCCCTCTCCCCATCCCAACATTACTAGGATTTCTTCCAGTTGTCATTGTAATATCTGAATGATCAATCTGGCTTAAAAATAAATAAATAAATAAATAATCAAACAAATAAATAAATAAACAAACAAATTTTTAAGTCTTGGCAAAGTTTTTCAATGGGAGCTGCATGGCTCAGATTCCATGGAAAATCTAAAGTCTTGCTAAAGTACTTAAATTACAATCTCTTCTCAGACTTGGAAGCATTAGTTCTGACTCCTTTCCCATGAAACTGGAATCGGCTTTGTCTTGCACTTTTACTGTGCCATCCAGTCATCCCACGTCTCTTCTCTGCTCAGTATTACAGACACAATTTTTTAGTGATGGACACCTTTCCATATCTGGATGCATCTGTACTAGCTCCATGGGTCGACTCGTCCCACTCAGAACTGTAAGCCCATTCCACTTGTTTCAGTTCTCTTCCAGCCCTTCCCATTTCTCCTGCAACCAGCTGGAGGTTATTGCTACACCTAACCTGTCAACAGAGTTACTTGAAAAAAAAAACTTATAAAGAAAAATGACCCAGTCTCTTAAGGAGATGTGATCATGTTCTTTGCCAGTTCCTGACTGAAACAAGACACAGGGCATTTACACTGTTTTTAGTACAAATGAGGAGTAATTGAGTGGAAGCAGCAATATATATATATATATATATTATATATAATATATATATAATATATATAATATATGTATATTTATATACTTTTATATATATATGTATGTTTCATATAGAAATACATAGTCGTAAATATACATATATAATATATATATATTTACTATTTTTTCAGTACACCAGTCAGGAAAATCAGTCACAATAGAATTGTCTTTGCTTGATGAAAGGGAAAAAAAAAAAAAAAAAAAAAAGGAAAAAAAAAGACTTGAAAGAGATCTAAATTGCCAGGCTGAATGGAAAATCTTTTCATAAGACAACACAAGTGGAAGTCCCCAAATAAAAGGGTATGTTGCCAGGAAAAACTACCTTTGAGCCAATGTAACAATGACAACAACGTGCAGAAACCAGTAAGAAAACAAATACAGATAGAATAAAAGAAAGGCTCTAGAAACTCAGAAAGAGTAAGGGTACAAATGGAACTGTCAAACTAAATGCTGTTTTATAAACCACTGAGATGAATAATAAAAAGGTAAAATTGCTAAAAAACTGCAGATGTTTTAGCATCAGTTCATTAACCTCTCCTTCCATACACGGTTACAGAATTGAAGCTGCCCCCCTAAATAACATGAATCTCTTCAGCTGCAGGGAGTATACTGAGAAGATACAGATAAAGAATAAAGCTGTGGTCAGAATCAGCATCTTCTCTGTAGGCTGAAGGTAGTTTGTGTGTGGGACATGTCAACTCAGTCACCTTGCAGAGGTCTTCAAAAAAGCAGGGTTGCCCATGCTCAAAGACCATGCCTGCTCAGAAGGAGCAGGGTCCATTGCAAAAGGGCGAACTTCCTATGAGCCCCACTGGGCTCATACCCAGCCAGACACCACAGAAGTCTCTCCACAAGCATTTGGGCTTTGGTCCCAGTGGGCTCTGGGGAATTGGTCTGGAAGCAAGTTAAAAAAATGGCAATGTTGGCAAAGAAATTAAGATGACCTCTTATCATGGTGCGCTCCCTTCTCTTCATAGGCTGCAGTTTGCCAAGCATCCATACTGGCATGTGAACTTGAACATCATGCTCAGGCCTGCAAGATCCTGTATGGTCTGGAGGGTGTATTTAAGCCTTTCCCTGCACAGACTATGGGTCTGGGCAAGGCAATTCTGGCCTGTCCCTGCTATATTAATTTTCTTTCTTTGTGCTGTGAAGTCTCCCTTTAAGGGTCACACAGAGGGTCAAGAGAAGTTCAGAAATATTGAGGGAATCTTGTGGAGGGACACAAAGGCTCAAGAGGAAAATTAGGCACTAGCTGGAGCCAGTGAAGACCAGCAGCTGGCACCTCTCCCCTGAGCTCCAGTAATGACTCCAGAATTTCCATCTTGTCTTCTCCATGATAAAGCAAACACCATCTCTCACAGAAAATTCAGGAGAAAGACCCTATATTCTATATACCCTATAGGGTAGAATACAAAGTTTGGTATTCAAATTTAGCCTGAAGAATTGTATCCTTATCCAAAGCTTTTTAGAAGGGTATAACTCTTTTGTGCCTGCACAAATGAACTGGAAATCTCATCATCTGTTTTTTTTCATGAAAATGTCAGGGATCTTTGCTCCTTTCAGTCCTGCAAATAACACTGTTTCCTCATAAAACTGTGCCCTTGCATATACAGAATGCCTCCAAACCTCAAGAGCTACTATTGGTTTGGGGCAAATTCTTAGGGATGAAAGATGGAAAACGTTCAGTTTCTAACCTGAATTATCTCCCCATCAAATCCAAACTTTCCATGGCCTTCATGTGCCATTTGTTAAGCACAGCTTGCCTGTATCAATGCCTAGTACATCCAGATTATTGTTATTTTTTGTTTTCCTTTTTTTTCCAGGTTTATATTCCTCCTCTTCTCTTAACCGTACAAGCAGACTTTTTCTTTCATGTTTTGGCTGGCAAGTGATGTGAAAATCTTGCACACCCAGATGCTTCTAAGCAACCCTCCAGGACAGGTTGTTACTGCCGCTAGTATTCAACTGCTAATGACAAGTACTGTAGTGATGCCCGAAGGACAGTAATGTGACAGAAAACCTTGCCTCAGGAAGGTGCTTGACATTCTGGCCCCTGACGAATGCGTGTGTTTGTGCCCTCATAGATCAAGGTCCTGCAGAATTCTGTGTTTTCCTTGGAGTCAGATTTAGGAGGGATGTCTGGCTCCTAGACTGATCCAGGCTTGTTTTCCAAAGTTAACTTCATGTCATTTGGAATATATTATTCACAAAATCACTAGTCTGAGAGAAAGAGAGCCTGCGAATGATTAAATACTTTAAATAAAAGAAGACGAATAATGTGAGAAACTACCACTAGCCTAATTTTTACTGTCCATTACATTTCATGTTGGATGATTTAATTAATGAACTTGTCTGCAGCTAGTTCCATACAGAAAACGTCATGTGTTTCATTATTTATATGCTCATTGGTGTGGTTTCTTTGTTTTGATTTTTTGTTTTGTTTAATTTTGTTCTGTACCCCCAGCTCATTGAAGGAGAAGCATGATGTTCAAAAGACTGTTTATATTAAAAAAAAACAACAACAACAAAGCAACAGACCCAAACCACAGTCCTGTGCTTGTCTATAGCTAACAGTTAATAATAGATAAATAGGGTCTAATAAAATAAAAGTCTACATGGCCACTTGCCCAAAACACAGAGCAAGTTGGAGGTTTGGAAAAGCTGAGTTGTTTATTCCCTGGAGCACACCTCTGGAGCTAATACAGTCAGTAAGGAAAGAAAGTCAAAGACCATGTTCTGTAAAGAAAGTCATCCCACAGGATTCCTGAATCAGTCAGGCAAAAGCAGAACTGATTACCAAGCATACTAAACAGTGGTCAAATTTCTGCTAAAGAAATTTTTATTCACTCTTAAGAAGTATTTTCAGAAGTGACTAAGTCTCAACTGCAAAAAGGCAACCTGTTAAAACAAAGATGAAAAATAAGAGTTAAATCTTCAGGCCTAGCTGTCTAATCTCTTCAGACCTGTCTTTTGTAAACAGTGCAAAATTTTAAGAATAGATGCCTGTGAGTTTTAGAAATAGAAATATATAACCTGTGAGGCCTATATAAACTCTGAATACTGATTTAACTAAATCAGTCTAGATCTTGTCTGTATACGGAAAGTGATTAAAATAATTTTTGTGTTATAATCTAATATGAAATCATTTCCATTAGAAATGCTATTCTGAAATACAAGTCTCTTTATTCCACCATCATTACTATGCTGTTGAAGTGGTAGGTTCTGGTTGCATTCCTCAGTGCCAATAAGCACTCAGAAACCTTACTTCAGAATGTTCAAGAGATGTGAATGGTGACAAGTGGCTTATTGTTGAGGGTCCAGAGACAGATTGCAAGTGTCATTCTTTATTTGCTTATTAGCAGTTAATTTTCTATACAAGTATCAAGATAGTGAAAAAAATGTGCAATTTTTTGAATAGCTGTGACTTCATGGAATTGTTATTGAGATAAAATTTTACACTTCTCCATCCTTAATACTAAGCCTAAATTGTTTCATTTCTGACTTACATGAAATCACGACAAACATGTCTCAGAGATGCATATCAATAACAGGAAACAGTTTATAGTGCTGTTTTCACCAACATAATTAAACTGGTTCTAAGCTGTTCTGGTTCTAATCAGGATGGTTGCTGCTGTACTAGGAAATATGTAGTCTGTTTCTCTCACTGCTCCTGACTTGCTTTTGCCCATTCCACTAGCTTGTTCTTTGGACTTCTTCATATCACAATCTTCCCATTTTATAAAAAGGTACTTTAGTTTATGAAACGATTTTAAATTGCAATAGGAAAAGTATGTCTTTAGGTAGTCGATATTATAAAATCTCTTAGTAACAGTCTAGCCAAATGTCCTGAGAGTACTACCACTTTTTCTTATTATTACACATGGGTTTTGAAAGAGAGAAATTTCTTTCTTAGCTCTGCTTATCTCAGCATTTCTGTTTCAATGCTATCTTGAAGCTGAACAAAGGTGGCTGTGAGCCAGGGATAAGTGAAGCCAGACACAGACCATGGACAGTAGGTCAAGTCATATCAAAGACCTGACAATTATAAATGCAGGAGAGAAGGAAGAGGACCTAGTGCAGTCTAAAATACTTTACAATCTAACTGTAGGCATGTATACAATTGTCTCTGCAGTGGGAAACACTGGGACCCATGTTCATGTCACTTCTATCCACAGTTTCCTATTATTGATGTCTTTGCAGGGATAGTTTCTGAATGGTGTAAACCACTGCAGAAATTGGAGAGGAAAGAAGAAAAAGGACATGCCCTTTACTTCCCCTTCAGATGATATTTCCACTGTCATTTTATGGAGGTCCTGCCTTTCTGTTAATTCACTTTATTTTTCATCTGTAGATGACAGGGAATAGATTTTCCCAGACAAAAATATGTAGAAATCATTATATAGTTCTGCTGTGTAGAGCAGGGCCTATATTTTAAACTGTAAGGTCTAGGCTGTATACAAAAGAGAAACACCAAGAGTTTAGGTTTCAGAACAAAGATATACTTAGTAAGCTCTTGGTGTCCTAGTATGTCACTTGTCTTCTAAGTTATTAAAAAATCATAGTTAAAAAGACCACTGTCATCTTTTGCATTTGAACCAGAACTACTCGGGGAAAACCAATAGAAAAAAATATAATTGTAGTAAAATATATTGTATACTGTGCTGGAATATATTGTGCTGAATATATTGTGCTGGAAAGCTGAAGCCAAGAAGGCAAAATCTCAGAAGAAGAGAGAGAGGCATATCTCATGTCATATTCATTGTATCACAATAAAAAACAACATTCAGAGACCAATGCGGTTAATCTAAGAGATACTACTTATGGATATAAGTAAGAAGAAAATATGCTTTGGACAAATAATTCTAATACTGAGTCTACAGAAATCAATACTAAGATTCTCATTGTCTTACAGGGGCTTGTATTTCATCCAAAGCTATATTCTGTATTTTCTGATGTGCAAACCACTTGGGCATGCAAAGAACACTGAATTATCAGCCTGTCTTTTAGCTTTATAAAACTTACAGTTTTGCTGAAAGTGAGAGACAGGTAAAATGAGAGGAAATGGCAAGTAATTCAGGAGTAAGAATTAGTGACAAGTAAGGAGAAGAAAAGGCAAAATGGAAGAGGAACATTTATTCAAGATTTATAACTACCCTATAGAGATAAGGAGCTCTTGATAATGAAACAAACTGTCTGACACAAAATCTTCACTGGTAAGAGAAAAGTCAAATATGTGTTCAAGTTATCCATTAAACCATTGTATCCATGGTGCTTCTTTCATAATGCCAGATTACAAAAATATTGAAGTGGCTATGTCTAGAGCTATATCATGTTCTGTCTTTCAGTTGAGCCCAGTAGAAGCAAGCATTGCCATATAAGCAGTCATCCAGGCACCAGATTAGAAGGTAAGGAGGGTGGTGGAAATTGTTGAGAGCTACATACAAAAAAAAAAAAAAAAAAAAGAGTCCTCCACTTTAAAATACAGAGTAGGATTGTTTCATCTGCAGGCATCAAAATGTAATCAGATCTTTTCTGAGTCCTTTAGCTTCACATATTTCTTCAACAGCTTATAAATACTAGCCTGTACATGTGGAGGCCAGGCTTGGGAATGAGGAGTGAAATGAATGAACCTTAGTAATTCACAATAATCTTTAGGATCAGAGAGCTGCCTGTGGTGGAGATGACACAGTTCCCAAATCAGGGCATTTGCTCACTGCCTCTCTCACTGCCTTTCAGCCAGAGTTAAGTTGGCTAAAATTACTAGACCAATTTTGAGTAAAGCCACTGTGCTGGCATGTTTTCCTTAATTCTGGATGGGATTTTCCCAGGAAATTTCACTGATCCACACAAATTTGCAATACACAAAGGCCACATATTAAAATGCCTTCTCAAAAATTAAGATTATGCAAAGGGGGAGAGGAAGAATAAAGATAAGACATAGTCCTTTGTCCTAAATGTATCTGTATCTGGGTGGGTGGGGTGTGGACAGTGAAAAGCTGTCCAGAAAAGGCCAACTACAATTCAAATGACTAGCAAAACAACTCTAATTATAGCAGCTGTTGGGATGAATTAATAATTTCTGTCTTTCATGAATTCTTCCCATCATTACTATTGATGGTTCAGCTCCTCTGGTAAGAGGTCTGAAATAGATGTATTGTCAGGTTACTAAGTGTCTTAGAGGAAACAATAGCAAAGATGTTGAAGCTCTAGGCCCAGCTAGTGCTGCATCTACATTAGCACTCCAATGGTAGCACCATGATACGAAAGGGAAAGAATTATTGGCACAAAAAAAGCCCTTACCTTACGTAAATGCTTGGGAAGTTCTGCAATAATGGCATTTAGATGTGGTTCTGGAGACAAAGTCAGCAATGCCAGCCCTCTAACTGAACCAAATACCACTAGACAATACGTTGCAGAAGCTGGAGACTGGGAGGGGGGGGGGGGGGGGGAGGAGGAGTGGAGATAAATTAGATAAACTTATTCAAGAAGAGAAAAATCTCAGCAACTTCCAAAAGTTAAACTCTAACCGTCTGAAATATTTGAAAATCAAACCAAATCAAATCAAATCAAATCATAGAGTGGTAGGAAAAGAGGCTGAGGGAGCATGAGCTCCATTCCCTTGCCCAGGTGAGAATCACAATTCTGATTGTTGTCTACAACAAATATAGTCTGCTCTTTAAGACCCCAAACACCTGCCTCTTCTGCAACCTTCTATAGTGTTTCACTGTCCCTGCTATTGGAGAAGTTTTCATGGTGTCAACTCTGAATCTTTCCTGGTGCAGTTCAAACTCTTCATTTCTGTTCCTCTCCTTGGCGGAAGGCAAGAACACGATTTTCTCTGCAGCAACCTTATTAATTTATTTATTTGTTTGTTTGTTTGTTATTTGCGTAAAAATCATTACAGTGCCTAGACCTCGTTTGTTTTTTTCTAGTTCCACAGGCACCAAATACACATAACTCTTTCAACCTGGAAGACAAGTTGCAATCAAACCACTTTCATTAAAGCGTGCTGTAAGTAATTTCAGGTACTACATTCTTATGATCTGCCTTTTTTTTTTTTTTCGTTTGTTTTACAATCCCTATTTACAATCCCCAATTTTCCCTACTGAAAAGTAATACAATAATAACAAACCCCCTCTCCTTTTAGACCCACACAGACAAAAGAGTCTAACTGATTATTCATTAAAAACAACAAAACAAAACAAAAAAATCAGTTCAGCTGACTCATTTAAGTACTGTTGAGATGTCGAAATTAGGGGAAAACTCTTTAAAAGCTTTTTACATCATTTAATTGTTTCAAGTGTGCTTCAAAATATTGACTTCCCAGGTCTCTCATGCACAAGTCTGGACAGCTGTAGCCCTGTTGCCTCTAAGCCTGCCTGTGTTGCAATGGGCAGCCTGGTTGCTGCCAGACACAGCAGATGGAGGTATCCCTCCATTTCCCTTTGACAGTTCAAGCTAGAAATGCCCAGGGCAGTAGCATGAAATTTTGAACTTTTCAGTGGAACAGAGTCCCTGGGATATGGAAAAGCCATACTGCCACTGTGGTATTTAAACCGTCTGGGTCTCATACGCTACCCTGGCACCATATGAATTACTAAAATCTCCATTTCCGGCCTTTAAATGTCTAGTTTTCAAAACCTGTTTTCTCCCTCAAGGTCCATATGTACCAGCACAGCAGAACAAGTCTGCGTGGCTTTTTATACCATTTCATGATTGTATTTTAAGCATTCTCATTCTTTTCAGTCTTTTCAGACTGATTTTGATGTGAATATTCTGTTTTTCTTTCAAAAACAACTCTGATTTGTCCCTTTCCTATTTACTGGTATTTATCTGCCATACTACAAGCTGTCAAGTGATAACAAAAAAATCCTAAAAACTCACAGAACAAATTCTGAAGTCTGTAGCATTTTAAAATAGATGTTAACAGGTAGTGGAAAAGTTGTATTAACATAACTATCTAACTCTGTGCAAAAGGCTGTGACAGTTCCAACTTTACTGACTGCTGCAGAACAACTGGCCAAATATCCTTCAAGTCCTCCAGCTCCTGGTCCCATTAACCCAGTTGGCAGTCTGTTAAAACAGCAGTCAGTTGAAGAACAGCTTTTGGCAAGTGCCAGTGCCTTTGCTACAGTCCAGTAATTGCACTTACCAGCTTTCAAAAAATGCTTGGCTTTATGAACAACTGCTTCACTATATGCCTATAATTTCTCTATCTGACTTTGAGTGGAAATACATCTTCACACATAAACTGTCATCTCACATGGCAGGTCAGAGCCCTACATTGTTGCCGACGGAAGGAAGACCCAGACGCTCAATATGAGTGATCAGTGAACTTCAACTTTAATGGATAGCTCAGTCGTCTTTTATCTAGTTTGAACATAATCAACTCATACATATTGCAGAAACTAAGCTCAGGATTGGTTAACACTTCCCGGGCTTTTTCGTCTGGTCCTCCTTCTTTTGGCTACCTGTCCCACCTTAGGGACTTTCCCGATGGCCCAAGGGCATCGTGTCCTTGAGCCTGATTGGCCCTCAGCCAGCTGCATACGTGCCAAGGCTCATGTGAGTTGAGTACGGTGCTTCACCAGCCCATTGTCTCCCAACTGCTCAACATTCACATGTCCTGCCTCACTTAATGATTCCTCCACACTACATCATACAGAAGAGAGCTTTGTTCGGAGAAAGCGTTTTCCACTGTACTGTGCCCTGGGTGAGGTTACCTTGTAATAAAAGTGGTCAAGAAGAAGCACTCCCATTAATCTTACCAGCCTCTGTTACTATCTGAGCTTTCCGTGGACCTTCTGCAGGTAGCTGATAACTGCTTCTGGTTGGTTTTCTTGGTTAAAGTCTTCCAGTTAAGCACACATGTCCCTCTTTGAAAGCTGAGGAAAAACAGTTAGCAAATCTGTTTTTAGTTTTGTGACATGATACTGTGGTCAAGACCATATCTGAAAACATCCAAAGTTCATTCTAAAGCTCAAACATGAGCCAAAAAAATGCACTAATAATAATAACAATAAAAATAATAATAATCAGAAGTAACTGTCCTTTTACACCTAGTATCAAGATAGCATATTTCATAGTATTTTTGATTTTTTTTCTGATGCAGTGAAGGTTTTCTGGTTTGGCCAGAATGGAAACCAAGTTTAAACTGAAGCAGAACAGAATATGCACAGACTGTGAGGCCAAAAGGCCATGTTGTCTGACTAGGTTTATATGTTTTCAACAACAAAATTTGGTCTTCTGGGAGAGTCACACCAGATTCATTTGAATACTACTGAAATAGAGAATATTCTGCTGCCTTGAGTTCTACTGGGGCTGATCACTTATGAAAGCATGTATTATTTCTTTGGGTCAGCACCTCAGGCAGCTCTGACCTTAGTACTCCCTGTCCCCTTCCACACCTGGGCTCCCCCAGGCCCCCACCTCAACCTGGGGCTGTCAGCCCCTGCCCTAGTGAGGCTGTAGGGATGCTGGGCTTCAGCTACCCACAGCTCTGCCCAGTCACGGGCCTGACCCAGCCAGGCCCTCACATGGACCTGTATTTTGTCCTGGCCTGGACCTGCCTGGCCTGGACCAGCTGTGGCCAGTCCCCAACCCCAGGGCTGAGGTGCCCCAGGGCCTCCTGCTGCCATGCTCCTGATTGGGCAGAGGGAAGGGGCCTGGCTGCAGGTCCTGCCCTAATAGAGCCACGGGGAGCCCCAATTGTCCCTGCAGGGCCCTGACACTGACAAATTCAAGTGATGTGGTACTGGGCATTTTTTCCTCAGAAGGACACACCATGCTAGTTAAATTGCTTCTCTTTTGTTTGATTATCTAAGCATATTGCAGTGTTTACATTTTTCCTTGCAAGGTAATTTTATAAGCTTTTGGTTCAAACACTTCCCTGTGCCCTTTCCAGTTCTGTACAGTCTTTTCAAGGATGTGAATATTCAAACAGCACCCCTGTTTTCCTACTGCATGCTTATCAGAAACACAGGCAATACTGCCTCTCTGTTCTTCACAGGTATGAGACCAAAGGTCCTTTGGAAATAGCTTTACCCAGGGGCTTATACTTGCCTCTTTGACCATTAATAAATGTCCACCCTGATGTTTGCATATGCTAAGCAGTGTGGTTTAAAAGACATATTGTTACTTTAAAAGGTGCATTTTGCTGTGGAAACAAGGTCCAGAGCTCAATTCTCAAGTCTCTTTTATTCTGATTATGCCTTTGTTAGCTTTAATGGTGATGGCCTGGGGCTCCTAGACCTGGCAAACATGAACAGCTTTTCATCTTCATAAAAATGAGCTGAGATCCTTCACTGAGTTTTCCATTGTTTATCAGCCCCAGTAAATATTTGTGGGTGTCTCTATTCATAAACTATTTTGTATTTGCAAAGGACCCTTTTCCAAAAAAAGAAAAAATGGAGGGAAATATCTGAAATGCCAGCGGTAACAGCAGCCAGTGCAGTGAATGCCAAGAGGACTTTAAGGTCCTCTGTGGTGGGTCTGTTGATTCTTCCAGTCCCATTCACATCGTCTTTTTTGTCTCAAAGACAACATTGCCAATTACAACAAAGCATTTACCTTGCAGCTCTATTTGCAAACAGGGTTGAGTTAAATTTACTTCTGGAACAGTTTAAAGTAGCCAAGAAACAGACAGGCAATCCTGACTAGTAGATACTGCTTAAAGAAAGGCTCAGAATCAATTTTTCTTGGCCATGACCTTTACATTATGTAAAGGAGAGCGAAGATGTTTCAAAACATGCTCTTGTTTGGTATGGAGATTCCCAAGTAAACCATTCATACCCTTTCAGTTTTCCATGGAGATTTCAAAGTGCTGTCTCTGCCTTTGCTGAGGAAGCATCCAAATTGTCCTTCAAATCTATGCTAAGGTCTTTCATACAGATACAAAGGGATCATAAAGTGAACAGAGCCAATAAATAAATAAATAAATAAATTAATTAATTAATTAAATTGCTCAAAGCTTTGATGCCCAATTCGGTCCAGAAACATAGTAAACATGATATATATTCATATATATATATATATAATATTTTTAATGTCTTTTTGTACCATATTTGCTGTTTCATATGCTCTCACCATTACTGTCACTTCATAAAGTTCTGTACTTCAGACAGCATCCATCATCTGTGCTGCATCCCTCTTATTGGCCAGAGAAGATCAAGGTACTAGAACTGCAGCATCTATGTAACAATAACTCTAAATCATATCTCACTGGATTTTTTTTTCTTTTCTTGCCTTTAATAGGAAGTTCAATTTTCCATGCAAAAAAAAATGCTTTTCCTCCATCTGCTCCAGATCACTTTTTCTCAAAAATAGTTCTGACAGAACATTTTCAGCTAGCCTCCACACTGCAAAAATGCTTATGCTTATGCTTATGCTTATTCTTTTCTAGAAAGTACAGCTAAACTTTGGGTATTTTTTCCCCAATTGTCTTTTTTTTTTTTTTTTTTTTTTTTTTTCTGTGAACATTTATGTGCCATTTCTTCTAATTTTTATTCTACCTTCTTACTTATACGATGACACCACAAGAATTCATGAAGCTCATTATTCTAGTCATTTTAACTCCTGGGTAGTTATTAAATTATTATTACTTAAATTTGTTTTAATTCTTTTTAATAAATGTTAATACATACTGTGATCCATACAGTAGATATTAACATACCACTGCTACCAAATGCTTGGTAGTTCATGTAGTTGAGGTTTATAATATTGCATAAAAGGTCTTACATTCTTCCTTCTTATATTGTTCGTGTTGAATTGAGCAGTTTTACTTGATGGAAGTGCTGTTTTCAGTTTTCTTGTACTGAATAAGAAGAAGCAGGAGATGCATATGCAAAAAAATATACACTCAGAGAGTACTACAAGTTGCAGTTATTATTATACTAATATATTATTATATTCATCAATTAATTATTGCAGAATTAACTTACTAGCTTGTGTGCTGTCCTTCTGTGCATACATGCATGTGACATGGTTTTGTACAACACACAGCCTACTTCATGTAAATCTGTTTTTACCCACTGTGCAGACAGCAGGACAGAGAACTTAGTGAAAAAAAAAATGTATATATGCATATGTAGGTGATATGTCTTATATAATGTATAAATATTTATATTTTAAAGCATTTGGGTATGCTACTCAGAAGAATAGGGTTCTCTGGCACTCCCACAAATGTCCTGTTCAGCAAGGCTATAGTAATGCTAGCATTTGAGGATGTCAGATTAGCAGGTTGCATAACTACTTCAACCATGGTATTTCCTGGTTCTTGCAGTCTGTACGTGGTACTAATGCTTGACAATTTTGTGTGATTTGGAGGAAGGGGGAGAGGTGGGAGAGATATTGAGAGACAAAGTTTTACCAATATGTTGACAAATTCAGGAAGGTAAATATGAAAAACCCAGAGTCGCACTGCAGGTCAGACTGGGAATAAAACACATGAATCTTAGTCATCTTGTCTCTTTTCTCTTTATGAAACAAATCCAAGTCTCACCTCTAGCTGCATACTCTGCCTACTTGGGAATATAAATTACTGTCACAGCTTATGTTGGCTTAATATATATTGGTTGTTTATGATGAAAGGAGTCCTTTTAAAGAAGCCTAGGTAATTCTGTGTTTTCTTTCATTCCATTCTCCTGCAATCTCTTTCCCAAGGTGATAATATCTGTAATAGAATAGTTGTCATTCTGAGCTTTTCATTACTTCCCTTGAGATAGCTGTTAATGAAAACAGCCAAAAACATGTAGCAAGAAACTACATTGCTGTTCTCCAAGAGATCCCAATTTACCAGCATGTGGTTCTCATTTGGTAAGATTGAGGAGGAGCAGTGTTCTCATAACAGCTCCAAACAAAAAACATTTACTTGAAACTAAAGAGTATAGTGAGAGGTGATGTCCACAGGAATATTTTTTGTTTGTTTTTAAGCCAAACATGGTACAAAAAGATGCATTCATTTGCCAGCCTCATTACCTTACCATGACCTCTGTGAATTCAAGAAACACAACTGAGAACAGGAGTATTTGCATTAGTACATCATGGGTATCAGGTTGAATCCATCTCCTGATTGAAAGTAAGATTATTTAAAGCTCTGAAATTTTAAAGCATTATTTAATATTTTCTAGGTTGCTACCACATAGCAACATGAAAACTATACTCATTATATTTCCTACAAACATGAAGTCACTTACAACTTCCCTTAGTGTGACATAACTACAAAATTAACTACAAAATAATAAAACACTTTACCATTTGAATATGATCGATCATTTCTATTTGACTTTACTAGTTATATATGAAACATGAGCCATAATTCTGAAACCTGTGCAGCACTAATGGAAGGAAGGAAGGAAGGAAGGAAGGAGGGAAAACAACACCCCGTGTTAAATGATTTAACAAACTTTTCTTTTGAAAGAAAAGAAAATTCAGTGAAATTTCCACCAGTTGGCCCAAATAAGAGAGATTTAAAAAATCTTAATCCTCTTCTAAATAAGAAAATTGTTTATTCTCCTATGTGTCTTCTTCCATATTTTTATTTTAATTTTGGTAATTTTCAGTTCTTAGATCATTTTTAAAAGGGCAGAATTTCAGCTTGCACAGAAATCAGAGGCTGAAGTGATCATGTTGTTATTTTATTATTATTGTTGATTCCTCACCTGATTAATCCAATGTTGCATTAGAGTAGATTATTTCCTAGAACATAGCTTAAGGTGGGGACAAAAAAGAACTCCTAGAAGCCTTCCTGAAGATGACAAAGTGCAGATTCAAAGGTATTGTACACCACTGAGATTATTTCATCAACCTCCCAGAGTCTAGTATGTAGACATTGGATTTGAAAAGGTTTCAGGGGAGTTAGGCTCTGTGTTTAAATTAACTATAACATACATGTACCTCTAAACACTATAGAAGAGATGTGAAAGAAATAAATGACTATGAATATGAGCACATCCAGAATCTCAACCCTTGGATGGATTTCTTGATCATTCAGGTCATTTTGCTCTTAAGGGTTGCTATAAACAGTGATGAACATGCTTATAAAGCATGTTTTTATTACTGATTTTTCCTTCAGTGTCTCACTGAAATTTACATCATGATTTTTTGTATGTTTCTGACACTCCATGAGACAGTATACATGCAGTTATCCTCATGGCATACAAGAATGGGTTCAGAAGGCATGGACTTCTAGGCAGGTACTCAGCAGAAGAATCAGGACAAAAGGAGGAAGAAGTATACATGGCTAATTACAGTAATGATAAAAAACCAACCCTCTGCATAGGATCCACTGGGAGGTAGAATAGCATGGGGTGGGAGTGGCAACAGGGATTTTTGCCAGATGTGAAGAGCAGAGAGAGGACAATACTGACTCACTGCAGGATGCCTGTTTTCCTCCTACCAGTTTTGAATGACTGCCAGCAAAAGAGTATACTTAGGAATATCTCTCCCTCGAGTGCCTGTGTTCCTGACAAGTATTAAATACATGCAGAAGGGCTTGGCTAAACCATCAAATGTGAAGTAGAACTACTCAGAAAGGTTGAGTGTAATTTTTCTGCTGGCAAAGGGTTTTGTCCAACAGTTATCATGAAAAATTGTCTTTTTTTTTTTTTTTTTTTTAAGTTTCCAACAGAAAGACAAAATATCAAATCAAATCTCAAGGACTCCAAAAGTAAAGTTGTTTGTTGTTGTTGCTGTTGTTGTTGTTTTCTATTTCTTTTTTATCATTTTATTGCTCATTAAATTAGGTATTTTTCTGTTATTTTTGCCCCACCTTTTATTTTATTTTATTCCCAAATGTGATTCTTCCTCTCTTTTGTTCTAATAGTGTTGTAATAGTTAAAACAGAAAAAAAAAAAAAAAAAAAGTAATTCAACTGACAGTCAGAAAGACTTTTTACACTACCTCCACTCCAAAAACCCTCAGATTAGAAAATAACGTTCCATTTTAGTATTTGTAATTTTTTTAATCAGAGAAAAACATCTCCCTAAGGAGGCAATGTTCTGACTAGAACAAGAGGAGCCAGGTTGTCTGACACCTCCTAATATGTAAAGAGCCTGCACAGGCTATCACTGCTGTTGAGCCATTGGGAGGGACTAAAAAAGTGAATGCAGCCTCTTCCCTCTCTCACACTCCTGCCACCCATGGTGCAGTTAAGTTAGGCATCTTCAAAGAGAAAAGGTTCAGACAGAGGGACCATAAATCTATCTGAAACTGTTCTTGTGGCAGTAGATTGTTAGCTTGCTGGCATGCCACTGGCTCTGGCTTTGTTTAACAGCTTGGCATTCTACAAAAAAAATAAATCAGGTCTTTAATTTAGATGCTAACTTTATGCCTTCAAGTTTGAATATTTGCATCCAAGACATTTAAAATGTAACAAGTTTTTTTTTTCACAGATCACATAATCAGATAGTAATAATAACAATAACACCTAATTGACTTTTCTTTTGGCTAGAATATATTTCTCTCATCTTAATGATTACTATAAAATATGCCAATTGTTACACAAGAAAAGAAAGAACTTTATTACAACAATGGAGTTTTGTTCCTGCTTAGGTACGAAATTATTTGGTCTGACATAAGTTTCTGGAATAGAAGTTCAATGTTGTCCCAATCAAACAAAGCCTGTCATAACTTCTGCTGAACACTGTTTTCAAACTGGGTTTTATTCCTTAATTGACTGGGTTTTATGCCTTTGAGAGCAAATGTGGAGCAATGGTTCCCCTGCACTCTGGATCTCTGTCTGGATCCCACTCCCAATAGATATGATATCCATGATTGTTATATCAAACCTGAGTCTTTTTGTAATGAAAAATATCAGTCTCTGTGCTATGAGTGAATAATAGCCTTCAGTACTGGGTCTCTGTTCCCCATATAAGTATATTGTATCTTCATAACAACCTAACAATTCTTAGAAGATCGTTAATGGGAAAAAAAAAAAAATGTTGTTCATGAATCCCTGTCTAAATGTGTCCTGGGAGAAAGTTCTGTTAGTTAAAAGAAAATACATAACAGGAAAAGATTGTTATCAGTATAATACCAACACAGCTGGTATCTCTTCTTCAAGAAAATGCTATGCTCTTTACATCACAAATGTAAACAAAGGTTAATATAAAAATTTAATTTATTGTATTTCCATTAAAAATAGTAATAATAATAATAAGCTTAGCAAAATCCAAGCAGAACAGGAACACAAGAATTAGAGCAACTATTCAACACAAAGTGTAGAAAGAAGGTATGGGGGTTTCGGAAACAATCATTTTGTTCTTTGCTGTACTGTTTTCTCCATAGGTGATATTTTCTAGCTCCACTTAAATATTTAAATGTAATAAACATAGGCAGGTGGGGAGGAAGTTAAAGCAGACAAAAGAAAGCCAGGTTTCCCTTTCATGGTGCCAGACTTTCAGGTAAATTCCATGTCTATTTATTCTTTGCCTCTGTACAGAACATAGGTATTCTTTTCACTGAATTCTGTTGAGGTGCTGCAGGGATTAATTTGCTACAAAATTCATTCAGGTTTTCTGATGGTATTGCATAATGGCATGTAAGAAACTTGCTTTGGAAATCCACATAAATACATACTCTCAGCTAATATGCACTCAGCTGCATTAAGACTGAGACAAAGTTGGGAGTGAGGTAGATCCACCTCTCAGCAGACTACAGGAAAGTTGCACCAGTCATGTCTGAATTTGGTCCACTGTGTGCACAGACCTTCAGTACACTTGGCAAAGTGTATTACAGAATCTTAAGAACAAAACCTTGTGTGTGGTATAGAACAGACCCACCCTTTCCATATTGGGAGACACTGAGCCAAATTATATTTCATAAATATATCAAATTTTGATATATTTCATAAATATATCAAATTTATATTTGGGGTCTAGCCATACCCATCTGACTCAGATAAACAGGGCTTGCTATGATTTACACTTGACCCTTTCTTCTGGGTCAAGTTTGTTGGTCTTCTCATACCCTTAAACATGGCAGCTTTGTGGAATAGGTTGTCCTAGTGTTCAGTGATGGAGTGAGGCTTGGAAAAGAAAAGAGAGGAAAAAAGATTTATTTATTTGTGGCGAAGAAACCCTCATTAGGCAATTTGTGCAGTAAAGTTGTATGTATTTTTTTTTTTTCCAAAGTGTTATAAAATACTTAACTTTGGAGCTGAAATTGATGTGTTTGTCCAGGCAACAACTCATGCCATAAGTCTCTTTGAAATTGCTTCTTCTGTGTAGCCTTCTTTCCTTCTCTGGCAAATTATGTTCTCAAATAGTCCTTAAAGAAGGAACAAACATGCAGAAACTGTCATTTAAGAGAAATGACTATTTTCTATGGAGAGGCTTCTCTTTCCACTGGAAATGAGATATTGCTAGAATGGATCCCAAGCATAGGATCTATTCTCACTGGTCGTGGAGGGTTGATATTTCTCATTACAAATTGAATTAGATACAGAGGTGTGATCAAGTACTCCAATTAAAAGAAAAGCAAACTTAGTTCAGTAGGAGGTAAATCACTGAAAGCCTCAGCTGAACAGCTCAGTTCTGCTGCCTTTAAGTGGGTAGAAGACCGTGGATCATCTCAGACAAAAAAGTTCCTCTTGTCACTGGCACAATGTGTTTTGTTAAAACTATATTAACACTGTCTGAACATTTCCCAGAACTTAGCTCTTAGGATGTTTTAGAGTGAAGAGAAGGTGATCTCTAATATCTTATCAGCCTACTAGGAAACGTAGCTGGCAGCAGTACTCTAGAAATGCTGTTATAGTTTATATGGTCATCGATTTTTCAGGTTTGTAGGAAAACAATAATCCACTAGCCTAAAAAGATGTGAGAAGAGACTCTTATCTCAAAGTGTTTACAGATTAACACACCAGAAATATACTTGGAAACTGCCTGAGAACAGCTGTAGCTGAAGCACATAAATGCCATTTCCCTGATGAGTTCATTCCATAATTAACACAAGCAAGATGAGATGGTAGATCTCACTCTCACTGAAACCAGTGATCAATCATTTTCTCTACTAACTAAGGCACTTAACACAAAATTAGGACATTCAGCCAACAAGCTGAAATTCAGTTTTCTACAGGGCCAGATAGAAGTGCTGTGTATAAGTACTCATTAAATCCTTATGGATTCTCATGAGATCTAAGTTATATATGGGATATGCCTCCCATGAGTCCTGAAATCCTTGTCTCAGACAGAGAATCAGTCTGACTCTCCTGGGTGTAACACAGCATAACTTTATAGATATGAAAAAAAAAAAAAAAGGACTTGCTTCCATGAAAGTAAAAAAAGTTAGGTATCTCATGCTCCTTATACATTTCTTCATAGTATGACAGTGACAAAACAATGCTGCTGAGGTGGCTAAAGCCCCTCTAGGGTAAAGCACTGTGTCGTGGCCTCATAGCTGCCATTAGAGGGAAATGGAATATTCTATCAGACTATTGGATGGATATAAGGATGTCCCTTCAAATGATGTATGTAGAAAGTACACATCTAGGATACATCCATCCTTGGAGTTTTAGCACTGAAGATACACATAATACAGTCAGTTTCTATATTGCAGGGGTAAAACAAACAAACAAAAAGTCTCCAAAGTAACTGCAAAAACTCTGCAGATGTTGCATTAGACAAAGCCAGATAAGAATGTTTTACTAACCTAAACTGTTTATCATGTATACCATGTATCAGGTGGCATGGAAGAAAAAGAGAAGAACAGAAAATTTAAGTGTTCTTTTTTTGGTTCTTTTTTTTTTTTTTGTGGAAAAGTAAGACATTGCATATTAATATTGATTAAGAAAATATGCAACCACAAATTTCTAAAAAAATATAAACACCTCTGCAAATCTTATGTTTTAAAATAACAATCTAAGGAGCTTGAAGAGAGACTGAATTCTGAAGAACTGCTGTGTTACTATTCCCCTACAGCACTAAAATCTGCAACCTAGAATATAATGCCAAGCCCAGCTTTCATTTAATAGTCCTGTTTGAGAAATTATACTTAATATTAACAAATGAAACAATAATCTAAAACACAACAGACTTCTGGTTTCATTTTAGGCAAAAAAAATCCTTTGTGAGCTAGTGATAGTGCATTTTATAGACAGTATGACAACAGCGGGGGGACAGATGCTTCATCTGGTGGAAAGCTTTCAAAGATGCTATTATCAGCACTCTCTGGCTAGCTGAGCTTTGATATTTTGCAATAAAATCAATCAGTGGATGTAAGCCATGCTTTGGAACAAGGAATTTATATTTTTGTAGCTAGGCACCACAAGGGATCTGATTTTTTTAAAAAGTACTAAATTATGTGTTTGGTAGAAATGGTTAGAAAACCTGAGCATCAGAGTAGCCTTTATATAGTTGTTTTACAATATCTAAGTTTGAAAATCTTTGTTCCTTATGGACTGTTAGACAGGACTCCTAAGCAAGAGTGATTGATGTGTTATTTGTATTCGTATAAATTTTGAACTCTGTGGACAATTTCAGGATAAAGGAGTAAGGATCTTCAAGATATTGTTTGCACAACTCTCTTAAAAGTTATTAAATACCAGGAAATTCAATCACAGATGTCAAGCTATAAGAAATCAGGACCTTCACATAAATATTTTTTTATTTGGGTCTCTTTTCCGTACCTACCTTGTTCTATGTCTTGTCATATTTACATAATTAGCTTCATGAAACTTGTTTAAACTTCTCCATAAATGTCAGGACCTCTTTGCATTCCTGGGAAATGCATAAACAAATTAATGTGAGGTCTTGTGCAAGATTCCTACCTGGCCAAACATGGGTGAGTCAACCTCTAGGACCTCAACTGTGACGTCTGTGGGCCCTGCCCAGAGTCTTCCTCTTAGTAAGTGGTTCAGTAAATTTCTGTTTGGTATGCTGAGTTGCAGCAATAGGTAGCTTCCAATGGGGTCCTGTACAACTTTGACTGTTTATGGGCAGGGAACAAGGGACCAAGTGACGCTTCATTGGTTAACTCCATGTCTGTCAGTTGGTGGGTCCCATGTCAGTTTTTCAAACCTTTCACCACAACCTATGTATACATATCATAGTTCAAGGGTAGACAAAATGAGAAGAAGCAACTCCCAAAATTCATAGTATCAATTGAAACAAGAATGGCTAGTATTTTTTTCTCCACTTCTGGCTTTTAGCAAACAAGGAAAAAATTGCTATTGGGTTTTGGTAGCAACTGAGCGCACAAGATTGTGTGAATTATTAATCTTAATTCACTGTAAAGAGAGGATAAAACATGAAATCTAAAGTTACATGCCTGAAAATATGTGTTGGAGCCAATATTTCCCTCTGGAAAACAAATATTTGTAAAGTTTGTCAGATCTGTGTCCTACGAGAAAATCTTCCCTCTAATTAAAATTTATATTAAAAAGTTCATTTTAAACAAGTGGTATTAAAGGCACTTCCCCCTTCCTCCTCTATATTATACATACCTGTTTTGAAATTCACAAGCTGTGAAATCCAAGAAGGCATAGTCTGATCTCCTGCCATGTGGATGTGCATAGACCCTCACTACTGCTCCAGGTCCAGCAATCTGGAGGAGTCAGGAGAACATCAACCTTGATTTAAAAAGTGAAATTCTGTCCCCACAGCAGGATACAGAAACTCACCCCCAGATCTTACCTATGTAATTACTAACTAAATGTTTGGCTGTGGCAGGCTTATAGCAAATACAAAGTACAAAGGAACCTGGTGATATATACTTTGCACATCTCCATGTTGGGAATCTGCAGTGATGTTATTTGATGAAGCAGTTGCTTTCTAGACCTCTGAGTAACTTAATTTTATGTGACCACAGGTAGATTCAAAATGACATGCAGGCTCTAAACTAGGCAATTGGCAGCACTGGTACAGATACCAGAACACAAAATAGCAAATTTACCAGGCTGTGGCATCAGATGATCTGCATACTGCACAATATCAGATTTTCCAGTAAAGCTTGTGGCAGAATCAATTATTTTCCAAAGTACAAGGATGTGCATTAACAGATGAAAATAATTTGTATTGGATTCACAACTAGTATTTTCCATATCACCAGTGTTTTCTGACTACACTGGTGATGACTACACTGATAACAATGATGAACTGAATTTGCTCATGGTCCATGTGGATTCTGAGGAATCCACAAAAGGTGGTAATTAAAGATCTATTGTCAGCAGCTTGTATTGACTCCAGTGAAGAAAACACCTTCAAAAAAAAAAAAAAAAAAAAAGGAAAAGAAAAACAACAACAACAAAACAAAACACCAACCAACTAAAGAACAACAATTACAAAAAGATTTACAAATTGAAAAAAGCTAGAAACTAGTAATTTAGGAGTGTGTTGTCCTGTTTCCTGCATTACCAAATTAATAGGACAATTGACTACTGAAAGAGCAGACAAGCTGAGACAAATGGAAGAGAAATAGTTGCAGATATAATAAATATATAAATATAAATAATATATAAAATATATGTAAATATAATATATATAAATATAATATATAAATATAAAATATAATATATAAATATAAAATATATATAAATAAATATAAAATAATATAATAGTTGCAGATTTAACAAAGAAACTTAAAAATATACACATAGAAGGATTACAAAAAAAAATACCTTCACACCTGCTGGCAGAAGGATGTTAGACTGTAGCCAAAAGAATCCCATGTCTGGTGTTGGAAGTGTTGTATTGAACTATATTATGTCCCGTGTTTAGTGGTCCTAGTGACCATAGTAGGTGGGGATTGCCTTATGTGTGGTAATGTAGATTATTGCCTTAGCTGAGGGAGATAGTTTAGCAATAAGGGTGTCAGTCTGTTGTCCAAAGTGGTAGAATTGCCAGGTGTAACTTCTAACTTGCGAAGAAAATACATTTTCACTGCAATACATTGTCTCTGCTTCATTTTTATTTATTTTTTTATGTGTTGCTTGCATTCATAACCTTGTTTAAAAAAAAATCCAGTGTTTTCCACAGATTTAAGGTTTCACCCCAGTTCATGACCTGGGAAGCTATCTAGAATTTGCTGCTATATATCTTGTATTTTGGTCATTCCCAGACCACAAGAGGAAAATATAACCAAACATGAATCTCCCTTGTGAGATATCTGATTGTCAAGTGGACAAACAAACAAAACTTGCTTTGAGCCAACTGAGACATAAATTAATAATCCTTCATTTTGACTTTCTGGAAACATTTTTTTGCCTTCTGCTGGCAAACGTTCTTTGTCAAATCTGACCAAAATTTGTGCAAAGCTTTTCTGGGGGTGAGTTTGCTATTCATCGCAAATTTCGTGCCAATTTTAGTCCAGTCAAATAGATTTTAGCAACCTTTCAGTCTCTCCACATTTGGTGAGAATTTCAGTATGGTATCTGTTTTCAGGGTAAAAATAAATAAACACATAAATGAAAGCTGAAAGATGCATATATATATATGTATATGTATATGTATGTATGTATTTTTTTCTTCAGAATCAGTTCCAAAGCCTTTCTAGAGCATATGTAATCCAGCTTTCTGATGCAATCTGTAGATTTTCCATGCACCTGGAAACAGATGTATGTATAGACCGGACTGCCAACCATGTTTTTTTACTGCAAAAGAATTCTAAGACTTGTACAAGGATGGTAAAACACAGCTGGGATATAAGCAGTGCACATAACTTCTATGGCACTATTTATCAGGACAGATTTTGTCCTGTACTAAAAACACCTAATATGTTGATTGACCCTTTAATTTTGGATTATGCACTTGCTTCTGACTCAACTTTCTTAAGATCCTTCAATATGAAATGTACAATTTGCTGACTTTTCACAATACATGGATCAACATTTTTTCTTTCTAATGATGGCCTAAACCATTACATCAGTACAGATGTCTGGATTACACATTAGATACTTTTATCCTAGCTTCACCTATGAGAAAAACATAAGATTAAACTTGAAAAAATACATGTATATCTGGTCTGTAATACTAGCACCGCCTTGTTCTCAAAATCCCCACCTTGGATTCACATACTTCTCATTACTCAGAAAGTCAGCCAATAAGCCCAGATACATTGCTTTGTATCTGGGGCCAACTATGCCCTAGTCTGAGGTCTTATTGTGAATTAAAGTTGAAGTTATTGTTGCCCTAACTTACTGCTGGCAAACGACCATTTCTCCTCCCTGTTCATGGAAGCCAGTCCTTGCAAACTTCATGCAATACAGAGTAGGTCCCATCTGTTTCATCTGTTTATTCATGCCTGTGCTGATTAAGCCTGACAGAAAGGCTGCTGTAAGCCTGGCACTGTTTGTGGGGATGGCTCTTGCTGGGGCTTGTCTGGAGTCTCGCTCAGCAGCTGAGCCCACAAAGCCGTGTTCTAAAGTAATGGCATTGGAGTCCTGCTTTGTAATGTACCCAAGCACCACATTTAAACCTGGTGTCTAGACAGCTGTGCATTTAGTCCATCACAGCACACAGTCCTAACAGGTTTTTAAGGCAAAGAGCATGGCTACTCTACAGTGTATGGGCTATGACAGAGTAACACACTGCTTGCACTGTAGGATGAGGCGAGAAGGGAAAGGGTAACTTCACTTTGCAAACGTGAGCTCAAAGCCTGCATCCATCACACTGTCAGCCCTTGCTTTCAAAGAACTGGGCATATTTGTATTTCAGAGTACCTTAACTCACTACCTTTGAGAGCATCTACATGTTAACTCTCAGAGGAACACAACATGATAAATTGATACTTCCACATTCTCCTCTCAGATTTTCCTAACTCTTCAAATCTGCTTACTGCAGCTGATCTGGACAATGGTTCAGTGTTCCCAGTGAACCAGCACACAGCTGGTCTGCACAGAGTTTTAAAGAAAGGTAGAGATCTTTTTGTGGTAACAGAAATCCTCCTGTGAGTTATGTTGTCTGCATAAACATAGGTTTTGCTATTAACCACAGCACTGAGTGTTTGTAGGAGGCAATTCACAAGGGATATTATACAGGGGGCATTATCTTCTTATGCAGAAACATTTGTATGCATCTTCCTGTAGCAAATGTAACATCACTTGATATTAAATGTTGCTCTTTAAAAAAAAAAAAAAAAATGAGTTGAAAGTTCACCAGAAGGCAAGTTTAAGAATAGCACAAGAAGGCATTTTACAGGTTTCCACATGTAGGTTTGCCTTTACAATTCCACCTGGATCATTTGTATTCCACTCCTTGCTATCTTCAAACAAAGGCTGTCAGCCACATCCAATTATCTCATAGTTCTGTGATATACTACAACCACATGGGGGTTAAGATGAAAACAGTCAACTCCCTTATATTTATGGCAGACACTCAAGAAATGGGAACCTTCTTTTGTGAAATCATGTAGCATGACAGAACCACATAGTAGATCACTGCAAGCCGAATTTTGCTCCTAGAATTGTGTGTAAAAGATTATGAACATTAACAAACCCTGCAATATAATTACTTCACTAGCATAATGTCATGCCTAAAAAATATAGTTTTAATCATTTTCACTGTTTCTTATTTTCAAATACCAATTGAGAGATTTATGATATGAGCTAAATATATTTTAAGTGCATGACAGACAAAGCACGAAAACACTGTCAGCAAAGCACTATCACCAATATATTAATGCTGGAGGAGATGACCTGTTAGGTTTCTCTCCATTGTGTTTTCTATTAGTTTCTATTAGCACTATTCAATATAGACAACGATTGGTACAAGTGAGGTGTTTTGTGGTATGAAAGACTTTTTGTAATCCCACAAGAAAAATAAATAAACAAATAAACAAATAAAAAGATAACACTATCAGTTACAATCAGCCAAGGCTATGATTGTGCCCATTACTGGCTTCTCCTCTGTGACAAGGCCTATATTTTCTGTTTGGAAACTAATGCCAACTACAGCAAGAATTATAAGTGAAAATATCTCTCAAACTGAGTAGTTGCTGTTAGTTTCATTTCTATGGCTCAGACTACAATGACAAATTTCTTAAGCAAAATCCATCAAACGTAATGTTGAAAATTAAAAGAAAAAAAATACAAAGTTGGAAGTAAAAGGAAGAATGTGATGATTGAATCCCTACGCTCCTGTACTCACTTATATGTTTAGCTGCTAGTCAGTGTTTGTCAATGCCACATTTGAAAAGTAGTTTTTATTGTCAGAAGGCACACTTTGCAATCTTAATACTATTGTGGAAGAAAAGCAGATATTTTGACTCTCAGCTATAGAAATTCTTTCACTTAAAAATAAATAAATAAAAAAATAAATATGAGAAGGATACGAAACTTCTGATGTACCACAAAAGTCAGCATATTGCCTGGCTGGGAAATGCTTAGAGAGGTGTTTTCTCAATGCTTCTGACTCAATAGATGTGGCATTTGGACTGTATGAAACTTGCTCACACTGGTGCCTTGATCCCTGTTTCTCACTGTGAAGAGGAAACTGAGCACTGGGAAGTTGCATGTCATAGATTTCAGGAGATAAATCATTATTTCTTTCTATTTCAAAAAGATAAAATAGAGCAGAGACTCTGGAGACTAAAACACATTTCTTTCACACACACACACCCCTTCACGTGAACTCCAAGCAGATGGTGAATCAGTGCCCGTTGTCATTTTGTGGCAGTACTGCCTGGCTTAATGTGAAAAGCTTCCAGGCAGAATTTCTTCTGAGAACATCAATACTGACAGGCTATGCTGCTTGCTGCAAGGATGCAGCAAGCATCCTTCTCGACAGTTAAGAAGTCTATGGGCTTAAAGCAGTGCAGCAGGAACTGGTTGTAAACCAGAATGGCTGGCAACCCTCAGGGTCATCCTCTTCTTCACCTGGTCCTTTCCCCCCAATCCACTTATAAACTCTATGTCAGCATGTAACTGGCACTCTCCTCTCTCCCAGATGCCCAGGGTATGTCTGCTTTCTATTTGCATTAGGACAGCATATTATGAACATGATCCTTTACCTTCTCTACAGCACCTCTGAAAATCTGAAATGTGAGGCACTTCCTCTCATTAGCTATTATCCAAGTCATTTTCCGGATGACTATTCAAGTCTAATGAAATCAAGCTGCTTGTCATCGGGTCATCATGACATTTGGTACCTTGAACATAATTCCAGTCTGAACCTGTTACATTTTCCATAGACTCTAAAGTTCTCTTGAACATATTTCTTTCACTCTTTCTCTGTCTTTTTCCCTGTCACACACAGTTACAAACCTTCAGAGTAAAGATTAAAGATTTTGAGAAGTATTTATATAATTAGTTTTAGCCACCCCAAGAGTGAACATAAAGGCAACCACAAAAAAAGACAATGAGAAGCCAGCACTCTCTTGTAATCCTTTGCCATCAATGTGCTGATTAAAGAAAAAGTTGAACTGTAGGGTATCAGCCAAGCCTGTAGAGGATCTATTGGTACAATGAAAAAATAAAATAAATAAATAAATAAATCTAATTACACTTTGCTTGCATCTTTACTGAATAAGAAATACAAAAGAAAATTTATCTTTGTTGTGGTTCAGATTTCCTCATCCTTCTCAAATCTGCTCTTAATTTAGAAATATGCTGGTTTCTGCTTTCACATTTTCTTTAAATGCTGCTTAGACTTCCTGGATCTAAAGAAAGCCTTAGGATTGGTCATGAAAACAAATGTCTCTTGGAACAAAGAACCCAAGCCACCAAGATACAGAGGACCAAATTCAGACCTTATGTATTGACAGAGAAGTGATTCAAGGGCAGGCTGCACCTTCTTTCTTGGTCAGAAAGTGTATGCACAGTATCTGAGTGACAAGCTGTCTCCAGAAAGAGGGAAGTTGTGTCCTTTTCACCTGTGTCCACTTTGTTCTTTTTTTCCCTCCAAGCAAAGTCCCTCATACTTTCTCTTTCCGTATCCATATCTTATGGGCAGTTCTGTTTTCTTCTGTCTCTAGCATTTCTATGTGTGCTTTGTTTTCTTTTTTCCCTCTGTCATTTCTCCTCTTTTACCTTCTCCTCTCATTCCTACCAACTTTCTCTTTTCTTATTTGTTTAGTCTCCTTGTCTGCTCCTCCTTCACTCCCACATGTGCCTTTAACACACAGCTCTGGCCAACCTTGCAGTTTCCCTGTGGTATCTCCATTATCCTCCTTCCATTCCTTTCGTCTCTCTGTCCCTCTACTTCATTTTTTCTTCTCTCTCTCTTATTTTTAGTAGTCTTTTTTTTTTTTTTAAACTGTATATGTCAAAGAAAGAGTGTGACTCTTTCTTTGTTTTTCACTTCAGCACCTCATCTTTCATATATTTTGTCTTGTAAAATACTTCTTGAAATCTATATAAAGCAGCAACAGTATGATTCTGGCTCTTGAGAGAACAGTGAGAGAGGGCCTATAGAATAAGCTTCCTCACTCAATGCTAAGAGTTTAACACAAAGAAATACGCTACAGACTGAGAGAAGCATACTTCCCATCTGCAGAGCATTAAGAAGCTGGTGTGTGCAGAGGCTGTTTCATCATATGGTGCTGTAAAATAAAGAGGAATTCTTAGGTGGGAGTTAACTGAGCATATGCATTTGTTGAATGGGTGACAGGGTACTTCTCAAATACCCCTTAGCTGAGACTTGCATTGACTCCCCACAGCTGAAGCATGATGTTCTGGATTGATCTTGATTGTTCTGGATGGATTTGATGGATTGAGAAGCAAGTAGTTAGGGCTTGTCATTCATGATACAGGGCAGGGGTTTTCAGACCTTTTTTTTTTTTTTTTTTTTTTTTTTTTTTTTCCCAGTGGATATAACCCACCAGGGTAATAAAATCTCAGCTATGGAGTAATATCCTGTAATTTACAGTATCTGTCATTGTGGTTTTTCTTGTATTCTTTGTTCTGGTTCTTAGTCCCATTGATGTCCCAGCCTCAGATTTCAGGCAACTGAACCCAAGCTGTGGGTTCAGGAAGACTACCTTGGGAGCTGCATGCTGACAGAACTAGAGCTGTTCCTCAGGTAGTAGTCAGAATGGGTTTTTGCAAGCATCAAATTTAGATGAATTGTCTGGTAAATGATCAAGATATGCTAGGATATTAATTTAGATTTAAGTGTGTTTGCATTCAGTCCCACAGCAGACTTACTTTGCAAAGCAGGATAGTACCATATATATTTCTGCAGGTCACTAAATCACACTGCCATGGCTTCACTGCTTCACCTGTGTTGTGCAGATATAAACTGGGATAAATACCCTTACCCATATTACGATTTTCTTCTTCTGAGTGCATAGAGAGCAAAATCCATCTTTAGGCTCTAAACCTGTTAAATGAAAATGTAGCATTTCTTTGACTCATACAGGGCTAACAAAGTACACAGAGACTGTAAAATGAGACTCAGATGAAGCATGAGAAATGAATGGTCAGAAACCTGTCTTTTTTCAAACAAAAATGATTTTTTAAAATAATCTCAAGTTAGGAGGAAGAGTAACAATTTCACAACCTCTAATTTTGGGATAAAATTCATGTCAAAATGCCCCTTTTGAAGTCCACACTTCTTGCTTTTTAGATAAAGGAAGGGACATGTCAACATAAAAATAAACTCTAAATCAAAAACAAACAAACAAAAAAACCTTTCTAAAGCAAAATTTTATCCCAATCACCTCAATCATCTGATGTTGTCCAGTCATGGTTTAGTGAAAATAATGATCATTCAATACTTTTTTTTTCCTTTCCCAAGTAATTGCCTAGAACAGATACAGGCATCTTCATGGATGTTCTTCATGTACCGAATGAGCTTTATGAATGTTTATAAACTGTTATTTCTGGTGTAATATACAATTGCAGCATTCTGCCTACAATCTCATAGACTTTTATTAGTTATTTTCTTCATAAAGTACTCATTCCAGATTGGAACAGATTCTATGTCAATATGAAGTATTTTGTATTTGATACGAAGTAAGATATTCTTTGTATTGAATTAATGTCAAGAATAGAGACCCTAGGGAAAGGATGCCTCCATTGACTGTATTTTATGGACATACTGTACAAATGCAGAGAACTGATTCTCATTTTGCTGTCTTCCTTTCCAACAGGCATTGTGTTCCAGCAGCAACATTAGTAAGAGGACAAAGCATATGACAAAACAGGGAAGGTGAGTCAGGGGATAAAGCAAATGACAAAACAGGGAAGGTGAATGTAGAAAAGGCAAATGATTGCAAATACTTCTGTTGCTAAACCAGATGAAAAACAGGCTTCTCTCCCTGTTACCCCCCACATTTGACATTATAGAGAAATGTGTTGTTCTGAATGCTTTCCACATACGCTTTTGTTTAAAGAAAAAAATAACATGCAATATTTATGCTTTTTAAACAAAGGGCATATTTTCACTTATAAAACTTGAACTGGAATAATTAAATGGGACAAAGAGTACAGTTTGTATCAGTAATTTACTATAATCGTTCTAATGTTTCAGGCATCAATAAATTTAGCTAGTTGCTATTTAACGTCAAAGTAATTACTCCAAAATGACATCAATTTGCCATCCCAAAGAAAACAAAAGTAATAAACCTTTCACTTTCGACATTAAAGACTCTTTCACACCAGTTTCTAATGTAAATCCTAGTTATACAATACACTAATGTAAATATTTAAAAGGGACAGCTAAACTATCCTTGCCAGGGAAGATTTCTTAACCCCTTTTAATCCATCTTTTATTACTACTATTAAAGGAAACATTACCTAAAACTATCAAAGCCTGCACATACTTAAATATCTTTAATTAAGCAGTTTATATTTTCCTTCCTCCTTACAGTTTTCTAGGAAACTGCTTCTGCAGTGGCTTATGGCACTTATGAAGGTCAAAAACCTGGTCCCAGTGAGAAAACTGTGAAGTGTAACACTTGATGTATATGCAGAGAAAATGTAGTTTAAGTCTTTTCCTTTATGCTCATATGAACTGATGGCTTTTTGCTCTCTTCTACCTTTGTTATCTGAAATTATATTAGCAAGAAACACTGTAATTCCAAGCCCTCATATGTTGTCCAGTTCTACAAAATGAGGGTCTGAAAGCTATACTGGAAGAAGAATGAGAATTAAGTGATTTTGGTAAAACTGGAACTATGAAGTTGGCCTACTTCTAGGGGTGGGACCAGGATGAGAAAGTTATCCAAAGTGTTGACAAAACATGGAACATTTCTTACTGTGTGGCCTGTTGACTAATGGACATTGCAACAGACTGGACAAATCATTGAACACATAGACATTTTACGAAGTTAATAGTCTTCTACTTACAACTTTATAAAAGCTCTAAATAAATCTGTTCAGCAACAGCTGGAACTAGAACAAATAATAGTCAATGAGAACCAGAACATACGTTGTGTTTTCAATAAGAGCTGAATTAAAATTGCATCTGAATTGTAGCAATTCTTTGAATGGGGAAAAAGCTAGAACTAATTAATTATTGTGGAACTAAATAAACACTGGTACTGTGGTGTGAGCCTGAGGGCCTATCCACATAGATTCCTTTTTGATATCAAGGCCATGCTTCGTTACAACTAGAAGAGCCAAGATTTCTCTGAGTTTCACTATACACACAGGTGTGTATAAAGGAGATATAGGAACTAAAAGCAAATTTACCAAGCTCTCAAACGTGTTCCATTTAAGGATCAGAACTCTAAATAGAACTATGAGAACTAGGTATTGATTGTAGCAAAATGGTCTAATCGCTAAAATATATGGACCATAAACTATGTGACAATACCAAAACATGTACAAAGATGACATACTTTGAGCTTCCATCACTGTTGAGTCATCAAATGACTCAATGTTACAGAAGTCCTTGGATATCCAAGAGAATGCATGTAGCATTTATTGTGACTTAATAAGCTCTTAAGGCTATTCTTTGAATAAGGAAGGCTAGTTAAAATTTGCCTCCCCACACACCTTTCCAGTTTAAATAGGCTGCCACTTCAAATTCATGGACATAGCATTCATCTTCCATTCACAGACAGAGCAAAATATTTAATTGCACACATCTGTATTGTGTCCAAAGGCCACAGTGATAGAATTAGATGATTCTTACAAAATCTAAAATTACAAAATACTGCTATTAACTATTCAGGTATTGAATATTCCTCATGTTTTGCCTGTTGAGTATTCCTCATGTTCTGCCTTTTTCTGCTCATCATTTCCAGTCTGGTTGAAGGTTGCCCGGCAGTTTACAGTTACACCGAGGGGAAAAGTGCCACATTGAACTTCACTAAGAGGCAAAAGAACAAGCTGAAACTATATAGAGATGGCAGCAACAAAGAATCTGGCCTCAAAATCACTATTTTGAGAAAGTAGTGGTGTAAATAAGGCATGAATTTCGGGAGATAATAAGGTATGAACCTAAGGAAAGAAGACAGTAAGGGGTCAGGGAAAGAACAGAAGATAAGTGCAATATGAGGTCATGAGGTTTCTTGTAAACTTATTGCAATGGTGAAGTCGTAATTGTATGTACCTGTTTCCAAAATTCTCCATGTCACAGAAGAAAACCACTAGCATAGTTTGATAACATACTGAGCTTTAATCTATAAAGAAGATTAAATTCAAAGCTTAACATCATAAAAGAATAACAAATACTTTTTAATACAAAAATACAAGATAACACACAGTTCTAACTTAGTTCCTCCTGTTACCAAAGCTTAGAGTACATATTTTCTGGGGTACAATTCCAATGCATACAGTATTTCCTATCACCTCAGCATATATCCGTATGTTGAAATAAAATGAAACATTTTTATTTGCAACATAGCTTTTCCAGGTAAAAGCTTGAGCCAGGGTGCTACTATGATTAGTTAGTCACTTGTCAGATCCCACACATTATTTAAACAAACCAAAATGAAATCACTGCTTGTTGCAACATTCCTTTTTTCCATTTTTCATGTCAGTTCCTAGATGCCAGCAGTCCATCTACCACTGCATTGATCAACCCAGCTCCTTGTAACTCACAGCTGTTTAAGAGCTGAACCTTTATTTACTTGGGTCTCCTGCTCACACCCACAAGTTCTTATTCACCCTAGGCACACATACAAAAATGTTGGGAGCTGGGGAGGAAATGACAGAGAAGTTACAAAAACTTGTGAGAGCTTCTTTCAGACAGCAAGAAGGAACCCTCAGGCAGGGGTGATGTGAGTAGCCCCTCTTTAAGGCAACTCTTCATAATTTGTTCAGCTTTACCTCTAGTGGGCCCCGAGGCAAAGCAAAGAGTTGATGGGGAGAGCCAGGTGTAGAAGAAGAAAAGGTTGACAAAACTGTTTAGCTTTCTCTGTCTCTTTAGAGTTAGATTTACAATTCTGATCTATATCAAATCTTCTATGCTTTTCACAGAATCATGCTGAATCAGACTGGAGTCGAATCTATCCACCTTACTTGTTCTTGGTTTGCTGTGTTGAAAAAAAATAAAGGGGAGGGGGGGAAGGGAGAAAAAAAAAAGAAAAAAAAACTACTACAACTTATATTAGCAGGCACCTCAAAAGAGAAAAAAAAAGGATAAAAGGATACATTTTGATACATTTTTGTACAAAAATCCTAACTGTAGAATAACTGCTTTGAATTGGTTAGTGGTTGCATTCTCATTGTATGATCTTTGGTAATAATAAACACTACATGAAACAAAATATTGCCATGGGTGAAAAACTCTGTTTAGTTAAAAACTGCAAGAACAAGTCAACAGCATTTTACACACTTCCCTCAGTTTATGGAAATCTGAAGCATCCAACACTGCTTGGACAAAATTGAGAATACAGTAGACTTTTCAGCGTAACTCTACTTAAATGACAGTATTGGTTAAGAAAAACAACGTATACTGTTGAAACCAAAATACATAGAATCAGGTTTCTTTGCTAGTATTTGCCAAAGAACTACTAAAAAGAAGAAGAAGAAAAAAAAAAAGAAAAAAGAAAAAAGTTTAAATGCAAACTTTTACATCTCCAACACGTTTTACATATTTCAGACAACAGAAGAATGCACATACATTGTATGTGATAATTTTTCAAAACTAGCCATTACATTTTCACAGATAAAAAAAAAAAAAAAAAAGTCTGTTTAAATATTTCATTTCTACAAAGTGAATTTACATTTTAAGTACAAAGTGCAAATACTACAGTTGTTCTTATTGCCTTTTGGTGAGGAAATCTCCCACATGTCAAAGAGATCTGCCTTGGATCAGTAAGCTGTTCACCCTTGCTTCTTAGAAACTTGCTGAAAGACAGTTGAAAAATTTTTCATTATTAATGATGTCCTCAAATAATCAAGTATAAACATTTCTCTCTTTGTATTTCAACAGTATCCACATGCTACTGTCAGGACAAGAGCTCTGCACACACACACATATATATAGGAAATACAATGATGGTGCCTTGTAGGCTTTCATGGCATGTATGAAGGGTATGAGCAACATCTTTACCATTTCTTACCTATGGCTGCTTTAAATGTATACATATCAAATGCACAGTTCTAGCAATTGCCTAGGCAAGCCCCTGGTGCAATATAACCTTCTATGGCATGTGATGCATACGGAATGGGCTGCTGGCCAAAGTCTTATGAACATTCTATAGTTTCCTTGTAAACTTTAGGCTGGGCTGCAAAAGATCCTTTGGGTCTCATTGACAGTATGTGAGTATGTGAGTTGTTGGACAGGGTGGAGCTGAGAAAGGGAAATACACCTGGCCACTGCCTCAGTTGGGTCAGATCCATCATGTACTTGACCTCATTTAGAACAACAACTGCTTCTAGTACATTAGTGCATCTATATCTGCCTTCATTCTGTAAGCTTCAATGTGCCCATATGTTAAAAAAGTATTCAGCAATACATGCATAAGCACATATAAACATATATAACAACTACTATAATGCACTAGTCGAAAATGAGCTTTTGAATGCCCGTCTCCTGAATAATACCAATCTGATCACTCCTTCTCAGATGAGTGGTTTCTTTTAACCAGCTTCCCAGTCCAGTTTCTTTCTAATAACTTCCTTTCAAGTGAAAACTTTTGTGATGAAAGCCACCTTCTGTATTTGCAGCCTTGTATTGTTCAAGTATGAAACTGCCAACAGATGGTTTGCTGAGCCAGCCTTAATTCAAGGCTATCATTTGTCAGCAACAGCTTTTAAAATAATTAGTGCTGATTCAGCAAAATTATTGGACAAAATTAAAAAATAAAAAATAAATAGAAGCTCTAGGACACTTTTATTACAGATTCTGCAAGTCAGGATCAGATTACAAGAAAGGGGAGAGGGCTTGTCATGCTTCAAGTGTAATGCACGTGTGCCAGTAATTGCCATTATATAATTAAAATAACCCCTTTGAATGTTCTTCAGTTCCGACAGGATAATTGTTTTCAGGCTGCTTTGTTTAAAGCGTAAGTGATTTGTGGAGGGAACTTGAAAAGTTAAGACCACAAACATTTGTTTAAACAAACAGAAACTTATCACATCCCTCAAGCTGCGAGAACATTTTATATTCCTTCAAAGGTATGTAGGAGGTCTTTGGTAAAACCCACAACCAATGTTGAGCTTGCCTTAGGAAGTGCAAACCTAACATCAAACAAATCAGAGACAAAGCAAGCAACAAATTGGATAGCAACAATGACAGGAAGGCTTTTTTGGCTTGTGGGGAGGTTCACCCTGGGTTCAGTTTTTAATAAATTAATATAGCTTTCTGATAGATGGGAAGACACTGACCACAACTAATGGGGTATTTTTAACCAAATTCCTATTTTCCCAGATACAGGATTACCTGAGCTGATGTTATAATAAACTCTAAGAAGCATTTGGACTGTGCACAGTCATATGGTCTGAATTTTTGGGTAGACGTGTGGTGCCAGGAATTGGACTGGATGATCCTTATGGGTACCTTCCAACTTGGGATATGCTATGATTCTGTGATTCACTGATGTTTTTGTGGGCATTAACCATTTAATTTCTCTAAAGAATACAAAAGTGAGGCAAGAACAGTAAGAAGTTGATTATCTTACTAAATTATTAAAATAACTGGCAGATTCACAAGTCTTTCTTCAGACACATGTAAAAGTGTCACAAAGTTGTGCCCATGTTGTCCGGAAGAGGGATTAATTGTAACAAAAATAGAAATAAAGATATATGAAGATGTTTTTTGTCAGTTTTGTTTTTTAACTTTCTTCCTTATCTTCCATTTGAGCCTCTCTTTGTCAATGTCTAACTTACCTTGATTTAAAAATTCTACTTTTGTGCCTTTTTAGCTCTGAATGCCATGTGTAACCAAAACTCTATGAGTGAAATACACTGGTGTTATTCAGAAGGGCAAGGTAGAGTCTTTATAGAAAATTGATGCAAAAACAGATCATGGATTATGTTGTCAGGGCACTTGACATTTTATTTGTTGCAATCATTCCACAGACCAAACCAATTTTAGTTTTAGCATACATTATCAGACTGATGCAAATCCTATGTTCTCTAGCATCATTTTACAGAGTCAGCAAAGGCATTTCAAAATGACAGCTCTTTTCTTTCTACTAAGATCTTTAAAGGTATCTAAAACCACCACAGAGCAATTCAGTGGTGTTCACAGAATATATAGATTTTCACAGGGTATGGGAAATACATGGCGTGTTGCACAAAGAGTAATTTCAATCACTGTAAATTTGCGTCTATAGTATGACATAGGAAGGTTAACAGAATTCAGTTAAAGCAAAAGGTAAATGAAGATAATGCAGGACACTTTTTTAAAAGTGTATGGGAATGCTGTCATTCAGGAATGCAGAAGACATGTGAAGGCTCAGTTACAGTCATCAAATTATCACTAGCCTGGATGTCAGTTTACACTTTACTAGGAACATCCACAGGCAGCCCTATTCTACTTTGCATTTTGGTACATTTTCTCTGCACCTGTAGTTGACTGAATGACTTTTCTTAGATAAATACAAAACCAAGATTTGTTAATTAGGACACTGATCTGTGTTTTCGTGTAGAATAGCAGACTAATGCATTCTGAAGCTGCAATGATAACAGAAATAGAGATTTTGCTCTCCTCAGTACTCACCTGCCTGCTAGGTGAAGTGCTCTCAGTGTTGGTTTTAGGAGCTGCTAAAAGAAATAAAACATCATAAATATGACTTGCAAGTTATATGTAGCATCCTAAGAACTGATAAAAAAAAAAGCAATTTTTAGAGCAGGGTAACTGCAGTTTAAAAAAAAAAAAAATCTTTAATTGAAACATCTTTTTTTTTTTTTTTTTTTTTTTTCTTTTTCCCCCCTTTCCTCAGTACCAGCATTGCTTCTTTCATATGAATGCTGAATGACAGCTTTTCTGGCCAGCTAATACATGGCATTTGCAGACTGCACCTACTCAGTATTGAGTATTTCAAACTTATTAAATCTTTAGGGGTAAATATAGCCTACTATACTTGTGGGAAAGAAGCATGTAAAAGCAAAGACTGTCTGGAAGTATTCAGTTTACTTAAAGATATTGCACAGAAACAGGTCTAGCAGCCAAATATGTTGTTCACATTTAATCTGTAAAACAGCAAGATTATTGCTGCTGGCTTTTAAGTTTCTGCTTAGTGTCAAAATCCAAGATATCCTCTAAAAGAAGAGAGAAATAATAAAAATAAAAATTGATAAAAGTAAACCAGTTATATCAGTCTGCTGATTCATTCAACTTCACAAGCAAACTTGGGAGGCTAGGGCAGAACTTAGCATCTTGGTTTTGTCAATCTCAGTTACAATGATGTCAGACCCAATTTCACCTAGTATAAAAGCGAAGAGTGCTGGCTATGGCAGGATAGAATTGTTTTGAGGTGGATGTTAAAATATGAAGTGACTATAGTGGCCTCCATTTTAAGACACTGGATTACCAAATAGTCTAAATGAAAAAGAAAGTGTTACATTTATTTTTTCCACTTTTCTAGCATAAAGACAACAATATTCAGCCACCTTCATATACAGGATTTTACCTTTGCATAAGTGAAAATTGCAAGGTATTATTATTAAGTCCACAAAATATCAGAAAAAAAATCTTGATTTCATGTTTGTTTTGAGAGATCCATTTCCATGAGACATGAACAATTTATTAGTGCAACATAGAGCTGTTCCGCCTTTCTGCAACATAACCTTTCTAGACTTGAATATAACCATTTCCCACCTGTCATGCTCTTCATTTCCTTTGGCTCTTTTATTTTACTCTCCTGGCTACATTTTAGTGTCCAAAGCAAACAGAACAATTTGCCCACATTAATTTTCTACAGCTTCTTACAGTATGGAGTTACTGTATATGTTCTTCTATTGTTTACAAAGTATTTTAGATTCTTCTTTGTTTTCAGGAATTGTGTGACTGAATTCTGCAAGGACCATTATACACTGTAATTAATTGTTCCTCTTTCTATCAGTTTTGCAGCAAGTAACTGACAATTGTCCCACCTGTTTGGTAGATGACCACATTCCTCACATCATCTCTAAACCACATTTGAGAAATAAGTCATTAGAAAGCTCAACAACGTTTTTTCCTCCCAGCAGGAATCCAGGAAAGTACGAGTGTGATACTTGCACTCATTCAGAACATATTACAATAATGACATTGAACAGGCTTTTCAGTGATGATATGGTGTCATGTCAATGGCATTGTATCCTCAGGTTTCCTGCTCTAAATGCAGAAGCATATTTCCAACAAACAAGCATCTACTGGGCTGAAAAGCTTTTGTTTCTCTCAGAACAAAGAGATAATTTGCATACCCAAAAGCTGCTTTCCTGTCATCTGCCCTAAACAAAAGCTATGGGTTGAAAAATCTAGACAAAAAGATATAAAAGGTTCTTACTATGGCGTTTCTTTGTTTCTGCTTTACCTTCTTCTTTTGTTACTCCCAGGCAACCCATTAATTCTTGAACTGACAAGGACTTATCATTGTTCACATCACAGTATTCCACAAACTTCTTCACACATTTTTTAGGTTTTGATTTCTTTCTTAGGAACCTTTTGAAAGGCTTAATTTCTTTCTTTCCAATGTCACCACTGGAATTTTTATCTAGTTGTTTGAAATACCAGTGGACTACTCTCTCTTCCAGAGTGTGATTTGGATCAGGTTCTGAAACCCTGAAACAGAAAATAGGTGTTAAGTCTTTATTCTAATGCTGAAACCTCGGTTTATTCCTTTGCTTCTGAATAGTTAAAGCATTGTTAGATGTTTTGCTACATGAGCCTCTCTGCTTTTGGCTACTAGTTTCTTGCAGTGAATATTTCTCTTTTCAGTTTGGCCAACTGCATGCTAAATTTTACCCAAAGGGCTATAATCTCCTTTTAGTTAATTCTCTTAAGCTGTATTGAGGTCAGCACAGTTCTCAGAACATTGCGCCTTCTCCTTTCATTTCCTTAAACAAAGAAAACTGAAGAGAGAAATAAATGAAAGACAGACATGGTGGGAACATGAAAACACATAATCTACATAACTGAAGTATGTCAACAGTCAACATCACCAAATACCTAGACTCAATTACAACCCATGATGGATGCTTTCAGATAAAACACCAAAATGTACTGAATTACAGGGTGAGCTATAATAATAAATGCCCCCTCCTTTCAGGTAGTAAGCACCTGACCTGCAGATGCCCAAAGTTTGCCAACACTTATGTGTTTTTAATTATGTATTTTTAATTATGGGTGTTGAAAGCATTTATTTGTTTTAGTAGCAAGTAGGCAAAACATAAATCAGGAAGGCAGCACATATTCATCAAGCAAAGGCTGACAAGAAAAAGAAAGACCAAGGCACAGTTGCACCAGAAGCTACAGATAAATTTAAGTTCTGATGATGATGAGAACTCAGCCATCAGGTGTATCTCTGTTTAGTGGACGTATTCCACAGCGGTAAATTTGAAGTAAACTATCCTAGACAGATAGATTCTTGGAAATTTACCCTTTGTGAAGGCAGGAGAAGAATTACCTCTCAAAGTTTTTAACAATTCATTCACCACTGCCAGAGCCCTTTTAAAGACAAAAAAAAAAAAAAAAAAAAAAAAGGATCTGAAACCCACCGGCTAGAAGACAATGATGGATCAGAGACTGCATGCACCATATCTGTGGACAGTGCATCCAAAACACTCGTCAGGAACTCATTCTTCTTGGCCCCAGGACAACCTAGAAAAAACAACAGTGATTTGTTGTTGTTGTTTTTGATGATTTTTTTTTATTGTCTCCTATTTTTATGACATTTAACTTCCAAGAATCTTTCAACGTTATAGATGTGACTCATGTACACAGAACTCCCATAAATGGCGCGCAAATTTAGAACCTAATTCATAGAAAAGCACCTAAATTCAGGCATATATCTGTATCATAGAGCAGGAATAGAAAAACATCCCTTTACATCCCCTTACATCTAGTAAAGTGGTTTGTATACCTTGGAGTCCTATTTTTCAGATGGGGCATTATTCTTACCTCTTTAAGATGCTTTATCCACGTTTTCCCATTTTGAAAAGAGAAGCTTTGAAACAGCAGAAGTTTGTCCATCACACAGAACATTTGAAACATGGACTAGAAACCCACAGCACAACACCTTTTCTTTTTCCACCTTTGCTTCTCTGAACTACCAGTGGTTTTCTCAACACACATTCTCTTAGTGTATCATTTTTCTGATATTTTAAATGGCAATCAACTCATTTCTTCTTTGGCTTTTCTCTAGGGATTAATTACAACTATACAGTACTTAGCAAAATAGGATGCTGTTAGATGGTTCTTTGGATCATACTGTGAGAACCTATGGTGATGCTAGACCATTCATATAATTACATTCCTTATGCTACAAAACTCTCATCTGAAAGAAACTGACAGCATATTTCATACACATAATACATTAGATAAATATATACTGAAAGATCCACTCTTAGAGCAGTGCAGCTGGAGCTGATAAATCCATCTGACAAGAGAATGGTTGTTGACACATGGAGGTATGCTTATACAGCACACCTGCTTCCTCTCTTCTTCCCTATAGCCCTGAGCCATACACCAGGTCTTCGCCTAGCCCTGTAACAGCTGAGATAAATTCTAGCATGATCCATGAGCAGTGACACAGACATCACAAGCTTGAAGCTGGAGGCCACCATTCACAGGTGATTCTGTGCTGGAAGCCCACTTACCTACAATTCTTGTTGGAAGTGAAAAAGGAAAATGCTCTGAAGGGTTGTGGGAAAGGAAGATAAGTTAATCAGAAGGTATTTGTTATTTTGTTAAACTTCTCAGTGGCTTCTGGAGCAGGTAGTAGAATTATCTGTGCCTGAAAATCCTCATCTTGCCCAGCAAATTATTTTTTAATACATCCCATGTTGATACAAGGAAATGAACCTGTGTTATATTAGCCCTAAGCTGTGTTACAGTAAGGATAACTCAGCTATTTTGAATATCAGCAGCAGCACCCACTACGTGTTATTGTCCAACACATTCATGAATTTATGAGTTCCCTGTCTCTTATGAGTTAGCCTTCTGCACCAGGGATATTTTATTGAGTAACTATGAAAGGCATATGACAGGAATTCTGTGAAGCAAGTTCTACTACGCTAAGAGTACACATCTGAAACCAGATGTCATTCTCCTAGGAATGTTCCTCTTCCTCTAGTCTTTAACCAGGGTTTTGGTGTTTTTTGTTCGTTTTATATTGTTTTCTTGTTTGTTGGTGTTTTTGTTTGTTTTTTGTTTTTTGTTTTTTTGTTTTTTTGTTTTTTTTTCTGCTACAACTGGAGTAAAAAAGGACAAAAATAACCAACCAAAACAAAAACACATGCACAAAGACATTGCTATGATTACAGTCCTAAATTTGAGTTCAGTGAGACAAGCTCTTGAGCTATCTCTGTCAGCTGCATAAGTGATAAAGGTGGCAGGAGATTAATAGGGAGGGACAGAGGAGTGTACCTACAAACTCCTGGCAGTATTCAGTACATAATTCAGAAGTATATTCTTTTAGAACAAAGAATTTTCTAGTAAGTAAGGCTCAAACTATGTTGTGCACTGTGATTTAAATGAAACCCTGTAACTTTGAAAGACACAAAAACCCTTCCACCCAGAGATGAACAGGCAGAGCCCAAACTGCTCCAATCCAGAAGGCACGTCCAGCCATGCTGCATGGCAATGTGCCTGAATAAAGCAACTAAGTCTCTAAGTAATCTATTGAGTTCAGCACTACATCTTGCCAGCACAGATTCTCTGTCGGAGGACCAGAGCTGGTTCTCTTCAAAGCGCAGGCAAAAATTAGCTGCCCATGTAGAACTGTCGTGAGTGATACAAGCTTCATCCATTTCTTGCTGGGGTTGTCACTGTCATAAAACAGAAGCCTGAATCCTACTCCAAACATGCGTTGTGAATTGATAGAGGGCTCTTGGAAACTGCAGACAGTAATACCTCAGTGTATAAGAATGCAGGACAATATGGAGACAAGATAATTTGACTTTTTCTTTGTTTCTCTTTCCTTTTGGGGATATATGATAATGTTAATATCCAATTTGATTTAGGAACACCATCTGACTTTTTCATGTCAGTTATTAGTGTATTCCTGAATCATCTGTAAGAAACAAAAAAGTTTGCTTTGGGTAGTTTCCATTGCTGTCCAGGGAGCTGCTGTGTGTACATATGCTATAGATGTAGAGATTAATATCATTATTTAGCTTAATATTTATGAGGTACAGTTAGGTAGGAGAAAGAATTAACTTTTCAATTTACAAGAAATCACAGGGGGAAAAAAACACAGTTTAAAGCTGATCTCTGATAATTTTCCCTAAGATTAAGACAGGTTTCTAAATGTGCTTTGCATAAAGTTGAAATAGCAGCCGACAGTAACAGAAATCTTCTCATAGAAAAGAAATCTTGCTGTTAAAACAAACATTATCTGTTGCTGTGAAACATTCCAAATTATAACTCTACTATTTAACGTAAAATGACACCCCACAAAATCCTCACCAGTTAAATACAGAGAAAATATTCAGTTTCTCCCAATTATAATTTTTGCTGATGTGTGGGCAATCACACAGCAATTTACCTCACAGTGAAATCTCTGTTCTTTGCAGGTGTTATTAACTCAGAATAATTCTCTGGAGGCTTCATGCTGAGCTTTAATTTTCAACAAACTTGCAGATGAAATGGCAAGACTAGGGGAGCTTTAGCTTGATTATAAAGAATAATTCACTCTTAGTGGACTAAATAGAGAAAGGGAAAGCATAGTTTGTTATGGGAGCCTTATGTTTCTTACTATGGTTTAAGTGTTACAAATTTTTCTTGTGCAGCTGCTTGTCCTGTGTGGATTTCACAGCTTACATAAATAATATTTGTTGTCAAAGTGTTGAAGTTGAAACCACATGAAGTTGCCCTACAGGTTCAGAGATGTAGCATAGAATTGAGTGTTTGCTTTAAGGATAGTTTTACTCAGAGTAAACCTTAGACCAACAAATGCATACCACAAATGGAGAGAATGCACAAGCACCTTATTTCAACTACAGCATAAAGGCAATCAAAGAATCTTCATTATATTATTATATACCTCATATTTATATATACATGTCTGTATAAATCTATCTTATATTCATATGAATAATAGATTTTTGGAGTTAATTGGTGGATAGGTACCTGTAAACCTTCTGAAGTTGGAGCTTCCTGCTTGGTTGATAATAATCTGTTACTATCAATCTTGGAAGAATATATTATACTGAACATCTGAAGTTACAGCAAGAAACACACATTGTTCTTTTTTTTTTTTTTTTAAATGTTCATACAATAGGTAAGATTATTCATTTTAAAAGGGAGTTTACATTAATCTTCCTGCAATGGAGGAAACTCTCTTGAGTTGGTCACTCATGTAACTAAAAGTATGGCAACTTTTAACTACCAAATCTAAAATTCCCCTTTCATTTCCTCTTTGTTTATATGAAAATCAGGCTTAGCAGTCTGCTCAAACACTGAAATATTTCTTTAGATAATAAATAAGTTTTGATCTGCCTGAAATCAGAATGAACATAACTACTGATATTTCCTTTGCAGCTTGGACTGTACTGTAAGAGTGGTATAAGTAAAAACTGAATTTAACAAGATTTGTCAGTGCTAATGGTTATGCTTGGATAGCAGAAAATGCAGGAAAAATACTTTTTCTTAGACTATTACACTATAAAAATGTATATGTAAAGTTCAGGACTTTATTTCTGTTGACCTATATAAATCACAAAAAGTTTTTGTTTGTCTAGTTATGCACAGGGTCCTCCTCATTTTATGGAGGACTTCCTGAGCTATGCCTGAGCCCTGTTCCAGAAGGAAAAAATAAAAAATAAAAGCTTCCAAAGATGAGTCTGGGAACTGAAATTTGTAACTCTGCTGGAGACTAAAATCATGACCTCAACAGAGTCAGTGGTTTTATGGCTCATTACAGTTTTTTCCCTTACTGCACCTCTGGGTAACCTCTCACAAACAGTAATTATCTCCCTCTTACTCTCTCTATCCTACAGGATTTGAGGATATCATCATTTCTCCTTGTTAACATCCCTCAGGTATTAGTTTTTTTTGTTGGTGGTGGTTTTTTGTTTTTGTTTTTTTTTTCTTTAATACTCTTACACATTAAAAGAATTAAGTTAAACTCAGAGCCAAACTCTCCCATATCTGTGCTTATCCAAATTTTGTGTTTTTTTTCTTCCAAATGTATCCTTTTGGCCTAGCAATGAGATATCACCTCTCTATATATATTCAGCTTCTCTTAGCCTTTCTTCTAATTTCTTCTTAAATTGTCCTGTGCTTCAGAGAGCCAAGACAAGGCCATTCTTATAACCTTAAGACTGACCAGAGATCTTGCTGATGGCAAGTCTTGAGGAAGAATACAATTGTGTTTTTTTCTGTAGCACTGTGGTCAGTGTTTTTGTGTCCTGAACAGACCAGCACAAAAATAATAAAGTAGGACAGAACGGATGTTAGCTGGAAGGGAGCTACAGGTCCGTTGCTTTGTAGCCACAGAACTCTAAGTCTTAAAGGGAAGAAGTATTATTTCTGGAAAAGTGCAGGTATCAGATTTCAATTCTCCATGTTTATTTATTAGCTTTATTTTTGTTACTATTTTAAAATGATCTTTCTGTTTGAATTTCAGGGGTGGGGAAACAGAAGAGTCAGCAAAGGATGCTCTTTCAGGGCCCTACCCTACAATCCCAGACATTCATATCATACCAAAGTGCAGTGAGTGGGATTTGCTGAATTTATGTCTATTGAAATGAGATGTCTCACCCATAACCATTATCTAAGCTCAGTATAAAGGAACACATTCAGAAGGCATTCATCCCAACTTCCTTAGACTTTTTCTTAGAACAGGATAGGTTAGGATCTCCCTCAAAATGTATCTCTTCTTCCCTACTGAGGAAGCCTAGACCACTAACCTATGCTCTCAGATGATGTAAAGGTGCTTGTGATTAATTCTGTATGTCTGTTTTGTAAGTTCACTTAGGATCAAGCTACTCTTATTTTCCAGGTAAATGTTGTGGAAAGAAGGGATAATGTTCATAACAGAAACAGATCCTATAAACAGTTTTTGCAGGCAACTGAATAACAAAGTTGGGCTAGGGTGACAGGAAAAGCAGCTCATTCCATTTATTTCAGTTCTTTAAATATTATTATTAAACAAGGAAAAGAAAATCAGAATGTCATAGCATAACTATGTTAAAACATTCCTCACACAGACAATATGAAATGACTAACTTTTGACTACCACTTGTTAATTTGATTGTTCCTCTGTAAGAGTTTGAAAGGGATTTAGGAAGCAAATTTCTTGCTTCTAACTGTTCAGGGATGTCATTGTGAAAACAGGAAGAGATGAGCTGTAATTCTCTCTAATGCCATGCAAAATACAAAGCAGAACTTGAGAAGGTCTGTGGATTTTATTTGCCTTTTTAAACATTTTTTGTGGACTTCTACCTTCCTAGTTTTGACTAAGTCCAGGAAAAAGGTCTGAAAACTCAAACGATAAGAAGGTCTTGCTTCCTTTGCTGCCTATCTGGACACAAAGCAGATGATGTTTTTATTAAGTAGTCACTACCTATACACTATCTATGCCACTTTAGGAGGCCAAAGACATTTCAGTATGTTGAGGAGAATTTGAAATTATGAACATTTATGTTCAGCCTGAGCCAATGTAAACTCCTAACCTTTAGATGCTTGTCACCTTGCCACCAGAACATGATCTGCAACATAGCCATGTGGATCCAGTTCTAGTGTACATGTAAGAAACAAAATGTATTTGGATGGTGTTTGCACCATGACACAAACGCACCGTGACTATCACCCATTGATTAGGACACAGACAGAAGAGCTTCATGATTAGAAATGGGCACCCAAAAAGGTCAAGAAGCAAAAAACAACTGGATCCAATTTTCAGAAAAGTTTGCCTTACAAATATGGTAATATTTCATGACTACCTGTCCCTGAGATATACATGTACAGATGGTATTTCTGACTGCAGTAACACTTTCTACTATAACTTATTAAATTTAAATATTTTGAAATCCAGTTTTGTATAGTATGGTATGGCATTTGAATCTCCACGTTATCACTCTGAGGGTCTTAACAATTAACAACCAATATTACTCATGGATTCAAAATGCAATCTTTTTTAACAGAAATTTACTACTTCTAATTTACTTGTATTTTCATGGTGCTGCTATGTTAACCTCTCAGGAGATGGGTATAAATAACCATATTTAATTACCTCTATTTAAATATCTATTAAAAAGGAAAAGCTATTACAAAAGAAGTATGTTGTTGCAATTATGGAAGTGACCTCACAAATAAGGTGCATGATTCTGGTCTCCTGCTGGAAAAATTGAACTATGGGGACTTGCTTAGTGGGGATGTTTTTTACATTATTTAATTAATCTAAGCAGCCTGTTCCTTGGAAATGTGCCTGAAAAACAGTCTTTTCTACAAAACTTTCTGGATATCTCTTACTGAGACTGTTATCATTGGAGACATCAACTAAAAATTCCCAAAGTATTCATTCTCAACTAATGCCACTAGAAAGCTCTCTATTCTGATGCTAAGAACATTAAAGTAAAATTAAAGCTACGGTCATTAAAGCAAAAAGATGAAGGAAATTCAGAGCTAAGTTAAAATTCAGTCAGCCGAGAAGCACAGTTTTATGAGAGCTATTTTTGAAGAGTCCCTTCCCACAGTGTGGTACCAGGTGTTCAGAGGAAAGCAAAGCTTTCATGCTACTCTGCAGTCCTTATTCTGTCATAACATGAGGTAGATGGAGATGTAAAAGACAGCAGTCCTTAAAGACACCATTCAACACCTCAAAGTATACTTCATGATACATCATGTATCATGTATACATGATACATACTATCATGTATCATACATACATGATAGGTGCACCTCTGAAACACTGCTTTGTTGCCTTTTTTTTTTTTTTTAATCCAATTGTAGACATGATAAAGAGCAACCCTACCTGTGGCTAACAAGTGGGAAGTCCTAAAGATGCAGTGATCTGGTGTGTCTCTACCCTGGAGATGAAAGCAGTGACAGAACCACCAATTATCACCATTTAACACTGCTACAGGGGAACAAAACATATTGTTGTAAAAGGAGACAGGGAAGGAGGTAACAGAAAGGAGGCAGAAGATCTAGATAGATTGCAAGCAGTCAGGTGAACTATCAGAATCTCACCCATGCTAGATTTTGCTTATACAGAAACCTACAATAACTGAACTTGAATTAGAAGTAAATTTTTCATCAATTATTTGATTATTTTTCTCCCTCACTTCCATAAATTGCAGATAAAAGAATTAAAAATTGGATTGCAAACACAGAGGGGAGCTGGGAATAAGGAGAGGCAGGGATGGCTATTTCTTGGATCATTAATTATATAATAAATTTTAACTCAGAATTATTTTTTTTTTTACAGCAGTGATTAAAATAGGTTTATAAAATGGAAATTCTGGAAGTAACTGAAGTGAAACAAGAGTCAGCAAGAACCACTAAAGTATTACTTGAACACTATGGAATGAACCAGTCCTTGGAAACCTGGCATCACAAAAATCTATGAATTTTCTTATGTAGTATTTAATTTGAGATTGGCAGTTTTTACTTTCCTGGATACTCTCCATTAAACATGGCAGACTTCCTCTACAAATAACATTTCAAATCTCACTGCCTCATCCTTTGCTAAATAAAAAAGCTGTAAAATGACTAATACAAAAGCATAAATGCATCCTCACAATTGCTCAGTATGAAACTTTTACAAGGTATGGTATTATGCAAGAATGAAACACCCTTAATTCCTGCTGGAGGAAGTGGGGATACTATGACAAATTGCAGGCTCAGACCTTAACAATTAGACTGTTCATTTAGTTTAAAAATGAAGATCCACTCCTAATTCACTGTTACCCAGCTCACTTCTCCAGGACTGACAGAGAGCTCTTTACCTCTAGCAGGATTGCAAACAAACTTTCTTTGCAAGTTGGCATCTGTTTGGAATGGATTCCCCAAGCCAAATATAATACTGTGTCCCCCGTTAAACCACAATAAACTAATATTCAAGTAATTATGAGCTTGACTTCATCCCACCAAGAGTAGGGCAATTCAGAGTTAAAACCGATGCCATGCTTAATTTGCCATTTACAGTAAGCATTGAAGAAATGAACACATAGTGCTTGGTAGAAAAGATCTTGCAATGACAGAAGCACAATGGAGTAAATTAAATATGGAGATGAATGTAATTATGGTTCTAAAGTGTCTGCCAGGAGGGATGCAATGCAGCTGACTTCATGTAAAATAGTTAGCGGCGTTTGGTTTGATTACAAAGTGCCTTGGGTCATCTTACACCATGGAGATCCAATTACATGATAGCACTCCGTTATGGATTATGAGGACGGTTTCCTCACTGAACCGCTACACTGTACGCTAGTTTCGTTGTGTACAGTGTGGTCTGTTTCCCTTGTGTACTGCACATCCTAGATTTGCTTGGGAACCTAGCTGCAGCCTTGTCAAGGCCTGGATTTCATTACATTTTGTGCAGAAGCCCACTCTACAACCTTTAGCACAATGATAATCATGTTGCCCATAGTCAGTCATTTAGTATTAGCAAGTAATATCCAATAAGGCTGAAAAGAGAGAGTATTGAAAACTGAAAACCTTCTCAGGCTTACTAACTGTGGGACAAAGATACAGAGATGTACTCTCCAACAGAGGGAATTGTTCTGGAAAAAAAAATGACCCCATTTTATTCACAGGCTGACATGATATGGACTGTCTGGAACTGATGTAACATTGAGCTTGGGTACACAAGTATAGGAACATGTGTGTCTTATTTCTGGAGCAGACTATGAAATCTCATTTGTTGACAACACAACAACAGCAACATAAAAAAGGGGTTCTCTGGCATCTTGCTATCTGCTGCTGCATAAATGCAGACAGATGGAAACAAGACAAACATGATTTCCAGACGCATTTTGCAACAGCAGGTGCCTGCTTATGGGTGAATGGAACTGAAATAATGTCTCTGATTACAATTCATTCACTCTACATTTCCATTCTAACTCTCCTGTGAATACTTCTTCAATATAAATGTGTGTACTCCAATATTGATGTAGTAAGTAGTGGTAATTTTTCACCTCAAGTGAATGAGTGCACTCAATCAAAATCAGAGGTCCACATGCCATGCTTAGAGATATACAGCACTGCAAATTCTAACTGATAAAGATGTTGTGTCCATGAACTTCATCTGACTACAGTAATTAAACCCTGTATAGATGACTATAAAAGGGTTGAAATGCTAAATTCTCATAAAAAATATTTATTTTCTTTTTTTTAAAAAAGGAAGAAATTCTACTGTGTGTTTAGAAATGGAATGCAGAAGATAAGGTAGGGAGAATAAAGATGTTTAAACTTTTAAAAATGCCTAGGATTAGATTAAGAAATTTGATATGTGTGTGTGGATTACAAGGACAAGATAAACCCATCCATTTCTGTCAGCTGGTATGAGCACAGCCACAGAGGGATTTGTGCCAGGGATCAACCACATGTGCCATTACAAAAAAATAATAAAATGAAATGAAATGAAATGAAATGAAATGAAATGAAATAATAAAATAAAATAAAATAAAATAAAATAAAATAAAATAAAATAAAATATAAAATAATTTTAAGCAAATTTCTTTGCATGAGAAGTTCAGAATTTAAGGGAATCAGAAGGATGTGAATATATAGAAAGGGCAGTGAAAGGAGGAGACAAGCACAGAAATTAGAGAGAATCAGGTAGAAAACCAAGGGAGAGAAGAGAGGCACAGAAAACAGTGGGGGAAATAGCCGCTTGAAGTTTCAGGTGAACTCTCATAGACAGCCTGTGCTCTGACACAGACACCCCCACTGCACTGATGCTGATAGAAGATAAATCCTCCTCCACCATTCTCCTCCAAACAAAACTGTAGGTCACTGAGACAGCTCTGGCTTTCCATGAGGATGCTTCTGGTGGTTTTGTTTTTCCTGCTGCTGCCAAAGCCATGTAGATAATGTGTCTGAATCTCTTTGCATTTAGCTGCATTTGCAGAGACAAAGGGGTTTTATATCTTATTGGTTCTGGCTCCCTCAGTGTGTGACCACAAAGTCTCTCTCTCTCTCGGCCTGGCCAGAAAACAATTCCATCATGTGGAAAGTGTCAGGATTGGGTAATTTGGATTTTATTCTGGTGCATAATTAACTTTTTTTTTTTTTTTTGTAAGAGCAAAACACCCCGTTCCATCGGCCAAATAGCTTCCTGATGAGGGCACACAGCTGAGATGGGGGAGACTGAGGTTCAGCTCACTGATCCAAACCAGACAGAGCAGGGGGCTGAACCTGGCTTGCTGTTATCCCAGTGGAACACCCTAATCTCTGACACTAGAGTCAGGTTCAGTTCCCTGCTCTGTCTGGTTTGGATCAGTGAGTTGAACCTAGGTCCTCTCCTCCTCAGCTGAGTGCTCTAATCATCAAGCTATTGTCTGTCCACAGAAGGGTTCCTTTTGTTGTAAGCAAACTTCTCAGAACAAAGACTGTCAGAAATTAATTCTACTGCCACATTATGACATTTTCTCCAGAAAAATAACAATAGCTTCAGACTGGACACCATGTTCGTTAAGTTATGGTTTAATCCTGTGTGGTGTAGAGAAATGCAACAAACATCTTCCAAAAAACCTGGCAAGTAGAATAACAGAGTGCTCTCACTAAATCAGATGAAAGCATAAGCTTAAAGACAAGCATGTGTTTCAGGGCTTTGCTGGATCAAAGCCCCTACACTTTACACTCTGATGAGTTGAATTCTCAGTAATTTTTTTTGCCTTGCATGTTTTGGATTCATGATTTCTGCCTTACCAAACAATAGAGGTGTGGGAACTGACAATTAAGCAGGACTTTTTCCTTCTGTAAGACACTTTTTAAATGTTGGGTTTTTTGTTGTTGAAGTTGTGTTTTTGTTTGTTTGTTTGTTTGTCTCTTTCCCAGCACTGCTTATTCACACCAGAAGCCTGTGTGATATAGGGATTCATTAAGTCTGTTGGATTTAATTTTCTATCTATAAATCCATTCTATTTAAAACTGAGTATTTAACTTGTCTATTATTCAAGATAAATGTTACACTTAGGAGACAAAAAGAGGGAAGAAAACACAACTTCTTTGATAAAATAAAATTCAGTGGAAAAAATATGGGAGCTGGAGAGAACCAAACATTCAGACATCAAGGAAAAGAACAAAAAAAAAAAAGATCATTCATATAACCAAAATATAATATAGGGTACTTCACTGGTGAAGTCTCAATTTGATAGGTATGCTTCCATTCAAAACACATAGTGTAATCTTCATTTCAGCTGTCTTTCCTTTTTCTTGTCATGAAATATGTTCCATTCAATTTACTAAATTTTAAATGAAAGGAGAACTCAGGGTTCCTACAGAATACCATCACAAACTTCACCAAACGTTATGTTTAATGACATGGCTTGGTAAAGTATCTAGGATTATCTTGAATATTAAGTGCATTTTAGGTTGTTCTAATGTCTGTGGTCTTCTGGAGCAGGACCAATATGGTTTAAGCATTTCATGGATATATAAACATAGAAACTATTATCAAGAAAAGAGAGGGTAGGAACTCCAAATTTTACAACAATTTTTGATGACCTTTTGTTTTTCTGTTTTCCTGAATTAAAAAAATTATTACGTTTAATCTCTCATGTACTTGAGGGATTCTATTAATATTGACAATGTCAATAAAAAAATTTCAGGAAAAACCCATCAAGAATGGAACTGTATGGCTCTCAGTACAGATTTTAAGAATGAATTGCAGTGGTTTCTTTTTATGACAAGCATTTATCTGTAGACTCTACTGAGAATATAATGAGTATAGAATGTCCTCACTTTATCTTTCCTGTGTTAAAGCATTCTGGTTTATCTGTAAACAGAGATAAAATGTAAACCAGGCAACTGGGGACAGCAGGGTTGGGAAATGAATACTTTGTTGTTGAAGAAAGGAGTTCAAATTTTGGTTAAGTTACAGACAAACCCAATTAAATCCTACTTGTCCCCAAATTACATATATTACTAAGGGAAAGTGCTGAAGTTAAACAACTGACTGGGAAAATTAATCTGTGAGGAGAAACTTGACTTGAGGCTACGTACAGGGACACGAATCCTTAATTTAATAAATTTGCAAACAAGTAAATAAATGCATTCATCAGTATTATGACTGAAAATACGTTCACTCATGAGTATCATCTGACATATAAGAAATAAAAGGTGCCCTTATCTTTTTGTGCACTTGAACAATTTTGAAAGTCCATTGTAGAAGGAGGGAAAACCTCATCACTCACTGTGTCCCATAGTGAGCTCACTTGCTATATATCACTCATAATTTTCTGAATTAAGAAAATAGCATAATATTACAATTAGAATCAAATCTAGCATAGATATTTTCTTTTTTTCACCCTATTTCCAGAACAAGTTTGATTTGGAATGAGGAGCCCAGGTTTAATAGACTCATTCATTTAATCATTTAATAGTTTTACGATAAGAAATGCATGTCTCTCTTCTCATAAAGAAAAAAAAAATGTTTTTGACCTGCTTCCCAGGGTGACTTTCCTTGGGCCAATTGCAAAGAATCAGAGCAGTGTGTATCTGCTCACATAACCCCTTCCCCCTCCAACCTTTCACACGAGGCGACTATCAAGCAAAGCCTGCCCACAAGATACCCCACAGCTAGAGATGAACGAGAGCTAGCAACAATAAAGCATTCACCCAAATGCTTAGCTAGGTCTGCAAGCTTAAAGCACAAGCAGCTGAGGAATTTGACAAAACAAGGTTTCACTGTAGAATAAACTGTACAGTTTTCACTCTCCCAGAAGATTTCCCAAATAACCCTAGTTTCACTGAGCCACCTGCCTGTGTCAAGGAAATTAATGAACTTCAAAAGTAAAAACAACTCAAGATGAACAGTGACCCTGTTTTTCCAAACATCGGAAATGCCAGCACCACAGCAGTATGACTTCTTTTTCACCAAGTCATATGGGGAACTGTAGATTAAAGCCTGATTTCTAGACCTTACATGTCCAGCCACTGTACATTAATCTCTTTGCTTGATTCACTTGCCAAGTTTGCAATAAGATTGTATGATATATGCCTTGAACCACAAGCTTGGCTCCAAGAGAACTGTGCACCCTTTTAATACAGGGGTCAAAATATGTATCGCAAGAAATTGATTTTTTATAGGAACTTCAAATGAGTAGGTTTTTTTGTAATCCCTACTGAAAAACACATCTAGTGAACAAAATCCTACAGAGAAATCCTGCACAGCTCATAGAAGTAATGAACATGTGAGAACATGTGAGACACAGATGTTGTGGCTCAGTTTGCCTTGAATTTTTAATCACGAAGCATGAGCAAGGGAGAAAGAAGCACAGTAGACAAAGGATGAAGTCAGTATTGTGTCAAAGTGAGCAGTCAAATCAGAGAACATGATTTCAAAGAATTCATAGCAGGCTGGTATTTTAATGTTTGAAAACAAACAACAAAAAAAGCTCATATTTTTATGAAAAAAATAATAATAATAAAATAAAGTAATTCAGGAAACAAAAGTAATTTCTTTCTATCAGAGACACTAGCTTCTTTTGATTCAGTAGGAACTGAACTAAGTTCAGTCAAAGAATGATTTGCTTCAAAATCTGACATTGGGATTGTATATCTAATATCAATTATTTTTATCCATGACTTTGTTTCAAATTGATACAGCCATATCAGTGACATCCAGAACATGAACTCTCTGTAGGTGCTGTTTATGTAGTTTAGATAACTTCAGCCTCTGCAGCCCAGCTGGTCTTCTAATTACACTAAAGTATGCTTTGCACAAGCAGATCTGAAAACTTGGATTCTGCTAAATGATTAAGGAGGAAAAGAGATGTTTACCAAAAGTTCTTAATTAACTAGGAAAAAAAAAAATATTGTATACAGAAAGTAGTCCTTTGAATTATATACAGCATAAGATACATCAACCATATTTTTTTCAGAAAATATGCCTTTTTGTGAGAAAAGATGTCAAGACAGTTATAGTTGTAAGGGCTGAAAAGTTACATTTTCTCCCATCCTAAAGTAGACTCCAGTTTGTTAATAGGTCTGCATGAGAAATCTGGAAGATAAGTATGAAAAGCTGGTACCAAAAAAAAAAAAAATGTGGCCCAATCAGCCATTTCAACAACTGTACATGGTAAACTACCACTTAACACCTCCAAAATGATTGAAAATCATTGATAAATGGGAAGTGTGGATAGACCCAAGGTATCACATCATATATGTAGTGAACCTGACATCACCTGAGGCTGTCAAGGTCACTAACACAACATAGGGGAACTCCATCCCCATCACAAGGAATGGGTCACACCGCAACCTTTATGCAAAAAATGAAGGCAAATACATGTGCCTGTGGGAAATGTAGGCTGGCCCATGTAATTCGCTTCTGATAAAGGACTAGTTTAAAACCCCTGCTAGGTCTCACAACAGGAAAAGATTTTTAAAAAATGTCATTCAGCACATCTTCCCCCAACCCAGCCTCATGCCTGAGCAAGCTGGCCCCTGCCATGTGGAAGGAGCTAGCCAACATATCTCAGCACAGGGGTGCAGATGGCTGATGTCACTCTGGTCTCATCCCCTGTAGCCCCTCCAGAGTCTGGCATCTGAGCAGGGAGCAGATATGGAGGAATGACCTCCATTCAGACTTCTGGAGAGCAGAAGACAATAACACCCACAATCGAAGTCCCAGCACCACTCTCTAGCAAAAGTCAGGGTTCATGAGAGATCCATGGTTTGTAACACTTGCACTTCTGGAAACCTTCTGACAACTCTTGCTACTGAACCTCATTTATTTCTTCCGTTCTGTGAAATAAAAATGCTAATAAAAATATCAGAGTTCTCCAATTCATATCAAGCTCTATGTAGGGACTGGTAGATGTTCTGTTCAGTTTGTTTATCACTGTCATTTATTCCACTTTAAACCCTGACTAGCCAAACAGTTCACAGTGAGAATTTTACAGTTTTCAATCAAAGCAAGGAATTAGGGGCAGATTTTGATCTATAGTATTATATATTAAATAAAATAATAAAGCTTCTTTATAGCAACTACCAAACATACCAATAAACTACAATTTACCAAGTCAATTACAAGCTATTTTCAAGCAGATACCTATACAATCATCTGGATGATATCAGCTAATGTTAGAAGAACTATTATCACTGTATTCATCTGCTTGTTTTTCTAATTCTTAAAAAAGTGACAATTAACATAGTAAAAAATCCTGGTAGCAAAACCACTAATTTCTTAAATTTGAATAGTACAGTTAACTTGAATGATGCTAAATAAAATTTTATTTCTCTAAAGTATCTCACAACAACTAATGACAAGCAGCAAAAATAGCATGCAGTTTACAGAATTCAATTAGATTTAAATCAGTTCAATTCAATACATGAGAAAACTCTTCACTGAGCTGACTTCAATCTATGCACAAGTAGAACACGTTTAAGACATTTTCATAGGAAGGTGAGTTGAGAGGTGTAAGAGAATGTGTGTGTGTGCATGTGCAGGTTAGTATAAATACAGATTTAAATACAGGGCCATGTAATCTATTGTATAAAAGCTTTTAATCTGTGCAAATCAGAATCACACTATTGCTGAGTGGTGAAATTACAAGCACATATCACCCCAATGAAATGCCAGTAGAAACTTCATAGCCCAGTGCACATTCACAAATGCTGTGCAAGCCACATGGTGTTTTTTTGTTTGTTTGTGGTGTTTTTGGTTTTTTTGTTTGTTTGTTTGTTTTGTTTTTTCTTTTTTTGGTGGTGGTATTTGTTTGTTTATTTGTTTGTTTGTTTTGGGGGGGAATCCATAAGTCTTTTTTATAATTATTTTAGAGAGTTTAAAACATTTTATAAGAACTATTTTTATATCCTTCCAGCTCTTTCCTCTTTCTCTGATACTGTGAATTTGCCTACACAGATCTCAGTGCAAGAAAAAAAAAAAAAAAAAAAAAAAAAAAAAACACTAATAAAATACTTCTCTAAATGACTTAAAATTGACTTTCTGCATTCAAAGTCTAATGGATCAAATAACAGATACTCTGAAAAATTTTCAACAGTGGAAATATATGCTGTATATCTTAATGCAGAGACAGGAATCTTCTCTTTTCAGTGATTCAGAGATCTTGTTTCATGACTATTTAAAAGTAACCTCTCTGCATTTAAATTGTGAGAATGGAATCTCCAGCATACATGGAATGGTAACTCTTTTTAGTCACTGGTGATTTTTTAAATGCACAAACGTAAGCAACTAATGGAGTTTACTTGTTTTTTATGATTTCCTGTTTGAAATGTTGAAAATTCATGGGAATAACAGCAAAAGGCAAGTGAGATCATAGAACTGAATCCCAAATGCAATTTATCACTTAAATACAAAATGCAGTATATTCTTTTCACCACCACTTATATAATACATATAATACAGCTAAATATACAAGTGAATGTGCCACTCAATAACTATGCCTAAATGCTGCTTTTTTCTTCAGTTAACATTTTTATTTATTTTTTTTCCCAAACTTCAGGTTTTATTTTCTTTGAACAAATCTGCCTAGCTCTAGTAAATATTTTCTATTGTTACTGTGGATGGCCATAAAACCTACAAACTCTTTGCTTACTGGTGTTTTTAACCATTGTAAAGTTCACAGTATAGAAGGTTCTATAGTGCTGAATAAATCATTCAAAATTTTATGAGTATTCATTCTGATTTATAGATGAATTGGGTTTAATAATCTTTGTGTTGCATTTGTTTTGCTGTGTTCCAAAGCTGATTTCAAGTTGGATCACAAATCAGCAAATCTGAATTATGTACTCATTCAGATTCATATGGGTGTATTCTGTTAATCTTGATTTAGGGAATAAGAATGGTACCAGGGACTGAAAAATCCTAACTTTCTATAGGTTCTGAGTGCCTGTATCTCATTTTGCAATCAGAGACTACATAGCATGTAGAATATCAAGGGTTATGGAACCAACCTAAACCTTCATCCTACAAACTCTTATGGCTAGGCTTAACTTTACAACCACATGTAAAGGTTCCTTTGATTTTAACGGGACTAATCACAACAAGAATGTGAGTAAGTTTTTTCAGGATCAGGGTTAGGCAGACCATGAATTGTATTTTAGGAATATTTACGGTGAATTGCTTGTGGATGACATACAGAGCAAGAATTTTTACCAGAAGAAATTTCTAGATAGCAAGCAAATTCAAAAACTTCACAAGCATAAAGGGCAAAATTCGTGAATAATTTATTTCCCAAAATTATTCATGGATTTCTGCCATATGCCAACATCAGGAATCTATGAACAGTAGCACTCCTGCTGAGCTATAGAGAAGCAAATTTCTGAATCTTGTGAAGCATTCTGAATCCTTTGAAAGAATTCCCAGATGTTTGTATGGAGTAATTTTGTTTCCTCCTCGAGGGCTCTCAGTTGTGGGAGCCTACAAGTTGTACGGAACACAAGCAATAACATTATATGTTATGAAACCAATGAGATAGTCTTGCATACATTCATCTTTATGAACGTCTACATCTCCTCACTGATTCCAAATAAATGCATTCTCTGCTGTCTAAATACCTGATGCAAAAAGGGCTCTGGTGAAAAGCCAGCTGGCTTAAGCTGAGTCAATGTGAAATAGAGGTGACGCATGTTGGCAGACTGAAGCACTTTGAGGAATTGGCAGGAACTTTCACTGCCTCTTCAATTGATGGCATCTGTCCACTCATTGTCCAAGTGGCTTTGCAATCAGATGGACTGTAAAATTTCCAGGGATCATTTTGTTGTTCATTGTTTGTATAGTGCTCAGAACACTGGGATCTCTGCACAAGGCATTCCTATAAAATACTGTGGTACAAATAATTAACTATACTAAGCACATAGAATTCCCAAGCATTTTTCTGTTTCCAGGTTCTCCATATCAGTAGTGGCAGGTATGCCTTTTATCTGTGGCTGTGACAAGGCTTTAAGCACTTCCTTACCAAGATACAACACATACAGTCAATTGTGCCTTTGTAACTACATGACTAGGAGGACATAACCTTTGAACCTCAGCTGCAAACCCTGCCTAAGCTTGATATTTTGCTTTCTAAAGTAAAGCCAACCTCAGTGACAACATTCAACACTTATTTTGTCCCTTACACTGCTAACCAGTTCCACTGTCAGGAAAGCTCAAAACATGTATTAGCATTCACAAATTCATTTCTAGTCTATGTCATAGGAATGAAGTGTGCTTTTTCTCAGTGTCCCATTCTGATACTTCAGGTAGTTTCAAAGATATATTTAGAAGCGACAGACTGTCAGCAACAAACTCTTTCTGGACAGGTGGGTTAGTGTCAAAGCAATCTTCCATTAGGACCTAGGTAGGTCCATGGATAATCTCCATCAGAGTGCATGCAACATACAGATTTGTCCTAAATAAATCTTGTAATCACTAGATATTTGATGTACTGTTTTATTCTATGTAGTATGTTGGACTTCCTCTCACAAACTGTCACTGGTCTTTCCATGCAAGCCATGCTAGTGTCTAGAAAACACAAACATTGAATATACTCTTTGTCAGAGACAGCCTTTTCCTCAAAAGCAAGTGAACAAAAAAGATTTATGCAGCAGGCTAAAATCTAAACAATTTCTTCAGAAAAAATATACATACTGATCTGAGATCAGAGTATAAAAAGTTTTGACTTCATCGTGTTCATTTTTCTTGTCAAGTGAGCTAAACTCACTGCTAAACACTTTCAGTCATTACTCAGAAGCCAAAACTGATGTCATTTCTGTATTATACATCTGCATTATAAATTACACAAAACATTAGGAATTGGGAAGTCTTGTACTGGCTTAGTATTTCATAAGCCCTAACCTCATAACTCTGCCTGGATTTGAGCAAGTCACGGTTTGATACAAAACACAAAATTACTAGGGTGGTTCATTATCAGTACAGGATATTTGCAAAGTTTCTGGGAACTGAAAATCCCACCAAACTCACTGGGAACTAAGTACTTATTCTGTTTCAAAACTGGAACACTTCTCCAAGTAACTACATGCAAGGAATAAGTGCCCAAACTTTGCTATTCCTTCTTGAAAATATAGCTGTAGATATACATCTATTCAGAAATGAAAATACTTATATCTCCCTATCTGCAGATTAAGCATGAGAGCTGTTTCTGCTAGATAATCAAGGAGGACTTGTATCCAAAAATGAAAACAAGACAGTGCAAGACATCCATTTTACAGGGAACAGCCTTACAAATCAACGGCATGTTTTCATTCAGTATATACTCTATCAGATGGAAAAGGAGAAGGCCCATACCATGCCTCTTAAAGGAAATAATATCTTATTATGTGATTCCTACTCACTGTCACGATAAGGTTCAGGTGTCATTTTTCATTATGATTACAGCTCTGGCAGACTAAAAGATTTTCACCTTTTCTGTTCAGTCATATGAGGTTTTTTCCTGCCATCTGTCAGATTGCAAAATGATAACTGCAGGCATTCTGGTAGAAAACACTGAACTTATACTACATCAATCTTCCCATCTTTGTGTGTTGTTTTTTCTACTCCTCACCCAAGAATTGCAATCCAGTTGCCCCTAGTTATTATGAGATACCTCTCCCATGTCTTCACTGTACCAGAAATTATATCAAGATTTTGTTAATGCATTTCTTGAAGCTTAGTAGCTTTAGAAAGACAGAGTCAAAGTTTGTTTAATGAGAACAAGTATTTTAATCCCTTTCAGGTTCCAATGTGATCAAAGGCTCACTCTGGTTATGCTAGGATTTTATACAGAGCACAGACAATATCTCAGTATCTATAGTCATGTATTTAAAAGCAGCTGCTTTAAAAGGGTCTGATGTATTTTCATTGTAAATTACGGACTCCTTTTAAAAGGCAAGAACTATCTTGACTTGACTCAGATATATTTTCTGTGAGTCCTTTCTAAAAGAAACAAATCTGTTTAACATACACTGTTTACACTTTCAGATATTAAACTTAAATGGCTGCATCAAAATATTTTGTAAGAATGTATTTCCCTCTTTGTCTCTTTGATTTTAGATAAAGGAAAAAATAAAATAAAATAGTTAATGTAATGTTAAGTAGAAAGAAAGGGCTCACAGCCCTTGATTCCAGAGCATCTCTGTTACCCCAGGGAAGGCTAACCACCGTGTGCATTTAAGCACCCGATCACTGGTCAACAGAAAGCTCTTGAAGTACAAAGCATTTATCCATGCAGCTTGGGTGTTTGACAACAGGAAGCAGGTCTGAGCATATGAAGTGAAAGTGCAAGTTTAAGAAGAATGAAATTCAAGACTTCATCAGACTAAATTTGTTTCAGGAGGCCACTAGTCATTGCTCCTTCCCTTACCAGCCCACTATATCCACAGTGTAGGTAAAATTCTAAATACTTCTTAAATGAGATAAAGGAATATATGAAAAAAATAAATGTTTTTCAAACAGGTGCTCTTATAACCTACTAGTATTTTTTAAACTTATTTCTGTGCTAAAAGTACTTCCAGGTAGAACAGCACAAGAAAGAAATGTTGCAGCATGATTTAATCCTAGCTAAATACTATCAACCACAGTACAGACAAAGCCAAATTGTATCTGACTGGAGAAAAACACAACTGTTCATATTCATGAACTGCTCAGGTAAAGTGTGAATTACACTATTTAATTTGAACTATCAAAGTATATTCAACTACTGATGTTGCTCATACATGCTCTCTCTACAGTCAATGGAGATTGGCATTTCCAGAAAGACATCATACAACCATAAAAAGATACCAATGGGACATCAATACATAATTCTATTATAAGATTGTATATATATATGAACTCACTGAATATTTTTATTTTAAAATCCCTAATATTCTAATTATAAAAATGACCATTTGCTTGATGGGGAAGACTGAGTGCTGTGTGGGTTTCTTTCCCCCTCTTTGGTGTGATGACTACAAAGATAAGATAGATTTCCCTATTCTGTTTGCTAAGTGTGATTTGACTAGTAATGTATTCTGAGTTTCATCCAGGAGGGCTGTATACATCTGCTTGTTACAGGCTAATCTACTATGGCATTACCAAGTCTGTCCAAACTTTCACTGTCTTGCAAGATAGCGTTTCCTTTTAGGTAGAAAATTCACTGTTCTGATTTTTGTTAATGGGTGGGCTCCTTCCTATAAACATTTCAGAGATATCCTTGCAACTGTGTGAAGGTAGAGAACTGTTAAATATAAGCAGAGATTTATAGAGTGGTTAGAAATTTCTCAGGAAAAGACAAATAAAATATTAACCCTCTTTAAATTAGCTCTAACCATGATTTTTTTTTTCCAGATGTTTCAAATATACAGCTGTTGGGTGACAGCCCTCAGGGAAGCCAGTCAAACACAGGAGAACATTCTCTCTCTCTGGAGGGACCCCTGGAGGTGTCCTGCTCCAGGGACTTTCTCACCTTCCACTGAAAGCAGGACCCAGTGGCACAGAGCAGCACAGCAGGCATGGCTGCTGCACTTAACAACGGATTTGGCTGAAAACGGAGGATAGCAACAAGTGAGGTGAGAGACAGAATTTATATTCTTTGGCATAGCCTCCAGCATTTTTTTTAATGCTGAGAAGCAAATTAAGTCAGTGTTTATCAGTCCTAATATAGCCCTTTAAAATAAACATTAAATTATAGGTTAATATTAAATACAGCAATGAATGAAATGCTATTGCTGAGCCAGTAGCATCACCTTTAATTAGCCAGGTTTTCTCTTTTGCTAGCTGTGACACAGCTGTGTCTTTCACTGGTACTTTACTAGTAGCTCAAATGTTTCCACTGTAATTTTTTTGGACAAACTCACACATAACTGGAAGCTAAGGCTGTTCTTTAGTTATGTGTTTGAGCTTTTTTTTTTTTTTTCTTCCAGATACTAGTATTTGTTTATTAATAATTTTTAGGTTGGGGGGAAGACATTCTTTCATTAAGAAATAAATACAAATTGAGGCAAGAATAAAGAAATGTGACTAACTGTTACCAGACCATTAGTAATTAAAGACAGGATGGGGAGATGGACAGAAGGGACTGTACAGGAAATAAATGTGATCTGCAGAGCCTTGAAAAATAACTCACAGGCCTTCTTTCCTCTGGAACAAAGCTGCCTACTGGGAGACTACAATATAATCATGTAGTCAGACAATAGGGTAATAATATTTAAGTTACTAAATCCAAAAGCCCAAGAAGACTGTTGTAGGTTAAAGAGACAGAATCCTCTGTGCTCTGCTGCTCTGAAGTTATTGCAGTGGTGTCAGCAAATACAGGACTAATTACAGCAGAACTCCCTCTTCACAAGGAGGTCTGACCAGTAGATACACACAGTCACTAAAAAGTCCTGCCTTAGCCCAATGTCCTCCCTAAGCTACCACTAGTCATTGCTAAATAATTCTTTGTGTTACAGCGTGGGCACCCTTACTCAGTCAGCACATGCAATACCAGTCACACACAGAATCACACAGAATTTCTAGGTTGGAAGAGACCTCAAGATCATCGAGTCCAACCTCTAACCTAACACTAACAGTCCCCACTAAACCATATCCCTAAGCTCTACATCTAAACGTCTTTTGAAGACTTCCAGGGATGGTGACTCCACCACCTCCCTGGGCAGCCCGTTCCAGTGCCTCACAACCCTTTCAGTAAAGAAATTCTTCCTAACATCTAACCTGAAACTCCCCTGGCGTAACTTTAGCCCATTCCCCCTCGTCCTGTCACCAGGCACATGGGAGAACAGGCCAACCCCCACCTCTCTACAGCCTCCTTTAATGTACTTATACAGAGCAATAAGGTCACCCCTGAGCCTCCTCTTCTCTAGGCTGAACAAGCCCAGCTCCTTCAGCCGCTCCTCATAGGACTTGCTCTCCAGGCCCCTCACCAGCTTCGTCGCCCTTCTTTGGACCCGCTCAAGCACCTCGATGTCCTTCTTGTAGCGAGGGGCCCAAAACTGAACACAGTACTCGAGGTGCGGCCTCACCAGAGCCGAGTACAGGGGGACGATCACCTCCCTAGCCCTGCTGGTCACAGTGTTTCTGATACAAGCCAGGATGCCGTTGGCCTTCTTGGCCACCTTGGCAGTCTGTGCTTTGTACCCCTCATCCCATCCATCAGATGCCCTGGTGTTGTATGAACCTCTACAGTCACTCAGATCTCTTCTTTGACAACCACATCTTTGCCTGGTGAGGATCCCCCACAGATGATGTCTCAAGCTTCCAGCACAGGATAACTGTAATGGACTTTGATATGTGGAAAGGGTCATTCACCGAGCTGTCACTGACCTAAATGAAGCCTCTGGTAGTGGAAAGATATCTGGCCACTCCAGATAGCTTAGGCTATCTTGAGATGCAGGAAGAAGTTGGGCTTCCTCCTACAGCCTCATACCTTAGAAAACATGGCTACTGCTTTGGAAGGGGAAATAAGCATTCCCCAGCATTATGGGAGCAAGGCTGGCCCTACAACACCCCTCAGCATCTCAAAGTTAAGCATCACCTCTCCCACCCTTGCCACAGGAGGAGCCAGGCTCTAGGCAGACCTTTATCCGTGTGCTTACTCAGTTCTGCCATCACTGCTGTGGAGGTTTGCACCAGCTTTGCATTAACAATTCCTGATCACAGTTATAGCCTTTAACTAAGCAGGTCTTAGTATAGAGCGTGTTGGGCAAGTATCTCTTAGTAAATAAAGCTGTAAAAGGCTCAGTATGATAGCTACAGACTCAGCCAAATCAGCCAGAAACTTCAAATATTTTTTTAAATCATGGACTTCAGACTAGGCAACCCAGAGCTTTAATATCCAATAACAGAAGGGGACATTTTAAATATTAGCTCATCCAGCCAAAAAGATGTTTACATCATAAAAATATAATCCATTTAAATCTCAGCTCAGTGGAGAAAGTTACATACCAATTGACCTAACAATTTGAAGCTCATGGGAAGGAAGGCATATAATCCATATTATAATCAGAAAAACTCAATTATTTAATCAATACTTTTAAAAACAAGCAAATTTTTAATAATTTAAGCATCTAAGAATGTGTGGTAAGATAAGACTATTTTCTACTCGGTACCAGCACTAGACTCCATAGAGGAAGCAAAGAACAATATGAAACTACAGTAAGCAAAATCAGGTAGACCAGCAGTGGGACCTCAATATTTTGGCCAGGAATCAGTCTGGTACTTTTCAAAATCTGAGGTGCTCAGGTCAGAGGCAGAGTAACTGTAACAGTATAGTGAAACATACCTCAAAAGGAAAAGCAATTCAAGCCTCTATCACTTTCTTTTTTTAAAAGGATGTCTTTGAAGTAAGTCAACTTTATATGATAGCTGTTTGGCTGCGGGTCTTGCATCATCGTGGTTTGAGCATTTCTGATTAATTCTCTTTAACTTTGGAAAAAGAAGACGCAGAGCCAACAACCAAAAGCAAACTGTAATTATCTACACACAATTCACCCATAATTTAAATCATGAGTTTTGCTCCACAAAGTATAAACTGTTCAGCGTCAGTGCTGAATATCCCATTGGAACAGTAAATAAAGCCATTACAATAGGGAGAAAATTGAGCAGTTAGAAAAACTGCCTTTCTCTTAACAAACACATGGATGTGAAATAAATGATATGAGTTAAATACCTCTCATGCATGATTTTTGGGAACAAATGTTTAAATGCCAAAATTAAACTAAGTTTATGAAGATCCATAGGACAAAACAATAGCTGTGAACTGAGTCAGTAGTAGACTGTGAAACCAGAAAAAACAAAAAACTGTGAATTCAAACAAACAAACAAACTGTGAATTCAACAAAACTGTATTTACCAAAGAGTTCTAAGGGATTTTTCTTGTTCATAAGTAAATTGACTGACTGTACAAGAGACATACATCAAGACATTTTAATTAAGTAAAATCTTAAAATTCATAGCACGTCTTAAACCACAGACCAGCAGAGTACAAACACAGTGATTGGCAGACCTTAGGCACTGGATGTAAAGAAGTTTTTGGTTTGGTGTTGCAAGGAGGAAGGGCAGTGATCCATACTTTGTCCAATTCGAGAATTCAAAATCTGGCTCACAATGGGTAAGCAAAGATGACAATTTTGTTAATTTGGACACTTATTGTGCCACTGAATAAACCTCAAGTATTAAAAACAGAAACCTTTCAGATACTTCTTAGTGATATCAAAACCCCAAAATACTCATCTTTTTACAGAAATGCTGTAGGATCAAAAAAAAATAATGTGAAACATCTGAAGCAAGGCTTTTTGGAGAGCTGCAAAATTACCAGGAAAGAAAAAATAAGAGTGAAATGCTAATCTTATTTCACCAGTAGAAATCTACTGGAACTTCAATGCAACTGATGCATTTTGCTGGATTCTAGTTGGGTTAATTGAGAACAGCATCTCAGGAAAAGAAAATATGTAGAAGTAAAGATTTTTTTTTTTTAATAAAAAATGACATTTTCAGGACTTTTAGTATATGGACTTACTGAGTCTGCACATTCATCCAAGTCAGTAGATTGTAGTAGATAGTATTACAGTTGCAGTGTATATAGCACTGTCATTTCCAATCTACAGTTTGCCCTCCCAAATTATCCTTTTGTATAGAGAGGAAGTATCACAACTATAGGAACTTTAAAAAACATACTGCAGTAAAGAAAACAAGAAATTTAAACAAACCAAAATGAAAGATAAACAAAATTAATGGTCTGACATAAAGCCACAAAACCATAGAAACCCAGTTAAGACTGAAAATCCAGCTTGATATTGTGTCCCTCTCTCAAGCTAGTGTGTCTTCCAGTCATTTGGGTTTCTTTATTTTTGGTTCACAAAAGATAATGGTATTTCAAATTAAAGAATGTTGTGGTGGCAAAATCACATTTCCCATAATACTTTTCAAATTTTTTCACTTATATTTCAAATGTCAGGTCTTGGTAACAAGAATAATTCCCAGGTTAACAATACACTATAACTATACTAAGGGTTATCCAAATTATAACTATATATCCGTATATAACTATATAAGGATTGTCCAAAGTTTCTCTGGCCCTCATACACAGTGGAGTTTAAAATTGATCTTTCTTACATTTGATGCATACTTTTCTAATAAGAAAAATATTTGCCCTTGAGGCAAATTAGCTGAATGGTCCGTCACGCTCCCTTTACACTATCATGTCTTACTCCCTTGCATACTTGCATAGACAAATCCCTTGCTTCCAGGTGCTTAAAACAGAGGCAAGACTAGCTTTATGAACACATAAGTTACCCACTGTTTAAGACAGTAGTCTCCAAAATGCTGTGTGCACTCCCCAGGGGCTTTGCAAAAGAATCCATTGGGGTGCAGGGAAGAAAAACAAAAAAAAAAAAAAAGAAAAAAAAAAAGAAGTACCACTAATAAATATATTTTTAATTGAAATTTTGTTTATGTCATTTTAATCTCATCCTTCTCTAATTTCTATTTTTGTGTATGTTTTTGTGTATGTTTAATAATGTATTTAAATTTGGAGAACACTGATCTAAGGTCCCTCTAGGAGGGCTAGCAGGTATGAGAACTTTACTTCTTACAACCTAAGTGACCTCACAAGTCTCTCTGTGGTCAGGAGCTGCCTTCTGCAAAGACTGGTCATGGTCAGGAGCCATCATCTTTGTAGCCTACACCACCCTGAGACAGAGCAGAGTCATACCTTACTTATAAGTATGGGCTCCAAAACTAGAGATTTCCTTCCTGGGTACAGAAACATTCATATGCCTACATGTTGTCTGTGGCACTCAGTGAAGAAAACACTGAAATATGTTACCTAGAATACACTTTAAGTGATATGAGTTTAAATGCTTGACTTCAATTCCCTCTGCCTAATTTTGTTGTGTACCTTGCTAATTTGAGGCAGACCTTAGTTTGGAAGATCCAATCTACAGGGAAGTCATCTGCTCAACACAATTCAAGAATTTCAAAGTTTGATAGAATGACTAGATTAAGAAATGTGTTACTTTTATGTTGTACATATTATTAAGAATTTAGAAATAAATAGTAATATAAAATGTAACTCCCAACATATGGAATCCCCTAGTGTTCCCTAGGAGAGACCACCCCATGCACATGGGAAAGTCTTCTCACAGATAGTTTTACATGAAATTTGCATAAGAATTTTCCTTATTTTTTGGCAATATCCCACATCTTCTCTCCAACAAATACAATACATGTTACTAAATTAAGCAGAGAAATTAAATAAACACCAGATGACCTGAAGTACAATTTAAAATTATTTAGAATTTTTTGCTCAGAAAAATCCATCAGCTTCACTAAACTGATGTTTTCCTGAGATTATTCTCACCTATTAAAATTACAGAATATACATAACTCTTTCACCCAGACAGTATAGATTCAGTTCTAAAAAGTGATATTTCTCCAGCTTGGCAGAATTTGACCTACTACTACTTATAAGTTCGTAAAAACACAGCAGCACCTACATCTTACTCCATCATCCTAGACTTAGCTTTAACTAGCCTTCATAGTATATCCTTTTAAATGCTCTCAACCAGCTTCTGCAGAAAACTGATTTTCGGTTTAACACACCAGTCATTCAAAAGTCTGAAATAAAGCATTAAAGACTGCAGATGAATATGTCAGCTCATCACATATCACAATATGTCAGGCTCATCACAGCTCATTCCATTTTACTGTATAACACAGTGGAGAACAAAAGGTCAAAATAGGAACATTTGAAAACACTGTGAGAAAAGTAAAAAAACTCGTCCAGTGTGCGACTTTCACTATACTCCTTTCTGAGTTCATTTTCATTATCTAAAAATAACTAGTTTCTAAACAGAACTAAAACCACAAGTAACGTCAGCTTTATCAGAAAGAATCAGAAAGATTCTTTGGCCTTAAAATAAATAAATAAATAAATAAAATAGGAAAAAAAAATAGAAGACTAGAAATCTTATGGGAAGAATTATTATTATTCAACTTCCAGCCCAATCTAACAGATACAGGTGGCTTGGATCATTCTTAAAAAAAACATTAGATTAGCCTTCAGTGTTAGATGTTTTATATTAAATTGCTCTCAGGATGTGAGGATATACTCACAACTCAGTTTAAATCAGTGGGAATTTTGCCATAAACTCCAATGGGCCATTACATTCTACAATTTTGCCTTAACAAGGTATCAGTGTTTGCAAAAAACTGCACTGTGTTTTATTTGCAAATTATTGCTAAAAATATTTGGCTTAACATGTAGTAGGTTCAAGTTTTCAGGTGGTATAAATTAGTGTAACTGCAGTACTATGCCAATTTAATCCACCTGAGGATGTATCATTGTATCTTATCCTATTTAAGATCATTCAGACTAATAAAGTAATTATTTCAAAATCTTTCTAGTTTTACACAGCAAGCAGTCACAGTGGTTTTACCCAGGGCTACTACATTTTTGTGGGTATAAGCTGCAAATCAAACAAACCCATCCTCTCAAAAATGTATTATTCCTTGAAAGTCAGCACACGGTTAACCTACATATTTTATTCAGTCCTGGCACCACTCAACATTTAGATGCTGTACTTAAATGTAGACGACACAAATGAAAACATGCCTTTGCAACACTGCTTAAAGTAAAGAAACTTTGAGCAACAGTGGTTCATTCCTATTAAAAAGTAGAATTGCCTCAGCCATTTGTATGATTTTACCTGTTACTTGTTAACAACTAGCTATATTTGTGCAATATCCTCTTTCCACATCCTCTTTTCAAAATAACTATCTAAGGTAAACTCAATTCATTTTTACTTAATGTAGTGTTTGCATTTTATGCTGATAAGAGAGAAATTTGTCAAGTGAGTGATGACATCTTGAGTATTTAATAGACTAGCTGAGAGAGGGAAAAGAGAAAACCTTAAGAGAGTGAAAGAACAATAAACACATCTAACACAGCTTCAACTGTGAAGCAAGCTCCTCCTTCCATTACTTCTATAGGTATGTACTTTTTGCTGCTGCAGTGTAGAAGGAGGTTTTTCTAGATAGCTCCTAACTATTTAGGAAATGTTAAGAAATTTTGGTATTTGCTTTTTTTTAAACTAATATAAAGCATTTGGAAGCCAAAGGTTATTTGAGGGTAAGTAAACTAAAACTAAAAACTAAAAAAAAAAATTTGCAATAAAATCACTTTGGCAATAAAATCAGTATCATGGATAAAATTTATGATAGCTATTAGCTCACACTGCTGCAAAGGTTTGTTGGACTAAAGATCACATAGTGCAAAATACCGGAAGTGAAAAGAGATAATCAAAAGACCATTGCCTAACTTAACAAAAATGAAATGATCAGGAACGAGCTTACAGCATGGAAAGTTCTTGTTAATTGCTTCCTCAGTAAAGCATCCTGACTCGGGATAAATCTTTATTACTGTACTGATTAAAAGCACTATCGGTTTGAATAAGAAGTAAGTGTTTCAAAACACCTACTCATCTTCACCTTCCCATCCTGCCTCTAAGAATCAAATACAATCAAATGCTTTTTCAGTATTTTTTTTAAAGGTAGATGTGACCAACAAGTCATGTCTTTTACAGAACTAAGTGCCAAACTTGTTTCTTGAGTTTTCACTCTGTTATACTCTCTTCTGAGTCTATGTTCTTTTCACACAGAAAAAGGCACACATTAAATCAAGTAATTATACTAGCCTATAACTATACAAGTGCTGTTTTGACAGAAATTGTTGGAGGTTACTAGAGTACATAGGAAGAACAGGCCTGATCTTATTTCCACAGAAATTAGTGGTCAGCTTTGCATTGGGTTTCATGGAGTTAGGACTGTAAAATATATTCCAAATTATCCCTGAAATACCTGCTAACTTCTCTGATGTTACAACAGCAGTAAGTAATTTCAGTAAGCAAGTACTGGCTGATGAAATGGTGAATAAAGATCATCAATCTGACTGTCAACAGAGGTGTATTTACTATTAGATTTCACACATCTGAGGATTTATGTGGCACACATGGCTCTTGCTGAACTCTGTGAAGAGCTAAACAGCACAACTGCATGTCAAGCATGTTCAGGCTCTTATTTGCAAATGAAAAGAAATTGAGACAGTTTGGAAAAATCTGTGAAATTCATACTCTCAAGTCAATTTTTAGGGTAAAGCAGCTTTCCATCTCTTCGTGTGTATATTCAGTATTTTAAGCAATAAGAGACAATGCAGAGCAAGTATCTCAGCCATGCCACTCTCCTTCCCATTGTCTCTCTCATAAACTGATCAAGTTTACCTAAAACCTAACCAGAGTTTCTGCCCCATTACTAGTCCTTTAGAAGACTTGTCTCACTGCTGTAATCATTGGAAAACACTTTGCAATTTCCAAGTGACATACGTTCAGTGTAGTTTGTACCTATTGTTCTTGTGCAAAGTTGTCACTGAGGAAAACACAGCTCTGTTTGTCTTCTTCATGGTCTCAGAGGAACAACAACACCTCTAGACCTTGCCTTGTTTATCTAAACAAAACAAAGGCTTTGTTCTAGATGAAATCCAGAAAATCCCACAGTTTTAGATAAAATCCAGAAAATAATACGTGTGTCTAAAGTTGCATGAGTGCTTCCTTGTCTATCTTGACAGTCCAGTTCCTGTCTGTATGTCCAATCATACCTAGATAGCTACGTTTATGGGTCATGCTTGGCATTTTTTAATTGATAGCAATAGGATGGCTTATGGCTAATGCTATGAGTTACTTATTTCTGCATAGAACACAACATATAACTATATATGGTATAATAACACATCTTTCACGTTTCTTACTTCTTTTCATATGATCCCTTGTAATTACATTTGTTTCATGACAGAAAACATTAACGTCTGCTTCATTCAAGACGAGTTTCAACACTAGTGGACATGATCAGTTCAAAATTATTGACTAGGCATTCCTTTGGGTGGCTAAACTAAGATATTTCTCATGACACATACAATCTGCTATAAAATCATTTGCTTGTTTCTGATTCTTTACAATCGCTGACAGTGAGTCATAATTTTCTCATTACATACAACATCACTAAAACATACTAAACCTCATTGGCCTTAAAATACCAATTCAAAAAAGAATCAAATCTACTGACTTCTATATATCTCAGCTACCCAGAAATAAGTCATAAGTCATAAAAGTCATAAAAAGTCACAGTCATAAAAAAGTCATAAGTCACAGTCATAAAAAGTCAGAAAAAAAAATCTCATCAATAAACAGTGTTCCTACAACAGAGAATAATAATAATTATTTTTCCTGAGGTAAATTAAGGGTTAGCTCTTCAAAAACTGTAAGTGGATACATATTTTACATAGATCTGAAGATAAAGGCCTATTTCTGAAGGATTTTGCTGACTTTTCTGGTATGAAAACAGTAAGAAATAATGTGAATAGCTGTGACTGCCTTTTAAACACTAAAAAAAAAAAAAAAAAAAAAAAAAAAAAAAAAAAAAGTTTCTTACTTTCTCTGACAATATCCTAAGACCATACCATTCCAAAGCCAAAACCTTCAGTCAGTGGCAATTCAATTTAGCAATATCTAAAAGATAAACTGTTTAGATACAAGGTAAGGAATTGCTTTATAAGTTACTGCAGTGACAAAACAAAACACTGGAATGCATGAAATCAAATATATCTATTTCACTGACCTTGAAGCTGGCGTCCTTTGTACAAATCCTTCGTTTTGGTTGGGTTAGCTCTGGCACTGTTATCACACTTAGGTTGTTCATACCTAAAGAAGAAACAGGGAGAGAATAAAAACCAGCCATAGTTAACTTAGAACTAATTTATTTCCAACTTTGTAGTTCAAATTAAAGTTTTTTCCTCCTTTTTTCAGGGAAGAAACTGATTTCTTATTCAGAAGAGGCAATGCAGATTTATCTGCCTGTTTTCCACTTCCCTCAAGGAAGCCAGAACATGTTTATTTTCCTATGGTTGATACCAAACTGAGTAATTATTATCTATTCCAAAGTCCATTTTACAGGGAGGAAAACTGAGGAAGAAGAAAACTGTGGGGGATTGCCATAAAATAATATATAATAAAAATATAATAATAGTAAAGATGAGTCTCCTCCCACCTGCAAGATCAAAGAGCTATAAGCAGCATAACAAATTTTGGCATCTGACTCACTATTCATTCTGTAAATGTAAAACACCACAAAAGCAACTTCACAGCAAGGCAGGTACTGTAGTTAGTTAATACTGCAGCACTAAGTGCATTTACCACTGTATCCTCTCCAAAGCAAATGTTAGTTTAAGAAGGGCTAACTGTGAACAGCTAACATTTCAAACAAGAGGAAAAAACTGATAGGGATTCTGGAAGGATGTGAATTGGGCTAAAATAGCTTGAAATTGGTTGTGGAAAAGACTGATTCTTCACCTGCTACATGAGTATGCTGGTTCCTCTCTTCTTCACATTATGTTTACTTAAAGCCAAATTGTTAGCCTGTAACAAGAAACCCTATATTTGCTGTTTCAAAAAATATTTAGTATCAACATCACTTGCAATTTCATTCTTGCAAGACTGAAGGCATAGGAGCATTTACTGCTGAGTTTTTCTGTTTCTTACTATCCCACTATTATTGCATGGTAGTTTTTCACTCAGTTTAACACAATCTGAGATGTTATTTTCTCATTCTCCTCAGTAGCTTGAAGGTGCAGAATTTAATATACAGCATTTTAGAGAAATTTCAGGCCTAAGTTAATATGACTTGTGTCCATATATATGCATGTGCACATACATACCTATTAATTCAATCTAGGTTCTTTCATACCTTACGTAACTGGTCATCCTTCTTTGAAATGCTCCCATTCTAGACTCCGCAAAATCATATTTACTGAGAGGCATACTAAAATGTCTAATCAAAATATACTAATGTGAATTTTTTTTGAACAATAGATTGTTTTTTAAAGTGTTAGACTGTGGTTATGTCTTGGGGTTAGACCAGACTGCCCCTAAAAACAACACGGAAGTGTTCAGATTTTAATTACCAGTCAGGATGAAAAGTTATCTTTTTTTTTTTCCTTTGAGTGCTTTATTTTTTTCCCACTTGATGAAACTGCCCACTGCTCCATCTAATTTTGGCTGCTGCAAGAAGGTATGGTGTTGTTTCACAAACATGAGAGAGCCACAGACACTTTCCTTTCCATAGAGAATGGTGGAAATAGAAGCTGCTTTGATAGCATGGTTGGGATTTAGATACCTGATGGATGACCACTTCAATCAGACAAGAAAAGAGTGAAAGGGAAATCTCTGAGCAATACTCACTAATGCAGTATCTGGCAACCAGCCTGGTCCCTGATTAATCTGATACCTAACTCTGCATTTCCCTTGTCCTCTTCCGTTGTTACTGCTCCATGCCTACACTTTATTTCATCTCTCCTCTTCTACTCTTTCAGCTTCTATTTTTTTAGATACAGATGTAGCTCACCATATATAAAATAAATCTATTAAATCACAATACCTGCTAAAGTGCAGTAACGTAAAAAGTATGCTTTTAGTTCTTTGAAGCAACTGAAGAAAGACAAAGTGAATCATCAGAAATTTGCCATGCAGACACAGCCACACTAAGAACTGATAAGAAAAACACACTTGACTCAGTTTTCATTGGGAAAGAGTGGGAAAGAGATTGTGTATCAGAACGGAGCACTGTCAGGTAAAAATAATGTAGTCAAGACATACGAAGTTCCTCTTTAGAATTTTAAAAGGCAAAAACTCCCAAGCACCAATTCCACAGTGTGGGCAACCTCATAAAGTAGCTGATTTGCTGTTTTTTTTTTTTTTTGTTTTTTTTTTGTTTTTTTTTTTTTTTTGAGTCTAGAGAATCTTGTGCAAGTGGATTGACAATTATTTTGCCTATGATCCTAGTTGCTCAAAAGTCACAGGCAAGAACAGAGACTCAGGGCCCTGTTGAGGCTAAGGGTCATGGTCTTATGTCCAGAAAGTATTCGGAGCAAGCTGGTAGAGATCCTACTAGTAAGATTTTCAGGAAAACAGTTGTTTGTATCCTGCATGTATTCCTTTTAGTCAAATGGATATTCCCTCTAGACATTCATAAAATCCAGCTTTATACCATATCATCACATATTTCTTTTATGTTTTGCTGTTTTACACGTCCTAGAATGGTTCTTCATTCACATATCTTTATTTTAACTCTAGAAGTATTATTTTTCTCTGGAATACCTTCACTGACAAGTGATTTATCTTTGCCTCAGATCACAGGGCATTAGAAGGTCAATGAATATTAATAACTTCCCTTCATTTTGTGGGTCTAATTTAACAGGACTACTTATTATTGTGGTATTCATAGCCTGATTATATGACAAATTTCATCCTCATGAATGTTTTCAAAACAAACAACATGCAAAATGCTAAGCTGTTCTGGCAAGAGTTTCCATGATATGTGCATTCTTTCATTGTTGTCCCCTAGTGATTCAATCCAGATTTGCAGAACAAAGATTCCAAGATGCAATGCATCCATCTTTCTACCATGAGTACTATCAGATCCTGCAGTAGAGTTTTAATAGCTACTCATCTCATTTATTTTTTGCAATGGGAAGCTGAAAGATAGCATACACCACTTTGCCCCTGAGACGTTAAACTCGGAAAGACTCACATGTTCATCTTTTCTATTTTATCTGAATTAAAGAAAAGATAACTGCTTCTTTTTCATCATATTCTCATCTCTATTTCCCCTTGCTAGGGGAGAAAGTTTAATTTTATCAATACGGATATAATGAAAGGAACTTTTAACTAAAAAATAATTCATGGGATTCCAGCCCACATAAATCTTGCCTAGAAATGAGATCTAGACACTCCTCTTAAACTCCAGACAGGAATCCCACCTGCTTTTTTCACTAGGACTGTAGATGACAAAATTTACCATGCATTCTTTTAGTATAAAACTCATAAAATTAAGCACTCTAGTTACCCATGTAATTCAGCACTTCTACTCAGAACTTCATAAACTCTCCATTGAGTTCCCCATAAATCTGGCAAAGCTGAACATACTAAAAATTATCAAGGCCAAATCATCTGATATTTTCAGTATAAGCCATGAGGCAAAAAGAATTGTGTCTAAATCATGAGATTGAATCCAACTTGCCAGTGTTCTAACTTTGAAGATAGACAGCACAGTGAAAGAATCTCTGCCACCTCTTCTCCCTCATCTGAGTTACTATGTAGTTCCAGAATCATAGAATATCCAAGTTGGAAGGGACCCACAGGGATCATCAAGTATGCATCCAGCAAGCCAAGTGAAGTGACCTTTCCCCTCCACTCACCGTTGGTGAACCACATCTGAAGTGCTGGATCCAGATCTGGGACATCCAGACAAGAGAGACAGACATACTGGCACGAGTCCAGGAAAGGACAATGAAAATGATTGAGACTGGAGCATTTTACACAAGAAGGAGAGTGGAGAGTCTGAGTGAGCCTGTTCAGAAACTGTTCAATCTGGAGAAGAGAAGGCTCCGGGAAGTTATACCGATGTGTATCAATATTTGATGTGGGGAAAAGAATCATAGAATCATAGAATCATAGAATATCCTGAGTTGGAAGGGACCCTTAAGGATCATCAAGTCCAACTCTTGACACCGCACAGGTCTACCCAAAAGTTCAGACCATGTGACTAAGTGCACAGTCCAATCTCTTCTTAAATTCAGACAGGCTCGGTGCAGTGACCACTTCCCTGGGGAGCCTGTTCCAGTGTGCAACCACTCTCTCTGTGAAGAACCCCCTCCTGATGTCAAGCCTAAACTTCCCCTGCCTCAGCTTAACCCCGTTCCCGTGGGTCCTGTCGCTGGTGTTAATGGAGAAAAGGTCTCCTGCCTCTCGACACCCCCTTACGAGGAAGTTGTAGACTGCGATGAGGTCTCCCCTCAGCCTCCTCTTCTCCAGGCTGAACAGGCCCAGTGCCCTCAGCCGTTCCTCGTACGTCTTCCCCTCCAGGCCTTTCACCATCTTCGTAGCCCTCCTCTGGACACTCTCCAACAGTTTCATGTCCTTTTTATACTGTGGTGCCCAGAACTGCACACAGTACTTGAGGTGAGGCCTCACCAGTGCAGAGTAGAGCGGGACAATCACCTCCCTTGACCTACTAGCGATGCCGTGCTTGATGCACCCCAGGACACGGTTGGTCCTCCTGGCTGCCAGGGCACACTGCCAGCTCATATTCAACTTGCTGTCTACCACGACCCCCAGATCCCTCTCTTCTAGGCTGCTCTCCAGCGTCTCATCGCCCAGTCTGTACGTGCAGCCAGGGTTTCCCCGTCCCAGGTGCAGGACCCGGCACTTGCTCTTATTGAACTTCATGCGGTTGGCGATCGCCCAGCTCTCCAACCTATCCAGATCCCTCTGCAAGGCCTTTCCACCCTCATTCGAGTCCACAACTCCTCCAAGTTTGGTGTCATCAGCAAACTTGCTCAAAATACCTTCTATTCCTACATCCAGATCGTTTATAAAAATATTGAAAAGTACCGGCCCTAAAATGGAGCCTTGAGGGACCCCACTGGTGACCGCCCGCCAGCCTGATGCAGCCCCATTTACCATAACCCTTTGGGCCCTGCCCGTTAGCCAATTGCTCACCCATCGTATGATGTTTTTATTTAGCTGTATGGTGGACATTTTGTCCAGTAGGATCCTATGGGAAACTGTGTCAAAAGCCTTGCTGAAGTCCAAAAAAATCACATCAGCTGGTTTCCCTTGGTCCACCATACGGATGATCTTATCATAAAAGGAAATCAGGTTAGTTAGGCAGGACCTACCCTTCACAAACCCATGCTGGCTGGGACCAATGACTGCTTTGTCCCCCAGGTGCGCCTCAATAAGTTCGGGAACCATCATCTCCATGATTTTATCAGGCACTGACGTGAGACTGACAGGCCTGTAATTGCTAGGGTCTTCTTTCTGACCCTTCTTGAAAATCGGCACAACATTTGCCAGCTTCCAGTCTACCGGGACCTCTCCAGATTCCCAGGATCGTTGAAAAATAATTGAGAGAGGTTCCGCGATGATGTCCGCCAGCTCTTTCAGCACCCGGGGATGAATCCCATCCGGACCCATGGACTTGTAGGGATCCAGGTGGAGTAGCAAATCCCGCACACGTTCAGGGTCAATTGGGAGTTTGTCATCCCGGTCCTCCAGCTCAGGGCACCCTGGGTCCCGAAGCCCATCATCGGCATTGAAGACAGAGGCAAAGAAGGCGTTAAGCGTCTCTGCTTTGCCTGTGTCATTGTCTGTGAGGAGACCTTCCCTATCAAGGAGCGGCCCTATGTATTCTTTAGTTCTCCTTTTTCCATTCACCTGAATGAAGGTGAATGGAGAAGCCTGAATCAGACTCTCCACAATGATCTCCAGTGAAAGGACAAGATGAAATGGACACTCCTAAGAACTGCAGAAGTCCTTTTACTTCACCAGCAAAAATGGATGCTGAACTCAACTTAGAGAATGAGAACTAAGGCTCCGAAAAATGATTTAAAATATAGTTCAAAGAAGGATCACTAAAAACAAGGAACAGTAAACAAATGTAGGAGTGGAGAACAGAGGAAGAATAGAAATGAACCTCTGGAATCTCTGTACTTATCTTAGAGTTCCTAGACCAATTTTATAATATTTAATTTTGACAATTTATGGATCTCAGCTTGCCAGAAACCATAGATTACTGGTAACTATTCCATGCTCATTTCATCTAGTACTGTAATTGGTACAGACTATGGTGTAAACAGGTATCAGTAAGTAAATCAGCACTTGAAGAATATGTGAAAGATGCTTCCCAAGAATATAATAAACTGCAGCAAGTGACTTCTGATAGTTTTCATAAATATTAGGTAAATGATCAAAAATGGTTTTTACTTAAGATTGAAAAGATTTGTGATTGCATCAAGATACCCATACTGCCCACCAACTTTGTATGAGCTTCTATAACATTACTACAAGGGCCAAACCTCAATAACCAGCCTAAATAACATCCTTTGGAATCTGATATTTGCCTTGCCTACATCTGCTCTATGTGGCTCACAATGCTTTACCATGCATCCGGCTCAGCCGACATGACTGAACTCCAAGTTTCTATTAATAACACACTAAAACGATACTTCCTCTCTATGGGTTCCCAGGCAATTGTTCCATCAAAGCAAGTCATATGAAATAGTTGAGGAGGTTACTGGAAAAATAACTGAACATTTCTGAGGCTGGATGTGGTTCCTGTCATAGACCATCTTACTTGGTTCTTCCATGTTCAGGATAAGGGGTGTGAGGTTTCCTCTGGGATGATTCATTATCTGCTTCAAGCCTTGGCTTCCCAGCATAAAATAGCAAGAATGGAAAGTAAAAATATAAAATAAAGGATCTGGGGAGCATACTGCCTATGTGTATCAGTCTTTAGCCATCTGGACTTATGGCCAATGGATCTTAGAATTATTTCACTTCAATCTTTATAGTGGAATAAATCTACATGATATCATTCAATTAGCAATAGGAAACTACATGCTACTACATGCACATTAAGGCACCTACTCACTGCAGGTTTGAGCACTGAACATGTTGAACTTACCTTGTTGATGTACCAGGGATGGGACGTCCTGTATCCACGAGAACACACCAGCAGTAGCCTGTAGAAGGATGGCACTGCACTGGTTTGTAAAGGCCACCCTGAGCACACTCTGGAATGAACACATTGTCTTTCTGTGGTTGTTTAGCTTCCTCTAGAGCTGACTGAAGTTCTTGATCACATGATGATGCTTTTGGAAGGAAAAGAAAAAATACTAAACAAGCCATGTGGAAAAGACCTACTGGAAATATTGAACAGTTTTTTAGTTTTTATAACTTTATTTGATTTATGTAAGGAATGTATTTGAAGAGGCTTGAGATAGCCCAAGTTGGTTTATGCTGTATACTTTTAGGACTTTTAGTTTCCTTTTCATGCACCTGCTACATAATACAGTCATAAGACTATCCTGACACCCCAACTCCTACACTAGATATAATCTGTAAATAGCCAAGTACTTTCTCTGCCATCTTAAAAAATTCTCCGCCACTCCACAGTTCCTAAACTACTGATTCTTTTCAGAGGGAACAGTAGAAACCCAGCTTCTTAGGATTCCTTATAGATGAATATCTAGATGAATAATTCATATAAATGTTTATTTTCTTTATATTTTGGAAAAACATATTAGTATGGTGAAAATTCTTCCACTTCCTTTCTTGGTATTTCTGGTATTGATGATATATCATTTGCTCTGGAGACCTAACACCCCAAAGAAAAAGTAATACATTTTTATCTCTGCCCTACCAGTACGTCTCAGATCTCTTCTGAATGCAGGAAAAGCTTATATGTATACATGTTCCTGGACTTTACATGAAACTGAAACCGTGGGCAAAGAGCAGAAGCCCCAGGAACTGAGAGTGCCAGTCATTTCACACCATCAGTAAAACACCTCTGCTGATGAGTTTTGATCACTCTTAAGCTGGTATATGTGGCACTGTAGGAGATAATAAATTAGGCGATAGACTGTTTACTCAAGCTATTTCTTTCTCCAGGACTTTTAAAATCAGTCTCCTAACATGTGAAACTTATATGGTTAATAAAACAGTGTTTGCATAATTCCAAATTACTCTAGTGAACAAAATTTAAATATTTGAAAAACTAAAATGTCGATAACAATAACCTCTCTACAAACACACACATGAATGACAGGAAAATCTCAAGTTATTGGAATTTCAATAAATAAGAAAATCTGTTCAGTTAAAACCAGATTCTTGCAGATGTGGTTGAGCAAATACAGTAAGATTTCTGGTGCAGTGGAAAATACGACAGAAGTTAATCACCTTCGTATTTTAAACAGCACATGACTGCATCTATGCAATAGCCTGGTTTCTACAACATTGTATTTTATTCCAATATATGCAAAAATGTATGTTAAAAGTTTAAAAAACAAGCTAACTTGACTATAAGACAATTTAGTTAGTTAGTTAGTTAGTTTTTTAGTTGATATTTTATTATTATTTTGTTTCATATGGTAGGACAACTAGACAAATTGATAAAATTTGCATGGTTTGTCTTTGTCTGCCCCTGGACATAATGAGAGATTGAATAGATCTCAAAACACTAGTGTTTACATAATAAACTGTAATTAAAGAATCAGTGTAGTGAGAAGAGAAAAGATCCTTTAATAAAGGCAAACAGTTAATTATTTACATTAAAACCTTCACATAAATAGCTATAGTGTCATGAACTGGAAATCCATCGCCAACGTCCTGTTAGAGTAGCCAAAATAAATAATTTCCTTGGTAAATCTGGATTATGATTGTTACTGACTTACAAAATAGAACAACGCTGGAAAGCACATAACTTTTAACTTGATCGCTTTTTATATTTTGTATATAATCAAGCAAAAGGGAGCAAAAAAGGTGAAACAACTGTGGTGAGAGGGAGGAGGAAATCATTACTACTCTTTAAAATCCAGTAAATTCTTTTCTCATTCACACTGATAAAACTTGGTATCATCCCATCAGCTCCTGAGACCTTTTCTCATTTTACATCTTTGTAAACTAGCAACAGAATCTGGCAGATGTTCATATATTCTGATTACCTCTTGCTAACCCACAGGAACAATACATTTTCATCCTCTCAAACTTGTTTAGAAAATTTGGAGACTACATAGGCAGATCATCCAGATAAAAGTGTAACAGAAAGCACAGAGACAGTGTGATGGAGAATTCCCAGTGCAAAAGCAGGTAAGGACAGTTTCAGCTGTAAGTATGTACAATGCCACCTAATTTATGGGCAACTCCAGTTTCTACTGATTGAAACAACCAGAAAAAAAATTGCTGATTCGAAACCAGAGTCATTGGCCACTGGAAAAAACCTGCTTTGTGGTGATTCGGTAACAGGTGTTACAGACCTAGATAAATGGACTTTATGCTTCTGACTGACTTCCCAAGGAGAGTTTTCAAGAAGCTACTGCTCAAGGTAGAATTTTAGCACTAAAATAAAAGCATGAAGTCTTTTTTTTTTTTTCCTGGTTATTTCTCTGATCGTAAGTCTCAAAGGTAGAGAGACACAGTAATATGGGACAGATTTCAGAGGCAGGTTGCGAAAGTGGCTTATGGCTTTACAAGGGACAGTGACAGTAACTGAAATGGAAGTTTTAAGATTAAAAAGGAATATCCTTTATGGCAGAAATCTTGGAAAGAACAGACAAAAAGGTAGGATTCATACCAAATGCTAAGGGAAATGCCTTGTAACTTGGAAAACTTTAGTGATGAAAAAATATGCCTTTGAAGAGCAGCAGCAGCACAGGCATTCAAGACCAAAAAACAGGTCAGCTATCAGTCAATCTGTTTACTGACTGATCAAGAAAGTTATTTCCTCAGATTTAGTATTTCTGTATACTTTTAACACAACCGTTTGTGCCACCACTACTATTTCCTTGTTTGTTTTCATTATGAGAATACTGTTCTTACGTAAAGTACTGCAAAACTGTGTTTACCTATAATCCTGCTTGATTTTTCCAGAAACAGAACATTAGTCCTTTGTGTAATTTCCTCTCTGAGGAACCATTCAAACTTTTCTTTCAATTATTTACAACAGGAGCACTGGAAAGATTCAACTGTAGCCTTGTGATGGTTAAGAGCTCTTATCACAGAGCTACCATACTGTTGCGAATAATTGCCTTTGTAATGTCAGAAGAGTCATGGTTAACAAACGTTCATTTCCCAAGAGAACCAGTGATAAATGTCATTAACTTAGAAAATGCCTGACAGTTTGTCCAAACAATCTGACAACTATGATCTGGAACTGTAACAGATGGATGCCAGAAGTTCATAAAATGAACAGTATGGAAAAGGATCTATGTTACAATAAAAGCAGAATAAGTACAGCGGTTATTAAAATACGTCAAACTTTCTATTCACTACCTTCCTCCCAGAAGCAGGAAAGCACTGACACTCTAACTTCTTCTTTTCACAGACTATGTTTACGCTCTTGTTCTTACACACTTAGTTACTTTAGATCTGCCTTGATGGCAATAATAAATAAATAAATAAATAAATAAATAAATAAATTTAATAATAATAATAATAAACAACTTTGGATTTTTTTCTGTGCTTGTTCATTCAATAGAATAGTTGAACACAGCTGAAAACTCCTTTCAAGACAGTCTACCATGTTCACCAGCCACGCTGTAGCTCACCTGGGATACTTTGTAGGTTGATAAACCTTCCTACAGTTTTTATCCCAAATTCTATTTTATTCCAAGTTCATAAGCTGTAGTCATTCAACACGCAAATTTCAATCATGTAAGTATATTTCACAGTTTTACAAGACCACCTACTTACTTTGAGAAAGTTTTTTTGTTTTTTTTTTGAAAGACAAAGTTAAACTCTTGTTCACCACAAAGAATGAGTTTAAAAACCTGCTTCAAATATAATATACATCACATTGTTATTCCATTTCTTCCCTATTTCCTTTAAACATTCATTTTCAAGTATACTTTCCCATTCTGGTTCAAGATGCCTTCACAGTCCATTACATATAACCAATGGAAATATTTCATCTTCTGTCAATTGGAAAGGTACTCCAGCTAATGAGAAACAATGTGGAGAAGTTTCATGTTTTGTATAAAATCCTGAGTCAGTTCTTGCTGCTAACAAGCAATTCCCCCTGAAAAAAAAGGTCTGAATTTCAATGACTCAAGTTAATTTTCATGAACAGAAAAATACTTAAACAGTAGAAGGGTATAATGCTGCAAACCATTATTTATGAGAGAATATGTTTATTACTCTCTGATGGGCTATTTAAAGTGTTTATTAATGTTTACTAGGTGATATCCTAGAGGAGAAAAAGAGGTGGCTTTTCTGGGAAAATCATCTTGAAAACAACTGCATACCTGTGCATTTGTCTGTAGCATATCTAAAACGCCAAGCACCACATTATGTAAGTTTTAATAATAAGTGTGTTAGTATGGTAACAGGAGATGTTTTAGCCACTTGTTTCAGAAATTCTGTTAGTTGTTGTGCCGTGTCTTATCACGACTTCTCCCAACGTGTGGATTTTTCAAGATTAAAAATAATTTTGATATTTTTATTTTGCTTAAATGTGAATTTCTGTTTCTTCAGTGTGTTCTACAGAAACAAGCTGCCAAATCTGCAGAAAATTACAAAGGCGTCTGCTCACTACTTTAACATTTCCTGCCACTACATAAACATTTCCTTTCAATTTCCTTAACTCCACAATATCTATATCAGAAACAGAATCCATAAAAAAAAAAAAAAAAAAAAAAATCTATTTTCAGTTGATTCCTTCTCTGTCCTTTTCTCATTACCATAATGAGGCATGAAAGGACAATTTAAAGGGATCTTTTATCAGACCTCAAGGTTCAGCATACTCTACAGAAAATAAGTAACAAGAAGCCTGTGAACAAAAATACTCTGAAAAGTGATACCCATGCTTTGGAAGACTGCGGTGTTTCTAAGAGGATATACAGATAGAATATATTCGTGTCCAAATTTCAGTGTACGGAGCTTTAACTTCTGTGACTATTTCTGCTAATCAAAATGTTATCAAAATCATCAGTCTGTTCTACTTAATTTAGCCTAATTTAGGCACATTTTCAGAACACTTCAAATATTGATTTATAAAAGTTCTCTGCTAGTTCATTTCAAAATCATAATAATTAGTATGGCTAAATAGTTATCCTGTTGACTTCATGCAACTCTCCAACAAATTCACATCTCATGAGGATAAGAATTTAATTCTTTTGCTTAGGGTGAACCCTCCTACAGCCAGTGAACAGGCACAGAAGAAAATGATGATAATGTGTTTTTGTATTTTCAAATAGTGTTTTTTTAGTATTCAAGTTTCATTAAACAGATTTCCACTTACACTACACCAAATTGTATTTCCACATATAACCAAAACGTTCACTTTAGAAAGGCAGTAGTGAGTGTGATGATGTCTATTCAAGCTAACTCCAATCTGCAGAAGACTTTACATTGACTGGATGGCAGATTTGGAAAACAAAACAGCCTATCACAGCAGTTATTCTTACCTCTAGCAAACATGCATCCTCAGGGTAAACTAGCAGGTTCTTTACCTGTAGCTGACCAATTTCATCACTCAAAATCCATGACACCTGGTTCTGCTATAAAGAGAACAGCAGCATCCAAGGAAGTCAATGAAGTATGTTAGGTAATATAAATGACAAACATTATCTAAATAACTTCACCCTAGTGAAAGAGAGGTAAGTTCCCTGGCTTCATGTTCTTTTGGGGTTTACAGCCTGCATTGAGACCTCCTCTAGCACAACAGATTCCTTCTGTGGAGAGGCACATGAGGTTTTATAATGGGGTTTAAGATGACAACTTCATACCCTTTAGGTATATAAAGTTATTTTTCTCATCCTTTATAGCCATGGTATGGACACCTCACACTAATCTTTCTTAAGAAACACTGCTCCTATAAGAATTTTAATTTTTTGCTTGCCCTCTCTTGAATGTTTCAAATAAATTCATATCTAACAGAAATTAAGTGCAACTCAGTGAAACAAACAAATGGAGGATCAACTTTTCTCATGCTACTAGTGTCTTATAGAGACTACACATAAACCTAAATCAAAAGGGAAATACATCTGTCGCCCATCTTCCCCCAGCAGAAATTTGTGGAAAAATACCCGCTAATTTCAGTGGACAATACATCAGGTCTCAGCTGAATATACTCCCATATACGTATGTTTCCAGTTAAACCCAATACTTGCTTATGGACCAAGTACTGAATGGAAGGAATAGGTAACATTAATATCCGATCAAACTTAGTCCCAACATCTAGATTGCAACCAAAAGCTAAGACTAAATTATGGTATTAGTACTTATCTGGCGCCACATGTTTTGATTTACATTAGGTTCAGATACTCATCAGCATGAGGGTTCTCAAGGCCTGAAGAAAGCTGGCAACATTCCTTCCCATACTCATTCTTGTTTGTGAAAACTTGTGGGAACCAAATATTTCAGGCCCCTTGTGTGTATTTGCAGACTACTCTCAATGTACTGTTGATCACTATTTTGCACTTTTGGAGTTTGAGTGGATGACTGTGGCCAAACACAAAGCCCATGGCTTCAACAAAGCTCTATAGATTAATTTATGTACTTCACTCCACCAAACAAAGCAGGATAAATCACCAACAGATGCTCTCATTTATCTATGTGGTTTCATACGCAAAGACACTGCAATAAATAAAGATGATCATCTGGAAATTCACTGAGTTCATAGAAACAAAAAGCCAAAACACAGAGAGCACCAGCCCCGTTTAGCTTTACCTGAAAAGGACACAGCCACAGTGACTCCAATCTACCTGTATACACTGGCATTATCTCCACCTTTACCCTGGGTTTGAGAACCTATGTAGCACAATGTTAAGCCAAGACTACACAAATTCTGTTTCTAGAAATAGGAAAAAAACTGGGTGCCCATAAGAAAAAGATGTCAGATTTAAATATGGTGACTTTCTCTTTAATCAAAATCCAGACCCACATGTCTGCTAAAACTTTTAACAGACCACACAGTTTCAGTTTGAAGGAAGGTTTCACACACACCTCTGCAATTTTTTTTTTCTTAAAATTTGAAAAGCAAATTGAAAAATTTTACATTTGAAAAGCAAAAAAAGTACTGTGAGAAAGGCTGTTACTACAATACTGTAAAAGTAAAAGAACTGTTTTGCCACAAAAGCCTGCTATTTTACTGTTTGGTTTGTTTGTTTAATTGTTTTAATTTTTAGTCCAGCTTCTTGGTTAAAGAGATGAGAAATATTATGTAAGTATTCCAATTTATCCTGCCACAGAATTACAGTTCATTAAAATTACTCATTTTAATTATTCATTTACACCAATTTTTCTCCTTCACTGGGTTCTCAAATTGCCATTGTACAAATTATAAGGGCCCAAACTAGCTACTTGTTTTCCTACAAAACGTAACTCTAAATTTTGGTATTCTTATTTACTTTGAATAAAGCAGTAGTGTGAGATCTGTCCACTGAATTGATGAAAACTTACAGAGAAGCTAGTCTTCTTCTACAAGTGTGACAGAATCTGGCTTTAAATGCTTAAGTATTAGCATTTAATCCTCCTGTAGATAAATGACAGAGCAACATGAAGTCAATATAAATTAGATTATAAATCTGAGTTCTTTCAGTGATGCATTTAGCATTAGAGCCTAAATGTTATCCTGAACATCCTGAGTCAAACATTTATTATACCATGTATGAAACGTGAAAGAGCATTGAACCGAGAGTAGCACATTTTTCTTAAAGCTTTGACTGCAGAGTGTAAAAATAATAGCAAACCTTTGTAAAGTAGATTTCTTCAGACAGACTTAAGCCAATGATTTTTTATATACCTTACACTCCACTCTGGATTTTTGAGTGCAACCTTAACACAAATAAAAAAAAAAAAAAAAGATAAAAAATAAAATAAAAACTTTTAAGCCAATGGTTATTCACATGACACCATGTTAGGAGGTAAGTTCCCTAAGCCCCTTTTGCTTAATGAGTTGAGGTTGTACAGTAAGTTACAAGACTGCACAGATGATGGATTATCATCTCCAACTGCTTCTGCTTGACTTTGATGACTTGGCTTCCCCAACATGAAGAGAGACATGGCACAAAAGACTGCCCTACTCTGCAAAGACATAACTGAAAGCAGCATTTGCAAAATAGGGTGAAACCTGATTTTCCTCTAAGCTGAGACATAAGGGAAATATCAGTTCCTATTATTGTTAGGTATGACTGCATCACACTGTCAAAGCACAGCACCACCATAGCCTTCAAACTGCAAAACCAACCAAACCAAAAAGCCACCACCCAAAATTACAGCACATGAAAATCACTGACTTCTCAAAAACACAGTGGCTAGCTGGCCAGTCTGCTATAGAAATCTGAAGGCTCATTCATTAAACAAAATTGCACAAGGCTACCATTCTTCCTTTATGAGTATATTGACCAGCAAATGTTATTTTTCTGCCAGTGGAAAAATCTCTAATTTTTTAAGAAATAGTTGAGGTGAAAACAAAGCTGGTTCACTTTTTCCATAGAGCTGTGAAAACAAAAGTCTTTGCCAGGTGAACTGAGAGTAAGCACTTGTTTGAATAGCTTTATTAAAAATTACAAGACAAAATGTGCAAACTGGGTTGCCTAAATTCATGTTTTGGCACTTAAAAAAGGCAGCAGCTTACAGGAATGTTTATCAACCAAGTAACCAAGTGTTTCCCCTCAGTGAAACAGGAGTGATTTCTGCCCACCATTTGAGAAACTGAGAAGCTTACATCAGTGCCTGGATATGACTTTGGGTACTAGGCCTTAGGTACCTAAATAGTTCTAATTTCAGAGGTTTCCAGTGGCATTGCTGCCTGCAGTTTATGTCAGATTCCTGCCATTGATCCACACTGCTAATGCTGTTGGCACTGTGCAGTGTTTTCCAGCCTTATTAGCCTTACTGCTTAACTCCTTGCTGAGACTGCTGCTCTCCATTTATGTTCTGTTTTCTAAGTATCAGTTTATTTCCAACTCCCTTACAGGGAAATACCCTGATGGACAGTTACCCTGGAGCAACTATGTCATCTACCTGGACTTGTGAAAAGCATATGACAGTGTCCCACACAACATCCTTGCCTCTAAATTGGTGAGACATGGATTTGATGAATGGACCACTTGGTGGGTAAGGAATTGGAAGGATGGTCACACTCAAATTGTTGCAGTCAACAGTTTGATATCAAAGTGAAGACCAGTGACAAGCAGCATTCCTCAGGAGTTGGTACTGGGGCCAGTGTTGCTTAATATTTTTGTCAGTGACATGGACAGTGGAATCAAGCACACCCTCAGCAAGTTTGCCAGTGACACCAATCTGTGCAGTGTGGTTGACATGCTGGAGGCAAGAGATGCCATCCAGAGGGACCTGGACAGGCTTGAGAGGTGGGGCCATGTGAACCTCATGAAGTTCAACAAGACCAAGTGCAAGGTCATGCACCTGGGTTGAGGCAACCCCAAGCACAAATACAGGCTGGGTGGAAAATGGATTGAGAGCAGCTTTGAGGAGAGGAGCTTGGGGCTGTTGGCTGATGAGAAGCTTAACATGAACCAGCAATGTGTGCTTGCAGCCCAGAAAGCCAACCATATCCTGTGCTGCATCAAAAGGAGTGCAGACAGCAGGTTGAGGGAGGTGATTTTCCCCCTCTGCTCTGCTCTCATGAGACCAAACTTGGAGTACTGCATTCAGCTCTGCAGCCTTCAGCATAAGAAGGACATGGACCCCAGCATAAGAACGCCAATGAGTAATGGCTTTATACTAAAAGAAGGCAGATTTAGATCATATATTCAAAAGAAATTCTTTACTGTGAGGGTGGTGAGGCACTGGCACAGGCTGCCCAGAGAAGCTGTGGATGCCCCATTGCTGCAAGTATTCAAGGACAGGGCGGATGGGGCTTTGAGCAACCTGGTCTAGTGGGAGTTGTCCCTGCTCATGGGAGGGGGGCTGGAATAAGGTGATCTTTAAGGGTCCTTTCAAATTCAAACAATTCTATGGCTCTGTGAAATACTTAAGATGTAAACAGCATCAACGTAAGGATGAAGCAATCATCTTAAATCATGTTCTGTCATGCAGTAGTACATGACAGAAGTTATCTCCCCTTGTACTCCCAAGGTACCCAATTACTCAGGCAAATCCTGGAAAGGCATAAGCAAAGTTGATATTTCTCTGGAAAGGTTTCTTCACAAAAAGAAAGGAGCGTAACCCTAACTTGAGCTAGACCTCCCTAGAGCCCCCATTCATGGGGCTTGTCCTGTGCAGGCTCTTTATGAAAACAGGGCACCCTCTGCAACCTCCTCATGTACTCTGCAGCCTGCCTATGTGTACCCCCCACACTGTCTCATTTCATAGGCAGCAGAAGAAGGTTCAGTAACAAATTATAGTGGGACTTTTGATCATTATATTCTCAGATTTCACTGCAAGAATCACAGGCTTGAGGGGCATGAACCCTAGTCACTGCCACAGAAGCCAGGAGGAGATGGGAAGACTTTTGGCTGTTTTATGGCAATGTGGTCTGAGGTGGACACATAAGAAGTATTCAGGTATATTCAAAAATAAGATATTATTTTGCATTTAGTAGTTCTCCCCTGCATATCTCAATGTATCTTACAAAAATATTTGGTAAACCTCTGCCTGTTTATAGCAGACTGGGTGAGCATTACAAAATGGTAAGGATTTGGGCTTCTGAGACTGAGCAGAGATTAAACAGAGATTAAATATACTGTTCAAATGGAAATTCTAACTTCTTGTGAGTGCTTCAGGGAGTGCTACTCTGACAACCATAAAGTGAAAGTTTATGCTACTATCATTCCCACTGCCTCTTCTGTGGCTAAGTAGAATGATTCCAACCCTGGGTCTCTCAGGTACATATCCTTCAAACCTACTTCATTCCAGCATTTAAAAATTGTACAAATACTGTGAATATATTTACACCATTAAAATGACAAATGAATCAAAACTGGTCACTCTTATTCTGACTTGCTCTTCACTTTGTCAAAGAGATGTCAGGAAGCAGGTGGAAAATGAGCATGCATATTTACTGCTCATGTCTCTAATTAAAAGTACTGTGCTGTGCAATGAAAAGTCCTTGAATAGACCCAGAAGCAAATTCTGTAAAGTGCTATCATCTGTTGAGTCACGCTGCTCCCGGAATGCATTAACTCTTATTCTCAGCATTAGATTAGACAAATAATGTGTACATGAACCCTATTCTAAAGGTAACTGTATTGCTTTAACCCCACACGTCTGAATCTCATGTTAAACTAAATGCTGTACAGGTCTTGCTTTGAATCTCAGCACATTATATCTAAAACACACTATAGCACATAGGAAGTCAGTATTCATAGCAGGAGAGGCACAGGATTCTGATAGAAGACTGCTTACTGATTTTGGCCAAATTTTATGTGCAATAAAGAGGGTGATCCAAGGAAGAGTAAAAGCCAGTAAGAATATTCTAATACTATTTATTTCAGCTCCAGAAACTTTTTAATATAGTTTTATGTAGCTCTTTTTTTTTTTTTCTCCTCATATGGCTATGGTTAAAAGTCTCAGCTTTGTGCTTTGGTTTCAAGAGTAAAGCCAAATCTTTGGCTTGGCTCTACTTTCAAACTTTGGAGAAAAACAAGGGGAATGTGAATTAAAAATAAAAATGCTAATTCCACCCCACTTTCATCTCTGTTTTCAAAATGAAAAATTTCTCTGAAATTTATATAATGCTAAGTATAGTGTGATTGTGAAACACCCTTATGCTTTTGAAGGATAGAAAACCCCCTAGCATATTGAAAATCCCAGGTCATAATTTCTGGTCCTGTAAGCAGGAGCCATTCCACTGCACACCGGAGGGATCACCAACAGAAAAGTTGTATACACGGATCAATTTTAAAGGCTTCTTAAATGACACATGGTAGCAAAGTCAAAGGTTTTCTGAACAAGTAAAATTAAAATTTTAAAGTGTGAGTAATTTAATCCTTTACAAAGCAGTGTCTTATGGTTAATCAGAAGTATCTTATGTCTGATCAGAAGACGATTAGTTTTAAGTGTTCAACTTACCACAAAAATGACCCATATCAATGGAAAAAGCCTTACACAAATACTTCTCAACAATTTATTGTGTGTGAGAATAAAAAGCTTCAGAAAGTGTTATTTTTTGGAATGTTTGCTTAGTATATTTCCCACAAATATTGCCATCCCTTTCAGAACTATTCCCCACACACACACTCATGCACATCTACCTCAAGCCTCATTTATTTTGGAGCTCTCTATGACAAACAGAGAAAATCCAAAGGATAGGCTTTGGCAGAACTGTTCAAATAAAACAGATTCTAAATATTTAACTTTTCCAGATAACCAGCATCACAGGAAACAGCAATGTTGGCATTCAGTCACCTAATAAGGAAACGTTTTTATTATAGCTTGTGTGAACAAAGTTCTGCTGTTCTTTCTACATATCGTATGCTTTGTTTTCTTTTTACTTTGTTACTTGATGCTTGAAAATAATGCAAAATGAAGCACAGTGCATGATGCTTCCAGTAGGCTGTGAAGCTGCTGTAACTGGAGCTATCGCTGATTAAATCTGTCTATAAAGCATTCTGGGCCAAACCAATCAACCACTGGCATAATTAATTAAGTCCAAAAGGGCCTGTAGTGGGACTGTTTTCATCCATCAGGAGAAACAAACACAGGCTAATGTGGAGTGGACAAGCCTGTGTGTTTACAAACCTGTTTTCCACGTGTCACTGTTGTGAGTAACTGTGGCACAATCCCACAGTAACTGGCACTTAATTTTGGCTCATGTAAGTAGGCTCATTTAAATAGGGATAACACAGGGGTAAGTTTTTATATAGGCTCTCTTTTACACCAAAGTCATGGTTATCCTTTCTCTTTATCTGTGCTCTACATACATATTTATTGCAACCATACAATGGCAGGTACAGTTTGCAGAAAGACAGGGAACAATCTCTGAAGTTTCAAATCAGTTGAAAGGTAAAAAAAGAGTGAAAACCCAATGGCACGATTTACATGATTGGAACAAAGAAAACAAAAAAAAAATAACAAAAGTCTATATGCAAAATTGAAACAGAAAAAGGAGTTAGGATGTGGCTTTTCATTTACAGAAATGCTACTATTTCCACTGGTCTGCATCTTCCACTGGTCTTCCACTTCTTATACTATATTAGTCCGTAAAGCTCCTGACTGTATTCAGCTGACCTGCACTAGACACTATCTCAAGCATATCTCTGCTGAAACCTTTGCTTCTGTTGGCACTGGTCTGTCCAGACTACAGCAGGCCTCCCAGAAGCAGAGTCAGGGTTAGAGCCCTGGAGCCACTGGCTAGCTGCCATGAATGTAAGCAATCAAGCCACGCTGTCTCTGTGCTGTAGCTGACGTCAGATGCTTTCACATACAATGCTTTGTAGGCTGCTCACATCTCCCCAGTGACATCCTGAGGAAGTAAAATTGGCACAGAATATAGGCCAAGAATGTAATAACACTAGTCATTCAGACTAACACCATTGATGTTCTGACACTTGCAGTGAATTTTATTTAAAAAACAGAAGATTCCTTCCCAAGACAAACAACAAACAAAAACCCTTACAGCCTTGATTATGGATAATGCTGATAGTGGATAATGATTGATTGTGGATAATGCTATAACAATAAGTACGTACTCCACTAGCTTCAGGATCAAACACCTGGTTTGGCATCCCTCTAGTATGCAGTATGGATACCACAACTGCTGCACAACTCCTGATACCACAACTGAATAAGGTACTCCTGAAATGGTCTCTGACATCTTACGTAGACAGATAATGACACTTTTCTATGTTTATTCCATCTAGGAGTCAAAGTATCTCTCCTATCCATTGCACTGAACTATTCAGGTGGTTGCTCATAAGACCTATCAGCTTGTTTTTGATTGCAAACTTGTAGCATGATCTACATCCATGACCTACCTATACCATGGTATCCACTCTTGCCTTTAGCTGCAACAGTCAAAAAGAGAAGGTAGAAGAATAGAAAGATGAGAAATCTGTTTTGGAGGAGAACCCCAAAACAGCAGCATTTGAGATTGAAGAATGATGCCTGGGCAAAAATGGAGAAATTCACAGTGAAGTTGTGGGTGGAATCCCTGCCTATGGCAGGAGGGTGGAGTTAGATGATCTTTAAGGTCCCTCCCAACCCTATGATCCTAGGATTCTATGATTCAAGATCAGCTATTCACGGAAGACAAAACAGGCAGCAAATAAAGGACTGGAAGCAAAACAGTAGATTCTATTTGTTTAACCAATGGTGAGGATAATTAATTATACTAGAGATAACAAAGACGATGAAAAATTTTCATAACATTCCAATAAAGATAGATAATGAAAAACAACAAATTAAGCTTAAAGGTAGTATTCTGACCCACAAATTTTCTTACTCACTTGTAATAGGGAAAAAAAGATACTAAGCAAGGGATGTTCCATACAAAAGTGACACAGGCTCATTTTGAAAAATATATAGAAAATGTAACTGCACCACAACATCCTTGAGTCTAGCACTATTGTTACTTATGTGATATTATATATGCTGCATTGTCAGCAGCTACATCAAACCATAAACATCACAAAGCCTTCTTAGATGCTTGTTACTATACAAAATCAATGAAACTAAAGTTAAGCACCAACCCCTGATGATTAGAGGCTCAGGAGCAATAGTGAGTCTCTGCACAACTAGACATATGGCTCCTCATCACACTGTCTTCTCCTTTGCAGATTTGCAAAGTTTTCTACATATACCATGTGCTGGATAAATCACATACAACTAACATAACAAACTTCCATTCTTCTTTGGCTCTTTGCCACTAGTATGATGAGAATTATTGACTATTGTTAACCTTGAGTCTCCCTAAAAACATGGGACCAGACAGGAAACCATAAGTTCTGACCCAGTTACCTCCACTCATGCTGATGTTAGCAGCAGCTATGTGGTGTTGTTAACAGGATTAAGGACTTTTTTTAAAGAAAATCACCATACCATTAACAAAGTCTTCTAAAAAATACATAAGGCTGTTCCTGAATATTCAATACTCCCGAATAAGCCTTCAGTGTACCAAAATCACCTCATCTACAGAGAATAAAGTTGTACAGCAAAGCAACAAAGAGAAAATACTATGCTTTGTTCACTCTTTCAGCTGGCAATGCAAGTGGACTATCAGCTCTTCTGCTGACAGTATATCCATTAAAGTCGAGAGGAATTCCAGCTATGCAATAGCAGCCGTATTGGGGTAGACCATCCTTTTATCAATGATCTGGCAGACAGATATATCACATACTAGCTACTAAATGAAATGAGTAGGCACTGTATTTCCAAGACAGGGAATAATAACATCAACAGTCCTGTACCACTAACGTCCCAATGTAGAGGGGGAAAAAAAAATATAGGCCTGATTCCTGATTCTGTTCTCTCCTCATCACACTCCCAGTGGCATTGCCCGTCTGGCTATGGTGGAGTTAGTCCTATGTACACTTGTCTAAGTAAAAAGATGCTTCATGTCTGCTAAAACTAAAGCATATACTCCTACAGTCATTTGCTATTATTATAATGAAACATTTAGTTTAAGGGATGAAGTACAGGATGTGTGACTACATTAGAAGTCATACTTGGGATGCTGGTAGAGAAAGAGAAAAGTGACCTTTCAAACCACTGACATTTATACTGATATTTTTGGCTTTGCTGCTTCCCTGTTGAATCAACCCAGAGGCACTAAAAATAATGCCCTAAAAATGATTTTAAACTGTTTTTTTAAACCTGATTAGAAACTGCGAGAACACTAAGATCATAAGTCTTGTAAGCTAGGCAGAACTTGGCTTTTATTCAGCCAAACAGGAGAGCAATGAGAATAACTCTTTCTTTACCTTTTTCAGGCCTGTAAGGGCTATCAAGATTATGGCTTTAGCTACACAGTCAGAGATTTGGAAAAAACAGACAGGAAATGTCCAAGATCAAAGTACTTACATATCTTCTCTCTGAACCAGTTATGTAAGTAAAGCAGAAAGGGTCCCCACCTCCTTGCCAGCTAGAGTAATTGGTCACAGTGCTTTTGTGCAAGCAGGGTGAGCTGTATGATGACAAAGTGTGATGGACATGAACCTCTACAACGAATCACACTTCTGCCTCTGTTAGGAGTCTGCATTGTAATGGTGTCTGTGGGTAGATTTATTAAATAACAGGGAAACATAATCAGATAGGATCCACCCTGTACATCAGTGGAAGCTTTCCTCAACACAAATCTGAAGATTTGGCCTAGTGACTGAGGGGGAGAACTGCAGACCCTCAACCTATGATTTGAACCTGAACAGGTCTTGTAACCTTGAACTAATTTCTGCTTTCTTGCCAAAACTGTATCTCAGTTTCTGGAGGCACAAGTGGATTTAATTTGACTTTATACTCCTCTGCTCCCAGATGAAACACCAATCAGTCTGATGCACTGCTCTAACTAGGTGCACTTGGAAACAATTCAAGGGTATTTCAGGTCATTACCTGTCACGTAAACACAGAAGCATCCTCCTGAACAACAACAACAAAAAATCCTTTCTGCTCATCACAGGGGACAGAATATTGTAGAAGATACTGTGCTAAAGGAACCTAACTACATATTAGCTTTATGGCTGCCTCGGTGCACATGGAGCCTAGGGTGAAAAAGTAAGGAGGGATGAAACCATGACTTCTAAAGTAGTCACACATACCACAGATCATTCCTTGAACTAAACTGCTCAGTGTTTTAATAGCAAATGACCATAGGACAGACTGGTTTGGTTTCAGTGGGGACAAAGCCTCTTTTCACTCACACCAATGCACGTAATGAAACCACTGCAGTCAGAAGGGGAATGCCACTGGAAGCTTGATGAGGAGAGAGGAAAAAGTAAGGAAGTCATCTATTCAGTCACCTTATTTGCTTGTGTAATATCACCAGCTCTTCCAGAAAAGACAAGAACCCCTAATTCATTCTGGTAGGAAGAGAAAGCCTCTTGGTTTTGGTTCCAAATGTGTGTTGCAAAATAGCATGTCCAAATGGATTTTGATAATGGTTTAAAACATAAAGATTTGAGGACATTATGTATTTATTATGCATTACAGTCCAACAAAAGCTACATTTAAGCAGTCATCAAAATAGAGGACAATAAAAGTCCTTCCATTTCGATAAGCTGTCTTTACTCACTGAGGGATGGCAAAAATGGTAAGTTTAAATAGCACTGGAAAACAATGGAACAAGGTAACTCACTGTTTTAAGTGTTGATAACAATTTTTTCATAGCTTGTTATGTTTCATTATGACTGCCTGATGGAAAACCAGGTATTTGAATTAAAACGTTTTTATGAAAAGCATTTACTTTTCATTAAAAAAAAAAAAAAAAAAAGTGATTTTCAATGAAAACAAAACAAAAACCCAAAACAATTGTCTCTTTGTGTGGAACTTCCCAGGGAACCACATGATCCAAGATGTCTATAACTCCTCTGAGGTATCTCTGCATCTTTTCTAAAAGGAGACTGTTATATCCTGATGTGTAGTAAGCCTGGAGACCCCAGCACCACCGAATATATATATATATATATATATATATATATTCAAAATCACAATTTTGAGTTTTGTGACAAAACAAACTGTTCAGCTATTTGAAGGTATGCTTTTACGATTTGTTTGAATTTTCAACTTGTAAATATATTTTTTAGCTAAAATGTGCATCTTTTTTTTTTTTTTTTTTAAAAAAAAAAGTGCCCTAAGAAGTCAGATTATTTCCAAAGAAGGCTGAGTTTTCAGATAGTTTGGGATATTTAGCTTAGCTCTCTCTTTTTCTCTTGTGTTTTGTAACACACCAAGAGAATTTAAGATCTAAAATTTAATTTACAGCCTTAATCTTATTTAAACACAGTTTTATTTGTGGTTGAATGCAGATACTTGGCCTGCCGCTCTTAAACTAAAACAGGTATTAAAAATAGCTTAATGAAAAACAGTGGTCTGTCTCTTCAACCACTGCTTCTTCTCCAGTAACACAGAAATCTAATGCATTATGGCAACAATACCTAATGCTATTTCTCAGCAGTGCAGAGTACAGGAAAAACATGGTGTCTAGCATTTATCTGGAATAGTCTATCAGAGAGAGGACAGAGCATGACAGAAAGAGTGGAGTGAAGAGGGAAGCAAGCCAGTCATAATATGATACTTGAGGTATATACAGCACCTTATAGATTAAAAGATCTCAAAGTAGCTTGATGTACTTTAATAATGCAATTTGACTGGAACAAGTTCTCTCATGCCAAATATGACCCTTGGTGTAGCTTTGGTTGGAAAGGAGATTTGACACCAGCCACAAACAAAAAAATGTAAGAGCATGCTTGGGGAAAGGATCCATGGATGATGGCATCAACCTGGGCCCTTAAGTGCCTATAAAAGTAGATGCTGTAGACAAGTCTTGTTCTGATAAAAATAGCTGAATTGCAGATGCATGGTCAGCACACAGGTTTTGAGGTGAATTCTACTCCTCCCACAAAATTCCCTGTAGAAGCTGAATTTCTTTTGATTTTATACCAAATGGAAAACACTAGCATCAGTGATGAAGCCTCAGAAATTGCTTCAAGCATTAAAAAAGGAAAAAGGCAATAATTTAGTTTGAAAATAATTAAGCAGTTCATGAACTATAGCACAAGCTGTCAATCTTCTCAGAATTTTTGTTCAGATGTACTTGGCTTGGCAAATAAGAAAGTTGGAAGTTATACGTGATAAATGATCTCACTAAAAATCCCTCCAAATTTAAACCACTGTGACTGCCCTTAACTTGATCTACAAGGGAACATCTAGAAATGAATTTAGCCTGTCAGAAACATAGATGTCAGGAAAACTTGGCTACAACTGCCAGGGCTGATTCATGTTACATGGCTACCAGTCCTTTTTTAGGCAGTATTTCCATTAAAGTATTTCCATTAACAGCAGTTAAAGCTCTTTTGTACAGAACAGCCAGAACATACAGAATTGCACATTCACATAAGATATTAACAATGGTGTATCTTGTTGTGATTGTTTTGGGCTTTTTTAAAACATTTTTTTTCACTCAATTAATGGTACAGTTAGCCACTTGACTGATCCATTTGGAAGAAAGTGAAAACTGTTTTCCTCAGAACAGTCTAATCTGCTTTATAAGTCCAGAACAATCTTGCCATAATACTGGATCACTTTGATTAAAATTAGAAGTGAAACTTAAAATTTTGTTATACCGTAAGGTTGGCATTTTCTAGAGGTTTTCGTCTCAGAGATGAGCACGTATAGAGTTTTTAGTCTTGCAAAATGTGGTAGAATTCCATGAATATACTTAGAGCAATGGAATAACTTTCTTTACCTTCTGTATTCCAAACAGGGTTTCTTCTTGTTCAAGAGCATAACCACAAATTTACTAAAGTTTTGAAAAGATGACTCTCAGGGTTCTCTGACTTTGCTTGCATCTCTTTCATTTGTTTTGTTTTGTGTGTTGTTTTTTGTTGTTTTTTTTGTTTATTTTTAACCACTTCAACCTCAAGAGTATTGGATTCTTCATATTTCAGCAAAAATCAAGACAACTGTTTTGAAGCCATTTTGTAGGTTGAAATGCCTAATTCTATGTGCTCACCCTTGTCTCAAGAAAATGCAAGTGAATCAATAAAAAGTTGGCCTCCACCACACCAACAAAGGTATGCAAATCTTACTGTCTGTGCCCATTGCTTCAATGGTTATTGACTGTGAGGAGTCAGGGAAAGGAAGGCATCTCTGCATATAGCTTGGACAGCATTTTCTCATAATTATATGATTATTGGGATGATGATGGAAAGCCTGTCATCTCTTGCTGTTGACCCTTATGGACTTCTAGTTGCCTGAAAAATTTGGAAACCACTTAAAGGCTTATCTTATACATATACTGCCCAGCAATCATAGCACAGCCAAAGCCAGATCCAGACTCTCTAGGTTGGAAGATTTATCCATTTCCCAGAAAGATTACGTCTTTAGATATGATCTAGTCCAGCGTGTTTCTCTGCATTAACATGATTTACTTATTTTCTATTTTTTTTCCTCTTTTGTTAAAATATAGACTGTTAGCCTGATGTCCAATATTGGATTTATGGAGCTTATTGATGTTTTTATGATTATGCAATCTGATGTCTGGTAAACTGTGGAAAGCTATGTGTAGGTGGGGGAGTGCATATCTGAAAATTAAAGGAGAACTTCAGACATGACTGTTGTGTCATCTACTTTCTGCAGAAAGTAATCTGATATAATTAAAAATGGGGAAGATTAGTATCTTTTGGCATCAAATTTTAACACATGCAGTAAAATAAAAATTATCAACCTTGCATAAAGCAGATTTATTTTATTTTTTTTTCACAGTGGGGGTCCAATAAAACCCTGGAACATCCAGAGCATAAAGAACATCAACTGGATGTAAAACAGAACTCTACTTTTTAATGGTTTAAGATGGGAGGATCTTTCCCTGTAGTGGGAGTAAAAAACTGAAAATGCCAGAACTTAATGTTTATAAAAGTTTTGTACTAATATGTAAATTTAAAATAAAGATAAATGAAAAGGCTTGTAAAAAAGATTATTAAAGATATGACAGTACTATTATAAATATGATCCAGCAGCCTGGAAATTAAGAATGTATTGTAATATACAAGCACTGTGGGGCGGTCTGGAGAAGTTTATCTTTTTGGAACAGGCTGAAAGAACAGAAAGAGAACAGTAATTTTCCTTTACCAATTTAGGTCTTGAAAAAATGAAGCAGAAAAGTAGGAAGAAGAAGATGAGGAGGAGAAAGAAGAGAAGGAGGAGGAGGAGGAGGAGGAGAAGGAGAAACAAGAAGAACAAGAAGAAGAGGAAGAAGAAGAAAGAAGAAGAAAGAAGACAGCAATCAAAATGAAATAGAGCAAAGGAGGACCTAAAGATGATGAAGAAGATGAAGCATACTGTTTTCTCCTTCTGTAATTACTAAATCAAAACTAGGATTCATTAAAGACTGCTTCTGAAAAGTAAGACAAAATTCACCATTAAGAACTATATCTACCATTTACTGCTTGGCCCCAGTGGTGTGGACAATCATTAGTTCCAAAGCCACCAGTTTTTCAGCTGCCAGGGAGTATCTTGAAACCATCTCCTAAAGAATTCTGTTCTGAAACTGTTTTGATTCTTGACAGAAAAATAGCAAAAAATGGAGGAGGAAAAAAAAAAATAAAAAATAAAAAGACAGAACTACTTCCTAGCCTTCAAAAGATTTAAAACTAATACAATAAGTAATATAATGAGACGTGACAGTGTCTCTCATTTCTCCATCCCCAACAGTTTCTTAACAATGCTGTTTTTATAGTAAAATGCAAACCAAAAATTATAGTTCACTCCAAATAATTGTGTTCATTCAGGAACTCTAAAACAAACATTTAGTGAGTTAGCAACCAGAGACAATCCAGAGAGTCTGAGGAGGTTATAATACCATTAGCCTGGAAGCTTCCAGTCTTCAGCTATATCATGTTTTCTTACTCAACATCCTCACATCCTCACACTTTCATCACTTTTTATCTTCCATGCACAACTTTTTGAAATAACAGGACAAACAACAAATATTCTACCAGCTGATGTCTTCCAACACCCACAAGTTTCACAAGACCTAAAAGCCAGGTGTGTGGCCATCACAAAACATTCATATTTCATCTGTAGATGTCATGCAGATATCTCAGATAGTCTAGACACATGAAAAGGCTTTAGATGCCTATGTTTTAGCATCTTATTCCCATGTTATTCATTTCTCCAGCAACAGCTATGGGTGTATTTACAATGCAGTCTGGGAATGTAAGTCCCACATTTGGGTGTGGCTGATTCCTCACCAACCATTGCAAAGAAATGCTGTCCTTTAGACTGAAATTAGGTGATAACAGGGAAGAAATTCTTTACTTCTGTGGTTTGCCATGAACGAACCACTCCCAATCAGGCTATTTTCCTGTGCAAATCTACTTGATATATTCATTTAAACACAATTTCTGAGTGTCCAGCACAGGTGTAAAAGCATTCAGAGTGGGTATAACTCTTTGCTCATATCTGTACATATTGCTCTAGAGTCCTCACCTCCTCCTCGTTTCATGATGAATACAAGCAAATTTGAGAACAGAGTATTGGCCAGGCTACTGCACACTAGCACGCAACTTGCTAGGAAAATCTCAGCTTTAAAAGCTGAGATTTAAATCTCAGCTTTAAAAAGGGAAGCAACAAACTTTTAAGACACTCTCTACCCCCTCTTGCCTGTGTTCTTTTCTCTATCTTTTTTTTCTTTTTTTTTTCTTTTTTTTTTTTTTGTATGTGTGTGTGCGTGTGCGTGTGTGCGTGTGATAACCTTTTAATCCTAACTGGATTAATACCTCAAATCTTCAGATTGGAAATTCAGATTAATTCAAAATAGTTTTAGAAAACTTCTAAATAGCTTGTAAATACATTTGTAACCAGGAATGTGTAACGGATCTTATTATTTTTTTTCTTGCTAGCTCACACATCTTCAACTGCACATAATTTCTGTTGAGTCAATATTAAGAGCAACATCTGGAAAATGCAACAATAAATGAGAATAAATACAAAGTCTCTGAGCTGTTACTCATTTTCCTGTCTGTAAGTTATTCATTTTCCTATGCTGAGAGAGGAACGGCTATGAGAATTGATGTGATCAGGCACACACACAAACTCTTACACTAATTTCCACTGCAAGAAAATGCATGCTTTTTTCATGCAGACTTTAACTTTAGAACTGAGTTTTGCCAGGATAGGCACTGTCCAGAGACATTATCCAGGTTTGCTTTGTCATGAACATGAGCACTACAGTGTGTAACAAGATTTGTCTTTGTCCCTTGCAAGAAGGTGACTTTCAGAGAATGATCAGGGCACATGGATCCCACTGGAACAATTGCATTTGAGAAACAAAACAGCGAGCAAAACAGAAACCTCACTGGCAACCAACATAATTTCCATGTGAGAAAACTCATATGTACAAGTGCTTTAAAGCAGTCTGATGAGGCGGCAATAAAAACTGTGTTCAAATATTAGAATGTCAAATTAATCAATCTCACTGGCAGAGTTTGTCAACAGATTCAGACTGTATGGGCAGATAAATCACAGAATCACAGAATTTCTAGGTTGGAAGAGACCTCAAGATCATCGAGTCCAACCTCTGACCTAACACTAACAAGTCCTCCTCTAAACCATATCCCTAAGCTCTACATCTGAATGTCTTTTGAAGACTTCCAGGGATAGTGACTCCACCACCTCCCTGGGCAGCCTGTTCCAGTGCCTAACAACCCTTTCAGTAAAGAAATTCTTCCTAACATCTAACCTAAAACTCCCCTGGCGCAACTTTAGCCCATTCCCCCTCGTCCTGTCACCAGGCACGTGGGAGAACAGGCCAACCCCCACCTCACTACAGCCTCCTTTAAGGTATCTGTAGAGAGTGATAAGGTTGCCCCTGAGCCTCCTCTTCTCCAGGAGGAACAAACCCAGCTTCCTCAGCCTCTCCTCATAAGACTTGTTCTCCAGACCCCTCACCAGCTTCATTGCCCTTCTCTGGACTCTAGAACCTCGATGTCCTTCTTGTAGCGAGGGGCCCAAAAATTAACACAGTACTTGAGGTGTGGCCTCACCAGAGCTGAGTACAGTGGGACAATCACTTCCCTAGCCCTGCTGGCCACACTGCTTCTTATACAAGCCAGGATGCTGTTGGCCTTCTTGGCCACCTGAGCACACTGCTGGCTCGTATTCAGCCAACTATTAACCATCACTCCCAGGTCCTTCTCTGCCTGGCAGCTTTCCAACCACTCCTCTCCCAGCCTGTAGCTCTGCTTGGGGTTGTTGCACCCCAGATACAGGACTTGGCCTTGTTGAACTTTATACAGCTGACCTCAGCCCATTGTTCCAGCCTATCCAGATCCTCCTGCAAAGCCTTCCTGCCCTTGAGCAGATCGACACACGCACCTAACTTGGTGTCATCTGCAAACTTACTGGGGGTGCACTCAATGCCCTCATCCAGATCATTGATGAAGACATTAAAGAGGACTGGCCCCACAGTTTGGGATGGAGTCAAATACCTAATTTGCTAGTTACATTAAACACTTTCAGGATTTGTATATTTCCTATTTTATTATTTTAAGAATATCTTCACAGTAGACATTGTACTATTTTCACTTGTATGTGCAGTCATACTATGCTAAATTACTGTATGTGCAATCCATACATGTGAAGTTTTGAAAATGAAAATCCTGTTGGATCAAGCCCTCTTGAGCTAATTGATAATACCTTGTCATAGGTATTTTAATATATTTGAAACTGATGGTCCATAGTAAATTGGGAGCAATAAAACAGTACTCTGCTGTTTTTAAAATTTTAAAAAGTTCCATGTTGCTTTCACATGTGCACAGCCAAAGCCAAAAATTAAGTTAAAGATAATTCTATGTTACTGGTACATCCAGATTCAGGTGTAGTGTTGACACTCTCAAAGTCAATAAAGACATAGTTTGAGGAAGCAATAAATTCTGATTTAGGATTATTAAAAAAAAAAAAAAAAAACAATCATAATCACATGACCCACTACTTTTTGCACAGATGTGTTAATTTTAACAGCTGGACTCTGTGCTGACCCTATTTTATGCTGGATCATTTACAGATTGTTTTTCAGCACCTGCTTAAAGATGATAAACATAAAGCTGGCACAAACATATACCAGCTTTATGATAACACGTCATATGATCACGTGTCTGTGCCTGATCCAGATGAAATGTGAATGACTGGTGTACTAGTAGCATGAAGACGAAGCATGAATGGATGTGGAACCATGGTCTAGGAGTTCTGCCATGGATTGTCAGGGGTCCTCAATTTTTATTCACTGATTTCATGTGTTTAAAATTTATCACACAAATCAGAATCAAGTTTGGTGAAGTATAAAAAATGTGACAATTTCTTCCTGTCTTCTAGGTCATACCAGACTATCAACAAAACAAATCCCAATTTTTTCAATCACTCTTTACAATGCTCATTAAATAAACTATACAGATAATCAATGAACTAGTGCTAGTAATGCCACAATAATAATTTTTTGAGGAAACAGCATACAACTGTAATACATCTTAGCCAATGATACATTACTTGACCCTGTCTCTTTTAATTTGAATTATATTATCATCAGAATCATCTTAAGCACATATGTAAGCATATTCCAGATTATGGTTGAGTTTTTGCATCCTGCATTTGCCAAATTTATGAAATTTTATACTGCCATTATTTATTCTCATTTGTGTGGTGGACAGATTTGTAATTAGAAATCATCCAGTACTTTAAGAATTTTCTAAGCACTAACATAATTGTAAGTTAAACTCACCCTATTTGTTTTCAATGGAAGAGATACCACAACAAACTGTTAGAGAAACTCCTTAGGAAACCGTATCCCCTGTTAGGTGATGGGAAGGTATCTGCATTGCCATGTACTGCATTGCCTACACCTATATTCTGGCTGCTCCTAGCCTTGAAGCTAAAGTAACTGACAACTCTTGAGACCAAAATGTCTGGTTTCTCCAAATCCAAATACCTTCTGTCTTCTGTTCTTTACAAAATACAAAAAGCACACTACCTAGATTTTCAAATGATATTGTGGTGGTATATATAAACAATATTTAGTTCATCTGAATGTAGGTGTTATTTTTAACACCTTATTTTTAACACTTCTAACACCTTAAAACCTCCAGTTTATTTTTGATAGCTGTTGCTATAATTCTTATTTTTGTCAATCTGATGTGGCAAAAACACAAATATCTTCTGTGAAATGGGTGAAGGAATGAGGAGTGTAAGATTAGAAAGAAGTCCAGAAATTAAAAAATCTTAAAATACTTGCCAAGACAGAGAGGCATATGTATATATACATAATATATTCTCCACAAATACTGTATTATTTTAGCAACCAGTACATTTTCTAATTCTGAAAAGACCAAAAAGAAAAAAATAAAATCTAAATACAAAAAGTTTTAAAACAGAGAAACAGATGTTTACAGCCAAATCCACCACTATAAACAGAGCTATTGTTACATGGTCCAACAATAATGTTTTTATTTGTTTGTTTGTTTTCCAGGGGTAACATTTTGTCATCAAAATCTGATAGGTTAAATACCACACTGTACGTTTACTTAGCTTTACTAAGCAGCAAAGGTTTGTTTCTCTGAACCAATAACCACAATATGCACCAGAAATCATTATACAGTATAGATATATAATCCAGTAATTTCATGCCCTTCATCTGTACATTTTCCAAATGTCATTTCTCTGTACTAAATTATTTTTGGTTGATTTAAATCAAATGGAAGCAATGAATAACTAATATAAAGTAGAATTTCCTGAGCTATTATTTTTTACCCTTCAAAAATTAAAATCTTACACTAATTTTATCGTTTCATTATAATTTATAGGTTAGTTATAGATTTGCAAAACCAAACTACTCCAGATGAGTGCAATAAATGCAATGTAGTCATCTGTGATTCTTAACACACACACACAAAAAAAAAAAAAAAATCTAAGAAAACTGATTTCTCAAGTCTAGACAAGTTTCTTTATGCCCATAGCTTATGGACTGTGACATCTTAGGGCATGTATTCAGATTAAAAAAAAAAAAAAAAGTAAGAACAATACAGACTAATGTAGGCAGCTTTAAATAGGATATTTTTAGTTTGCATGAAATTTTTATCATTATCATCTTACGTTGCTTATTTTTAACACAAGGGCTAAATTACTGTGTTAATTGGACCAGAAGTTCTTTGAAAACATTTGGATTACACTAGAAGAAAAAAGGAAGATTACCAATAAATTGGGTTTCATCTTTTGTTTTATAAACATATTACATCCACAGATAAATTTTCTTCATTTTTCTCAGACAAATACATTTAAAAATCTTTCTTGTATTTGTATATCCACACTTGAATTGCTAAGCAAACTGAGTAAAGAAGACATCTGTATTTATTCCTTAGATTGGTATCGGATACCTAAGCCTAGGTATCTGAACATGGTTAGTTTACAATCCACTGTATTCATTCATGGGGTCCTTCCTATTCTACACACATAGCAGCACAGAAATCTTCTCTGTGGATGTTCCCCAAAGCCTTGGAACCACTCTGACAGTTAATAAGGAGAAAATCTAACCTAATGTTTTCAAGACCTTAAAAGACCTGATTACAGAATATGTGAGGTTCAGCCATCAAAACAACTTATATTGCCACATGACTCACTGTATATTTCTGACATCCAGGAGAGAGATACTGCCAAGCACAACTGACTAACACATTGTTTTTAGCATCTAGATTCATATGGCTTGATAATGTCATATTAAATATGTAAGAGAAGTAACAGAAGAGACAGTGGTGAGCCCTTCTGGAGCACCAGATATGCCTACAGACAAAAGCAAGTCTCACTATATAGTGTCTGCTGACTTCTGTGGGTGTAGCATGTACAAACACTCCTGAGATCTTACACTTGTTGTGAGCAAGTCCTACTGTTAGCAAATACAATACAGTCATGCTTTTGATGTTAATGGACCATATAGCTAGCAATCATAATACAGACAGACTACACTACCTGTCTCTTCTTTTGTAAATATGTCCTTAGGTAGATTGGAGGTTACAAGTTCCCAGTAATAAATCCCACCTTTTCTTTGCTCTTTCCCTAACATTTTATGCATGTGCACGTTTAAGCTTTCACTTCCTGCAGCAGCACTGCAAACTCAAGAACTCTTGCTTTAGCTTTACCTAATACATCTAGCACTGTGAAAATGAAAGAAACACTCATGTAAGTTACATATTTCTATGCACTTATTTTACAAACAGAAATCCCAAAGGAATTATGTTCTTGCTAAAACCGGCTAAGGAAATGACAGAATACATCCCCACCATGGAAAGCATTTGCTTTTCTTGTCTATAATCTGTTTATAATCCTTACCCTAGCTGCCTATTAGAACATCAAGGAGAGGGAAAGGTATTAATAACTATGGCTTTGTTGTTAAAAATAGCTTAATAAATGAATATATAAACCTCTTAGTAAAAATGTCTTTCTTATGATTGTTTGACATTTAGTAATTTAGTAAACTACTTAAGCACAGTATTAAAGGTAAAGCATAGCTTCAATTTCCACTGGATTTGAAGTGTGCTTTTGGGTGATTTAGCAAGCAACAGTCTGTATCGTTAATATTTCCTTTCAAACTAAACTCTTTTTTTTCCAGAGGCAACATAATTCATCCACACTAAACTGGTAATCAGTTTGTAAATAACAGATAATTTATGTAAGCAAAACACATATAATACAATCTTTCCAAATTCCTTTTAACTGATAACTGGTTTCTGATGGGAGCTAACTTCTTTTCAGATTTGCCTCCTAAGATTTAGCACCAAATGTATGTAACTTCCACTGTCCGTTTCAAAGTACCTTCTTGTTACACACCATAAAAAAAAAAAAAATAAAAATTAAAAAAAAAAAAAAAAGAACAATGAAGGAAAATACAAGTAGGTGATAAAAATACAGATAATCAAAGAGGAAAAGAAATATAAATATCAGATCCACTCACAGATGCATATAGTTGTGAGCCAGAGACCATAGTGGAATAATGGCAATTTACACCCAGTAAATGTTGGCCAACAATGTTTCCATACACAAGGAATGCATGCCACATGAGCCTACAAAATCATCATGATTTAAATCATCAGTCACTAGCATATGATAAGAGTGGGAGCAGAATGGTTATTCAAACAACTTTTGCTTAAATGGCTTCAGCTCTAAAAAGGCTTAATGTGCCTCTTTACAGGACCTCTGCAAAGTAAGGACACCACAGCTTCTTACCTGAGCTTTTATTGGTTTTGTTTTGTCTGCTCTTTACTTGCTCAGTCCATAATGTAGGATAACGAGAAGCTATATCTAAAAAAAAAAAAAATACAGCAGAAAAAAGTTTGTAAATGTTACAGTTTTTTAAAAGTTACTAGCAGCTGAATAATATTGAGTCATCAGTATTAAAGATATGTGGATTTTAAAAAGGGAAAGGGTATACTGATCTGTATTAGAATAGGTAAAATCTTTATTCATACAAAGGCATAAATAGTTCATTTCTTATTCCATTCAAACAAAGGTTTGAAAGATCCAAAATGTGTAGTAACTTTAAATCAGTGAGATATACACTGGGTGGTAAGATAGTCACAGTACAGGACTACCACTGCATATGGGCTTTGAGCTTTCTATTTGTAGAGCACTGAATTTTCCCAGATCCAAATACACTTGTAAAAGCACTAACCTTACATTGCTAGACAATATGCTGAGAACAGAATTTATGCTTTTAAATTCCTTGTTTGGCCATACAGTTTTAATCTGAACTGTGGCTCAAGTTTAAAACCTGTCTGTACCCTGAGTATTCGCAATAAATTTGCTACTGTTAAGAGTCCATAGCTGAAGTGTCGCCTCAATACTACCCACATGAAATTCATTGTTTTTAAGTTTTAAGACTTGACTGTGTCTTCTGTTTTTATCCTGAAAAGGGTACAGAAGTTTTCAATTTCTTGCAATTTCAGGAAGTCTGATCAGCCCCAGCAGGTGCCCTAGTTTTAAGGTAGCATTTGATGCTGTGGTGTATTGTCTATATTGCATTCATTTAATATCGCACTGTTAAAATTCCTGTCGATGCTTACCTTCTTCATCACCTTGAGGCTGAGTCTCCAGCGCGGGAGCTGAGACATCATCTGAATTCAGAATGGAAAAGATTTGCAAGGAGACTACAATTATGAGAGTAAGCTAAATAAGTGTACATACGTGATTGATGCTAATGATTTGCACATAGCCCCGGCCGGTAAACAAACAATAATTTAAGCATTATTAATATGTACTGTACAGCATAGACATATTACGTCTGCACACTATAGATTATAAACGTATGGCTTTTAAGATTATGGCTGATGAATTGATTGCAGGGTCTCTGAAGAGCATGAAGTGATCAAGTTGCTCCCCAGACAGTCATTCTTCATTTTAATGATTCCTATAGATTATAATTGAACAAATAAGCATTCATAAAGAAGAAATTCAGTAAATGCATCAAAGGGGTAAGTCCTGTGAAAGCAAAAGCAGTCTGAGATGGAAGTGGTTGCAGATATGTTGACACCTTAAAATGAAATGAAAGTTTATTTTTGCACAGCAGAATGTATTTAGCAATCAAGATGATTTTATTGGTAAGATTCATAAAGAATCAGATTTTTCTTTGCATTATCCTTATCCTTTATTCGGCCATCTCCATCCATCCACAATCAACCATTACTGCAAAACAAGAGGGATGAAATGATAAAAGAATGTGGATAATTTTAGTAAAATATAGTAGAAACAGCACTGGAAAAGAAAAATTCAGTATGAAAAAAATTCAAGTTAGCAATCTGTGAGAAAGACCCACCTTCACCTTATTATGGTTTTGTTATTTAAAATGATTTCATATACTGAGTAAAAATGAGCTAGTACACCTTTTACTTATTTTCTAGCTGCTGTTTCCTTTAGAATGGAGCTAACTCCAAGTTACTCTGCGGTAAACAGCATCTTCTGTGAAAGGGTTTTATGAACATTTCTTGCAGTTTCACAACTGGATCCCAGACCAACATAGTTTCCAGGTTGTTTTTGTGACATTTTCACAGAGCTAGAAATGAAGGTAACTGTGAAACTTTCTTTTGCACATAGAGGATTTGGAAGTACTCTGACCTTCCCCTTTGGAGGCTACAGTCTAATTCATAGCAAATACTCTGGAAAACTTGCATGCATGCTTTCCACAAAAGCAAGGCAGCAGCAACAGAAACTTGTTTTCATTGCAAAATATTTTAACCAAACCATAAGGAGACTTCTTTTAAGAATGTTCATTTTTCATGTCCATGCAATGATAGGATACTTCGTTCGAATAACATGACAGACTGTCACTTCCCATTAGTTCTACTAGCAATTTTGTGTTGTCCTCTGGGTGGTGGAATAAGATCATTAACTAATTTCAGAGAGGACATCAAATATCCCAGCATATTAAAAATGAAAACCTGCATTTAGATTAGCAATTAGTATGTAATTCAAAAAAACTGACTTTTAGATTGTACCTTCAGATGGGTAAATGTTGCCAAGAGCTCTGCCACAAAATCAGTTTGGGGTTTAAGTGACATTGTTCTATCATCATCTTTCTGTATACAGTTTGAGTTTGTGATGCATTTGTTCTTACATTAATAAGTGAAATACAGATAGAATGCTGCAATTTTAACAATTATCAGCCCAATCAAAATTATCCTCTTGACAACAAACTCTGTTCATTTAAACAGCATTTACTACACAACTTTTAAGACACAGTTTATTAATATGAATATATATTCTAAAAAAATAAGAAAGAAAAAAAAAAAGGTACCTAACAATTGAATCGTAAAACTGGCCACAGGTCCTCCAGGAAACAAAAAGGAAGAGAGAGGTTTTCTTTTGGTCTCCATCAAATCAAACATTTGGTATGGGATATCTGTATTAATTTAACTTCATTTCAGAACTGGAGGAGCTACAACAGCTCCTGAACTATGCTTAATCTGAAAGAGGACTATGGCATTAATTTTCTCTGTGAAAGTGTCTTCTCTTTTCATAAAATCTTTTGTATTAAGTATGAAGCATGTAGAATTTTTTTGTTCGAAATCCAATACACTGACACAACTACATTGCAGTACATCTTAATTTCAGGTATTTCATGTTAACTTCATAGGACTTCCTGACCAGTACCTACATACCACTACATATGTACATACATGTAAATAAACCATTCCATTATCAGAGTTCCATTAACAAGAATACAGTCCTGCAGTCAGCTAAGAAAAAGGGGCACAATCCCATGCCTAACACTTGTGCTTTTCAGATAGTCTGAATACTTTCTCTGGCTAGAGGTGGGAACTGTGGCACAGGGAAAAGATATGTTAGGAAGTATCCTTTAAGCTTTGTTGCTGTTTGAGTTCACATGCAAAGTTGCAAACAAGCAAACAGTGCTCCTGACATCCAAAATCTGTGACTGGAAATTTTCATTGAGCTTTCATTCATTGAGCTGCACATCTCAAACAGATATGGCCCTCTATGTTATTCTCTCTGAGTATGTGTGGAAGAACTGTCTTCCACACTTGGATGTCTGTCTGTCTTTATCTTGGAAGAAGAGACTGCCTCAGGCTACATTTATACTGTCTCTTGACAGTATAGTCACCAAGACCACTTAAGTTTGGGGCACATCTTCTGTAGCAGCAAGAATGTCATCAACTTTCCTAAGCTTGCTGTGTTACAATATCAGAACCCCAACCTGTGGCACCTCCAGTTAGTCCACAGCAACATGAAGAAGGAAGATGGGCAGGAAGGGGTGCATGCTAAATTTATGGTTATTCCAAAAGCTACCTCTGTGCCCTAGCAACATGAACTACAAAATATTTTTACTACATTGACAATGAGGCAAGAGAACAGATCCTTAACTCAAATAGCAGATCAAGTTCATTACTCTGTGATAGTCTTAAAGAGGTTGTGATATCACTGACAATATTATTTCATTTAAAGCATAAGGCAGTGACTTGGAAGGGTGGGGAGATGTTAGAAGTATCTGAGAAGAGCCAGGAACCACCTGAGAACCAGGACATCGGCCCTTTGCGCTGCAGGCTTGGGCTGGAGAATAAAAACAAGGCATGAGTGAAATACAACTGTGTCATTTTAGACACAAATATATGTGATGCAAAGGGAAACATCATCATTTAAGTTTCTTGTTCTAGGAGTGTCTATTCAGGCTTCAGCAACTCAGCCCTTACAGTCAAAACAAAAAACCAAACCAAACCAAACCAAAAAAAAAAAAAAAAAAGAATTCCAAGACCCAGACAAGTTTTATATATGGGATAGTTCATATAGTTCAAAGTTGAAAATGAAAGTCCTGACCCAAAGCAAATTTTCCCAGAACATAATGAGGTTAGTGGAAACCACAGTTTGTCCAGAAAGACTTGAAGGAACAGTTTTCCACTGCTGATTCATGTACCTTGTCATTAGCCTTTAAAGAAGTACTGATTTTCTTAACCTAATGGTGCATTAGTTTATTTAAATGTTCGGTATATTACAAAGCTACAAAAGTTACTGTAAAACTTATATCAATTATATTTAAAGCAGAATAAACTGGATAGTCATTAACATTAGCACAAATTTGAGTTAGCTTCTTTAAAATTAATTTATCCCTCTGCAACTGGCAGAAATATTTAGTGTGTTATTTTCAGCTGAATCTAATATTCTTTTAAGTGTTTGGAGAGCATGAGCTCTAATTTTGTTTAAAGAACAGATATCTCTCTCATTTAAATCTACCAGCTATGTTGGAGTTGCATCAGATTTTGTCCTGCCAACGATACACGCTATGATCTATCTCTAAGAACAACAATCATTTGGCCATGAATGTAACCCATTAGTTGAATTAATCACATTACAGAAAAAAGTGTTGGGTCCAAGATGACTCAAGCACTGGCTGCTATGGACATAAAGTGAGGACTAGAGTTTCCAAGATTTTGGGACTGCAGGGTGCGGGCTTTATCAAACAGACAGAATAATCTGTCCTCTAAGGCAAGAGAGAGAGCAGTATGGGAAAATAGCTGAGTACTGCTATGGGAAGCAAAGTTTTTTCCACCATTCATTGATAATTTAAACCTACAGAAAATCATGGTGGTTTATCCCACAGTACACACAGTATACTAAAATATATTTTATTTTCTATCTAAAGGTCATCTAAGATATTTACCTGTTTTTCCTGCACCTTCTCGTTGTGGCAGTTTCTCACTCACTGAACCTGCAATTAGAGAAATAAATTAACCAGAAAACTATTATTTTCATTTTTAAAACCTTTTATAAGAAACACAATTTAACTTTAATGATTCATCTTTGTTTACTGTAGAAAAAAAAAAAATGTCAGGAAATTTCTTCCTTTGCAAACCAAGGATTTTAGCTTTGCCTGACTTCTGCATTTGTGTACCATCAATTTATAGTCAGGTGCTACTTCTTGGCCACCACAGGACCTGAGAAAGAGATAACATTAAACACTACATAAACAGAAGTGCAAGAACGTGTTTGTATGCAGCACACTCAAAGCATCCCTTCCCCACCAACCTAGGAAGGCCAGGTCCTCCATGAGGTGCATCTCCCCAGTACTACCCCACTGAGGTTCCTTGTGAGGGACAACAGCCTTCCTACACAGTCTTGCTTACGTACCTCAGCAGCTCTGTGGGGCTTCTTCAGATTGAAAGGTGCCCCTTTCTGCTTTAAATACCTCATGTAAAGCCCTCCAGAAATATTATGCTGGTATAGAAATGTGTGGTATGGAAATGAAGAAGCCTTACGAGCCTTTGGTTCCTCAAACCTAGGGCCCTTGGGAAAGGAGGCAGCAGTGGTGGGAAAGGAGTAATCAAGTCTGCAGGAAATGGGTTTTAACAGCTTACTGTACCAGCATGAATGCCAGTCTTGATTTAAAGTCATCAAGAAATGGAGAGTCCACTTGTTTTCTTTGTAGTTTTTACAAGAGGTATTTGGCCTCAGCTTTTACAGTAGAAATAATGCCTTATTTCTCATTTATATCTGATTATCACAACGGTTTGTATGATTGTAATTCCTAGTCACTTCCTGTCATCATATCCATCATATCCATCTCTCATGAATTTTATTGCATCACATTTGAATTACCAGAAATTCAATATATTTTGTAATGCATTGGCATTAATTCAGACAGGAAAAAAATGCCATTATCATCAAAGGAAGTATATCCAAGAGTGTTTGGGATAACTTGCTCTAAGTGTTCTGCAATACTCATCCCTATTACTCACCATGAAGAGGAGGCAGATACTTGCTTTAATGCTATCTGAAGCCTGAAGGTTTGAGCCTTTGGGTGCTTGACTTGAATCTCCTGACAGGCAGCTTGAATTTGAGCAAGATGTTTCGGTTTTAGAAAGTACTGTGTATAAAACTACATTTTTTTCTAATTACACTAAAGACCAGTGATCTATTCTTTTCTTAGATTTCATCCAGTTGCAATTAACTCTGTGGTTTCTCAATTTAATTTTTATGTACAGGAGTATAATTATAAAATCTGTTGTAAATACTGATAGTTTATATCTCATTCTCATACACACTAAAGTGATTTACAACAATTTGTGAGTACAAATGAAGTCTTGGCATGGGTGGGGTACATGTGATGAACCCCTACCAATAGCCCCTTTGCACAACAGTAAAGAGTAAAGCCCCACTTTGAGAACAGTGTTCTTTCTCTACGTAAATTCAACATCAGATTTGATTTTTTTTTTCTGTTTTACTTTTATTTACTCTAAATTTTGAAGGAAAGATGATGGAGGAAGATAGTGGCATTCACAAATGTTAACTTTATCATAGTGAAATTAGTTTCATTATGAAATTAAAACATTAGGAAAATTAAGTTCAGTGGGCAAACAATTTTTGTAGTCTTAGGAAACTAACAGCAATATTCACAGAACTTCCTAAAAAGGGAAATCTTCACCCTTCACATTTTTTTCACTTAGAATTTTCGATTTATATGTCAAAAACTTTGTTTGTTCTAAGTTGGAGGTGGAGAGGTTGTTGAGCTTATATCAATATTTTTCTACTATTTTCTGAATATATTTGAGCTTAAAGTACTGTGAAGTGAAAGGAATTGCATTTGAAAATTTCTAGGAAATTATGTCTTCAATACTCACAACAAATGTTCACATTTTCAGCCAGGCAAGAAATAGAACTAGCAACATCTAACTTTTGTAAAAGGGAATACAAACAGCTTCCAAGTTTTCAGTGCATTGTAAACAAACAAAACACCATAAAAATCCATTTCAGGAAGGGGAGAGGGAAAGGAGGCGTATTAGACTTAACATTATTTTATCAAGATGAAGTTAGTACCATTCTGGCTTGTGTATGATCACCCCCTGCATTCACTCAACAATTGATCCACTAATGATTGTGATGATCCTTTTCTTAAAGAAATTGAAGAAATGCCTCAGTTTATTGCAAAACCCACAATTCAGCCCAATTTCAGTCATACAATTTCTGAGGCACAATAAATCTTCCATGGAATGTAATGAGAGTTTTGTGGTTTATGATTTTAGCATATACATTTCTTAGAGTTCTGATCATATGTGACTGGGCTTTAAGTCACATATGATCAGAAAAAGAGAAAGTGAATGATTACTTATTTAGCTTATATAATGATGTCCTCATCTCCTGCTAACAAATACTTGATATATTATCACTTAATGCAAATAGTAGGAAACAGGAAAGTAAATTTATCATGCTGCTCTACATTTTACATATCTGTACATCTAGCTGTGTACGTATAGAGAAAATACTACATATGGGGACAAAGAACTAGATAACTTGAGGATGGATAATTTTCTCAACTAACAAGAACAATGCAGTACAAACTAAAAAGTTAATTGCCTTCCCCAATATATTAATTTTCATCATATTATCTGATGATAATATTATACAGATAGGAAGAGTCCTGAATTTTTAAAGGTACTTGATTTGGGCCTTAAAAGAAGATAATGGCATTTTAAATATTAGGTAGCAAAACTACCTCACAGAACAATAAAACATGTGGTCATACTTCTGCAACATTACTGGCAGAAGCGCAAAAGAGTTAATATGGCATAAAAACCCCACAGTAGGAAAACACTGTGTTTTCCAATGACAATTTAACACCTGCTTCTCAGTTTCTGCACCATTTCCCAGGACTCTGTGTGTATGGAATTTCTGCAGTTCCCTGCAGTGCTGATAACAGACACAGGGAGTTGTAAAAATGTCTTTATTTTTATGTCTGGTGTTCTTTAGTGAAAGGATTGGAGGACATTCATCATTTTTAAGGAGCTTTCTTTTTAATGCTCTCATGGGAATGTGTTTGATTTACTCTCCTTCTCACCACTGTTCCTGCAGCAGTGGAGATTATTTCCATGGAGTGGAATGGCATTTTGAGATTTATCATGTGTTTTTTAGCAGAACCAAGTGTTGGTGTGGGAATAACTGGAGAGGATGGAAGAGGAGCCTCTTTCAGGTAAAGATGTAGTAGCTAAAGTGAACGTTTTACATGAATCAGTTGGAGAGTCCTGCCTTTTTAATGCTGCTTGTAGCCTTCATGCTTCCATACATTTTGTCTCTAGCATAAAAGACATCTTTGATAAGAGCAACCGGAACACTAGAATGAGAACAAAATTTCAAACAGCTATTGTAGATACTTAAAAAAATATGTATGTGATACTTTTGTATCCCAGGACCTAAGATAACTTTTATGAAGCTAACCAATATTAACAGTTAAATAAAATTAGACATTACTTTTTAAAATTGTTATCCAATATCACAATCACGGATAGTAAATGGAACTGGAAACTGCCTGTCCTAAATTTTATTCTTTATTTCCTCTATTAAAATCCACATTTTTCCAGGCTGTCATGCTGTTCTTTCCTATATCTAGACATTCACCAAAGCCAAAGGTGGTTCTACTTGGAGAAATGAAATGCAAGATATTATCCCATAATTTAAGAACTGCACAGTTGTTCATATTCATATTCAAACCAAATCTGACATTACTGCATAACTAACCTGGAATTGAAAAGAAGCACTGAACATTTTCATTAAAAAGAGATTTTTTCACACACTGTACAGAATCACATTTCCTGTGAGAAAATCTTTCCAAATGAATGTTCACAATTGATTCTACCTGTTGTCTTGATTGTCTGTGTACATCCTACTCTAAAGAGAAAAGATCAAAAAGTGATCCTGAGAGAAAAAAGGTTTGATACATTCAAACAGAAATATGTATAAATGTCTTTGAAATAGTTATAGCATTATGCCTGCAGAATACACAGAAGTGAAAATACATAAATGTGATGCTGTCAGGATACTACTGCTACGAGATCTGCCTGTGGCATCAAGAAACAAGACAGTGCCTGCAAAGAGGCAAGTAACCACACAATCAGACTGAGTAGGGACTACAGTGTTGGAAGTAATGGCATCCCTGAAACACTAGTTAAGACAGTAGTACCTCTACTCAGCTTCAGTATACCCACTAATATTTTGACCATGATTCTTGTGCATGGTGGAACTAAAGAGTAAATATAAAAGGGGATCAAAAGTGATCTGGAAAACATCAACAGTCCTTCTGGGGAAAAAAAAAAATGTTATCCTAAACAGATGGCAATTTTGAACATATTTTGGGAAATGGAAGAGGGATGCAGGTGTGCTTGAGGCTTTCAGTCTACAACGTAAGAGCAAATGTTTGCCTTATTATACCACATAACTTTCTGGAATAATCTGTAGCTGCCTTGTCTGCTGAGTGAGATGGTTTCTCCAGACTCTTCATGACAGAGCTCTTAGCCACCACTACTGAAAAATCCCCTAGCTTCTCAAATCTATTTCTGAACTCTGCTGTAGCTGGACTTCTTTCCTGAGGGACAAAGGAGAAGTGGTCAGCAATGAAACATAAGAGCAGTGATACAAGCAGGGTAGGAAATCTGCAGAGACAGTCCCAAAGGATCTAAGAACACCTGGAAAATTACCCATGATTTTTCATGGAGCAGAATAAGACTACATACTCACCTGGACCCTGGAACAGTCTATTGACCTCAGAGCTACTAGACTGAAGTTGAATGTTTCTATGACCTTCTCCTTAACATTTCTGGAAAACTAACTTCCCTTCTCCAAAATAAGCTGAATCAATCTGGCAGTTTATTTGCTAGGCACATGAAGACATTTGAGAAAAACTGGGGTTCGATTCCTGTAGATGTAGGATAACTCTCACATCAATCTATTAACAAAACTGGAACTACTTTGCAGCTTCTCCTTGATATTACCAAAAAAAAAAAAAAGTGAATATACAGTAACTAAATCCGCAAAATTTTGAGCCAACAATAACGCCACTTGTTGTGATACAGCATAAGTATAGCCCTTTTTCACTGATGTTAGTGAAAGAAAATGAAAGGAAGCTACAAAGCTTTATGACACACACTGATATTGTAGAAGAAGCCTAGAGAAGCTGTGAATGCCACATCCCTGGAGGTGTTCAAGGCCAGGTTGGATGGGGCCCTGGGCAACCTGGTCTTGAGGATGGCATCCCTGTCTATGATAGAGGAGGTGGAACTAGATGATCTTTAAGGTGCTTTCCAAAACAAACCATTCTATGATTCTATGAAGCGACGAGAGCACACTTTCAGAGAAGCCCTACCTAAGGACATTCAAAACCACCACAATCAATAGTACATTGGAACACAATATTATCCTAACCTATGTTTTATGAAGATATATTCAAGCTATGAACAATAATTATATTAAAACAAATGAATGCATTAATGTATTTTAAACCTTTTGAATATTTATGTTAATTTTCATAATTCACTGTCATGCCAGAGAGACTTCTCAGACTGGATCAAACAGATTAGTCATAAAATTATTCTTTCTGGCTGAAGTTCACCTACAGGCAACATGCATGGAAGATTCTGCAAACCACTTAAACAAGACAGACCTTAAAAATGAATTAACTTTTTAAAATCTTTGTTGAAACTTTCATAGTGGTATTTTCCCTCCATGTACTTTTTAAAAATTTCATTACTCTGTTCAAACAATGGGAGTAGATCAAGCCTGGTGAATTCCCTCAAAGATCTTAATCACTTCTTTCAGCTTTATCTATACTACAGTTAGCTTTTTTTTTTTTTTTTTTTAAGTTTTAAGTTATTCTTTTTACTCTCTGACAGAGAATGGTGCTGCAACACAAGCAGAAACGCAATACATACAGCTCAAGTATTTTTTAGAGCTATATCTGTCAAAAGGGTGCAATTATGCCAGCTTCAAGCAAGGTGAACAGCAATTCCGGCAACTGTCCATACACTGGCAATTCATCATCTTTGTTATCAACATAAATGAAATAAGGTCAAAAGTAAATTCCTGAAAAACAGGTAATTGTTCTGATGAAAGACAAGTGAGTTTGATTTGCTAATTAATTTCTACAGACAATTATTCTGTTATGTTCTTAGTGCTTTGTTTCATTTTTATTTCATCTCTGCATTTGGCCAATCATGAGATTTGCTGTGGGAGTTCTTTCACTGGACTATGTTACAAGTCAGTGTCAATATTTTCGATTGGGAGTGGTTTTTTGTTTTGTTTTGTTTCTGTATGCCAAATACTTAAAAAATCAAAAAGGCAAAGCCCTCTGGAATTTCTGAAACTCTGCAATGAGTTTACAAGCATGAAAGCTGCAATATAAAGAACTGCCTCTGCAAGTCTGTTGCATGGTTTCACAGAGTGAATCATAACTATCATACAAATAACCACTGCAGAAAAACATTTCAGTAGCTAGAGAATAATACAAATAAAGTAGACGGATTATAGAATTACAGAAAGATTTAGGTTGGCAGTGGCCTCGGAAGAACTCAAGCAGAGCTAGCTTAAAAGCTAGACCAACTTTTGTGCAGTTGAATTTTGCTAATCCCCAAGGAAGAGAGTCCCTTGCTTCCACAAGCACCTGCTCCTGCGTTGAACATCTCTGGTGAAGATGGTTTTTTCCTTAAGTCTACTCAGATGCCTCAACTAAACTCTAATATTCATAAGACAATGTCATAAGCCAGTCAGCTGAACAAATCTTACCTGGGCACCGGGGAGTTTTGTGGGCCACAGCAGTTCCACTGATAGGACGACCATTGGGAGTGACACACCAGCAGTATCCAGTGTAACTGTGGCACTGAACCTGTCAGAAATGACATGAACCACGCACAGTCTGTCAGACATAAGTCTATTATCCCGCAGCATTCATGACATGAGTACTGTGTCCAGCAAACTATATTGGCAAAACCTAGAATGACAAACCATAATGGACCTTAATCTCCATCATACACATGATTTTTTAGCATTATGAAGAGCTTCTTTCAAGCAAAGTGAGGTAGGTCCTTCAGAATCTAATGGAAGAGAGAACTATTGAAATATCCAGTTGTTTATGTCCTGTTTCAGGAGAGTGAGGTGCAGGTGTTTTGAAAACCTCACAACAAAATTCCTCAAGGGACACACAAACTATTCATGAAGCAAGCAGTCTTGAGCTTTTTCCACACAGAGAACATATTGTTCCACCCACTGAAAGTGCAGGACAGAATGCTTCTGCCAGCATTATTCATATCCCAAGATGTCAAAAAGGAAACTCTTGGAATTCCTCTTAGAAATCAATTGCATTATATGCCCTGAGGGCCAATATCACTTCCCTCTTAAAACAAGAAGGATGGTCTTCTGCACAACTCCACAACTGAATTGCAGTACAGTGGCAGCAGAAGGCAACCTTGACCAGAATATATATCACAGGGCAATCACCTAGCTGTGCCCCTTCCAAATTCTATAATCTAACCTAATTAGCCTCACACCATATACTTGTGCAGAAATTCAGCTGAGGATAGGGAAGAATCCTGTATGATTCATGCTATTAGCCTTAATATATGGACTCTGGTTACAAGATTTCTGGTTTAGATCAGGAATAGATCAGAAATTCCAAATATTTTACCATCTGATGAGTATTCAGGGGGCTACAAGAATGACTCAGCTGCCTCAGCCTAGAAGAATAGGGAGTGTATCACATGAACAACAGTAATGTTTGGCTCTTTTGCTGGCCAACTCTGAAAAAAAAGAACAAGGACTCAGCTGGCACAAAATATTATTTTTCTTTCTATTTTTTAACATCATTGCTAGTACAAATTACATTTCATTTTGAAATCACATTTCATTTCATTATATTTGAAAGACACGCATTCTAATTTTCCAGACACGCAAGATACTGAATTAAAAATTTTCAACCTGACTATATGTGCCATCATCATTGCATTCTGGAATAAACACTTGTTGAAATTCCTTTCGAGCTTGTTCTTGGGTGTACTTCCTTTCAGCTACACATCTGGAAACATCTAGAGAAAGGGAGAAGACAAGTTGAATGATGCAATGTAAAGAAAAGATAAACAATAACCTAAGGTGGGAGAGGGAGAAAGGAAGAAGGTTTCCTTTGTAAATGTAAAGAGATCTGGAATTTGGGTATTTTGAAGCATAGTAATGCCCAACAGCTTTGGGCATTAGTAATGCCCAACACCTGTAAAGAGGTCCATGTAAAGAGATATGGAATTATAATCAGGGAAAATTTAACATTAGTTACATTATTTCTATGAAACAAAGAAAGAAAACCAGTGGAAGACAATAATTTAAGGGCAATATTGTCTTAATTCGCCTAACATAACAACGTTTTGAACATAAGTCATATTGTGCTAAAATTTAGTGCAACAGCTTATGATTTATACTTGGCACTAGTCAAGCCAGCCTGCCACACAGGCCTTTTTTGTCCACTGTGTGGTTCATTGCACCATCTCCTTCATAACCCGGTACTGGTCTCCATCCAAGACAATGCAGTAAATTAGCCAACTTTAATTCAGTAGTTTCTATTGCCTAAAATGCTATATTGTCTAATACAGATATTATATTTCAATTAGGCAACCAAAGGCTGAGAAAAGACACATAACATAAGCTTTTGTACTTTTTATTGTCTAAAGCCACTACAAATTTTAGCATGTTGCTGATGCAGAATCAGTACTTCAGCATCTGCTTGAGCTAGGCAATTTCAAGACAAATGAGAATACCAGACAAGCTTAAGGAAGTATTAATGATTTCAAGATGTGATTGTAACATCTGAATTAGAATGATCTCGAGCATACAAACTGAGAAATTTGCTACTTCTGATCTCTGCTTTGTTTAAAGATTGTTTTACAGTAACTTGCCAGTTCCCTTCTAGGATGAAAACTGCCCAGCAATTACAAAGACATGGGCATTGTGTTAATTAGTGAATGTCTGTACAATTCTTATAAAGTTACAGGACAGGTTTTCTAGTGCATGCAAGTTGCAAATTGAACAGAATCTGAACGAGGCAACAACATTTTCCATTCCCGATTAGACACCAGTGTATCTTGACATCATTTTGTCATCTAACAGTCCCCAAGAGTTACTTTGTCACATACAGGTGAAACAGCTAAGTTTCATTTCCCACATGCACCTTGCCTCCTCCCTATGCTAGCATCATCTAGCCATGCATGCACAGAGCCAGCACAGAAGCCTGGTGCAACTGCAAAAACCCCTTGTACAGGATGAATCGTTCTCTGGTCATCTCCACCAAGTTGTGGACAACCCACCTGGCAACTTTAACACACACACACACACAAAAAAAAAAAAAAAAAAAAAAAAAAAAAAAAAAAAACACCCTTCAGGTCCCAGACAATCTGGTTGGAAAGTGTAGAATTATGGACAGAAACTAGTCCTCAGTATCTGTACCCTGAGCACAGAACTGAGCCCCCTTAATTCTAATCTTCTTATTGATTTCCTTTCTGATCTTGGACTTGCGAGCATTACTTCTGTGGATTAGTTTATTCTTCTGTAAAGTAAGATGTTATTTATCTCTCAGGAGTGTTATAAGAGTTATACTGTTCATGTTGGTAAAGTGCCCAAAGTACATGTTGTTTCACTCTGAAAAATTAAGTTCCAGTCTTAATTGATCTTAATCATATTATGCGGTTTCAGGAGAGAGAATCACAGTGATATGCCGTCACCTAAAACAGACAGAAATGTTCAACCATCCAGAAATGTGAGAAAAAATAATAAGGAAGTCAATTAATTTGTTCTCTGGTATTTCAACAACTTGTTTCATCAAGGGAAAAATTACACTCAATGTACTGTGCAGCTCAGGTAAAATCTGTTAATGCATGCACTGCCAAAGTTTGTGGTAGAAAAGAAAAAAAAAAAAAAGAAAAAAAAAAACATTTTAAGTAAGCTTTGGTGTCGTAAGCCTTATTCTGAGCATGGTTTGGTCATACAGTACCTAATAACATGTGGTTTTAATGTAGCTAGTATTTTAACTGAAAATAAATCACTTCTTTGTTGGACCTCTGTCCTCGTTTTTCTAGAATGACATGTGGTTTAAATGTCTGAAAGGAAAAGTGATATAAATTCCATCACATAAGGTCTTTGCAATAGTACCATCAGGGTTGTAAATTATCTCCAGTATATGAATTATTCTAAAAACATGCCAAGGCAAAAGAGAAGTTCTCCAAAACTGTCCACCACTTGTTTCTAAGCAGCTCGATGTTCTGAAACCCTCCTATTTGTGGATGATCTAATATGCTTTAAAATCAACAATGACCACATTTGGGGGAATATAAAATTCAGGTTTGAAGTATTGTTTTGTGTTATATAACCATGGAAACATTTTAAAGCTGTTGGGCATTACTATGCTTCAAAATACCCAAAAATAAACCCAGGAGGAAGCTCTCTTATCAAGCTAAGCATCTGAAATTGTATCTAGCCAAAATATTATTCCAAATTCTGATTTTTTATTTCACCAAGGAATTACCATAGGAGAATAACTATGAGACATGGAGATGCAGTCCAAACCTGACAGGAGAAATGTAATAGGGTTGACAAAATAAAAAGACATATAAAATATTTTTCCTCAGAATATTAATGAACATTAGGTTATTAATTCAGAGGAGCTAAATTCATTTCAAATAAAATATTACTGAAGCCAGAAGAAGTTATGATAGTTTTTTTGATGATACATTTGCAAGATTATAGTATCTGATTATCTGATTTTCTGTCCTTGTTGCAATATTTTCTGATTTCAACCAAAATTTTCCAAAGGAAAGGAAAAATTCAAGACACTTAAGGGTTAGATATTTATATAAAATAACAGGTGAAAAAAGGACTACAAAATAATGTTTGCTGTGACCAGAAGTAAAAATGAAACATGAGCTCACATCAAAGCATCAGACAAAACAGATGTTGGGAGATCTTGCAGATCCTAAAAGGCAAGAGTCAGTGAGACATTAGACCATAATCCATAGGGAAACTAAACTGCCACTTGGCCATTGCTCACACCCTTTCAGTAAAGCCAAAACCAGGACTCACTGTGCAAAGTCCTATGAGTGCATCCAGCCAATTCTTGCTGAAGATCCCCTCTGTGCCCCTCACACAATAATGAAAATAATGAAGATGACTCATAAGCATATCAAAGTAGTAGAATAGCCAGAAGTGGCTTGTTGGAAGTAGGCTTATAGGAATACTGGCATCTACGGGGATCCCAGTGCAGTCTCTCACATAGAGATTCAACTTCCCTCTTTATCTACAAGTGGAATAATTCAGAATGGGATGGACTCTGATCTGCTTTGAAATAAAGACCAAGAATGAAAGGTTACTTGGTACATCTGTGATGATTAACCAGCCCACAACTTTGGTTTTGGTCATCACGGAACCTGGCCAAAGCAGGCTGAACTCTTTCCAAGTAAATGACATCACACTGATGACAAACAACCTGAGAGCAGAGGGGTCTCCAAGTCTACAAGGTATTGGAAGAACAAGCACTGGGCAATGCTGTGCACCACTGGAACAAGAAAGACTCATTTCATTGTTGTTATAATGGATTTCTACCTCTAAAAAAATAGAGAAAGAAAAATAAAACATTTTTTTCTTTAAATATGTTTTTGTTTAAACTTTTGGAATCATCTAGTGGTAGAATTCCCCCTATTCTCTATTTATTTCCCTAGTGTAAGAATTAATATCGAAGCCAGCAGGCTCAAGCAGGAATGCAGTGAATGACATGGTGAAGAGACAGGTTCTAAGACCTGTGAAAAGCCTGTTGAAATGCGACATTATTTGCCTATATTCAGACAAGAGGAAACACTAATTTTGCAGATATGTATGCCCAACTGTAATTCTGAATTATGTTCATGGCTAAGTTAATGAGACTTTATCCTCTTACCTCCAAGCAAATGGGTCTTTACATCTTAGAAGCTTGCTGGAAAAAAATTCTCCTGGCATAGCAACTGAGCATGAAGATGCAGGAGGTTACTTTAAATTAGCTCATTTGGACATTATTAGCTGACAAACAGGGCTGACAGAAAGCTTTCATCTCAGAAGTGGCACCAGTATGCAGCTGCAGCATCCAAAAACAGATTCTGGTGTACATCAGAGCTAGGAACATAGGACTTTCTGAAATAACACTAAAGGTGATCCAAAATCGGAAGGGAAATTCTGAAAACAGAATTAGCATTACAGGCAGCACAAGACTGACTTGGAACTTATCTAATTTTATGTTTAATTTCCAACAGTATAGCACCTAAAACACTAAGCTTTGATAAATAAATGAACAAATAAATGCAATCCCTCTACTTCAACTCTACTGGCTGAATAATATACCACATAGAAAGACGTTTATTACTGCAGAGTAGAAGTTTATCTTTAAAACAATGACACAAAATCATCAAGGGTGTAAACACCATCTCTAAAGTAACATTTAATACAACTGAATTTACAGCAACTTTGGGGCTCCACAGGGAGATCTAACCCAGATTCTCTCACGGAAAAGTAAGCAGCTTGCCAGAAGGATAGATAAATCTCCGGAAAAGATTTTGATTTAGCTCATCCAGTATTTCTTGGTTTGCTATAAAGTACCTTTCCCAATCGCAATACACTGAAGCAGATGTCACATACTTTCAAAGAGATTACTGTGTGTGACACAGGCTTGTTAGGTATTTATGCATAAAATACACTCTACATTTTATTAAGTTATTTTATTGTAGCTGGAATATGCCACTGAACCGTTCAGAAACATTTACCACTTTGTTAAAACTACTTATAAAGTGGTTAAAGTTAATTGTTTGAAGAAAATGTTTCCCTGAGGGCTTTCCATAAATACTTAGCTGTTCCTAAGGTATAGAGAACTTAGCTGTTCTCTAAGGTATAGAGAAAGCTTTTCTAAAGTCACAAAGATTTGAACAAACAGACCTAGTTTAGACACAAGTAATTTCAAATATCTCTTGATGTTTCTCCATAGGCCTCCATCATGCCAGAATACCTATACACATACTTAAATTTAGAAATACACAGTGCCTCAAGGAGTTTAAAGTTAGCTATCCAGCTGAGCACTTTACTGGATTGTCCTAACAATTAGTGAGCTTTTTTCTACCATGTTTCTTTCCCGCTATATCCTTTTGCTAATACAGATACAATAAAAATCAAATAACCTTCATTTGTAGCTCATTTAGCACCATTTATTGTTTTTTTATTCAGAAAACACTTTGGTTTCTAGGGCAGTAACAACTCATAACATGAAAATTTTCTATGATATTTGATTTAAATCAATGCGTATTTCAAAGAACTGATCTTGTCTGTACTAACAAAACATATAAATAGCAGTAATCTCTAGTGATTGGAAACACAACAAGCTATATATGCTCAAAGTTTCAGTTTCAAAGATAGAGATTATTAGCCTCTTGGGTTAGAAAGGATGTCAGCACAGACATGTAGCCTGACAGCCATAAAAAAAAAAAAAAAAAAAAAAAAAAAAGACTTGCCTTGTGACAAAGGCTAGCTGACTCTTTCACTATTTATTTTTATTGCTGCATTCTGGATTCAAACAAAACAGCAAAGCAATCTTGGCCTTCACTCTCCTCTATTGGCATCCAACAGTGGCAGGCAGACAGTGTAACATTTTTGTTGACTTTTTTATTAATATTTTTTTTAATTTTCCAACTACCCAGTGATACAGATGGCTAAGCTTTAAGATAAAATAAGGAATGTCATGCTGGAAGTCTTCTTAGCACAATAATATTTCTCCTGATCTGCTAACAGTCACATTTGGAGAGATACACTCTGACTAGAACTGAATCAAATATTTGCAATAAAAACTGAAGCTACAGATTTCTGATATTTTACATAACAAAGGCCAGACTAGGCTTTCTGAACAGAAGGCTGAGTTGATAAATACTTTCACTAAGCCTAATATGGGCCAATTTATAATTCTTGCTGAAAATCTCAGCCTTGCAACTATTTCTGGTTTCAAATTTTCAGTGAAGTATTATTGCTTTAACACTACTTGTTTCTACTTCACTTGTTTTAAGATTTTCATTTTATATTTATTTAATTTTATATTTTAACAGAAAATTAAATTGAAATTACATGATTGGAAAAAGAAAACCTTTGCAAAATGAAAAAAAATATATGACTTTGCATTTTTTTGTTTTAAAAATTCTTTTTGTTCTAAAAATTCTTTTTGTGCCCAAGAATGCTCTTTTATGCTTTTTTTCTGTACAGTCTGGTTTTGGCACATTCCATTTTGAGAAATATAATCAAGAAAAAATTGAGTATTTTTATAAGAGATAAATTCCACCTCCAGCAAATTTTGGATAATATTTCAGTGCTTTTTGTCTTATGTTCCATGTGCCAGTAGACACATATAAAAAAGCAAAGGATATTCCACAAAAATATTCCACACATACTTAAAACTTTATCCATCCCATTTAAATACCTCCTAGAAAGCAGTATCAGAAGCCATCTCCTCTTGCTTTCAGTGACCACATAAATCATATCTTCTCTGTATAGATACATGTTGTTCACCAAGATGCTGAGCATTTCTTCTTGAAATAACACTTCACTACAGTAGCTTGATACACAGCATAAATGAAGGCTCAGAAACAAGCTATAGTGAGGTTGGAGTAGAACAGGGTTTGTATTAGCAGGACTGCCAGCAGTGCATTCTGGAAACTTGCAGTCATCCTACAGATTAAATGCAGTATTCACAGTGAGAAAATAGGTCTGGAAAAGGAGGAGACAGCTCCTAGCTAAAAGTATTTTAAGATAAAAATCTGCCCTATAACTTTTTTTTTCCCCAAGGAAAGGGTTTATTTTGGAAAAAAAAAAAAAAAAAAAGTACTGATATCACTTACACATTTTTTCCTCCTTTTTCCTCAAAAACATTAGGAAAAAAAAAAAGAGAGAGTGAGAAAATGGAGAGCTGAGGAGAACAAGTGAAAACTGTTTTGCTTTCAGTATGCAGACAGTGCAAGCTTTCACTATATGTTCAGGTTTACTTCATAGATTGACACCTTGGTCCAGTCCCACTTTCACTGGAGGTAGGAAAAGAACTAGACCTAGTCACTGTGACTTTCCCTCTCCAAACGAGACATCTCAGGAGCACAGTCTGGCTCCCAAATGCAGCCCACAAGGCTTCCTTCCAGGCAGCAGGTGGGCTGGCCGAGCCAATGTCTCTGCCCACACGCTGACCTAACTGATGTGTTTGGACACTGCAGGCACACATCAAGTTCACACCTGGCTTGCAGGCAAACCTGAGCTGGAAGAAAGACTCCAAGGGAATACGAGATTAGGTGTGCACTCAAAAACCATGTCCAACATTCACAACACAGTTCCTTAGCTATGAGGCAACATGAATGTTTCCACAAAGGATGCTTACATTCATGAGTTATGGGACCGAGATTTATTTACAAGCTTAAAACAACTGTAATCCTTTCTCTTCAAAATGGGAATATCATATCTGCATATTTATCCAAGGACAGAAATGTCCTTGGATATTTAATTCATATTAATTCATAACATTCAAACATATCTTTAATTCATTCACCAAACTAATAATTCAAATGAGTGAAACTTTGCATTATTGCTAAAAGCTCTGTTTTAACAAAACAGAAATGCAGGGTGTTTTTCTCCTCTAAGTAAAGCAAATAGTAAATAGTAAAATACATCTTTATGGGAAATTCCACTCATATTTTGATGTGCTCCAGTTCTTTATGTGAATCATGAGAATGAAGATAGTACCTTTTGTTATGTCTATGGTAGCCCATAAAAGAATGGCATTTTTAAACAGCTAGGCTCTTTAAGATACCATAAATAAGTTAAGCTAAACATAAGCTATCTAGGGTTTCCAATGGAGAAAGAGGGTCTCCATAGCTATAGAATAACAATAACGCTGGTGTCTGTGACAGCTATCCTTGGTGCTCAGGAAGCAGCAAAGATTTGTTGGGGCTACCTCTGAATGCATACCCTGTGTGCCAGCCAAAATAAATGCCAAGCTACTCACAAGTGAAATTACCACTCAGACATGGGTCCCCAGGCCGGTTCAACAGTTCCCAGAAAACTCAGGTTGCTGCTACATGATGACAGTGAAGTAGGGAAATGTGATGCAAATTGGCAGTTGCAACTTTACAGTGAGGAACAATTTATATCAAACCTCCAGCCATTACAGAATTATTATTTATTAAGTATTGGTAAAGAATCTAGAAATGTTATGGACAACAAATCCAAGCTCCTTGGCTGGAATGTTTCAAGAAGTCTAGGTTAGGGCTGAAATATACTGACAGGACTGTACATATAAACTTGTTTTTCCGCTGATTACATGAGAATACCAAATATTATTACTGAGCTACTTACTGAATAGATTCAGAATAATGGTCTCTAATACCCCAATTGTGGGCATGGTACATTCACTTAAAAACAAAGGGAACAAGTTTTCATTACTGTTATTTATAGAATAAGAAGAGAAAAGAAAAAAAAAAAAAGAGAAGGAGAAGGGAGGGAGAAGGAGAAGGAGAAGGAGAAGGAGAAGGAGAAGGAGAAGGAGAAGGAGAAGGAGAAGGAGAAGGAGAAGGAGGAAAAAAGATATTGTGCGTCCATTATCTTTCAGTGCCCTTCAGGGCAAACTTAAGTTAAACAGGAACTCCCTCAGCTAACTCTAAGAGGGAAATTTCCATGGGAGATGGAAGCTTAGCTGTTCAGGCAAAAAATTCTCAGTAGCCAAAATGAGAATGTCACAGACATCTAAAATTCAGTCACAGGCATTGAACATGCTTTTCAGCTGCCTCCTGACACACTGCCTAAATCTCAGCACACATCCATGTAAGTAACTTAAATGCCTGAAGTTCAAACTACCCAGATGAACTAAAGTGCTACTTCTTCCAATTCACCCTCACACCATCAGCAAAACTTCCAATTGACCTGTTGCTGGCAGCTAGTCACCATTTTTTGGTGATCCAAGAGAGAGAGAAACTGTGTTCTCTCCACCAGACATTCCTGTTATAGATAGAGTTTGCTTTGAAGATGCAGTCAGCTAATAGAATTTGTACACTTGAGACCTGAAGTTGCTGAGGTGGGAGGTGAAAGGCTGTGCAATGGAAACTGAGTTATTCAAAGTTTCTGAACTCTGAAAAACTCCATTGATCCCAAATCTTCCACTAACCTAGCTAGGACTAAGTTTGTTGCTATTTAAAATAAGTAAATAAATAAAAATAAAAATCAGGGAAAAGAAGCACAGGGTTTTGTTTTGTTTTTGGAAAAAAAAAAAAAAACTTCAGTCCCACTCAACTCCACCCAGCATCATAATTTCAGGTTTAAAAGTTAATACACATTATTCAATGTCATGGAAAACCACTTGAAAAGCCTAAAATTACTTGAAAACTGCCACAGGAAAAATATGAATTCACTTTTGGAAGTTCACGGGGAAAAAAACTTGTTCAGTTTTGGGAATACAGAAGCTAAAAAAAAAAAAACATTTATTGATTTTAGCACTGAGGAAACTGACAAGAGTCTAGGAATTATTGACGCATTCTCTTTTTTTTTTAATCTATACAGCAAAGTTCTCATGACAATAGAAAATTTGAATTTTCTTTGTACAATGGCATTCTACAGTGATGAGACTAAATTTTACAGAGTAATTCTAAACACAGGGGAAAGAAAAAAAAAAAGACTTTTTTAATGTAATATACAAAATACTCCATGAAAAACAAAACCTAAATAAACCCCCTGTTTCAGGTAGTCCCATATCATGACTTACGACATACATTCAGCCTCACATTTGTCAGATTAAGAAGGAAGTCCTCACTGAGCAAAGTACACACTAATTATGTGTGTACTTAAGTTTGAGTACATGCAGTAGTTACCAAGACTACACCTCTGTGCACATTCAGGTTTGTACTATCCATTCTGTGGCTCAAGGGCCTTATTTCATATGTGTCAGTCCCTAAACATTTGATGTGTTAATTTATTTCTGATGTGTTAATTTATTTCTTCCTGTATGTTGTTGATGGTCTGAACTGCACAGACTGTTTATGCAAAATTTGTTGAAGCCAGTATGTTCTAAAACTTGAGAATTTTCAGAAGACAATATGAATTTTCCTCTAAGGTTTTCTGAAGTTTCACAAAGCTTTGTTCCAAGATGGTAAGTGGTATGTATAGAAGAGTTGAGTTATAACCTCCTTTGAGCTGAGGTGGGTTCAGGAAGGTCTTACTTCACATCCCCTGTTTTCTTAACTGGGCAGTACTTCCGTCTTCAAGAAGATGGGAATTAACCAAAGCACAGCCTCAAAAGGACACTCAAACCCTAGCTGTAGCACAATATGTGTTTGAGCACCAGCTAAAATGCACATAGCTTGTAGGGCATTACTGTCTAACCTCAAGCTTTCAGGGATGTGTTAGTCACCAGAAAGCCAGCCTCAAAATAATATTGAATGAAAAGGGTGAGAAAGATGAATACCTAAGCAGTATGAAAAGCATACCTAAGCAGTATGAAAACAAATCAAAACTTAAATCAAATCAATACTTAAACTTCTGATGTCCATCAATGCCATAAGGATGCCTTAAATAGGATGAACGCATTATTCTGCGTTGTCATTATCATAAGGCAAAACACATTTATAGTATCTATTTGTTATGAGTTTTATTAGCCTTATTTTCCAATTTAAAAGATAAACCCAAGGAAAAGCAGTGCTAGGTCAGGCATAATGATACAAACCTCTGTCTGGACATTCATGGAGATGAGGTAATCTGGACTCTTCTTCCTCCATCACATCCCCACTCCAAGGAATTTTTTATGCCATGACAACCTCTCCTACACACCAGACACTGATAGGAGATAGAGGCAATAATAGTGTGTCGCCTGGGCCCCACTGATTTCCTCCTCAAGGATTCGAGATGAATTTTTCTGCAAAGGCTACAAGGGGTCTCAGAGCATATGTCTCCTACGTCTGACGGGAAAGCTGTTTTTAGTTGATATCTTCTGTGCTTCAGCTTCCACACAAGCAAAGTCTTCTGGGGTAACCTCTGCCATGTCCCAAATCGTGTAAAATCTCCATTAACTGTAAGACAGTAGCTACTGGTCCTACAGGCAAAACTCTGCTCATAATGGGCAGCTGCATCATTCAGGGATATAACTTAAAGGAGTTACTTTCTTTTTACCGTTAGAACTTTTTTTTTTTCTTCAAAGAAATGGTTCTTCATGATTGGTTCTATTTTCAAGAGTAAGAAACTTGTCTTGTAGTTTTCACATGCGCTGACTAAGAGTATTGAAGGCTCAGCTTTCTAACTTACCAAGCCTTCCTGTGTGACATCCAGAGCACTCCAGTCCCGTCCTCACCAGTAGTAGTGGAGGGAAAAAGGCTAAGTGCTAAAGGACTCGTGCCCAAGGTTGTGCTAGCCACAGGAGTAGATCTACTCTGACATGTATCAGGGCAGTCCAGTAAAAACAGCTAGCTTAGATCTCAGGCTGAATTGCCTTAAATCCTTAAAAGAAAGTGGTTCTGTGCATGTTGCCTGCCTGGGACTGTCCCTGGCCCATGCTAATTCCCAAGCCTTGTAGATAAAGTCTTGTGGAAAACACTAGCTGGCCCATGCTCAAAGTGCAGCAGGGATCTCTTGTCCGGTTTACCAAAGCAGACAGTCATACTGTGTCCTGGCAATGTTTAATTTAGTAGTGTGGACATAGCCTCTGTGTCTTTCTGAACTGTATAAAAGCAAGCACATTGCTCTCTCATTTCTTGTATGGTTTGTTTCTTGGGGTATGCAGGGACAGATTTACTGTGAAGCATTTGTGTGTGTGGAGTGGTTCGCAGTCACAGGTGATACTTTAACAGTCCCCCAAACACAAATAATATTTCTTAACTGTCAACATACATTTATTTATTAGATTCATAATCTTGTTGCACAGTAAACTTCTCTGTCAAGTAAGTGGCAAAACTCCAGAACTTCAGAGTTCAGATTTTGTTTGGAAAAGTATCCAAAAATGTGAATGTCCATCTACAAAGATTACTTGAACCCTTCAAACTGCAAAAGCAGACTGGAAATTTAGCAAGATTATAACTTATTTTAATTTTTCCAAGTTTAGCAACAGATTTCAGCACTGTCTGGAATCCAAATATATATATATATATATATATATATACGTATATATATATATATTTGGATTGGAATAAAAAAAGAAATATAAAACTCTGTGAGGACTTCGAAGGAAGGAAGGAACAAAGGAAGGAATGAAGGAAGGAACAAAGGAAGGAATGAAGAAATGAAGAAATGAAGGAAGAAATACACTATGAAAGCAGTCACTTGTGATGCTTGTTTTGTCAAAGTTGAATACATTTTCAGAACTGAGGGGAAAGCTTATTCATTTTCAGGTTTGTTAAAGCTATTTCAGTCCCTGCTACAGCTATTGGAAATAGAAAGACAGCAGTAGAAGAAAAGAAAACATATAAAGTTCTGCCACTGTTTTTTATCATTTAGCTGTAAGATTCAGGCCCTAAAAAATTGTTTCCTTTGTAATTCCAAAGTATTACATGAACTGATTACTTTGGCTGTGAACAAAACTTGAATTCAGAAGTATAAAGGAGAAAGGAAACAAGACATCTTTAAAGAAAACTATCCCCTAATTTCAGCATTTAAATCAAACAGATCAGACAAATGCTGAGAACTAGTGAGGAGGAATAAAGATATCCAATCCAAATATGGCTTTCAAAAGAAAAAAAATATATGTAGGGAGAAAGCAGGCATCAATCTAATTGTGGTTCAAGCTTACTTCCTTTATCAATGTAAAATGAAATCCACATTCTTAATATATAAAAAAAGAAATGATGGACTCAAAATTATTCCGAAAGGTTTTGGGCATATATTGTGAAGGTGTTTAGATTTGTAGTGAGTAAACTGAACTGCACAAAAACCTGGTCACAAAGTTTACGATTAATTTAAATTGTTCCTGGAAGCATTCCCTTTCAGACAAGATTTCTGGGGGCTGAACAGAGATTTTTACCTGAAAAGAAGACAGGAGAAAGCAGATCTAAACTTAAGATGGCCCTTTCTGATCAATGATGGATGAGAAGATTTAATGTTGTGAATCCTGTAACAGGGACCAAAGATGACTTCATCTCTTTTCTCCATTCATGACTTCCACAGGCAAACATACATGTTTCTTCCACTAACATCACTAACATTAACAACTTCAAAACTTCATTCAAAACCAATGTTTTAACGTATTATTTTTGTATTTTTTTTAGGGGGACAGATGAACATTTCCAAAAGAATTTGTTTTCATTGCAACACAGAATGAAAACAAATGATGAAACCTTGAAAGTTGCCCTGGAATTGAACCATCATCTTTTGGTTAACCCTACTGAAACAACTCTTTCCTCTTTGGTCAAGCATCACCTGCAATAACAAAAGTCACCACACGAAAGCAACTGTCTCAAAAGGGGTCTTAATCTGAGGCTTTTCTCAGCTCTTGTGGGGAAATGTTTGATGGGACTATCAAAAGTAGTAATGCTAAGACTGAAACTGTTGCTAGGCCAGTGAATCATCTTTTTCTTCTGTAAAACTTGTTTGTTACAGCTTGAAATATTTCTGATGATTGCAGGCACAAGTAGGAATAATAATAATTAAAAAAATAAAAGACACTTTAAAATTTGTTATTAGAAACATTTAAGCTGTCTAAGGTGTCTAATTCCAAGTCTACAATTATATTGACATGCTGCATGTTAATTAAAAAAAAAAAAAATCAAATGAGCACTTCTCCAAATTGTAGTTGTTGACTGCATAAGAAATGCCAGCATTTCTGGATACATTTTGGGTAAGGTGATTAAATGTATCCCTATGGGGAAAAAAAAAATCTTGAAGATGACATTAAATAAAATAAATAAATAAATAAAATAAATAAAAGCAGAAAGAAAAACACTTTGGAAAACTCATTTCTGCATAAGTGTATAATGCTCTAAATGTACAAAATGAACAAAGCTTTAAATAATTCTCTCTGTTGTTCATAAATGTAACAAAAACTTTGACTTAGGTAGCTTCATTATGTTATCCTTGTTCACATAAGTAAATGGATCCATCAGCTAATACAATGGCTTATTATTAAAGGGCTGAAGAATGAGCACAGTGTTTCATCTAAGCAGAAGATGAGACAGAATGTCTCTTTGAAACAGTCCTGATACTTCAGAGGCTTTCTGGAGCTAATGGAGAGAGACGATGTGGAAAATTGCCTCCTAGAGGTTGAACCTGTGTGGTCCCTGGGGTTTCCTTCTCTCCTCCCACCTGCTCTTTTTGGACAGAGAGAAAGGGAAAGTAAATCTTTATGAGTGCTGCTATTCTTACATTTTAAAAGTAGTTAATTGTGTTGGGAATCACCCAACACTTCAGTGAGGAATTATGGCATGTTTCTCTTAGCATGTCAACTGAAATCTCTAGCACCAGCCTACTCTAAAGTGAAAAGATTAACCTGTGTATACTTTAAAAGTATTGGAACTGAAGCACTAGGGTCGCATGTTGCACAGCTTCTTCAGAGTTCAGAAGTAAAAGAGTAAATGATGTAGCTAGGTATGGCCTGTGACGGCTCTAAGCATTACAAATGATTTAACTGAATTTCAGATTTACACCATTTGAGGGTTTACACAACTTTCAGTTTTGCAGAAAAAAATCCCACAATTCTACAACTATGTTGGGGGGGGGGGGGATTACATTCTGAAACAAACCAAAACAATATCAACAAGTTAGATTTTTTTTGAGTTAACGATAACAGTTAGGAAACATACACTGAATTCAACTAACTCTAACTCAAAATACTAAACTGCAGTAGACAAGAAATCTCAGGAGACAACAATCTTGAGAGTTACTCTGAGTCTGCCAATGAGATGGTCCTTCAAGAATAAGGTCCTAACTATATAATTTCCTTAATGTCACTTAAAGTGTAAATGGATGAGGGAGTCATATTTTTGCTGATAGATTCATCTCCATGTAGCACATTGTTACAGAATTGACAGGACAAATTTCAACCTACTCGCTTTCAGTCAGCTGTACATCACTGCAAGTATAGCACTACTAGTTCTCAATATTCATTACATTTCAAAAGCTATTTTAAGTCTATTACTTTGCATAATGATCAAGGAAAACTATTGGAAAGCTTTGATTTGCTCACCTTTACAGTTGCCCCGGTATGCAATTTCCAGCTGAGGGTCTTTGCATTTTGCTCGTTGAAATTCACACCGAGACAAAAATGTTCTTCCATCAGATGCACAAAGGGATTTCTGAGGAGAACCTGCACAATCCAGGCTGCATTCTCTGTCTTTGTCTTGGTCCACTCTTAGAAACTAAAAAAAATATATACATATATTAATGCTGTAGGAATGCTATTCTCAGGTGAAAACTGCTTCATGATCCCCTTCCCCGAGGAACACATACAAATATTAACAAAAAATGAAAAGAAAGCTCTGTCTTTTTAGCCTATTCAAATAATAGTTGATTCAACATATGTGGGGTTGTTCAGCTCCTGCTATGAAGTGGTAGTGATTGCAACTTTTCTGTAACATACAATAAATCCACTGTTGCAATTAGGAAATCTCTGAATTTCCTTCAACCATTGTGAAGCTGAAAACAGTATCTTGGAATCTTCAGAGTAAAAAATAGTGATGGCAGAAACATTCTTCAACAGAAAAATGAGACAGCAATGGAAACTTCTCTATTTTATTTGCCACAGATTAACTAGGCTACAATAACAAGCTGAAAAGTCTGTTCTAAAGATCCAAGTAAGATATTTTTAAATCAATATACCCATAATATTTCCAATTGCCTCAGTGCAAGAGGTCTAAAGAGAAAATAAGTAAGGTATGAGAATGATATGAAGCACCATATGAAATGCAACAGATCATTTATTCTTGAAATGCATACATTCAAAAATTTCAGATACATTTTATACATACATTTCTATTTCTGTGTATGCTTGCTTATAAAAAGACATGCCAAGACTGAATAGGGAAACGCAGATTGTATAGACACAATCGTGTCTTCCCCCACCATGGGCCAGCTACAAAGACAAAACCTGAAACAGGCCATCTGCTGCATGATGCATCTCAACTTGTAATTGTATTGAAGTTGTTGCCCAGCAGCAAAAACTTCTTTTTTCTTCTTTAAGCACTGTCCCAGCTCTAGCATGGATCATCCACAGCTTCAGTCATTTAAGGATGTCCCTATCTGGGCACAAGTTGTCCATGGGCCACAGTCAATCAGGGGTGTCCCTGAGCCAGTGTGGGTAACCTGTGGACTACAGATTTGGGGTGGGTACTTTTTGGACTGGCACAGAGCAGTTCATGGTCTCCTCTCATACAGGAGAGCCCTGCAAGACCCCTGCTACTCAAATCCTGTCAGTTCTGCCCATTACACCATAGGTTCTCCCATTCTCAGAAATTAAATTTCATCTTCTCTAGAAGACAGTGAGTATAGGAATACATATATAGGGATTTATACTAGGAATTTCAGCAGACACACCCCTTTCTAGTTCTGCCACAAAGCTACACTGAACCACAAGTATGACCAATGGAGCTTGGTGTCATCTTTGGTACTCTGAGAAGGAGCTGCTCACCCTGAACCACGCTGCCAAAAACCTAATCAGTTGCTTGCTGCATGCCAGTGATAGTATTTTATCTTCTAAGCTCCCAAGAGGCTGGAATGAGCAAGGTGGTGAAACCACTGAGTCCTCAGATTAATTTCTCCATCATTTTTCTCTTTCTGAATAAGCACAAAGTTATGCAAGGCATATAGCTACCAGGAGATAATCATTCTCCCAAGCATCATGAGGTACAAGGTAATGGACCTAAGAAAAGGTCTTCATCCAGCTGAAAAAACATTTTTGTTGCTGCTGTTTCACCATCATAAACCACAGGTACAAAAAATTTTAAACTTTAGATTACAAAGTTTATTAGGAAGAAGATTTAAAAAAAAAAAAAAAAAAGTGACAGAGTGGTATTTGAGCAACAAAGAGCAGTACAAGGTAATAAATTCAGAAAATCAGAAGAGTTATTACATGTAGCTTCCCTGCGTTTTATTAAAAATAAATAAATAAATAAATAAATAAGGTATAAAGAGAGTCATAAATCTCCATAATTTTCATACTTAAACTTTGGTCTGTTTGCATTTCCTAGCACTTAATGTGAGGAAATACAGATGCCTTTCTGGAGAGTATGCTTGAGAATGGAGACACAATCTCAAAAGTATCACTTTAAAATAATAATCATATGGTTGGGATTTGACCAGATTTTTTTTATATTTTAGTGGCAAAGTAACATAAAGATGAAAGCTTCCTTTTCCTGATACTTTTGAGCAATTCTTCATTTTTAACATTAATTATCTTCAGAAGAAAATTACTTAGAAATTACACAGAAATCTCTAATCTTTCTTATTGGAATTTAGCTCTAGAGCTTCAGCAGTGGGAAAGAGATGTCTGTCTCCACTCCTACCCCCACCCCAATGCTATTTTGCAGATCCATTTTGCTGACAGGAATTTATAATTAGTTGAGCACAGTGGGAAGACTGTTGTCTCTCTTTATGTGCAAAACAAGCAACAGTGAAGACAGTGTCCTGTGTCTCTGAACAATCTCCACATGATGCTGGTCTCCAGGGCCTGGCCAGGTGCCCTGATGAGCTGCAAGAGGCCCTGGTAAGGCCCTCCAAGCATCTCTCTCTTGCCTGTGTGAGACAAGCTGTCAGAAGGGACAACCTTGGAGCATCTGCAGGACTCTAGGTTTAGACCTAGCCAGGCCTGTGAAAAGGATTTGTCAAGGAAAAAGTAGACGACATGGGGCCTCTGGCACAGGAACTGAATCCAGCTCCCTGCTCTGCCTCAAATGTCCCTGGTAGATTTAGTGATGTTAAGTCAAGCAATCTCCCTTTTCCTATTTTGTGAAGTAAGGATTTCTCTGTTTAGAAGACTACCCCTTCCATCTCTGTAATGGCTAGGCACTTTGCCATCTCTAATTTATCCTCAGCAGCGTCCCTTTTGGGCAAAGAATTATTTTTCAAATGCACAGGAAGGTTTCATGACCTGCAAAATACCATGTGGTAGATCAGGAAACTGAACACAGGACTTGGAAAAAAAAATGCATACAGAGAAACAGGCTAGATTCTGTCCCATTTTTCTTCCAGACTTTCATCATCCTTCCTGTTCCAAGTTGATGCAGGAGTTAAGATGGGTATGCCTGATCACAGTGGACAAACCACAGTAACACAGTGGACAGAAAATCCCCTTAATTGCCTGAGGAACAAAATTCACTCCCCTGAGAGCATGATAGTTCACAGATAAAGCTATATTTTAAAGGGCATTTATCCAAAGGGTTTTATTTAAGTATTTTATTATTTCAATGCCTTAGAGGAGATTAGGGTAAATTATGGGTTCATGGATATTCAAGCAACCTGGAAAAGCAGAGGATGAAGACATACCCAGGAGACAAAACCACTTGAATAGCTTGCTGGTTAGCCAAACCTCAGTGGAGAATTTGGGTTGTACATTTAAACAATTTCCACCAAGCTAGTGTAACTAAGGGATTTAAGAGCAGGAAGGACAAAAAGGCAAGCAATTGCAAGAAAGATATAGCATATAAAGAGCCTAGAAACTGTACTTTAAAAAATAAAAAAAATAAAAATAAATAAAAATTATCTGATTGGAATTTGGAAAATACTCCATTGTCATCTTTACTACAGCAGCATATGATGATACAAGTTGAAACCAGCATTGCTTACTCACATATGGCCAAAAGAATAGATAAATATGTCAAAGCTAATAAAAACACTGAAATAAGCAAGGGTTAGGAGATTTCTCATGGGATTTGCTATATGTTTAAACAGAAACAAGCAGAGTTAGTGACACAGAAACAGGAATCATACTGATGTACATCTTAGGGCTGTACTTTACTGTGAATACATTCCTTTAGCTTAAAGTTGGAGAGTTTAGAGAGAAAGATAACTCAAAATGTGAGTCAACGGACCTGAACACTGCTCACCCTGAACGCTGGCTCATCTATCTCTATATTTAAGTTCATTTAACAAACAAATCTCTTGTTGTAAAAACACATGATTCACAGAAAGACGAGCTTAAAGCAGTATTTTTGGTGCTTGCTGGTAGCAACCGAGATAAAGCCAACAATAGCTGATTGACCTGAGGTGGAAATATTCTGAACAAGTGGCAAAAAATGGACAGTTATGACTAAACCCTGTTAAAATGCAAACCACTTTCAATAGAGAGGTGTTCCTGTCCCTAACAGTGAAGAAACCAGCCTAGTCAAGTCTCAGAAATTGTTTTCAACAGCAAATTTGAGCTTATGCTACCAACTAATAGGCATGAGTCCTTAAGTGGAGTTGATATTTACTTGTCTTATGCTTTATATTTAATATTACATAATATTTTTATAGCCTCCAATTTGTTTCAGTCTTTTCAATGCATTATATTTTATAATATCCAGTTTTTAAATGGCCTACTATTCTACACTAGGCACTGTTTTAAACTCTCACACAGTATTTCTATGTGAAAGAAAGGACAGTAACAGGACCACGTCAAAAGACTTCTTGATTAAACTTACCTCAGTTAATGAAACTAAAATTCAATATAAGCTGCATGTACCCACTTGAAAGATATGAGCATGGATAAAATATTTTTTACAATCGTGTCTTTCAGGCACCACGGAATTCTGGTATTTTCCTTCACTGTCACATACAGCAAAGGCTCTTAATACTGTGTGAAATGAGGTCCTCCTGTATCACAAGTGGTACCAGTGTCATTTCATCCTTCCATTACTGGAGTTTGGTAACACTAGCATTGTCAGATTATGAAGTTATTGGTACCAGAAACCTTGCTTATACTGGAGAAAATTATTTATACAGCTGTGTTTTCTGCTCTGCTTTAACTTCCAGCTTTGTTCTTGTCATTTGTCCCACATCTGGGCTGTGGAAGATCAGGATGATTTTAAATTCAGCCACAAGCAACATGCTACAGTCCAGACCTCAAGAATAGGCATTATGTTGTTTCCTTACAGAGCTATTAAACCATTTATCAAGATAACATGTCCATAAAGTCATTCACTACCATGGCATAAAATGCATCTTCTTTTTACCTTACATTATCCACTTTTATGCAGGGATTTGGTTTCATTCCCTCTGGTCTGTATCCTGCCTCCTTGTCATCTTTATGGCAAAAAAAAAAAAAAAAAAAAAAAAAAAAAAAAAGGGGGTTTCAGATGGAAATGAGTTACGTGTAAATTTCTGCATTTCCAATGCACAGATCTGGGATGCCACCATCTACAGGGTAGAGCAATTAACCACTCTCCACTAGACAGATCATATAGTATACCACGAGAAAAACAATGCATGACTGGAAAGTCAACATATACCTACATGTCCAAACGATGATTCATCCCCAGTAGGTGCCTAACTGACAATAGGTACTTAAACCTATTTTAACCTAAAAAGTGACAACAGTTTTTTACTGTTACATTCTGTGAATCCTTTGTAACTGATATACAGACTCCCCCCCCAAAAAAGTGAAAACTACTGCTTTGCAACCTAATATGATTCTATGATTCTAAAATGCAGTTTAAATTGGCTTGGGGGGGGGGGGGGGGAAAAAAAAAAGCAAACGCGGGAGAAGAGTATTTCAAGCTGGGAGTCTGAGGCTGAAAAGTCCTGATAGACAAGTAGAAGGGAAAAGATGGATGCTAGTCATCACTGTTTTGCTTGGAACAGCCTAGTGCAGACTACAGCTTTGAAAGGCAATTTCTTTATCCCGCATCTGGTTACTGTAAGATGTTGAACAGAATGGTCTGACTTGCCTGCTGCTGGCATGGGAGGTCTGCAAACAAACTATGGAGCAGTATGCTATAAAGTGGCTCTGTGCTTAGGGCTTTGTGCTGTTGAAAAATGTGCTGATTTGCAGTGATTTATGTAGCCACACTGTTCCTTTCTGATAGCTGCCTGAAGGACAGATGTGGAAACCTCCAAGCTAGGAATATTTTGTTCCCTCTGGGATCATCCACAATGGGAAAATGAGTTAGACAATAGTAATACATATGTGTATATATATATATGTATGTGTATACACACACCATTGTATATATCTACCCCCACATGCAGGCTATAATAAGTAAAGTGATATTTGCATGTGTATTTCAGACAAAGGCAATGATGTTTAACTAACAATATGACAGTCTGCCTTTGAGAGCACTTTAACCAGCTAGATTGCCTCAGTTAATCGCTTTATTAAAAAAACACACTTTTTCAACATTCTTTCATCACTCTTTTGCTAAGGAATAAAGCAGAAGGTACATTTATAGAACAAATCCTACTGTCATCCCAATGTTATGAAAAAGCATTCCATCCTAGTTGTGAAATCTATGGAAAACCTAAGTTCTCCTTATCCTTGAGTGGTTTGGAAGAGTACTAAATGGTACTTTCAAAATGACAACTCAGTTTAACTGCTGTACTCAAAGTATCTTTAACAGATTAGTTCATCTAGCACTGTCCCAGTGAAGCAATGCAATCATTCATGACTGTTCCAGGACAAAGCCCAGAGCTGCCTACGGCAAATTGTGACCTTCTTTGTCCAGACATACAGGACATTACCACTGAGGTTAAGCTTGCATGGAAGAATTTATACAGAAAGGCATCACATACATGCCTTATCAGAGAATAACTCTGATGAGCTAGAATGTGCTCATCTCCTCTACCATAGTAGGCAAGGAGATTTGCACTTGTAACAAAGAACCTCACGAAAACATCTCTGTGTCTACTCTCAACAGTAAAGGTTCTCAATGTAAAACAGAAACTTTCCATTATCTTCTATTACTAGACAAGTGAGCAGACTACTGATTTCAATGAGGTTATCTAAAACTGAACATCTGTTGCTTGAAATTTATTTATCTCTGTTATATATATATATAGTAATTAGAATATATGTATATATTCAGTTACAATAATGTAGCACTCTCCAAGGCAGCTAAATATCACACAGCAAATCCAGGTCATGATTTTATAATGTGGAACTAGTTGCATGAACTCCCATTTTCAGGAATTAAGATAAATTGGATTGGGGGGGGGGATAAGATTCATCTGACTTAGGATAAAATGGATCATCATAGACTAGAAACGTTTCTTACACTTTATGAACTGGAGAGCCTGTTCAACTAGCTCCCCTGTAAATGGCTGAAGTCCTTTGAGTCCTGTGAGATTAACTCAGACTATAATGCCAAAGGAAAAGCAAAGGGGAAGAAAAATACAAAACCTCAGGTTCCAGATGGTTAAAACAAAGGTGGGATTTAGGTTTCAGAAATTTATCAAAGAAATTTATCAAAGATGTCCAGGAGCTGCTTGTGGATCTGCAGAGAGAACACAAAAGGGACAATTTTCCCTAATGTCTACTGAGATGTCATTTTATTGCAAAGGAGTCTGTTAAACTCTTGAACACAGACCTCCCCACCTTGCCTCATTATATTTCATGTAATCTTTCATGTGTAACATATCATACCTCTTACCAGCGGTAGCAATGACAGTTGGGAAAACAAATAAATAAATCAGATTATGTAATTTCACTGAGTGGGAAGGTGGATTTGCTTTTTGTGTGTGCACACATTTTTGTTGGGTTGTTATTTGTTGTTTTGAACAGCAATCTTGGGTCTGTGCCAGAAGTCAGGTCCAAATTACCTATCTGTTAGGATAGTGTTTTGCTTTACTCCCTGGTGCCTGGAGTGCAGCGGAGCTCTTGGAGACTCACTGCCATCTGCTGAATATGAAAACACGCTAAACTACAGTATCATTTTTTTACAGCCAGCACAGAAAAATGATTGTTAAACAAGGTAGTGCTTTGATTGACATGTTCGGCTTTAGCATGTAATTTTTTGATGTTTATTGCTTTAACAGGTATTTTGTTAAATGAGCTCTACTATGCTTTATTGATGGATGGATGGTGGGGCTGAATGTCAGCACATCCATCATTTCTTTCTGCTGTTGCCTCATGAATGACTAAAGAAGGCAAAGCATCTCAGTTCTGCATCCATGTAAACTAGGAATGACTGCTGAAATTAACCCAGAGTGACACAGGTTCTTTCCTGTTTTGAAGAAGGGATGGACATCCATTTATCCTACCTGCAATCTCAACTTTCACCATATCAACAAAAAAGTCTCTCCCAATGGCTCACTGACTTAAAGAGAGCTCAGGTGAATTTGGTGGCTCTATAATTAACAATATTTCTAATCTACTTTGAAGGAATTATTCTGGGTTTGAAGGGAAGTAGGGAACCACAACCAATTTAGAGAAGGGTTGGGAAAGGCAGAGAAAGTGAACTCTGCAAGGGGTTCGAAAGTCCCAGATGAGCAGATTTTTCTTCTATTTATTATAGTTTTGATCAAATTTAACTGAATTGCTTTTGTCTGTAGAGGCTTAGAAGAAGGTACTGCAATTTTCTGTGCTCTTTAAGCATTCTAAGTATAGTATACCAGGAAACCCAATGAAACACTACAAGAAAGGTGCAAATCTTTATTTTTTTCCCCTCTCCATTTGGTTTTGTCTTGAAAAGAAACTTTAAGGTAGTGCAATCATACCCCTCGAAGGGCTATTCTCTTGAATAGCTTAATTCGAGGATCTGATTCCATCACTAGTAAGATAAACACACAGATTTCAATAGGAGTAGGCTTACACAGATTCAATAGGAGTAGGCTTGGGTTCAAGAGTAGCTCTCAGCCCTGATGAACTATCCTTTCAGAAGGACCTTTCACTGTTTCATTTGAATGTTCCTTTAATACAGCCTTTGGAAACACAAAGCACTCCCTTCAAATGAATCCTGCCAGACACTGCAAAGTCTAAGCATCAAAACCAATGCTGGTATTGACCCCATACAGCTAAAAATGAACTAATGGTCTTAATTTTCAAGACATGATAAATATTGACAGTGACACTAAAACACCCATTATCTGACTACATTCATTTGCTTCCAAGATTGGGAGTCTTCCCTAGTCCACTTAAACGCTCACTCTTGCTAAGTGAGCCTAGTGTATTCACCATAGATTAAAACAGCCCACACATTTAATACTGTAGATATTTACAAGTAATAACTGGGCACCACAGCAAGGACAAATGGACTGCACCTTTTTTTTTTTCCCCAAAAATAGTTTACTTGGCTTTTCATAGATCAAAAAATCTTTCTGTTACTTTTATTATAATTATTTTGAACTCCAGTTTAATGTAAACAGTTGGTTTCTTTCATATTGCACCATCAAAACAGAAGTTAAAAGGTATCCAAAATTTGGGTAGACCAGCCACACATCAGCTTGCTGTATGTATTGCCCGAAAATTGAAATGTAGATTGGGATGGAAAGCATGACTAATTTTAAGTACAGCACTGAAAGCAGCACTGTTTAAGATGTGGTAAAGAAAAAAAGACAACGCTTATCAGGAAAGTGGTGTCCTTCGTATGTCTGAGCAACCACTAAACAGAAAGATCTTTCTTTTAGTTTCTTCAGTAAATACATAGATTTTGTTTCTTGTTTCCAGTGGTATTACTGCCTTTGGTTTTGAAGTATTATCAGTAAAGTGTAGGGGTTCAACAGAGTTACATAACACCTACACATAAACAGACCTTGGGTTACCAGAGACAAAACAACCAACTTATACCAAAACTCAAACTGAAGTGGTCTCAGATTTAAAGGTATCCTATTCTGCATGTATTGCAACCCGCTATTTTTTTGATGTGTCATGTGTCCAGTGTTCTGCATTTTTCTCAAGTCACTGGTAACTTTATGCCCTTCGTTCTTGTGGTATTGTTATTCATAATCTTTTCTTTGGCAAGTTGCTGTCATTTATAGTGTTTCTTGTCAGTTGCCAGAAGTCACACAGGGAGAAAATAAACAGAGAAACAGTGGGATGCATTGTCTATGTATTGAATTATCCCCTAGTTTACTTAAGCTTTTCACAAGGACTGACCCAGCTTTCAGAATACAAGTGGGCTAGGACAACCATCCAGTTAGCCAGTTTCTTCACACACAACTAATCTGCCTGGTTGGTGTCTATAATAACCACAGCTAGGATTTGGGAAAACAGACACCTTTTACTTTTTCATCTGGTTCAAAGGCTGCTCATATGAAAAATATTTTGGCTTCTAAAATGTTGAAATGCTATTTTAAAATGCAAATAAAATCTGAGCCAGATCAGCATTTCTATATTTGAGGATTTTATTTTAGGATTAAAGAATATGCCCACACACACACTTAAAGTGTCTGAGGTAGCTTAAAACAATAAAACTATATGCAATGTTCCATAAGTCAAAATAAGAATCATTAGGCTGAATCTCTGTCCTAACAGCCAGAAACCTCCTTGTTCACTGGTACAGCACATAGGGCATGCAAAACTCTGAAAATCAGTTTCTAGGTGCTCTCACACTGTCTTTTCCTAGGTGAGATATTGCTGTTCTTGTGCTATTTTTCCCTGCAATCATGAAATGTAGTTTCCCTTCCCAGCTTACCTCTTCTGTCTTCCCACCACACATCCAGGAAGCTGCCAGCTCTCCACACCAGTCCGGCAGCAATTATACTGAGGGGTGTTGACAAATTCATAAGAATCTGCTATCTTGATGATCAGTGTTTGGTACAGTTGGCAGAAGGTGCATGAAAATTCTATCTGATCAAATGCCTTTCCTATTTAGACAAGTTCTCCCTTCTCTCCCCAAAATCACACCTCTTCCCCACTTAATATGATTTATATCCTTCTCCTTAACATCAAGAGAAAAGCCTAATGAAGAACTCCATTAGTTTTGAAATGATTTACTGAATGAATAGAGGGACCCCCCCCCCCCAACACATAAAGTGAAACAGTACTGAACGTTGTGCTACAGACTGGTAAGGAACAATCTCTCTTTGTGGGGGGACAGAAAGGCTCTGCTAAATGGGGCATTTCTACATCTGAGTTCCTGTGCAACTCTATTTAATGCCTATCCTGATCAGCAGGCAACTGGCCACTCTCCATATGGCTGGTTGCCTTCTCTTCCTGGGGAACTAAAGAACACAGAGGGCGTCTCAGATGACGAAGACACAGTATGAGACAATATCACAACAGAGCATTTCTTTTTATAATTTAAATCAAGTAAGCAACTGATTCACGCAGCGCAGAAACTTGATAAGACATCAAAGGTCTGATCCCCAACCCATAAAGCTAACTTGCTGACAATAACTGCAGAGCTCTAACTCTCTTACATTTATCACTGCCACCAGTTTCTTCAGAACAAAGCATTTTGGGAGGACGGCAAGCAGCTGAATCTGAGAGGCAGATTTTATTCTTGTTAAACTGTTGATCTTAAGAGAACACACTGCTAGATTCAAATACTGTCATCTTTGAAAGAAGAAATCATGATAGAAACAAACAGTTAAAGCACACATTTGGAATATACCAGAGTTTAACAAGCCAGCCTAATGAGAAAAAACACTTTCTGTAAGGACAGAAGAACCTGGCTGTGGTTTTCTCAAACCACTGGCATTTTTACTTCCCCCCAACTTTGGGGTTTTATAGAACTCTTGCATGTTTGCTTGTGTACTGGGCAAAAACATTTTTTCCTTTAATTTAAAACATTGTTTTGCATGGAAAAATGTCATTAAGGAGACATTATTTTCTAATTATTATGAGGACTTTTGGAAAAGAAAACACTCATATATAAAAAACAAAATCTTGTGTGTATCTAGACGGGGGGGGGGGGGGGGGGGGGGGGGGGGGGGGGGGTGAGGCAAGTGGGGTAGGGATGTCAAATCATGATCCAACAAAGGCAATTTACCAGCAGAAGAAAAAAAAAGTCCAAGTTCTGAGTCACATTATAAGTAGCCTCCGCTTTCTTTGTAGCAGAATGCATTTCCCTTGCTGTTCTTTGTCTTTACACACCAGTTGGCCACTAGCTTTTAAATCTTTCCTAAAAGAATATGCAACAGTACCAGAGAAAGTTAAAGAATCCAGTGCTACTAGCAGTTCAGCCCATTAAGTCTCTTTCTATTGTGGATACATATATGTGAGATTTCCCAATAACAAAAGGAAGCATTAGGGATGAGAAATCTGAGGAGCATTTGCACCGGTTCCAGTTAAACTCAGTGAGCAAAGACCCCACTACATTAGACATTATACCTACAAAATCCCCACAGAAGCTGAAATGACATTCACATATATGGTACTGTGGGTAAAACACCAACAATAGAAGATACTACTGTCCAGAAGTAAAAAATCAGTGCAGTTTCTGAACAAAGTGGAGCTAAGAACAGACAGAACAAGCTCATAGCTGTTGATTGGGTTGCTTCAATCAAAAAAAAAAATCACCTATTTTTTGAATATTTTCAAGATTTTTGAAATAGGATGCAGTCAAAAACAATTCTTACAGTCTCATTATACACTCAAGGGAGTTTAGAAAGTCTTTGTACTAATGGTAAGAAAAATCTTCCAACTACTTCAAAAACATGACATATGAACGAAACAGAGCTCTGAAGAACAGCTATGTCAATCAGATTTTTTCTCACCCTCCAAAGTGGATGAAGTGAGGCCCAACAATTTCCAGCTCTTACCAAGAATTGATCTAAACATATTTCTAAATACAAGGATGAAGATTTCTGGAATCCAAAGTCTCTGAAGCAATGTTGTATATTTGTAGCTTCTAGTCATATAGGAAAAATAGCAGGAGCTTATCCTCTCAGATTATTTTTGTTGGGAACATACTATTACTTCATGATACAGATATTGCTTCTAAGCAATGGAACTGTCCAACAAAGGAAAATAAAAGGAACAGGGGTGGCACCTATGAAATATTTTACTATTTCACTAGAGAAAATAGCTGGCTGCTACAGTTTTGTACAGATTCTAGCATTTTGAATAGTATTTAATAGAGTTCATCCCCTTCTAACAGGCATACCCATCCTATCAATTCCACATTCTCTTCCTTGCCTGTCTACATGTTGTCTTTCTTGGAGTCTGGGACCTGGCTCTTGCAAATTATATTTTGTCTTCTGTTGCTGGTGAGATCAAGCATAGGAACAGCTATTTCTCTGTTGTGTGGAAATCCAGAAGTGAGATGGCTAATTTCAATCAAATTTCATTGGCATGGGGGGAGGAAAAGAATAGAAACAAAGAAAGAAAGAAAGAAAGCTTAATCTTACTTCCTGCACTCTATTAAGCAGAATTATAAACTGTCCACTCCAGGTTACTGATGGACAGTGCTTGACCACATTAAAAAGCAATCTTGATGAGTATGACAAATGTCAATTTAAACATATTCAGCTCGAATATAGCTTGAACTACTTGAACAAGGATATTCTTCAGGGTCCTTGGCAAATATAAATCATTTTTCAACTGTTCAGAAAACAGAAGAACAAAGTTATGTGAATTCAGTGTGTCCATAGTTACGATTGGAGAGGTCTTCTAGTTAAGACGCAGGCCTGGGAAACTACAGAATTTGTCCCCCATCAGGTCTAGTACAGATTGCCTTTAACACATCAATTAAGCTATTCTTCTGTATTTTCAGTCTACCACTTGACCTTTTGGTTATCATCTACTAGGCTGAGATATGCCTAGCCACATCTTACAGCAGCTGAGGGACAGGCCCTTATTGTTTATTAAAGTCCCTTGAGGCCCATCACTAATTCATTCTATACACCACAGCTCCAGCCACAACTTGCTCAAAGTAGCATCATTACTTGACTCTGACACATTTGCCATAGTTCTGCTGTCAACTGCCTGGACTCTGGCTCCCAAGTAAGGAAGTTCATTCAGCTGTGAAGCTGTCTGACAGAAGGAGGTGCCAAAGTACCACAGAGTGCTGATACAAATGACTCCAGTTAACATGGCATTTTCCCATTATCAACAGAACCCATAGAAAATGAATTATCAGAATTAAATACTTCTTTTGGATTCACACATTTTAGAAAAACTTTAACTTTACAAAGTTAAAAATCTAAGTTCTCTACAGCTTCAGTTAATGTTATTATGTTATTTTCATTATAAGAACATCTTGATTAATTAACCTATCTTCAAAATTTTCCCCTAAGAAGAGAAATTCCACTAGCAGCAGCTTACAGACAGTAAATTAAGTCACAGAGAAAGTCTGTGGCAATGCTGTGAATTAAACCTAAGATTCTCAAAACTCATTTCTGTTTTTCAACCATGTGTCATCTTTCCAAATGTTCTTTCCTACAAAAAGATTTAGTCATGGCTGAAAAAGGCCTGTCTCATTAATGAAGCAAGGATTCAGTAAGAGAAACTGTATGAATCCTTCAAAACTGGCACGTATATTTACTTGTTAAAAAAACACTTGAGGACGTTCTGTAAATGAAATTGTGATCCTCTTTGTTTCCATTTAAAAAAAACCTTTGTTGAAGGTCATTTTTAATGGGATTTGGATGATGTTCCAAGAGAAAAGCATGGGCTGAGCTGTTTGGCTTGCACGCCATTAAGTCTCTGTTTTGAAAAACAGTGTGGTACTGACTGGTGTTTGAGCTCTTTCAGGGCATGCCCTGAATTCAAGGCCTCACACAATTCTCCTCCACTTCTGAGCCTAGAAGAATATAGGAAAACAGTAACATTTAGTTTCTAAGAGCTATATACTGGCAAAGTTCCTTCTTAAAAGAATCAGGTCTACCTAAAAATCAGGTAATTGGAGTCAGGACTCCACCATTCCTACCTGCAATGAACTGACTAAATCATAGACAAGCCATTTTACCTCTTGGCATTTCTTCAGTCTATACCCTCCTCCACCCCTTCACCCACCCCATTCCGCCCCCCCCCCCCCCCCAAAAAAAAAAAAAAAGAAAGAAAGACTATCGTACTTGCCTGTATTTCTAAAACATTTCATAAACCATGATTGAAGAATGGAATATAAGAGCAAAACATTATGTAAGTGCCAAAGCCACAAGATCAGGCTCTGAATGAGACCACAGACTTGACTTGCACTTCAGTTCTCTGGGGCTTATTAATTGCTGAGCATAGATTACTTGGATTTTCTATGATAGCTTAACATAGTGTTTTATTTAGTTATTGGTGTTACAGCTCTAGGAACACCTCAGTTTTCAGATAACTCTTGTGTGTAGCTATCAGACTTAGAAACTACGACATAATTGTTATATTCATCAAAACACAAAATAGATCAAATAGATGCGATACCTTAACATTTCTATAGCACACCATTACAGTTAAGGCAGAGAAATACATGCATTTTCCACAGGTTTTCCCAATGTTCAGTCCTTGCACCATAACAATTTGACCAAAAGCTATACCATAGAGCTTCTAAACAGCAATACTGCAACTAAATTACAAGTTCACCTGAGAAAAATAGCAAGTACTCCATTAAAGGAAGTACCTTAAATGGATTCTACACCCAAATGTTTTTGGTTTTTTTTCCTTTCCCAGTTGGAAATGTAGAGAGATTTATTGCAGAAAGGAGCTGATATCATGATTTATCTACTGCATACCATGCTTTTAATATCAGCACATCTATCAGATTAAGTAATAGTGGAAAGTCTTTAACATTGAATATTCAAGATACATCTTTGTTAGTTGCTTTAAGAGGAATGAAGCTGCAAACTGGCTAAATTATTTGCCCTCCTTGCACTACAAATTGTATCAAGGAAACTGGACTCTGCTTGAAGTTGGGAATGTTTTGTTTCTGTAAAATATTGTTGAACCACAGGAGGATCCAAGCTAACTAAATATGGAGCAAGAGATGTTTTTGCAATACAGGCCAAAACATTCTGTTACTGATTCATTGGTAATTTATGACTGGCTTGGATATAATCTTAACCAACCATCATTGGTTTTGGGAGGTGAAATGACATGAGTCAACTGAAATTAATATGATAAAGAACAGCTCACTCTTACTGCTTAAATCCAGTCAAAGCTTTGCTTCTTGCAAGACTGTTCCAATCCTAATCTTCAAGAAAAGGCAAATACAAAGAGCTGTAGCAAGCTCCATTTGTTGTACAATTCCTACCTCCCTAGCTCAAAATCATAATAGCCTTATGCAGATGGAAGGAAAAACATATGTTTTCACAGGTACAGAACACCCTAAAAAATAATAGACAAATGCAGTATTCATAAAATATGGTAGTTGTATTGGATATACTGCTTCTTTTTTCCATGTGGTAGCTGTATTGGATATACTGCTTCATAAGCTGTTGCTCCCCATTACCAATCATTCTCCTTTCTTCCTCCCATTTCTAAGCCTAAAAATCTTTTCAAGAGATACTCCAAGCTCTTTTATATAACCTTGTGTGAGAATCACATTAAGGTCCTGCTCTTTGTCCGTAATAAAGTCACATCCAGGAAACATTAAAACTTCAACCCTAGAAGTAACAGAGGACTATTTAAAACAGAGAAAAGTGCTATAAATAAATATAGTAAGTGAATTCTAAGACTATATCTAACAGTCTCTGCAGAAATAGTATAGACAAACGTGAGTTTTTAAGCCAAATTCTGAACTACAGATAAAGAAGTAGGTAACTTGGTGCCTCCAATAGAAAGGGGATGGATTCCAATAATTATCTACACTTAAACATTAAAAAAATCAGTAGAGAGAGAGTGATAAGTCTTGGGGAAACACTGTCCTCAGCAATGAACAGTCTTCTACTTTAAACCTTTACTCCCTAACTCAAATTGCCTCAGTTACCATTTTGAGGGAATACACACCATTAACTAATCACTGTAAAAGTTCCTATCTTTAAATGTTAGGGCCATATAAGTTATCCCCAATTATCCTACAAGTCTTCTTTTACCTTTGAATCTTCCCCAGATTAGCTCTCATTCTGTTTAATATGTTAACTGTACACTTTAAATAAAGTTCTGACCCCATAAACTGATATCCATTTGAATATGATCCATCCCTGATGAACTGCATATGATGGATATAAAAAAATAAATAAATAAAACCAAGGCAGATTTGCCTTCTCTATGATGCCTTTTTAAGCTGCTCTTAGACTGAAACTCAGCTGATAACTGCTACAGAGCTAGCCTACATTCTCTAAAGTCTTTAACCAGACATGTATTTTATGGACACAAGACATTCCTCACAGGAGTCACACTTTGCAAGGCTTTAAAATACTTCCATTCTTAAGGGGAGGCAGTCTATGATTGCTCATCCTTGCCTGCCTCAAACTTAATGACAACTTAAAAGGAAGCGTCAAGATGTGTGTGTTCCTTAGCCAAGGCCTAATACTTTGCTGAACAAGGGTTTGTAGGTCTTTTTTTTTTTTTTTTGCACTATTTTATTACTGGCCCAGAGCTATCTGAGGTCCCTTCTATCTGATAGAGCACGCAACATGAAGCTTCATGGGCCTCACTGTTTTCTCTCTTGCTCCCTTAGTGGACTACATTTTCAACGCTAAGTGTTATTGAACAGTGTCTGGTAACTGCATAGATCTTACCCTTGATTCACCCTGTTTTATATTGTTCTTGGCTGAAATAGGCAAGAATGAACAACCCCTAATGAGAAGTCTGACCATCTTCCTCCAGGGGAATTGCAGCTGTACAGAGACCACATGCTGTCTTTGGAAAACGAAAATCTGTGAGGCAGTTTCTCCTTGCTGGTGTAATACAGTGCAAGTCAGACCACTTTTACTAGGACAGATAAGCCAAGCATCCTCCTTTGATGAGAGAGGAAAGTAGCAATTGCATCCAAATAAAGACACAAGTAAAGGAATAGCAATGTATTTTCATCCAGTGGAAATATGAAAACACACAGATCAGTTGCAATGAGACTGAAAAAATGACACAAACATTTGATAAAAGAAGAATTTTTGCAGCAATGTTTCCAGGAGTTCCTGCATCTGGCCAAGACAAGATATAGCACAAGAACAGCTACACTTCAGTCCAGAACAGGATAAAAGGATATGCATACAAGAATATGGAGGAAACAACACGACACAGGAAGGAAAGGAGGTGACACAAAAGCACAAGACTTTTGCAGGCTCCATCCAACCTAAAGAAAGCATGGGTTACTTCACAGCTTAATTTCTGTTGAAACCTTTATGTAATTCAATAGGGAAAGCTGGAGTGAAAATCAACACTTGATCCAGCTCTCTCTTTACCTAAAATACTTCTATGATGTTGATACTTAATTGCTGATGCAGCCTTAAAGTTGAGATAAAAGGCACACTGACAAATCCTGTGCTATCAATAGGGTGCAGCAGGAATAGGAAGTGTGAAGAAAAAGCACTGGTGGTATCAGAGCATAGAAGAGAAAAGGGCAGCGAGACTCACCTTGAAGAAAAGGTTGCAAATGACCATAGTAGAGAACTGCCATTCCTACTCCATGATGTATTTTATTTGTTAGCATATCTGCAAGATGCTCATGTACGTGCAAAGGCTTGCAGACGTGTTTCTCCCAAAGCTACCGCAAAGAACACATTCCCTTTTATATTATCATACAAAGGCATTCTATGGAAAGCCTAGACATTTCCTCACACATCATCCACTGGCACTGGTTACACTGACTTTAGCTAAGTTCCTCCTGATTTACATCTGTGTAAAAGTAAGTCCAACATGTTCGTGGAAATACTCCACACAGCTGGGACAGTTTAGACACATGAAATAGATGTTAGCAACACCATGTGATTAAAGAAAAGCTCAAACCACAGAGTTTAGATCTGAATCCAAATCCTCCTCAAGCTTGGGGTGTTTTAGATCCAAAATTTTGATTCAGACTCTTGTCTATATAAATTGTAGCAATTCATAATTTGCTGTGATTTAGACTAATACATTACACTGAACAGATCAGCACCTACTTTGGATTTTACAGGCTTTGTGGTAACTGGTAAAACAAGTTGTCGAACATGAACAGTAATGACTACTGGTCTAGAATAAAAGAGTGCCAACTCAAGTGCCAGCTTGACGCTCCATTGAAATAACTTCCATTGTCCATGACTCAGATGAGAACGTTAATTTGCTATATCAGCAAATATGTGGTAATCAAAACCTATCCCAGAGTGGAGCAGTACAAACAGTTACAGCAGTAGGAACACAAGAATTTCTAGCATGAAAAAAAAAAGTTATGGCTCCAAAAATATATTCTACTTAAAGGTTAGAACTCTATTTCTATGAAGACTATCCATCAAATTGCTCAAATTGTGGGGAACCAACTGCACTTTGTTAATGTCATTAACATTAGCAATCTGTCATGGCTTTGGCTGGGACTAAGTTAATTTTCTCCATAGAGGCTTTTATGGTGCTGTGTTTTGGATTTTTGATGAAAACAGCAGTGATAGCATGCTGATGTTTTAGTTGTTTGGAGCAGTGCTTACATGGAGGCAAAGACTTTTCAGCTTCTCACACTGCCCTGCCAGAGAGCAGGCTGGGGGGGCACCAGCAGCTGGGAGGCGACACAGCCAGGACAGCTGGCCTAACTGACCAAAGAAATGTCCCATACCATGTAGTGCCATGCTCAGCAATAACAACAGCTGAGGGAAAGAAGGAGGAAGGGGAGATGTTGGGAGTGATGGTGTTTGTCTTCCCAAGAAACCAAGCTGAGCCCTGCTATTCTGGGAGTGGCTGAGAACCTGCCTGCCAATGGGAAGCAGTGAATTAATTCCTTGTTTTGCTTTGCTTGTGCACCCAGCTTTTGTTTTTACCTAGTAAACTGTCTTCATTCCCAACCCATCAGTTCTCGCACTTTTACCTTTCTGATTCTTTCTCCCACCCCACCAGGGGAGAGTGAGCAAGTGGCTGGGTGGTGCTGAGCTGCCTGCGAGGCTAAAACATAGCAAAGTCTCAATTCCTTCCATAGAACAAGTCACTGGTCACTTAAAGATTAGAAAGCCAAACTTATCTATTGTGAAAACATTTTAAATGCAAACAATCTTCGCAGATATTTTGCTTAATATTTTCTCATTCAATGTGTCTGCCTTAACATCCAGCAAAGGCAAAGATCCAGTAACTTGAGGATGAAGTTAGAAAAACTCAGAAATTATTCAGCGCTTTTTTAAAAAAAAAAAAGTTAATCAGATGGATTTACACATTAGTAATGAAGAGGTCAGGAGTTACCTATCTATGAATACATACATACATGTATTTAATGATTCCCTCTCTAATATCCTAATATATTTCTGAATTTGAAAGTACGCAGTTTTTAATGTATATACTGAAATTGGTTGTATAAGAATTAAGCAAGTAATAAAATGAACTCATCTTCCTACTCTTGAGAATCAGTGTCCAAACCAAAATATGCCAGCTATGCAGTTAGTTGTGGGAAAGAGGTTTCTTTCCTAGAGTCTAGGCCGGGAATCCCAAGTTTGAGAAAGTACTTTCCAATTAAGCTAAAGGTCCACTGACTCCAGACACAGATGTTTTCTCTCAGAGGTGGTATATGCTGCCAACCAAGTTGACAATTCAGAAATATCAGGACTATGCAAAATAAGCCTTCATTTCCCCTTTCACTCCAAGCTGTGATAATCCAATCTTTTGAAGATTTTTCATAGAACTGTAGTCCTACAACTTTGGATCCTGTTCTTCAGCAAGCAGTACTGAAGAATCACAGAATGGTTGAGGTTGGAAGGGACATTGCTTTTTCTTGAAGTTACCTAATTCAGATAAGCAGCACTGAAAATAACCCTCCAGACCTGAGCATTTTACCCTAGTAAGTTGACAGCCTTCCCTACACTGTGCTATTGTCTCAGTGGAATTACAACTACCTAGCAGATACAGCTAGAGAGACCTGCAGCTTGTGTTTTAAATTCACTTGGCTTGCTAAAGTATAAACTGTTAGCTAGATGGATCAGCATCTTCATGTAATGCACTCATAGGTATAAACTAAAGATGAATAAACAACATGTTTTCAGGACTGAGTAAGTCAGAGACATTTACTTCCAAGGTCAGAAGCTGCAGGTTTCCAGGTGAGATCAACGCCCAAGGTTTTTTTACCCAACCAATAGCTGCTGGTTACGCTCACGAGGGAAAACCACTAGGAACACACCCTGCAGTCACTTCAAACCAGACTTGAACACAATGAATTACATGCATCATTTCAGTTTAGGATTAAAGCCTTCTCTGAACTGTAGATCTAGATAGGCATCCCCATCTACATTTGATTTCTATTAGCTGCCATGAAAATCTTCATTGCCACTACTGCTAAAAGCCAGGCATCACCAGGATTTTATTTTATGAACTGTAAGCCTACCCAAGGAAGTTTTAAATTACTTGAATTATATTATGGCATTTCAGTTAGTATGGTTTAGGGCTGGAAATAGAATTTGCATCAAAAATATTCATCTTTGGTATTTTTTTTTTTCTAGCAGCCTAAGAGACTAAGGAACAATTTACTACTTTATCCTGTGTTTTATCGCTTTTAGATTCTATTAATAGAAAAGCTCCATGGTCATAATCTTAGCATTTTTCTCAACTAGTGAATTCAATCCAGTTTACAGGAGTCACTAAAGTGCTGCTAACAATAGTGCCTTTATTCTGAAACAGGTAAGTTTTTCATGCATTCAGGAGCCATCTGGATGTAGGTATCTTCTATTACTAATGAATGAAAATACTGAAGAGCCTGATGAATGCTTCCAAGTACCCATTTATAATACAGCCTTCAGTAGGGTTTATTCTCCCAATCCTAAAATAAGCAGAGACCAGAACATGTTGTCTTTCTGGAAGACCTCTATCTTTCAGGAAAGGTGCATGTTTCATCTTCAGACACCTTTGATTATTATACATTTTTTCCTATGGCTAAAGTCCCTAATCAACATAGACCTTCCAGGATGTTTAAACTGATTTACTTTTATCCTTGAAGCTAAACAGTTTGAATGCTGATGAATAATTTAGGCACAAAGAATCACTGAATAAATGCTGCCCATCATCTCCAATAAAAAGCAGTATCTCACAGAAAGCAAAGTAATTTCCTACTGTTATATAATGTATGCAAACAACAGTTTTTATCACAGAAAACAAAGGGGGCGAGGGGGAAAGCACTCAGCAGAATTACTAAGAGTTCCTTTTTGGGAAATATGCTGAAAATTCATTGATATTGGATGTCCTAGTGTACAAGGACCACATGACTTAAACACACAGCAGCATCTTGAGCTAGGAATATTGGTTCTGTGTGCACAGCAATTTGTGGTGAACTCAAAGAAATATACACAGGAGATATAATGGCCTGAGCAGTAACTCTTCCTTTTTCATTGTTTCTGTTACACTGCTTTAGGGAGCATCTTTTCAACATTCTTGACATACTCCCCTCCCCACCATCCCCAGAAAGGAGGGTGAGATTTAGTCCTCCAACCACAAAGTTGTGGAACAAATCCCACACAGCACTAGTATGGGAAAATTCCCTCTTCTGAGTGCATACACAAAGCTTTGAGCATCAAAATTAGAATATAGCACGCAAGCTGGCATCAAGTTCATACTGATGTCCTGCTTCATGCCCTTTTTCACCTGTCATATTTTCCTGGTTGTCACTCAACTTAAGTGACACTATTACCTGCCTAACAAATCCTCTTCGTCTCATCTTTCCCCCAATGGAGGAGTACTATGGGTGGTAGAGCTTTTTTCCTCAGATATAAACAAGAACTGTGAGGTTGAAGAATTTCAATTTCCTCTGGAACAAGACATGGAAAAATTTAGTCATTCCTGCCAGCTAGCCACAGGCTTCTGCTGCCTCTAGGCCAAAACAGCTTGAGAGGCGCATTTAGTTTGCAAAACTCCTCCCTAACAGGATGTATATTTCTCAACTATTCCCTCCAATTAATTTATCTCTCTCCTCTACTTCCCTCTAGCACAACAGCTTCCCTTTTCAACAACTCCCTCCATCAGGTTAAATTAGACCAAGCAAAGCAACTGGCAAGCATCCTGACACCTCACCTACCATGCGGGACTTCACAGGCCACTTCACAACAACACTTCCAGGAGTTTGTTTCACCGCCTCACACTTGAGAGTCTTACCTTACACAGGTACAGAGCAAAGGCCTCAGGGTAGTTGCTCAATGCAAACAAGGCAGGGCATGGCATTGGTTGCAATGGGTCTCCAGAGAGGGCTGACCAAGGAGCTCCTCCTCTGTGAGGCATTAAAAGCACAGGTAGGAGGGAGGTCTAGGACCTCATAAAACCTCACTGTGTGGGAGGCCTTCTCTTTAGGTAAAACAAAGCAAGGACAGTTCAAGCCATAGGCATTCTCTGGTAGTCATTCAGTGCTTGTAGATTAAAAGCAGCAAAAGGACAGAGGCCACTTAAACTAACATTCTCCTCAGGGAGACCACTACACAATAGAGGGCTAGAAAGACACTGGATAGCATCACCAGAAGGAAGAGTTGATTTAGCCATCCAAGATATCAGCCTACATTTTCAAGGCTCCCAAAGGATAGAAGCATTCTACTTTTTGTGACCCTCTGAACCCCCTCCCTGCTGACACCTTGAGATAAGTTAAAATTGTTCCCTGAATAACAGCTTGCTAGTGCTGTACAGCAGAGTAAAGGCAACACCTACAGAAGGCACACAAGGTACAGGAGGAGCAGTAGACTACTGTTGATTGCTGCAGTACCTAGACTGCTTCCAGCCCTGGAGAACAGAAGGAAGACATGCTCCTTTCCTGGAGAGAAGAAAGCCAAAGAGGCCTAGGAAAGCAAGCCTCATAGCTTTCCCAAGAAATATGTTTTCTTGGTTTTATAGAAGGACAGAATACAGTACACATCAAGCTCACTCGTGGAAAACAAACAACTAGAGCAAGAACACACCTGTGCAGTACAGGCCAGGAAGCAGATACAGATTTTAGTATTAGCAGCACCAAAGCTTCTGCAGAGCCTAAAACTGAGGTTTAAGGCTACCACCGGCAACACAAGTGACTTTCAACAGATCTTCAGAAAGTAAAGCAGGTAACTGGATGGCAAGAAAGTGTCATACAGTGAGGTGTTTCTCACCTTGTGAGCTAGCAACCTTAACAGCCTCTATCATTAGCCACACTGTAAAATGCAATTAAGAATTAGGACTCTACAGCATTTTAGGGAAACAAACATAAAAAAAATTAGCCTCATCCCTACACCATACCTCTACCATCATCTCTCCTAGGCCCATCCCAGGCTAATATATCAGACCTCCCCACCCCAGGCACCACCTGCTATACAGAGGGGGGAGGGCTAGCTAGTTGCACAGCTGCAACAGTTCTTCGTCAGATGAAAAAGGTGTGAATGGGAACAAGTTTTATTTCTTTATTCTGCTATTAAATCCATATCATCACTCCATTCAAAATGCTACTCAAGAACATGTGTTGACAAAGAGGTATAGATCTAAATAAGTTATGTTAAAAAACAAGGTTGTTGAAATGAGATGTCAAAATCTACATGACTTAAAGACAATCTCAGTGAAGAACTGGATGGATCACTCAGGATTAATGCATTTATTGTAAAGGCAGATATAACTTACTGGTGTGCTTTTGTCTCCATGTATATTCTTACCAAGGCTTTTGTCTCCATGTTCTTACCAAGCAGCTCCTCTGTGAAGCCTTTAAATTGATTCATGAGCTAATGCCTATCCCAGAAAAATACATGAAAGGAAGTCTATTAAATCAAAATCAAATCAAAAAGGTAAGTCAATCAAATCAAAGTATTTTATGGTCCCCAAAAAAATGATAGCTAGCAAGGAAAATTTCCAAGACATTGTGAGATTTCTTCCCATTATTTTAAGTTGATTTTAAGTTCATTCAAGTTGATTAAAAGATGAGCTATGAATGGAAATTCTGCAAATCTGTCTAATCTGCCTAAATCTTTCTAATTTAGCATCTGCCCTTATGGTGAGATATGACTTTAATCCAAACTACTTTGCAAATGCTTTCAGTGCTAACCTTTCTCTGAAAGTCCAGAAGCAAAACAAAAAAAAAGAATCCTGGTATGCTGAAAGATGAGTGCAAATGTAAAAATACCATTTTTTCTAAAGTAAGAAGTAAAAAATGGGTAATTATTTCTTTTTGTCTTGCTTTGGTGGTAAAGTGTCTATTAGAGTTTTCTTGTTGTCTCAGAAAAGCTGATGCTGGCAAGCAACATTTTGTTTCATAATTGCAGCTACAAGGCATGAAATTTGATCTTCCATCAACATGAGATAAGGTCCTGTGGTCCCAAAGCTATTTCTGACCAGACCTTTCAAGATAATAGAAACTGATCTCATTAAGGCCCTTCTAGCATGAACATCTGAAGGCAGTTCATATGTCTGTTAGGTAACTGCAACTTGCTTATTCTGTTTAGTCATCTTCTGAAATTTGAAAACATTAAGTATATCTGACGATTATAAGCATAGTAACCTATGACATTTCTGCACTGCCCCATGGAGAACTGTACTCCCACATTAGTGATGATGTAGGTGGGTATGTTTACTCAGTATTGCACGACTCTGAAAGCCAGAGTAGTTTGGGCACTGTACCATGATAACACAGTCATGCTGAGCTATGTGTTCTCTTACAAGCCAGGAATGTTTGCACAATACTCAGCTCTGCACCACAGAAACACTCACAAAGCACCCATCCTGCTTCCTTCACCTTTATACATGTACACAGGTATGCACACTAACAGACACAGACACAACCCCTCTGCAGCTTCTGACTCTGGCAATCCATCCATGCTTTCCTAAGCTTGCAGTTCACATGCTTGCACTTAGTTTATATGGTATAGAAAGCACACAACGCAATGTGGAAAGTAATTTATTCATTTCCTGTTGTAACTTGCTCCAGTTCACACCAGAGGAAATTGTGGATGAGAGAACTGTGTCTGTATGCTGGCTATCATGTCAGATATAGTAACGTGAGTGCTCAACAGTCTAGTAATTATTGTATGGCAAAAATAGTCAATATGATGTGGGAACCTAAAAAGACTATCTCTCTCCAGACATATTGTTTGATTAGCTGTAAGACCACTGGACACACATTGCTTCCATGGTCTGTCCAAGACAGTCCTCTGTGCAGATGTCTGCATTTTTTACAGCCTCATACACTCGCATTGTAGGGATTCATTTCCCCAGGTTTTCCCATAAGTCTGGTCTTTGTTTTCATGACCCAGGGAATGTTGAGATGCTTAGGTTTGGTATCCTGCTATCTTCTTTGTGATTCTCCTCCAAGTGGAAAGTTTTCACTCATGAATAACAAACCAACTTCAGCATAATGAATATTACCAAATCAGAGGTTTATTTTCTCAATTGTCTGTGTATTAAATTGTAAATTAAAGCTATCAAATGTGAAATGTACTAGAATAGTGAGGTGGTTCATTGAGGGTCCTTACACTGCCACTGACCAGCAGTTTCTGTCCTGTAAAACTACAAAAACAGCTTGGCTTCTGTTTGTCCTAAATTGGTTTCTGGGTTGGTCAAAAATCTGGTTGCTGGGATTTTTCATCAGAAGAACTAGTTCATGGATTACACACCTATTTTTTAGGGTGCCTCCTGGATTTTAACATCTAAATGTCATGTTGGGTCTTTGTGAAAGGGTCCTAAGAACTCATGAAGGTTTAGTGGCTTGGGCTCAGCTGGCTTCCCAGCTTGACATCAGCCCATCCTCAAGGAGGTACCTGGTGCCTGGGGCTGTAGCTCTCCTGCTACCTTCAGCTGCCCTGCTCCTGGCCAGAGTGGTGGGACAGGCCCTAGCTGTCCATGGGGAGCCCTCACTGCTCCTGCCCGCTGGTTCTTTTACAGGGCCTGATGCTTTAATGTAGACTGCTTGCCTTTAAAATCACATTTTTTTACCATATTAAGAGGTTTTTGGCAGCTGTGCTGGTGCAAGTAGAAAGGAATTGGTCCCCTGAGAGAGATGTGTAATGATTTGCTTTGGACTGAGGAAGGGGAAATCATTTTTAATTGGATAATATGAAGGAAAAAAAGCCTTACATGTGTTAATTTGTTGGACTCAGACATATTTAGACTGGGTTATAGGGATGTTTTGACACTGTGTAATTAGGGTAATGTGTAATTAGGGTAATTAGAGAAGACAGTTGTAAGATTGGATTATTTTGACACTGACGATTTTGATATTGGTAAGGTTACTGTGACACTAAGATGGTACAAGTGATATAAATTCTAAAGCAACTATTGTTGCTTTACCAATTAAACAAGCAACCTGGAAACTAGTTTACTATATAACATCAACCATAGCTTTAAAAAAATACACAACTGCAATAGCTTGGGATTTTTCAAAGGCATGTATAGAGAATGGACTTTTGGAGACATCTCCAAAATCACATCTTTAAACACTGACAGATGATCTTATGTGCCACGCAAAGTATGGAACACATAAAACAAACAAACAAACAAAAAAAAAAAAAACATGAACATGATTTTAGTCTATAAGATATTGTCTTGATGATCATTATAGGATGACATTTCAAGGCTGAAAAGTATTCTGCAAAATGTGAAAATCCTTGGACCTTTTTGTCACTTTGTATTGGAGGCTACAGACTGATAAAGAGAGGACTTGATATACTGGTTTTAAAATGAACTGTATCTTGACATGCACAAAACCCTTTATCAGAAGTGCTTATTCTCATATTAAAAATGGTAGATGGACTCTCAAAAGAAGAAAGAGTAATTGCAAAAACAAGCAACACTGAGTACGACTGTCACAATCTTCCGGGTTGAAATAAGATGTTATGGCAGCTAACAACAAGCTACATGAGAGAAGCTGATGAGTTTTCAGATTTTGTAGTATACCATTCAGGTTAGAAGACGTTAGAAAACGTTCACAGAACCAGTTTAGCTATGGTTACTGAAACACCTCAAAACCATACACATAACTAGAGTAACCTGTAACCTCTCCATGTTACACTACACACAAAATACTACAGCTGCCTGAAGTTTTTTCTGATTAAAACCCCCTTCTACTTGTTAGTTTTCCTGCACTTTTATCTTCTGCCAGCTCTTTTAGGAAACAAAACTTATTTGCATTACTATACATTTCTAGAGTACAATATAATGACTGCTGCGCCGTCTCTTTAAGAATGCTATAAACCCATTATTTCAATAAAATCCACAAAGTTTATAGAAAACTTTCAAACAGAGGAGCTGTTTAAGAACTGTTCTCTTTAAAAATGCAGTGTTTCATAGGCAAATTGCCTTTAAAAAAAAAAAGTATTAAAAATTGCCCAAATTTCTCTGTTCCTTCCCTTTTTATGTCAATATAGTTTTTAATCACTTGTAGGTTTGCTTACACAATTCTTATCATGAAAGAAAACATTTAGCCATTCAGTTTATCAGATTGGCTAGCAGAGGTTTCATTTGTTTTATTTTTGATAACAATTATTTTTAAATCTCAGATAGTAAAAAGCTATCTACCCCTAAAAGAAGGAAACCAGTTAAAAAAAAAAAAAAAAAAAAAAAAAAGGAGAAAGTACATGCATATACATGACTTGGGCAAGAGGGGAGCATTTTCTCCAGACTGCCTGGAGCTAGATGGCTATCTTGTATACGATATTTATTAAAACATTCTTCTCTTGTGCTTTGCTTTTTTGATCCTTTGAATATTTATGCACCTAGTTTTGAATACATGTGACTAATTTCTCCCTGTTTTCTTAGCCCCTCTAATAGGCAATATCTTTTTGGCCTTTGACAAATGCTCTTTCAGTAGGTGAGGGAATCATTCTTTTCATGAGCTCAGTTTCCACTGGCTCCTTAAGAATGATGCTTTGCAGAGGTTAATGAACAGAAATAACTGGGCAACTCTTACTGTAGCTTCCAAACCCTAACTTTCTAGGAGAAAGGGTCCCCGGAGAGATTCCCAAATGACCTGTATATTGTGGAACTGCACTTCTCCACTGGAAAGATCCACAGTCCTCCTCAGGGTAAGAGAATGGTCCATAATGAATCTGAGTGCTGCTTATAAATTATCCCTAGGGTAACAAAGTACTGTATATGTATTTTATTGGGTGATGAGCATGAGAAGGATAACATCTGGATTCACAGCCCATCAGGCTAAATCTGCCAACTGTTCAATTCAAGTTACAGTGTATTTGAACAACACCATAACGGTTAAATGGATTCCCATGGCACAGATCCTAATGCAATTTGGAAAATGAAATAGCAATAGTGCAATGGTGTTCACCTTTGACATGAGAAGTGTGATGAAGAAAAAAGTCTATCTGAGAGACAGCGTACAGTCAACAGCTGTTTGAGAAAGCAAAACAGTGAGCAGCAGAGATCTCTGAGCTTGAGAGAGCTTAAAACCCTGATCAATGTGCTGCAACAACAATGAGAGTGACCCGAATGCTGAAAGACCAGCCCTTCATTTTATAGCACCATTCACAACTTCAAGTTAATGGACATGGGGGAGTACTGGCCACATTAACTGAAATAACAGTATTAACTAGTTTCATGCATCATACAGTTATTAGGACAGAGGCTGGCTGTTGAAAATACAAACTGTCATGCATGCTGTCAGATACAATCTGCAGAAGAAGTTTTAACACAATGCTCAAATGCTTCTAGACAACAATGCAGATTCTCAGCTAAGGCAGCACCAGGTAAGTACCTTGCTTGAGGGGAGCCTCACCTATGTGCCTTAATCAAGCTCAGGCAGGATTTCAGCCATGGGACAGCAGAACGCGGGGCTGACGGAAAGGTGCCAGCTTTGGAAACACAGTGTATTGTGAAACCAATGCACCCTGAATCTACTTGCCTATATTCATTGTGTAGTCACAATGAATAGTAGGTATCTCAGCACTCCAAGTTCCCTGAACTTTTTTAGTGACCGTGTTGATGAACAACAACACACATACATGCCCTTAGCTCTAGTTTTAAGGAGTTTCTCATGCAAACAATCATAGAATGGTTTGGATTGAAAGGGACCTTAAAGATCACCTAATTCCAATCCTCCTGCCATGTGCAGGGACAGCTTCCAGTGGATCAGGTTGGGCGAAGCCCCATCCAGCCTGACCTTGAACACTTCCAGGGATGGGGCATCCACAGCTTCTCTGGGCAACCTGTACCAGTGCCTCACAACCCTCACAGTAAAGAATTTCTTCCTAATATCTAATCTAAATCTACCTACCCTCTTTTAATTTAAAACTATTCCTGCTTGTCCTACCATTACTCCTTGTCCTGTTACATAATGCATGTGACTGACGTAATATGAAACCATTAGAGATTGTTTTATAATCTGCTTGTAAGGAAAGAACTTTGTAAGTATGACTCCATTTTAATTATATCCCATCTTATTCAAGAACAAGCATAGCCTTTTTTTTTTTTCTTCCTTATTTATAGAAAAAATAGCAAGATCTGAGTTTTCACACTTCTTGCGTGAGTACAGCTTCCCCTTCTGTTGCCCCTGCATACTGCCTCTTCCAGGTTCTGCTCACCTGTTCTATTTCACTTGAACTGCTGCCAGCACCTTCTTCAGATATTTCCAGTCTTTGTCCCTCAGAACAGTTTCCAGAGCATGGATACAGCATATCATACTAAAAATTTAAGAATGGTTGTTTCCAAAAAAATTCTTCCCATGCTGCCAACATCAAGCCATAGTTTTCACCCAAAACACTTGACCAACAGTCCTGTGATAATGGTTCTGTCAGATGTGGGATTTAGCCCCATCTTATCAAGAGATTGAGCTATATTTGCCTTATGGAGTGAGAGTATTTTAACAAGTTTCATTTCACAAATGAATGTTTTTCTATTGCTTTAGTGGACCTTTAAGTTATACAGTCACATGCATTTGCCAACAATTGTAAAAAACATGGACACTAAAACAAAACTGACTCGAGAGATTCAGTAGCTGAATTAGTGCTGGTATCCAGCTACTTGTAGCTGGATACTAGCAGCAGAGTGCAGGAAAAGGTGATTTTGTTCCACTCCGATGCACAGTAAATGTCCAGTGGTATCCTTCTGCTGATCACCTTCTGCCTATATGTACAAAGGCTGACAACATGTTCCTGTTTTACTCAAGGGATGTGGGCATGAACAGCCCCACCACCCAGACATGTACTGACAGAGATTTTATCGCACCTCTGAAGCTTCACACACAAACATGCCCATTGACAGTATCTGTTTCAGGCATTGTAACCATCTCCAATTTCCTCTGGACATTTCTGCCCTTGTATGGGAGGTCCATAGTCAAGTTTATTCTCCCTCATTCCTTTCAGGGGAGCAAATAAATTTTCCCTTGTTCACAGAGTCAAGAGGATTAGTACAAGTCCAACTTTGCCCAAACTCCCACTGGACTCAGAAGGATCTAGTGGAGAAGTTTGGTCATGTCCACTGTCAAGCTTTTGGAATATTTGAGTTGCCATCATACAAACCCTCTGGCGCTCATGTACAGCTGCACCTGTAGCTCCTTTATCCATGTCACAATCAGAGAGCTCCTAACTTCTGTGGAGTGCCTGTCTCTTTTCAAGTCACGTGAGGGTGTACAAGAGCAAACCGAGATTCCAGAGGGACAGGACAGAAGCTGCAATTGTGACCCCCTCTTAACTGGGAAGGACTGTAGCATGATGAGGCAGAATCATTTCTGATCTCTCAAAACAGCATACCGAGGCAAACTGTCTCATTTCCCCTCATCCACACACTTCTCCACAGTTTGAACTGTTTTGCAGACACCTGGCACACATCCCAAAGTTTTTTTTAAACAATGCTTGGTAAAAGGGCAGGACTCAGAACGTGTGTGTATGACACATACAGCCCTCAGGCTGTTTTACATTCACAAAGAACTGATATGAAATTAAGTAATCAGTTGCAATTATACTTTGTTAACATCTAAATGGCACTCCCCTAAACTGCAGTGTCCTAGCAAAACTAGAAGCTTTTTTGTTTTGTTTTGTTTAAAAAAAAAAAAAAAAAAAAAAAAAAAAAAGAAGGCAAAGTTTTAAAAGGTGTTGATGTATTTTCAAACAAGAAATATCAGGCACAGAAAATAGAAAGCAGCTATTTCTGCCTCTCTCAGACACATGCACACCTGCTTTGCTGTTGCTGACAGTGGATAGCTGCAGGGCTCTTCCTGAGAGACATCCTGCATACCACAAAATAGCTGTAGAATATGAACTGTGACCCCTTTCAGCTTTGATAGACTTGTCATTTCTCTTAAGCTTTTCCATCCATCATACACACTCTTTCTAATGCTTAACTGTGTCATTTATACAGAAATCCCTTGAGGGAATTTCATTCCATCTCTGACACTGGCTTAATTGCTGTCAGCTGGAACTAATGAGTTTTTACATGTGATTAGTCTTATTTGTAACCACCTAATTTCAATGAACACTTTTGGTTGCTCCTCACTTGTAGTAAATGTGTGTGATTTCCTGACAAAGTTGTAAAATGCATCTCACTTTGGAGTTTCCTCAGCCCCAGGTGTGAGGAGAAGGTTCAGCACAGGTATTTTAAAGAAATGATTTACTTTGATGTCAAGGAGAAAAACTGTGTAACTTTTTTATTGGTCATGTAATAATTAGCAATTCAAGCAGTAAAAATTCCCTCTGTTCTCTCGTAGTGTAGGGTGATAGTCAAGGAAGCTACTAGCATAAAACCAGTGACCTGATACAAGATTTGAAGGAAGATGTACTTCTTTTCAGTTTTCAAATAACTCCACAAATTTATCAACTACCAAATACAGGTGACCTGCAGCATCTCCAGAAATGTCAAAACCTAACAAGTTTAGAAATCATGTCAAATGAAAGCTAACACTAGACTCCTATACACCCTCCACTTTCTTAGACCAAAACAAACAGAAAAGTTTCAGATCAAGCTGCTCAGATCAAATTGAATAAATTTCAGGGGGGAAAAAATGATACTTTGGTTATTTACACCTATAGAGCTTTAGGCCCTTATCAGAGTTTCCCAATAACCCTTGGAAAACAAAAGGAGGAAAAGCTTTTCATGGGAATATATAAAGACCACCTCTCTATACACATATGTAACTGACATGGACAGTCTTAAGATATGAGATGGCTATCTAGGGAATTTATTGCAGTGGATGGATAACATTTTGAAGCCCCAAGTACCCTGCAGGAAGATCAGTGCTCCTTGATAACACTTGACACCTCCTTGAGGTTGTCAAGAGAGCCTTTGGGCCAGGTTTCCCAAAGGGTTCTTGATGCTACTACTGTAGAAGATGAGAACACTGTCACCAGCTGGGGTGGCAGCAAGAACAGCTCTCAGCTCTTCGGTTTGCCTCCACAGGATGGATGTATCTTGCACCAGAACCATCTTCTCTCTCTTAAGAATAGGTAGGAAGGGGTAATGGTTCATGAAACTCCCAGCACTGTGCTGAGCTACATGTGTAAGTAGGAAGGGGCACCCAGGCACTCCTTTTATTCTTTGTGAACAGACCAAGCTGTATGGGTTTGGGCCTTTCTTTCCATCAGTTGAGAAAGTTTTGCACCATGAAAGGAAATGCATACCACAGCTTGAGAACCCCAGCTTTAGGGCTGTGATAAGGTTGAAACACTAAGCTCTCACAAGTCAGGAAATACCATGCAGATGACACTTGGCCCGTTGCACTATGCAGATCCTCTTTGGCCAGCAGCATGACTAGACTAGGGAATAGACCCTTTGGTCATGTATTCCTTCAGTGGTGAATTATTGCTCCAGTTCTTTCCAAAGTTAGATGCAGTTCAAAACAATATATATTAAAAAAAAAAAAAAAAAAAAAAAAAAAAAAAAAGGAAAGTAATCAGTCTGCATACTAGCCAAAGGATGTAAAGAATTGGACTGTGTCCACCTCTGCCTGCTTAACTCCTCTATTTGTATACCCTCCATTACTTGTGTTCGATCTTGTCTGTAAGCAGGTGTCATTCAGGATTTATTTATTCTAATAATGGTAGAGCAAGTGGGCCAGCCAAGAATGAGGCTTTTCTTCCTGAAACATGTTACAAACCCACAGAGCTTAAGGTCTATAACTAGGCAAGGCATGCTCACACTGGGAAAGAAGATATTCTAAGGAAGAAATGCCAAGGGTATGAAGAAGAAGAAGTTTGGATCAAAATCTCCACAGGACAGAGACAGCCTAGTCAAAACAACAGGTCACAAAGTTGTCAGCTTTGTGCTCTTCTGAGCTTGCTTCTACCTACAGGATCTCTGCTAGCTCTTTCCTTTGGATTTATCCCGATGCTACATGTATTGTGACTGCAGTTTTCTCACCATTTACTCTAAAAAAACAGCACTGCTCTGTCTGCTGTATGTTTCTCACCAGCCACCTGGGTGCATAAAGCAATCTCTGCCAGAAGTATTCATGCCATTTAATCTTGGTGTCAGATAATTTCCATCTAGTAGGAAATACTCTCATCTGGCTCTCTCATCATTACCTTGTATCTCTCTTGATTTTGTGTCTAGTGAATGTAAACCATTAACATTTCAGAACTGAAGCACTGTACACAGATTTTACACTGTAGAAAATGACTGCACTAGATGCACGCAAATAGGCATTTGAGTTCTCTGCTTTTTGCCTTCTTCCCTTCATAAAGAAATCAATTATCAGTGCATGAATATTGCCTTGTAATTTCATTGTAAACTAATGAAAGTCCATCACCAAGCAGTGACAGAACTTTTGCTTTGGGAGTCATTCAGCACCTGAAAAGGGAAAACTTAAACAGAGGAGTAATTTACCAAATGAACACTCCTTTCAAAAATTCTTTCCTTTTCTCTCAGAAATGTAATTTATGAAGGCTTTCAAGGAGGAAACATGATGGAAAGATAAAACCTCCTGTACAAAGTTCAGATTTGCAACTGAATCAACTCAGGCTGAAATCCATCAAAAATTTGACATGCCTGAAAACTGCCTTCCCAGGAGCATGCACTCTGAAACATAATCCTATTAAATACAGTGTGAAAAATAAGTTGTCCACTTTATTTTATCTTGCTCACCAGAATTCCTGTAACTAAATGCTGCAAGAAGAAGTCATATGGATACATGTAATGAAATGAACAGGACATACACTTTCCACAGGCTGAAATCATAGAATCATAGAATCATAGAATCATAGAATATCCTGAGTTGGAAGGGACCCTTAAGGATCATCAAGTCCAACTCTTGACACCGCACAGGTCTACCCAAAAGTTCAGACCATGTGACTAAGCGCACAGTCCAATCTCTTCTTAAATTCAGTCAGGCTCGGTGCAGTGACCACTTCCCTGGGGATCCTGTTCCAGTGTGCAACCACTCTCTCTGTGAAGAACTTCCTCCTGATGTCAAGCCTAAATTTCCCCTGCTTCAGCTTAACCCCGTTCCCACGGGTCCTGTCGCTGGTGTTAATGGAGAAAAGGTCTCCTGCCTCTCGACACCCCCTTACGAGGAAGTTGTAGACTGCGATGAGGTCTCCCCTCAGCCTCCTCTTCTCCAGGCTGAACAGGCCCAGTGCCCTCAGCCGTTCCTCGTACGTCTTCCCCTCCAGGCCTTTCACAATCTTCGTAGCCCTCCTCTGGACACTCTCCAACAGTTTCATGTCCTTTTTATACTGTGGTGCCCAGAACTGCACACAGTACTCGAGGTGAGGCCGCACCAGCGCAGAGTAGAGCGGGACAATCACCTCCCTTGACCTACTAGCGATGCCGTGCTTGATGCACCCCAGGATACGGTTGGCCCTCCTGGCTGCCAGGGCACACTGCTGGCTCATATTGAACTTGCTGTCTACCACGACCCCCAGATCCCTCTCTTCTAGGCTGCTCTCCAGCGTCTCATCGCCCAGTCTGTACGTGCAGCCAGGGTTTCCCCGTCCCAGGTGCAGGACCCGGCACTTGCTCTTATTGAACTTCATGCGGCTGGCGATCGCCCATCTCTCCAACCTATCCAGATCCCTCTGCAAGGCCTTTCCACCCTCATTCGAGTCCACAACTCCTCCAAGTTTGGTGTCATCGGCAAACTTGCTCAAAATACCTTCTATTCCTACAACCAGATCGTTTATAAAAATATTGAAAAGTACCGGCCCTAAAATGGAGCCTTGAGGGACCCCACTGGTGACCGCCCGCCAGCCTGACGCAGCACCATTCACCATAACCTTTTTGGCCCTGCCCGTTAGCCAATTGCTCACCCATCGTATGATGTTTTTATTTAGCTGTATGGTGGACATTTTGTCCAGTAGGATCCTATGGGAAACCATGTCAAAAGCCTTGCTGAAGTCCAAAAAAATCACATCAGCTGGTTTCCCTTGGTCCACCATATGGGTGATCTTATCATAAAAGGAAATCAGGTTAGTTAGGCAGGACCTGCCCTTCACAAACCCATGCTGGCTGGGACCAATGACTGCTTTGTCCCCCAGGTGCGCCTCAATAAGTTCGAGAACCATCTTCTCCATGATTTTACCAGGCACTGACGTGAGACTGACAGGCCTGTAATTGCTAGGGTCTTCTTTCTGACCCTTCTTGAAAATCGGCACAACATTTGCCAGCTTCCAGTCTACCGGGAGTAGACTGGAAGCTGGAGTCTCTCCTGGAGTCTCACAGCAAAGTAGGCAGCATATAGGCATGTTTCCCCTCTTGTTCACAGCAACCTACTTTGAGCTCCCACCAATGCTAATGAGTAACTAATCAAGGGAAGGCAAGCCACCAAGACCTGAATTCTACCTTTTAATGTTTTTTGTTGATTTATTTATTTATTTATTTATTTATTTATTGTCATTTGATGGCCTGCCTGATGCACAGCAGGACAAGTGCTGCAAAAATTAAGTTCTCCATATTTTAACCCCTCTTCCTAATTTAGGCAGCGGGGTGGAGAAATAAGGGTTCCTACTACCGTCAGCCCTTCCCAGAAGTGACGGAGAAGGCCATGCTACTCTTTCACTCCCTCCTGTGGTGGATCCTGAAAGTGTCATAGAAGAAGACAGGTGAGCTCCCTGCCCCTGACTATGCTGCAAAAGGGATGCCACTGGCCTGTATCTCCAAGGGAGCAGACATGAGAAAGACATGTATAGAACCACCCTCTGATTTTTATCTTAAGTTTCTTAAGTCTTTGATGGCTGTTTCCAAAAAGTCATTCATCCAACAGACCTGAGACAATTTACTAAACAAACAAATATAAGTTCAAGCAGAGTCTTCTACAGTTTCTTTGATGGTGGTCTTTTTCATACCTTTTTAATTCCCTCTTGTGGGGAAAGGGCACATTTAGAACTTGTGCTATCTGCTTCTACAAGGTAGCATATTTGGTATCAGGTTTCACTTATTTATTTCATTTATCTGATAGAAATCGTGACTTTAAAAAGCAACATATGTCACGGTGCTTTTTCTCTCTAATGAGAACATCAGTCCACAGGATAGCTACTCTCTGGCCTTGAACAGTGCTACACAACACTATTGGTATAAAAAAGTGGCACACAGCGACAGCAGTATTTGACAAACACAACTTTGCAGAGCCTTCACTTATCCATTACCGTGGATGCTAAAGGGAATGAGAACTAATAAAAACACTGCAATTAAACACATTGAGTAATTCTTCACCTAAGTAGATGGCCATGAGGACAAATGCACTAACTTGGACAACTGAGCCAGAGCCAATGTGGAAGCCATATTCCTCATGTCCTTACAATGCCTGCCTTCCTCTGATGGTAACTCTCCTTTTAAGAGTGCTTGGTCCACCTCCCAGTTCCAAATATGAATTCAGTGTGTTTGGATGCCTGTACAAAGTCAGAAGCAAGGCAAGTGCACCGCAGCCAGCATTTCATGCACCTATCAGCTCACCGAAAGGTGATTCTCTCATTTTAATAGCACTACATTTCTGGTGTGCTGCCACCTCCATATTCCCCCTCTGTATTCTCCAAAAGGGGTCCCTGACCCTAATTCTACCACCAACAGAAAGATGCCACTGCCAGTGGCACTACCTGCTGCCATTAAAAATAGCAGCACCTGGCAAAGAAAAAGGTTTGGGAATCCATTCTCTAGATCACATGATCTAGATCCCAGGCAGATCACAAACTTTCTGCTCTCAGATACTTTAGAAGAGCTGGTCTGGCTTAATAGTGTTTCTATTCACATGGTCATATTATGGTTAAAATATATTAAATAGCTTGTATATCCACCAGAATTTCACCCTCCCTTCTCCCACTCCTTCAAAGCACCAATGAGACTCAGTGGCAGACTCTTTTACTCAGATTAAACTCCACTACTCCTCCATTTTACTTAGGATAACAGCAGGAGAAAGATAATGAAACTGAGTCATTGCCTTCCCTCCCTGACTTCCACATATGCCCACGATCTGCAGGTTTTCTCCACCCCACAGCTTGCTGTGTGGATCACAGTGAGTCCATCCTGCTTATCATTAAAATGATTTTATATTTGCCATTACTTTCATTTTGAAAAATGTACTGACCTCTCCTGATGATTTATGCTGCTTATTCACTCACAGTATCTTATCTGAATACCGAACAAAGGTCAGAGTAGTGACAAATAAATGAGAATTCTTGCCCCAAATGTGAACAATTTATAGTAGCAATTGCATCCCAAAAATCTGGAAAATACAACATGCAGCCATGGCATAAATAAAGAAAGCACATTCCAGATATTTTTTTTTTCTTTGTTTTCATGTAAGTAATCTTTAGGTGCTCTAGGATAGAGAGTGAAGATTTATAGCACATGTATGACAGCTAATTTGTATACAGTTTGAAAGTGAACACCTAAAAGTCAGGAAAGTATACTATTACATCCTCAGAACAAGTTTAAGGTAACACAAAAGTGTTACTAGGTGCCTCAGAAGATGACAGAATAGGCAACCTGAAATAAATGAAGGAAAAAAAAAGAAAAAAAAAAAAAGAAAAAAAATCAACAACTAGGTTTTGGATAGGTATAAGGTAAACATTCTTGAGCGAGTTTTCTAGCAACACACTGGAGCCAGGGAGAGAGCTGGACTGGATCTCCTGGAGGAAATGTTTTCTCTCTCCATCCTGACAAAAAGTCTAGGATGTATTCTCTATTAGCCTGGATTTTCAACAGCTGATGAAATGCTTACTGGTCATTTCTGAAAACTAATAAATTAGAATGGGGAAAAAATTCACTGAAGGGCAGTTACTAACTCATCACGGCAATTTCTTTTGCCAAGACCAGCTAAAACTTCAGTTCACAAGACTAACTCCACATACACTTATTTCCCTTGGTCCATGTTAAGGAATGATGCTATGTTAATGTTGCTTTTTTGAAGAACATTCATAATTTGGTACAGTCATATTAAGAAACTGTCTGCTACCACATGTTCCCACACCAATTGAAATCCCAGTCAATATACTTTTGAGCAGCTTTCATCTCCCTGTAACCGAAGTTTTAATTTTTGCATCCTATGCACACCGCTGCATTACATCAATGGCTTCAATTCAGACCTGTGCAGATAAAGCAACTAGACAAAAATCAAATGCAGGAAAAAAAAATGCAGTTCTTTATGCTGTACCAGCTCATGTCTGCTCAGTCAACATTATTTTCCTGAAGACGATTACCAAGTATTGCTTATGGCCAATATTTTGCCATGTCTTAAGTTATCCTTCTTTTTCCTTTGGTACCAATTATTCTGTGTAACATCAGCATACTGTAAATTGTTTTTGTTTGGTTGTTTGGTTTTTTTTTCCTAATGAATTTCCTCTTTTCAGGCTCCCAGCTGGAATTTCACTGGAAAGTATCTTATCTACCACAGCAGATAAAAATGAAGGCAGTGAATATAGATTAATACCCAGAATTTGATACAGAAATGTCAACAGAAGCATGTCCTGGGAGAGTGCACTTGGCCATTGAGATCAGAATGACTGGCATCATCAGAATTTGATTGTAGAATATAGCAGAGAGGAAGAGGAGGGGAGGGTGGTATGTCAAAAACAATTCCGACATTCTTTCTGAAGAAAGCATTCCAGCTTTGCACCGTCAAATGGCCTTCATTGGGAACCTGGTATCTAAACTTTCTAAAAATCTACCTCCAAACATAACAATGAATCAACCTGAAGCATTTCCTTCGCAAAAAATTTAGAAACATTTGGGGTTTGATCCTAACAAAAACAAACACTTGCAAATGTCTGAGTCCTTTGCAAAATGTAACCCCGCAGCTTCCCCAAGATCGTAGGAATTTGTTCAGATAAAAACACCACTCCTGAACCAAACTCAAACCTGCATTTGCTGTTCAAAAATAGATTTTTGATCTCAACTCTTTCTTACTCAGTTTTTAATTTTCAGGCGCCTCTGCCCTTCCCGGTCTCAGGCCCAACAGGAAATGGAAGTACCAAAATACCGTGAAAATGGCTGTGCCTGTGGTAACTCTGGTCTGGCTGAAGAAGTGGAAACACTAGCAAAGTCCTGAGCGAGCCAGATCTTGAAAAGACTTGTAGCCTGATTTCCAAACCAACACGGTTCAGATAGGTTTTGGATAGCAGCTAAACCTTTGGAGGCTTCTCAGAATGAACCAAACCCTGTGGCTTGCCAGCTCTCAAGGAATACTCATGGCCATTCTTCAAGGTATTCAGAGGGCAATAGGGGAAGAATGAAAACATCAGAACTGGCCTAAGTTTGCATGATTTACCTCAGTTTCCTCTGTCCTGCTCTTCCCTCCCTACCCATAATAACTTCTACTCTTCAGTTTTAGCTTTAAAATCTTAAGGGTGTGCAGTCGACCTGCCATCTCCATTATGTATTTCACATAATAAGGTATGGTGTACGTTGGCTGCATGCAGAAATAGGACTTTTAACTCTGATCACAAGTATTGCTGGCCCTTTCAATAATAACCCTCACAGGTTTTGTTTTTGTTTCTTTAATGAGAAGTGTCTTGAGAGAGAGTTTATTGCTAGGAAGCATTGTTGAAAGTGTTTTATTTTCAGTGCTGATGTACCCTTGGTTGTACCAATGCCCATTTGCAGTAACAATGCTATTAGGATCTGGAGCCACTTACAGTTTTATTTATGGTCTTGGTTTTTGAATCACAATTAGAGTAACTTTTCCAAATGTTTGGGTTTGCAGGCGCCATCCAAATGGGTCCTTAACTTGGAAAGCTTTGATTGTGTTTAGCTTCCATTTACTGAACTACCTTAGTGGTCCATCTTATACTGGTGAGTGTTGTGGAAGCTATCCAGGGCATTAAATGCTATTGAATACTCACAAAGCATGTGCCAAGGGAGAAAAAGAAAACAATTGTTCCCTGAAATATTCAGCTTCTGATGAAAGGAATTTTTAACAGGCAGAGGTGTTCATTTCAAGAAGCGATTTCAAGCAAACTTTCTTCCTTCGTAAGATCTAAGATCAATATTATATTCAGAAGGACACATGGTTCAGCAAGGCTTTGAAAGCATAAAATTAAATAGTTTGTGGTATGTTACAAGTCATCAAGATTTTAAAATAAGAAACACTTGTGTCCTATTGTTTGTACAAGCACATGCACACACACAACACTGCAACTGAGATAAAAGCTAGGCTGATGGTTCCAAAAATACGGCGTAACAATGCCAAAGTAAGTGTGGCGATAAGTGCCGTGATCTTAAACTTACTTCTTCTAGGAACAGACTGAGCTTTCTTCAAAACACCGTGTTTCAAAACAAAAGTATCTATAACCTCAAGATATGACTATTCCCCTATGATAATATGCCAATAAGGCTCTGCTCTCACCAGTTTCATACGTCCAGAAAGCATGGTTGTATATCGCAGAGCAGAATAAAAACACAGCATCATGAAAGAGTTCCAACAATGTGCTACAGGAATCGCAGATTATTACCTGACTTTCCATAAACAAGGTAAAAAGACAAGGTTACTTAAGATATTTTGCGGAAAGTAAGAATGTTTTACATTAGTATTTGACACAAGGGGAGGAAAAACCAGGAGCAGCCAAATTGGCTACAGTCCCTCCAGATCTCACAGTTTCTTATGAGACAGCTCTCAGCCTACCTTCCCAAAATGAAAGCCATTGTTCTGTTGCCAATGTTTGTTTATTTGAAATAACAGCAAATATAATACAAAATAATGCTCTCCTCCCCCATCTATCCCTGTGGCTCAGTTAGTAATACAGAATTGGAATATCATGTTTCCCCTCACTTTCCCTATTATTGCAATATGCTTCTACTCAGGAGACAAATGTCCAGGAGCAACTTTAGCAAAGAGTATTTTTTGACCATAAGAGGCCAAGATTGCTACAAATTCAAAGTAGATTCGGGCTGCGTCTAAGCTAGTGAACCCACAAAAACTTCAGAACTCTTGGATCCTGGTGCACATCCTGGCTTCCCAATAAAGATTCAGGTGTGTAACTGCTGATCCCTCATGTTTCTCCTCTGCTCTGGCATACAGATGGGGACCCATGCATGTTCTGGCTGGGTCCATATTTTGGACAGAGAGGAAAAAGTTACAACACAAGTTACAACTGATTTTGGATGTAACTGTGAGAACCTGAGGACCAGACACTAGACCACCTGGTGCATTTCAGCTACCTGCTAACTACCTGGATGCCAGATACTGATCTGATGGTTATTACCAAGGTTGTAGGAAGCCATCTGCTCATCAGTCCCTGCGGACCTGCAGTCATATTTGCCATTAAGCAATCAGAAATCTGTTGGAATGCTTAAGTTTTGTGAAAACTCTGTAATTTCTTGCTATTGGACTATTGCAAAGCTTTCAACATCTGAAAATCACATATTCAGAGGTGTTTGTGGGGTTTTCTGCCTGAGAGAAATCCAATGCAAAAATGTTATTCCTAATTAGACAAGGATACAGCTCTATAAACTGCTGAAAGTCTTGTCCGAAAGTAATACTTGCTCCACTTCTGGAGCTAGCAAGGATGTCAAGTTAAAACAGCCCAGAAGTTTGTTCAGCAACATTAAAAACAGCTGGTGCCCCTCTCACTGCCCATAGTGAATTTTACTATCACAACATTGCTAAGGTTCACCTTATGGCAGATTTACCACTGTGGTTAAGGAGTTTATGCCCAAGCTATTATTGCCACCACCTGGCATATCCCACTGACAGCGTATTACCATCAGGGATCTGCACACTCTCCCCTGTGATCATCCTGCAGTTTTCATGAAACTCAGGTCCACAGTATGTGTTTTGTCCCCACGGCTTCTGGTTCTTTTTAAAAACATCAGTCTGTCTTTGTTATTCTTCCAAGCACAAATAAAAGGAAAACCTTCATCTGATGTGTAAAGAAAAAAAAAAAAAAAAAGAAAAAAAAAAAAAGGTAGTTTTCTGTCATAACACAAGGTCAGAGCAGGTGAAAAAAAAAAAAAAAAGTTATACATTTCCTTGGTGCTTCACAGCATGAGTTTTTTTGGTGGTAGTGGTGGTTGTGGTAGTGGGTTTTCTTGTTGTTATAATTGTGCAGATATTACCCACAAATATTTGGGAAAGGTACATGTGAGAAGGGATTATGCAGTCTGTACATTTTGCTATAAGCAAATTGACTGCAGGAGTAAAGAATGATTTAGTGTCATGGTATTTGTTGCTGTTACAGTGATGTTGGTTTTGTTTTATTTAAATAGGGAAGTACACTCATAGCAGAAATAAACCTGCCTCATGCAACCAGAACTCAGAGTTTAGTCTTGTGGGAAGAAGTAAAAAGTATACAAAAAAAAAAAAAAGTGTACTCAAGTGTACATGAGTGTGTATGCGTTGTTCTCTTACCACGGGTCTCTGACAGCTCATTACCCATTTTATGGAAGGATTTCTAATGTACTTGTATGTGCCACCATCTCTGTAAGATGAGCACAGACTGCAGAAAAACTAGCATGGGCTGACCACAGCCCAGCAGTGACACATCCAGCCACCCCTACCAAAACGTTTGGGTTTAACGAGACTGAAAGCTTAAAGCCTCCAGTGTCATTGCCCTTTCAGTAGAAGAGGGTGGGGATTCCACCAGGATTGACTTTTCTAATCACAGCTTATAAAGATGCATACTGTTGTAAGGTGCAGAAATGAACAATACACATTCTGGGTGGGTGAGAGAACAGAGAGGCTTAGAATTAGCTGAAGTCCAATACATTCACATGAGTTTATGCCATTTAATTTTTAAAGGGATTTCCTAAGTGCTCTTGGCCAGATTTTTATTCCCTCAGCTTTAGAAAGGCAATCATTCATAAACACCAGTTACGTTCGACAGTGACTGATATGCATCTGTTAAAGGCTTTAGCACCATTTGATCCTTGTATCATTTTAAGATGATATAGCAGTCACAATCACTCCTATTTCACACTTGGATTATTTCTGTTAGCATCTCTAGTTAGCTTCCGTGCTGACATTCAGATTTTTTTTACGTACTGGAGAAAGAATATAACATGTCATCTCTTGCAAATTCCTTTTACATATTTGTGAAAGTGAACTTGGAATTAAATTACAATGCTAACCTGTTAACTGGAATAGTACTTCACCTGGCAGTCTGTGGGTGCTTCAAACAAATTCTTAAAAAGATCAAAAATCACTTGACTTTATCTGTCCCGCACTTGCAGATGTCACAAGCTATAAAATTCATGGGGCAAACTCACTCCTTTAAGGTTTTCAATTAGCAGCTTCTACTCTACAAATCATTTAAAAAAAAAAAAAAAAAAAAAAAGATGAGAAGGCAAAACTTCTCCTGAAGAATTTCAGGTATGAACAGCTCAGCCGTCCCCCACCACTGCTTCTCCTTGAGCTGTCCCTAACCCCCACCACCACCAAAGGAAAGACAAGAAAAGAGAAAGAAAGAAAGAAAGAAAGAAAAGAGCGCTCAGTATTTTACATCATTTTTCTGAAAGAGCGAGACAAAAATAGGGTCTATGTCACTTTGCAACTGCCTGTAACTTCAGCATAATAAACTCCGAGGGGCACAACCCTCACCCAAACACTTAAAAACAGCTTGAAAGGGGTGCTGGTTGCCCGTTATGTTTACTCAAGCACTTGTTTAAAAACACATTTAAGGAAAATGTTTTTATTTCTCCAGATTGCATTAATTATAGCTTTGCAAACACTGCGAGCTCTGCGAGAAGGCTGAACCGAGCTATTAGCTGCAAACCTCAGGTCTTGGCTGGAGAAGTGGTTATGGCTTATTTAGCAAGCCTAATGAATTGGCTCGCCCAGCTCCGCGCAGAGCTCCATGTTTAGCACCGCGGAGCCCGGAATAGCCCGAGCCTCACGCCGCTTTGGAAGCAGAAATAAAAAGAGAAATCGCTCGACCTAAGGCGGTCCTCGCTGCAGCGTTATTCCCCGGGGGGGGGGAAGTATCAAAAGCAGCAAGGCGGGCATCACCCACCAGCTTCGCCCGGGGGCTCTGCGGAGACCCTCGGCGAGGCTCCGGGGTCCCGCTGCGGGCCGGGCCGGGGGCAGCAGCCCCCCGCCGCCCTCAGGTGCGCCCCGGGGCCGGCATCCCGCGGCGGGGCGGCCTTACCGTGAGGGCGGACAGCTTCTGGGCCGGCACGGCGGGGAGCAGCTCCGGCAGCAGCAGCAGCAGCGGCACCCACATCCTGAGCGGCGGCGGCAAGGGCTGGGGCACCCTCCCGGGGACGTCGCTGCCCCGCTCTGCTCCCTTCTCAGTCGTTTTTTTTTGTTTTTTTTCTCCTTTTTCTTTTTTTAGCCCCCACCCCTTGAAGTGTGGCTTGGGGCGCACGGCAGAGCGCCGGCAGTTTCGCCCTTTCTCCGTGTCCGGCGGCGCTCGGAGATGCTCCCCAGCCTCGCCCCCCTCCGCCGCCTAGCCCCGGGGGTCGCCTCCTTTCCTCTCCAGCCCCTTCTCCCCCCCTCGGCGGGGGAAGAGGGAGGAAAAGCCGGGGAGGGAAGGGAAGGGAGGACCCTCCCACCCCACCCCACCGCTGTCCGCCGCCGGCGGGGGGCCGCGGGAAGGCAGAGCCGCAGCCGCGGAGCCGGGCGCTGGGCGACCTCTCCTCGCCGCTCCTTCCCTTCCCCTCTTATCCTCCCCCCCGCCCGGCCCGGCCTCCGCTTTCTCCTCCCAGACCCGCAGCTCCCCGCCGATTAACCCTCCCCGAGGCTCCCGGGGGACTCCGGATCACCCCCCTTCCCTCCCCTTCCCTCCCCTCCCCGTGGGGCTCATCCCATTCCCCCTCCGCCTCCCCCTGCACCACCGCGTACAAACGCAGGCGGCCGCGGCCCCCCGAGCCCGGTGCACCCCACTTTGCTAGATGGGGACAGCAAGAGCCGGGAGCAGCGGGCTGTGGGATGGGGTCTGGGGGCTGCCCGGGGAGCGGGCAGGGCTCGCAGGGGGCCAGGGACAGCCGGGAGCGGCTACAGGTTGCCGCGGGGCTGCCGCTCCGCATGCGGTACAGCGCCAGGTGAACCCTCCCTCCCGCCGGTTTTGCGCTTTTCTCGCTGATGTTTCGGGAGGCAAACGGAGGAGTTTTGTTATTTCCCCGCTGCGAACCGCCGGAGGATCTCCTCTGCTCGGAGCGCCGGAAAGAAGCCCTTCTAAGTGCATGTTTGCCACTGGAGCAGCCCCCCGCTCCTCCCCTGAGCCCCACGGCTCCCTGCCAGCCCGCAGAGATCCCCGCGGTTCAGGGGGTCCGAAGCGACCAGGGCTTTTTTATTAGGGTTGTGCTCGTCAGAAGGAGAGGACCCAAGCCTGGAAGGGCTTTGGGGAGGCTGCGAGGCAGCACGCACCCAAATGACAATTCCTCAGACCCGACCTCAGCGGCTGGGCACACCCTGACTGCCAGGGCTGGGCATGGAGCACGCTCCCCGGAGCGGTAGCTTCAAGCCCAGAGAGGCAGGGAGAAGTAGAAATTAATCTAAGACAGATTTGGGTGCCCTGCTTGAGACAGCCACTGCTGACTTCTCTGGATCTTGCGATGTTCAGAGCATGCAGCCAACAACCCAGCCACAGATCTCAACTGGGCACCTAGAGGAGTAAAAGTTTGAAGACTCCCCTTTTCTAAAGTTTGGTTTTAAACAGCTTGGTTGTGAACATAAAGTATGTGTGCACATGCCTGTGTGTGCTCATAATATCTCTTCAACTTTTCCATTGGAAAAAAAAAAAAAAAAAAAAAGGAAAGATAAGGAAGCTATCACAAGTATTTTCTGGGTCAGAGAATGTTTAGGACCCTTCACTCCACCACACAGAACCCCATCAGTCTCCAGCTAGCAGCATCCCCTATGGACACAGCAGATTGACGTGTGCTGCAGTGGGCAAAGCAGGACATTTTTTCCAGCAAGGACTCTGCAGCCATTTCCTCACAGCTGGGAGGTGGTGAACCTTCGCAATGTCAATGCCCATCAGAACCAGAAGATTTTATCCTCATGACCATGCCTCCAGCCATCCATGCTTGTGTCCCCTCCAGCTATACCCTAAGTGTTACTTCTTCTATCCCTCAGAGTTATTCTCTGTGTGGACCTAGTCCCACTCCCCTGTCATCAAGCCTCTCGTTGCCTTGTCATTGCAGTCATCATCTTCCCAGTCCTCTTCCTTCCTTCTCCACCAGTCCATCCCAGTCTGTCTCCCTGTCCCGGCCCAGGCCTCCTTCATCACCAAGCAGCCCTGCAGCCCCGTGGCTGCCTTTCCACCTGCCATGCTCTTGGGAGCTTGCTAACTCCACAGCCCCTTTGTCTTCAGTTCAGGGTCCTTCTGTGCACTGCTGCTGTTCAGCCAGGCAAAGGCAATATGCAGCAGTCAGTCCCTCAACTAAACGGCACGGCAGTTTGGATTTGGCATTGCAGGAAAAATCCAAGCTCAGAATAGACGAGAAATTTATCTAATAAAAACAAGCTGCAGGTTTTTTAGGGTTTATGACTTCATCAGATTTGAGTGGATTTCCAGAGGTGACAGTAGCCAGGAGACCAAAATGAGAAGTCTGAAGTCCAGAAACTGGTGGCATTATGGTTTCAAAATAAAGACCCCTTGCCAAAATATGCATTATTATTTTGTCTACTGTCATTTCCCCCACTTCTTTTGAGAAAGATATTTGACTATTCGGCCTAAAATTTCTTCTTCCCTTTCTTTGCCCCCCATCCCAGAAGATAATTCAGCCCAATGAAAATATTTTTAAAGGAAAATGTGAGACCAAGTGATAAAAATACTGTCAAGAATCAAGCAACTGAAAATAGTGTTTTATAATGTAAAAGGCAGAGTGATTTTAACAGGCAGAGCTACCAGCCACCACCATGGTGGTAAGAAAACTACCTGCCTCCTAAAACTTGCAGTCAGATTAGATGAGAGTACAAAAAGGGAAGTAAATGTTATTCCTTGTTAAAGGTGGGGGAAGGACTATAAGACAGGCACATCAGTATTCTTCACAGGTGTTGTTCTCCCATTTAAAAAGGGGTCATATCGCCAGAAGAACGTATGGGTCCCCTTTCCATGGATATCACTGAAGGAAATCTATGTTTTCCACTTCTTGCTCTAGTTTGTCAGTGGTGGTTTTATCCTGAGCACAGCCTTCTCCCACAATGTTTAAGTCATGTCACAGTGAATTTTGACCCAGCCACCTCTTCATCCATGCCAGCACCATGTCCAGACTTATCTGTGCTACATCAGGAATTGTACCCAAGTTTTCTGAAGTCCTATGTGGGTTCTTTCATAATAAGACCCAAATTTTCTCCTCTTTCCTCAGTCTCTCCAGAACTGTGTGCTCAGGAAGTTGTAGAAAGCAACTCAAGTTGCTTAAATGAGTGAGCTTCACAGAGCAATCCTGTACAGTTTTACAGCAATGGTTAGAATTATACAGGAAACACTCGATACAACTTACTGGAGCATGAGAGCTTTCCTCTAATACCTTTAATTAGGTCAGAAAATGCAAAAGGAAATTATACCTCATCTATAGAATTGTTCAGGCTGCTTTGCAATCCTGTATATAGTTGACCATTCAGTATTAAATTCAACAGAAATGTTCCAATAAGGATATTGGAAATTCTGACTTTGATAAAGGAAGAACTGTCTGGCTCCTAAGTATCAAGACTACAGAAAATAAATCCTCTTAAGTAAGTTTCAGTGCAGCGCTTGTGCCTGCAGGGATGGGCCACTAGATCCAAGCAGAGATGTGTTCCTTGGCTGGGGTATGTAAGGGCTCAGGAGTCTGCTTCCCATTGCAGGATCACTTGGTGTTTGGCAGAAGATAGCGCAATTCTTAGAAAGAGATTTTTATTTTTTTCTCTTATGGGTCCCTGGCACCAGCTTTGAAAGAATTAGCAGGCGAACTCTGCACTCTCACCTGCTTTTAAAGTGTGCTGCTTTTCAAGCAGCAAATATATTTTGCAGCCAGTTTGAGGCATACCAAATGTTTGATTCTTTCTTTAAGTTTGGAAAAATAATGGGAGATAATACTAAAATTAAAGCAAATAGTTCTTGTAATACTTAGAGAATATACATGCACCTATAAATGTGCAAACAAGAGTAGAACAGTTATTTCTGTTCTGTATAGCTACGGCATACCTCTTTCTCCTAGGTTTCTACATTGCAGAATCACAGAATCATCTAGGTTGGAAGACACCTCCAAGATCATCGAGTCCAACCTCTGACCTAACACTAACAAGTCCTCCACTAAATCATATGAGTATCATAAAGTCCAAGTCAGTGACAGAGACTGATAGGGACAGCAGAAGCACAAATAATAACAACAAAAAAGGGGTAATTAACTTTTTTTGTCTGTTTGTTTGTTTTTTAATTTGTAAAGCATTATCATTAGCTTCTTATAAACAAAGGTACTTAATCAAATCCAGCTCACATCAATGGAAAGTCTCCCATGATTTTAATATGGATATAAATGAAAAGCCCACAAACAGTGACCCCAGATTCTAGCCCTACGATATTTAGGGTATCATTATACTGTATCCACAGGGAGTCATTCTTGACATATAGTTGTTCAAAAAAAAAAAAATATAGATATGTATGTCTAGTTTAAAGGAATAAAAAACTCTCTGATGCTTTATTTCTTTGTGTTTTCTGTGAGTAGTGGAAGATGGAGTCCCAGAGTTAAGTAGGATGTTTTGAATCTTCTTAATCTAAAAAAAAAATAAAATAAAAAGATTTATTCATTTCATTATTTTGAAAGTAGAAAATTATCTTTGTAAACTTTAACATGCAGTTTGTTTTAACACAGCTATGAGCAAACAGCTGATGACTGAGCTGTGCTCTGTGCCACATGAAATGTAGAGTGGAATTTTTAAAAGTGTTTCTGGGAACCAGGAGCTGAGATCCTGTTTTTGAGAGCTACATAGGTGAGCCAAACCCTAATCCCAAAACACCAAGGCCCACACATTATTTGATCATTAAAAATAAAGCCATGAAACCAGCCTTTTAAAAATGGGGACAGAATGTAGGAGTAAAGTCAAAATTGTGAGTGGGTAGGAGGAATGGGCCCACATGTGAATAGTTTTGCTTGCGAAACACAGATAGCTTTGAAAAGTGTCATCCTTAGGTGAGATCTTCCAGTATTAGCATGTTGCATTTTTCATGATGAGAGCTTACAGTGTGGGATTTATCACACTTTAATGAGCAGTCAGTATGAGGAAAATGACTTAATCCTTCAAGGCAATAACAACACACACACAAAATCATGCTCTGCATCTTGTAGGGTGAGAGAAGAGCAGAGCTAGTACATTCCCCATCTCTCAGAGCCACAGTTCTGCCATGCTTCTCCCAGCTGAGCATGCTCTTCAGGCTTTTCTGAAAGATGTTGGCTGTTGTAACGCAGAGAGAGGCATTGCTGCTGACTCACTCACCTTACATTAAATCATCCCTCACGGCTCTTTGGCCAGGAGTGCTCCCCTTTCACCCAAATGTAGACCTTAGGATGGTGAGGTCAGGATCAAGAGCAAACCCTGAAAAAACAGCTCGCTCCTGTGTTAGATGAACACCTGGGATGGCAAAAAGAATGTGAGTGCTGATAGAGGGAAGAACAAAAAAAATAGCCTTTTGGCAATGGTGCTGACAAACAGTCTGCTGTCCGATCATCTGGAAACAACCACGGATTCTGCATAATTCTCAGAGTCTTGGAACTGTTGGAGAGAGGAGCTCTGTCTGGGGAGGGATATATGTATCCACAATGCTTATAACTAGATTTACACCAAGAATGAAAAGCATACAGAAAAAAAAAAAAAAGGGTATTACATGAAGTGATATACTGATGGTAAAATGCCTTCCTGAGTGCTAGTGAATAGCTGAAGCAACACAGGATGCAATAGAAAAATGCATGTCATAAAATAGCTTTGAAATCTTTTGGCACACAAATAAATGTGCTTATCTCATATTATTCCCCTTCCTTGACCAGACTTATTTTTCTGGCTGTACCTGTTGACTGTATGGCTCAGCATTTTGCAGAGGAAGTTCTTTCCACTCACAGATAGGAATGAAGGAATGAACAGTTTGAATTAGAAGATATAAGTCTTCCTATCAGGAATATCCTGGACAGCTGTCAGAGATATGCTACTTCACCATCCCATATGCACTGCTTCTCAGGACAGGAAGAGTTCTACTGTGGGGATAGATGGAAATGCTTTCACAGGAAAAGTGTGGTATTTTAGCAGGGGAAATTTCATACAGTCCTAAAAGTGGAATAAAAAGCTAGGTAAAGTACATGAGTATTTCTTATTTCCAGTCCCCAGCATTGAAATTAGTATTGTGTACCAGCTTGCTATTTCAGATTTGGAAACCCATAGTAACCCAAAACCCATTATGTTCGCCAGCCTCTCCCTCAGCCCAGTGTAAAGCAAGCTTTGTGGTCCCAAGCCAGTCTCCTGAGGGAACAAGGTGTTTGTGAAGCCTTCACCACAGCGAGCAGCCTCAGTCCAGGCACCAAAGCCTAAGTGGGCCCAGAGCCAGAGCCACACTGTCACCACTGACAGAGATCAGCCCAGGACAAGATGGAGGCGAAACCGCCTGAGAGCGCTGGGAAGCCTCCCTCACCCCTTCCTGCACCTTCCCATCTGTACATAAACATGGGCTTCAGGCTCCAGGCCTGCTAAGTGGCACCTTGCTCAAGGATTAATGCCTTTTAAGAAAGCAGGAAATAGGAAGCAAACAGGCAGATTCTGGCTCCCCCTCATCCCACCTCCCCTTCCTTCCTGCCCCCTCCCTATAACGGGCACACAGGGCCGAAAAACTGTGCTGAATGGGAAAACATAGCTCATGGCTACAAACAACACTCTCATTTGCAGGGGTGAAATGATGGAAACATGATCAAGAGGGTGGGGAGGACCCTACAATCAGTGGGGAGCAGGAATGTCTCCATCGCAGGCCTGTGGTCTTACAGGGACATCCCCGTAAGGCCTGTGAGGCAGCAGATCTGCAGTGTATGGCCACAGACAGGTCTTGGTTGCCTTCGGGAGATAGTGGCACACTGCAATCTGTATAAGAGTGGCCATGCTTGACCTATTCAAGCTCTTTGCAGTGGGTGACAGTGGCTTTTAGTCCATTAAGAGTCATATTTTCTTACCTGTCAGAAAGAGGACAAAACTGACAAGCAAAAAGAGAAGCTCAGTTAAGCCTTCGAGGAAAACACCACAGTTTGTCAAGAATGTTTGTTTCATTTCTTTTTTTATGATTTTCCTCGGCTGTTTTTTCCCAGCGGGTAAGAACAGGTACATTTTCATAGAGTGGTGGCAGTGAAACAACAGGTTATCATGACAGTGGATATGGCTCCATTTCTGCTTTTAATCAGTTCTTTCCATTTGGATTTACTTGGTATTTCAGAGGCTGTGATTTTCATGGGCTTCACAAAGAGCTACTTGGCTGCACCTTCTATAACCAGTTTGTTACCTTTGCTGACTACTAAACCAATTAACAATCATGCGTTTTGGAGAACATGTTGATAAGTGCCAAGGTTTCTTCAAAACCCTTAAAAAATCCTGTAACATAATGTCAAGAACTCATTTGGGCATGTGTTGCTTTACCACTTTAGAGAAAGCACAATATTATTATATTATTTTTTTTAAAGCAAGGCAAAAAGCAGAAGGTTTTATGGGTTTTGGCAGACTGGTCTTTGTTGCTAGCATTTCCCCTTAGGCTGAGTTAGTGGTAAGCTGCTGGCTGCCCCTGTCTCTGAGGCATGCAGAGGTAAAGAGGGTGGCAAAGAGACAAATTTACAGCAAGCACTAAGTACAAAGACATTGTGAACAATTGAATAAGGACCTGTCTGCTTAGACAAACAACTTGCCCAGGGTTTTTCAGCCTGACGCTGACATGAGGCAAAAAGTTCGTTTCTCAGAGCTGAAGAAAATCTTTCTTTCTGGTTGTGGTTTTAAATCTCTGACAGGCTCCATAAACATTAATCTGTAAGGTGTTTAAAATTTTGTGCCTTAGCGAAGATTTGTGCGGGTTCTGTGGTTTGTATTTATTTCTATGGAGTGACTGTGGAATAAGAAGATTCCTGCTTTTGAAGTGTAAACACTGCCCCACTTGAGAGACAGAGATATGAATTACGCTAAATATTTAGCAAATGATTGGTTTCCACTGGGAGAATAAAGTATTTTGCATTGGAAGACATACAGAAAAAAAGCAGGAGAAAAATTCAGTAGTTTCATAACTATTTTTCTAAGAAAAAATGTGAAACACTATCTGTAACTGGCACTTTGTAACCCTTAGGTCATTTGGCCTTTCCTGAGCTCACAACAAGAGCTGATCAGAAATTCTTCAGGCAAATGTGACTGTGCATGTGCTTCTGTTAGAATACAGCCAATTTTTAAAAGCTGAGGCGTATCAGCTGCAAAAACATCTTCCTTGGTAAAGACTTCTTGGGCCCAAACACATGCTTCTACTGAAAATCAGATAGAGCTCTGCCTTTGAGGTTAGCTGAAAGGCTGGTGTTTGAGCTGTCCTGAGGCACAGGAGAACCTGCTTCCAGCTCCTGTTTTGCCTGACTGACTCCCAGTTCTTCCACCTTCTATTGTAATCACCAGTTTATCAAACTGTCCTGCAGCAGCTCTGATGGATGAGTGTATAGGGACAGAGTAAGCTTTTGGCAGGCAGTAGTGCCAGGGCTGAGGAAATGTTTATGCCAGGTGAATGTCCAAAGCAGCTGGCCAATGTGGAGTCTCCACTTGGTTTCTCAGGAGAAGGTTTTTCTGGTATTCTCTCAGGAAAAAAAAAAAAAAAAAAAAAAAAAAAAAAAAAAAAAAAAATCCTCGCAGCTATGTTGGCAAAAAATGCTCGGGTTGCCAGGATGTGTTATTTCATCCTTGGAACCTTGGAAGCAGTGCACTGCTGGGAGTTGCACCACCCCTTAGGGGTTTATTGATATAAAAATTCCAGCATAGACATACTTGCAAACTCTTCCTAGCATATGCTATGCCTCTGGAGTGGAAAAAAAAAAAAAAAAAAAAAAAAAAAGGGGGGGGGTATTTGAGAACATTTGGCATTAACATATTTTTTTTTTTTTTGCACATTTTTACAGAAACATGGGATAAACAGTAAAAATAAGCTAGGCTAACAAGTTCTGTGCCTAAGCAAATATTATAGGGTGCTTTGTTAAACTGGGGCTGGCACTGCAGTTAGAGAAGAAAAACAAACAACAGTGTTACTTTTCTTTGAGATTTGTCACTGGTCAACCCTATTAACTGCAACTAAAACCTAAATGTCATCTTAATAATAATAATAAAGTGATGTCCCTTAATTCTTGTAAATCATATTGAATTCAGTTGCATTCCTCTGGTGCAACTGGGAGCAGAATTTGACCAAAAAATATTAGCACTGCTCTTTTTCTCACAGGTTATGCATATTTCATGTAGAGATGTCTAACTACATATCAAATAGCTGATCATCTGCCACCTTGGCAGCCAGCATAGATCCCAAGAACAGACTTGATGTGATTTATCTCAATACTGCAAATTAGAGGGAAAATATGCAAAGATAGTCTGAAAAGAGCAACGGAGGGCAGGTCTACCTTTCCAGGTGTGATTACAACATGTCTGGACTCTGCAAATGTCCCCTGGGCAGCTTGCCTCTGGTGGAGTGCCTGAGAAACCACATCTGTCCCATGGTTTGCTACATCAGTGCCTAATTCACACCATTAGGACAGCTCCAGAGAGCAGGCTTCTGCATGCAGCCAGGGCAGTGAATAGAAATATCAGCTGTCCTTGTGCCCCAGACATTATGAAACCGTTCCTTTTCCCCCCCTACACAGCTCTAAGATATTGCTTTTTCTCTACTGTGCCTTCCTCTGATGGGGAGTCAGGACTTGGCTTTTCTCTCCAAGATGTCTCACAACTGCAGGTGCCATTACAAATATTTTATTAGTTCATTTTCAGAAACCAAGAGTGAAAGAATTTGAGGTAGAACTGAACACTGCTGTACAAATGCTCTGGAAGGTATGTCCAGCTTGGCACTACGCTTAGTCATCCCAGCTGGCAGGAGAGTAGAAAGTCCTTTTCTCTCTCAAAGATGAAATCTGTATGTCTGCCAACTCCCTGTAATTACAAGCCCCAAAGAGTGTCTACTCCACTGTAACTAGATATCTACAGGCTTTGGCATTTCATGTATCAATTACCACTTAGCGCTACATCACCAGACCAAGATGGGAATTTCCTTTGTGGGGAGACCTCTTTTATTAATAAAAGACAAATCACATTCATTCTCCAACATCAAGCTCAGCTGGCTCATTTCTTTTCTGTCCCCCAATACACAACTCCAGTTGAATGCTCCTGGGGAGTATCCATTCTCTTGTCTGTCTCCTTGCTCTCATTTAATTCTGCCTTCAGCACACACAGGCAGCTTTTTTTTTTTTTTTTTTTTTTTTTTTTTTCTCTGTGCAGCAAATTCCCATTCCAAAAAAATAAAGGTCCTTTCTGAACAGCCTGCTAAGGTCATTACAGGTTGAACCAAGGTTGAGGCTCCTGGGCTCTGCCGTGCCTTTCCATTACTACCAACACCACAAAGTCACACCCAACCATATAGTCACAACCACCGCATGTGGCAGTGAGATTTCAGGGGGCTCCTGAATCAGAATAAAATTTGCAAAACCCGCTGAGAAGCTGTTAAGCACTCAGGTGGCTAGCCAGTGCTGAATGCTGTCCTGTCTGTGCCATGCAGCAGCTGTCAACTAAAATGGCTTCAAACTGGAGTTTCATTGACATAGATGTACAAATTGCATCAGAAAAGTGATTCATCAGGTATTGGTCTTTCATGGGGCCTTATGGAAAAGTCCTTTGCTCAGAGGCTCATGAAATACAGATCATTACTGCCCTCCATTCATTCATCTTTCTCCATTCCCTCCACTATCAGGTGTGGATCCACTACTGGGAAGACAAATTTTTTCCTACCTGTGATTGAAATGTTATCACAGAAGACTGAGAGAGAGGAAGACTATGAAGAACATTTTTCCAGGAGCCTTGTCCCCAGGAGGTGCCACTGAACGTTATAGAAGAGACTCACTAGGGGCTCTTGTAATACTGTTGGAGCAGTGACTGCTGCAGTCCATGGAAAGACTTTTTGTTGTTATTGTTTACCTGGTGGGTAGAAAAACTGTGGAGTATAGAATTTCTGGAGGGCAAAGGAGAAAGAGATACACCATGTGTTAGAAAACAGGCTGTCTGCCTCAGTCCCTACATACTCGGGGGCCTTTGTTCAGCACCTGTTCTTTAAGTTTTCTCTCAATATGAAGCTACAGGAGAGAAAAGTTATGAAACAAGTATAAGAGGAGAACTGAGTCTGAGCAGAGGCTCTTTCCCTAAATATTGCTGTTCAGTGAGCAGCAGAACTTGTTTGCCTCTGGCTTCAGTTCTGCAGCTGAAAAAGCCCATGGCTCTGAGCTTCAACCACAGCTGTCCCTGCTGTTGGTATGTTCACCATGGGTCTCACCTCTTTACTGTTTCTGGTGTCTGCTGGTGACACTTACAGCGCTTTTAGAACCAAGCCTTTCGCTCTCTGTCAGCTTGGGCTGGAGTTAGACAGTGGAGCTCAGAAGAGATTTAAAGGGCTCTGAAATACAGTGATATTAGATAAATCTTGTTTCCGTATGCACAACCTAGAAATTATATTCAAATAAGCCATATGTATGGAGAAACAGCCTTCATGTGTTTGCCACTTGCCAGTTAGAAAGCTCTCTGTGCAGTGATTTATAGTTTATTGCTAACCACACTCTCATTGAGACTCAATATTATTTCACACCAGAAGGTTTTTGCAGACTTTGAAAACATTTGGTTTCGGTCTGATGGGACTTCTGAATCTTTCAGGGGGTTGCTGGATTTGTTTTTTGTTCCTTTGGTTTAGAATTACAATCTGCATCCTTTCCCTTAACCTCCCTCACCACTTGTTCTCATTATTTATGAAAATATGGATATTATTTTCCATGCTTATAAACATTTCTTCTTCTTAAGAACCATAATCAGAAAGGATTTATCTGGCATTTGAGGAGTCAGTCTAGGTGGGGTTTGGGGCTCTGTTTGTACTGGAGCCTGAGGTCCACAGCTAATTTCGAACAGTTGAAAAATTAGAAGGAAAGTGGGGCTAAAGTTTCAGTTGGTTTGTTTATTGAAGCAATCACAGATAGGCTCAAAAAACAAGTATGGCAAATCTTTCACTTCCTTTGACTACTCAAACACTTATTCTTGTTCATGCATAGTGTCAGTATCTATCCATAAGGTTACCTATGTGGAATTGCCCAAGAGAAGAAAAGGTACAGAAAGTATTACGTTAGCAGCCTAGAATATGGCAGGACATAGAGCTGTAAGCATCTATATAATTCTATTTGGATTTTATATATTCTATTTGGATTTGTATATAATTCTATTTGGATTGATCAAATCAATGTAATTTGCACATTGATGGGTTTCCTTAGCTGTGTGTGAAAATGGTTACATCTGGCTAAATGCAATTATCCCCTGATCCCAAAACTCTAAGCCAAAATAACATCACAAGATAATTGCTTTTATTATGAAAACGGGATATTTTTAAAGGTTAAAGGTAAACACTGAATAGAATAAGAAGAAGCTTTCTTTCAGGGAAACTTTCATCACTAGTTTCATCACTGGAATAAGTATTGTAATGTTATTTCTTTAACACATAAAAGTATTTCACTTTTTACGATATTTGTAGCCCAGTCAGTCAATCATGATAATCCACCACAAAGCTTCTCCTGGCAAGAGCTGGCAAAAATAACAATTATTCTCAGAAGCATATATTTTATATAAAGTATATTTCATATTCGGTGATAAAACTATAAAACATGACTGTTTTGAAATTACTTTTTATTGTTGTTGTTATTTTAAACCAAGAATCCCCCAGGAAATTTCAGTGGAATTGAAAAATTCCCAGCAAAATGTTTGATTTGGTCAAAAAGCTTCTTCAAGATTAGATGAAAGTATTTCAGGCAGTTCTTCTGTAGACTCCAAATTGTGTCTTTAATCCAATAAAAACCTCTATTTAATGAAAGCCATCTGCAAGTCATATCGTTGTTACTCCTCACCCCATTCTTATTGTTGTTTGAAGCATCTTTCTCTTGGCAGTGTCAGCCAGTGGCCACCAGTTTCCAGTAGAAGCCTGGTAGTTCAAGCATCAGTCCGGCAATTAGGACATCGTGGTTCTTGCTACCTCTCACATTCACTCGTGCTGCAATGCTGAGCCAGTGGTGATCACTGTGCTGCTCGTTTTGCCCATCTGATAAGAGGATACTTTATCTGCCTGCCAGGTGTGTTGTAGGAACACAGCACTTAATGTTTGCAGAGCTGCTGCGGTACGTGAATGCAAGTCCTGCAGAAGGGCAAAGTTTCATAATGGAGTTACAGCAGATACTCAGAAACCATACCTGATATTTTTCCAGCCTAAAATATTTTATTCAGGCTTCAGTGAAATGAAATGCTGGATAAACTAGCTTGAGAAATCTCTAAGTCTTTGCTCCCACCCCTGTTCTATGTCTCACAGTCCACTTGTGCTAGGACCTTTTGATGGGATCACACTGTACTTATCAGTACATTGACCTGAATGAGAAATGAAGGCAAGACTTATTTTTAGCTAGATAAGTTTCCTGCTCTGGTTTCAGCATCTCCCAGAAAAAATCACAGCGGCTCAACTGACAGGACAGTGAATTGCAGTACACAGACAGTCCTTAAACTATTATCAGCAAACCGCATCACTGAACAGCATCACAAACAAGCCCCCTCTCTGATTTAAGTGGTTCACAGTAGTACCTCCCTGCACGCTAAGAAAATGCATGAAAGATGGGAGAAAGGAATCGTAGTGTTTCTCTCTGCAGAGCTGGGGACTCAGAAACACAGAGAGCAAATGATTCACCAAAAGTGAATCAGACACTAGTTGGAGAGCAAATATGAATGCAAGTGTCTTGTATCTCAATTAGAAAGCCCATTTTCTTCCTGTCTTGCATTTTAGATAGCTTTCCAATTGTTTTCACTCTTTCCAAGTCTAAAGCATAGCTTTGACTCAGTTCTGATTGAAATTTCCTGTAACTGAGATACTGCAGGTAGCATCTGGGGAGTGAAGACTAGGGAGCAAGCTGCAGTTTTACAAAACTCCTGTATGGCACAGGAGTTCAGGAACTAAACCAGGGCAGTTTGCTTGGAAAAGAATTCATTTTTGTATGCACTTAAACTCCCACAAAGAGAAGAGGGGGGTCTTTGAAATAATTATCATCATATACATTGCTGTTATTACAACATGCTCATATAAAAACAAACTATGAGAAGAGTATAGAGTAGACTCCTGGTGAGAATGTCATTATTGTGGCAGTTTGTGAAGGCAGCTTCAGATGTGTCCCTGAGGGTCACTCTGGATGAGTGAGGATGTGGGCTGCATGCCTGGCTGTCACAGTACTTTTTAAAGATCCTTCTCCAAAAAGTTCAAAAGAAAAAGTTCTTCAGTTGCTGGAGATCTGAAGGGATGGACCTTATCTTTCAGTTTCCTGTGTTTCTTTCTTTTTTCTTTTTCTTTTTTCTTTTTTTCTTCTTTTTTTTTTTTTCTCAATAGTTGTTTTTGAATATATATTTTAATTTTTCTTTTAATTCTGTAGATATCCATATTTTTGAAGAGGTGACACTAGGGTAACTTTTATGTGTTTTAGTCGTCATGCATAGTTTTCTCCCTCTCAGGAACATTTTCCAAGAGTTTGAAACCGAGAAGGACTGGTGTGGCAGCACCATAAAGCAGCTCCCTGAAAACAAAGACAGAGAGACAAATGCCAAATCCTTCATCATCACTGCAACATGCTGTTGAGCAGGAGGTGTACCTCTTCTTGGGAAGGAGAGTGTTTTGCCTTGACATCAAAATGACAGCTCTAATTACCCCATATATTTGTGATTTGCTTTGGAAACTTATTTTGACGCACGCAGAGCTAGAAATTTGAATAGCTTAAGGGAGAAAGGAAACCTGTCACAGATGTGAGTGGCAGAGCAAGAACAAAAGGTTGCGCATTTCCTCTCTGCCACCACAGCTCTCTGGGTTGCCATCTTTTTACACAGCAAACTGGGAAAGGAAAATTCCTGAAAGCAAAGCTTTGTCGTATCAACAGTGATAACATCTGACAAACTGTACAGATCTTCCCCCCTCCTTTCTCCTCTCTTTTGCAAAGGTTGGGGCTAGGCCAATGATAGAATAGCAGGTCACTGACCTATTAGCCTCTGCGATCGTTTTACCCCAGGCCCTGAATGATGTCTGCAGACAGGCCCATTGGGAAAGAGAGGTACTAAGGTCACCACCTCCCCACTTCCTTTTCGCTGCTATCTCTGCAGCAGCTTCTCCGGGCTTGACTTCTGCATGAGTAATTGATGTGTTGAAAGTTAAGCATGTGCTTAAGTGCTTTGCTGGAGTGGGGCCAGCATGTGCAGCACCTGGCAAGGTCTAGTCCCGGGCACAGGAGGGGCCAGATCAGAGCAGCTGTCTGTATCTCCTTGTGGAGCTGCTGAGAAGGACGCTCTCTGGACTTGAAAACCTTCTTCACCTTGGGTTTCTCCCTGCCAGTCCAGCCCAGGGAGCTGTATGCTGACCATAAATGTCTGCAGAAATCCAAACCCTTTTAAAATGTAAAATGATAGCTGATTTCCCCTCTGATTTCCTAAAGAAATGAGCCATGTATCATGGTCGACATATGCTTGGGTTGTGTCTCACCAGTCCTCCCGCCTCTCTGTTTTGAATCTATTAGTCAGTTTGATAGAGGAATAACAATCTCCAGGAATATTAAGGTCCTCCAAATTTCTTTAAAGTAGGTGACTGGAAAGACATGCTAAAACAAAGATCCAAAGGATTCTCCAAGTGCTGCAATCTCAGAAGCATCTTCAATGATCAGACATGTTAATTGAGTAGCCAGGCAGTATTAGCAAAAGTGTGTACAGAATGACTTCTAGGTCCTGCTTGTCTTTAATCTGAGTGTATAATATATTGACCTGATTCTATGTGCTGGGATTTCTGGGAAAGAAAAATAAAAAAAGCTACCTCCTCACTACCCCAAGTTTGCAAGAATTGGAAATATTGACCAAGAGCTATGAGAGAGAGAAAAGCATGTCTGAGCCTAGGGTAGAGAGCATGTATGGTGGACCTCTTGCTCCTTTAATGTCTCAGAGTAAAAAGACAAATAATGGCATGGTCCTATTCTAGACAGCAGGGAAAACAACACCTGGGAGGGATGTGCTTGGGTTATAAGTAAGGTTATAACTGTCCAGTGTCCTGTAAGTGTTATAGGACATACAGTACTACACAGCAATCAATAAGATAGGGGGAAAAACAAAACAAAACAAAACAAACAAACAAACAAAAAAAAAAAAAAAACCAGGAACATTCCCAAACACACTCCATACAGCTGTTCACTAAAGGCATAAAACTGCCTAAAGTCATGGCTGTGAATGGTTAAACCAGCAGTCACAGTCACTAACCTATAGTCAGAGATTTTTGAAAGGTACTACTGGTATCAATAAGCAAAGCAAAACAAAAGGAAAATAAAGGGTAAGTTCTTTCCATTTGACCAGCCCTCAGACATACTGCACCAACTGGGGTAGCTTTTTGCATTAATCTAATCTTTTCTGAGTTTGAGTGAGAGTTATATACCTATTTTTTTTTAAGGAAACAAGCCAACTAGAAGAGTTCTTTAAGTTCTTATTTCAAAAAATTTAACATACCTTAAGAGATATGTTCAAGCACTCTCCTAGCAAGGTGAAAAACACCAAAAGGAATTCCAGAAAGACTGAAGTTACTTCTCCTGTACACAAGAATTGAAAACACCATCACTGATCTTTAGATTAAGGAAACTGGTACGCAATACAAAAACATTGCTGTTTCTGAAAAGAAAGAGAGAGAGAATATTTTCAACCTTTGTGAACAACTCAAATGCAAATTTAGTCAAAAGAAGTTTGAAGAATACTTCCAAAAAAAGTTGGAAGAAGTTTTTAGAAGTTATTCAAAACTGACAGTCAAGTACTTACCATTGTTCTTGGGTCATTCCGTGTTAGGGAGAATGATGGTTTTGCCCACCTTACAACTTACGTGTAGGCTTTCTGTGGAAGTACAGTAACCACAAATATTGCAAATGGTAAATGAAGAGTCTCAAAGGAGAAGCTTTGGCAATTTCAACATACAGTGTAGTGAGATTCAGTGCCTCTGCTGCCTCAGGTGGAACAGTACGTTACAGGCGCCCTTCCTCCTACAGCCAACAACAGCGTCACAATGCTTAGATATATTTATGTGGAAGGCCAAGTGCGAGGTTTGAAGGCCCTGGAAGACTCCAGGTGCTCCTGAAGACACCAAGTGCTGTCCGAGAGCCAGTACTGTGCTTCAGCATGTGTGTAATATTCTCTACCAAACAACATAGCTTCAACTACTTGGTCTGAGATAAGACAGGAGCAAAGCTTCCATTTTCTGTGGTTTGCTGAACACAAAGCACGCTTGAATTAAACTAACCTGTAGCTGCTGATTTTAACTTTAATTGTGGATGTGCTGAAATAAGCAGCTATTTCTCTTTCTCTTCAAAGGGAGGCAAAAGTGGAAGCAAACACAATAGTGTTTGCTTTTAATTGTACTTTTAAATTCCTTGACTATGTACATAAGCCTGGTTCAGCCTCTGGATTCATGTCTAGGAGTCAAGGGAGGAAGAAGTCTAAGGTAGATACGGACTTGATCCAAAGTCCACTGAAGTCAATAGCAGCACTTTCACTGACCATGGTGAATTTTAAATCATGATGCATAACTATAAATATGAAGATTCACTTGAAGTTGACACGGGAAAATACATGTGAAGTTAGTAAATGCAAAAGGAGGAGTTGAAACAAAATCATGTTATTACAGCATGAAATATTAACAGGAACTTGTATTTTTTGAAGCAATGCTTTTTTTTTTTTTTTTTTTTTCTTCCCTCTGCATTGTGCTGCTCTGCAAAGCACACATGGCACACTGCTGTGATTATGTGTCCTAAGCCTCTGGTACCACTCACTGACTGATAAAGAGGTCAGAGGGGGAGTCGGGGTGATGATAGTGGAGAGAAATGTTCCAGAAGGAGTCTTACTAAGGGCTGTGAACTGTGGAAATCCACTCTCTCACTGTCACCAACTATTAGCAGGACCATTAATAACACGATGTCCAGTGTATAGGTGCATTAGCTGAAGTCTTGCTCTAGCAGTGGACCTTCTACATGAAGGACGGATGGGTGTCTTTATACTAAAGGATCACAATAACCCTGTGCTAACTTCCCCCTTACCTTTATTCTGACTTGGAGGGAAAAGAAATACATCACACACAGGTTTCTGAAGCAATCATTCCTGAGAGGTTTTTTTAAAGTCTTCAATGCTTACAGCAACTGCTGTACCCAGTGATTTTAACACTTCTGCTTCCAAAGCTAACATACTGAATGTCCTCTATTTAAGGACTTGTAAATAATTGTTATTAGGTTCCTTTGGTTTGAAACTGAGTCATCTAATACCATTTCCACTCTCGACTGGGTGATTTGTGTCCCTGCAGAAATTCTATAAATTGCACTTGTGCATGCAGTGGTCACTTCCCAACATGGCGGTGATATTTCACCCCAAGATTTACAAACAGGCCAATTTCCAGCTTTACAGAAGAGCACCCACTTCAGAGATATTAAAGCTTAAATCTTGTGAACTGACAACACTACAAGAGTCTAATATGTTGACTTGGGTAGAAAATTACTACCAAATTCCAGTGAACCCATAAAATATTTTTATTTATTTTGGTTCAAAATTCAATGTACACTCAGTTCAGAGGTGATAATACACTCTCTAACCAAAAGAAGTACATTTTTATCGTCTTTATAATTCTTTATTTAATGGCTTTTAAAAGGTTCTAATCATAAATATTATTCCCTTATAAGCTACTTGAATGAAAAAAAAAAAGTCATTTGGCCTCTAGATAGAAAAAGAAATAAGAAAGTTGGAATGAAGCAATGATAAAATGCATTTTTTTTTTAAATACAGAGATGTCCATTATACTTCTATGTACATACATCTAGTGAACTCAACAGAAAACCAGTCCATCTTTAAAGAACTCATGGCATTCCTGTTTCTTTCCTACAGATTATAGCACTGATAACCTGAGTTGAAATATGAATTCAAATTAAATATTTGAGGATAAATTACATTTCTATGAGCAATTAAAATTAGATTTTCTTCTTTGTGGGCATATACAAATTTATGAAGCTATTTAAAATTCCACAAGATCAGAATTGAAAAAAAAAACAGTCCAAGAATCTTCTCTAACTGCAAGGAAATATATATGCTTACGCCATTTTCTATTTCCCTTTGACGTTTCAGTCTTTCCTTAAACATTGAAGTGATTGCATTTCAGTGGCATGAATGCCCAGAGAAAAGGAATTTGTAAAGTTAGCTGAACGTTCTCCCATAAGCCTTACAATTACAGTTACAAAAAATGCATGTGTGACAATTCTTGCAGGAAATGTTTTCTTGTTTATCAAATTCAGGCAGCAGAAATGATAACATGTGATGCCTATGTCACAACCAGATTCAAATTTTGCAGATAAGAAATTTATATAATAAAAATTTTGAAGTATATTCAGGAGGAAAGTATTAATGTGATATTTTTTTTTTGGGGGGGGGGGGGTGCGGCAGGGGGCTGAGGGGAATTATCTGAGAATTGAAAATGATATTCATAGCAATACATACTTTATATCTTGAATTGTTAGCAAGGATCTAAAGACGCTGAGTGTTAGAGGAAACACTGAAAAACTTATGAATATTTTTGGAGCCCTTCCATCATGCATACATATGCATGCCTGGGGCATGTGTGAAATCTTACTGTCGCTGTAGTTTCAATCTATTATAAGATCTAGGAGTATCATGTTCAGCCATGTCAGAGCACAGGGTTGGCCTCCCTTAACCTCTCCCTGCAGCTCTCCTCACAGAGCACCATGGCAAGACAAGTCAGCAGGCAGACTGAATGACCAAAGCAGAGGAAGCCTAAAGTACTGCATGTACAACAAGTAAAGCCCTGTTGGCTCTCAGGAAGAATGAGGATTTGATGAAGATGGGAGACCTAAGACTTATTGTTAGTTTTTCTTCAGATGAGTCTTATTTGGACTACACCCCATGACCAAGCTCCTCAGAAGAAACCTGCCACTTGTTGCTGAGAATGGATCAAAATAAGCAAGACAAAGATAGAGAGGTCTGGTTACCTGATGGGTAGAGGACAAATAGACAGGGATATGTCTCTCAATTATAGAAAGCCACAAAGACGAATGTGTTGAATTTGCAATTTTAATCCCCCTGAATTTTAGCTTGAGTGGATAATACTGATGACAGTCTCTTTTCTTGTGAAAGTTAGCATGACAGTCTCTGCTCATTTCTTCTTTTAGAGAAGCCAGAAGAGAACTATGACTCTTTCTATGTCTCTTCCATGCCACTTTTGCAAGATTTTCTCTTAGCAGCTGTGCTAGATGTTGTTGAAAAGGCATAAGGTTAAATACCCTACCATGTACAGTGTATGACAGTGCTAAAGTGATGGCTGGCTGTGGGCTAGAAGGGGAATATACTTTTAGGAATGACATCTGGATTACTAATTTATGGCCAAAAAGAAGCTCCATATTTTGATTTGCCACATGATTTGCCTACCTAATTATAAATAAATAAATAAAATTAAAAATAAAAAATATATATTAAAAAAAAAAAGGAGAAAGTTCTGTTGAACTCCAAGCTCAAGGAAAGAAGATAAATATTTTCCCTCTTATCCTGGGAAAGAAGTAGGCATTGTCTTTCAGTATGCTCTCCTTAGCCTTTGCTATTCACCCTTTGGTTCCTAAGCTTATTATAAAAGCTCAGTTCCTCTTGTGAAATTACCGTTTTATGCCCTCTGTTTGTCTGGGCCTGTGACATAGCAGAGGTCCTTTGTCATTGACTTGCAAGCTGGCCAGATTGAAACTAAAGCACAGCTTCTGCCTTTCTAAAGCTGCTAGCTAGCTCAGGCTCTCTGGCTTGCAGAGCTGCTATTAAATAACTGTTCTTTGGGAAGTTGCTAGTCCAGTATCAATGGCTGGGAAAAAAACAAAACAGAATAACAGCAAGTCCTGTGGTTGTGGAATGACATCACATGTGTTAGTGTCATGCTGGGCATGTTGAGTGGCAGCTGTGTTTCTCTTTGAGATCCTTCTTTGGCAATCATGGGCTGATGTGCTATTGGAAATAGGATTGTTCAAGAGAAGTCTGTGGGAGTGATGCTAATGAATGATTCAGCAAGACTCAGATGTTTACAGAGTTGGCCCTGATGAAGGAGAATTTTGTTTTAGGAGAGAAGAAAAAAACAAAAATGTCCATGAAGGTTATGGAAAATATATTAATGTGCCCAGATGAAGAAGAAAAGAGAGCTGAGAAGAGAGGAAATGTAGGACAGAAGCCAGAAGAAAGGAAGATGATAGGATGGTATCTAATGGAACAACAGCATGAGGATTGACATAGAAACAGTGAACTTTGCTGCGAGTGAGTCAGTCAGAAGAAAGCAGTGTATCTATACTCTATGTAATGATGTCAGAAGGAGAATTCAGCAAATTTCTCTGTGTCAAGTTTTCAAGTTGGTTGCGAGACATGGTGTTTACTTAGGAAACTGGACTCTGAATGTAGGCATTGGCAAACTACAGCACAACTGCTTCTCCAAAATATTGTTTTAAGTTAAATTAATTTAACCATACACTCTTCTCACTTAGTAATTATGTACACATCTGTTAAATCCTATAAAAAAAAAAAAAAAAAAAAAAAAAAAACAACAACAACAAAAAACCACCTTTACTGTTCACCTCAGCTCACCTTTTAATGGATTTTTTTTCCACAGCATCAACAAGGAAAAGACATCATCTAATACCAGCTGCTTGTCAAACATCTTGTTATTTGTGGCTTGTGAATAATTGCCTGTCATCTGCCAGCTTACCTCAGTTATGGTCTGGACACCTACAGAGTTGATAGATTGTCCTGTTGGCAGCCCATGTGGCATGTAACTGCCTCTCATCAGGCTTGATCGAGGAGATCTGCATTTATCAGTCTGCAGCTCTTTAACCTGCTAACACCCATTTTTAACAGGATAACTTTGTGCTTGAAGTGCCTGGGTGAAAATAGATGATGTTTCTAAACTGAACTACAGCAAATTCAGAAGGCCACCATGAGGTCACATTCTTTTCTTAGAGTGCTTTGATCCTAATACAACATCTTTGAACTCACTGTTTTTTCTCCTCTGCAAAAGTGTAGACCAGAATCACAACTTCTCTGCCTTTTCTCTCTAACATAACCTATGAACTTAGGAATTAGAAATGGAAAAGACTTTCAGGATCATAGCATAGCTGTGGTAGGAAGAGACCTGTGGATGTCTCTAGTGAAGCCCCCCTTCTCAAAGCAGGGTCAAGAGCAGCACTCTCACGGCCTTGAATCTGTATCCTTTCCTTGTAAGTGCATAATCAACAACCCAGTCCTTTGAGCTTCACCTGTGCAAGTAACCTTTGTGGATGTACATAATCCACCCCTTTCAGTGAAAATTACTCCTGGCAGTGGGTGATTGAAGAGTACAGCTTTGAGCTCACTGCTGGCAGAAGGCATGGCAGACACCAGACTACGTCCAGAGCCACCTCTCTTTTTTTGCAAAAGGTCAGCAGGGATATTCTTTTTTATCTGTCATTCTTAGCAGAGACATTTCAGCATGTGTCACAAACTCATTGACAGGAGCTTTGTATACCAGTGAATTTCATTTCCTTGATTGGCTTGCCAGTATCCCAACCTGTTGATTTTCTGGGCAGGATGTGTGGCTCATCTGTTTTCTCAGGCCCTTGCCTAAGAACATGGTGGTGAACATGTCTAGTTTATCCTGGAGGGGACTCTGCACTGAGTTGACACAGATCAACAAGACGTCTGTTTTATTAGCAAATTTCTAATGGTAGCCAAAGGCTGTCTGGACACATTTAATAAATAAAAAAGCAAATAAAAAGCCACTACATTTCATTTGAACTTAATTGGCATAGGAAGATCTCACAAGGGAGCTATGCAAGGTTTTATGGGGGGTTATTTTGACAGAAGCCATCATTTGTTAAAAGACAGAAAAAAGAGAAATAATTAAAAAAAAAAAAAAATGCCAGAACTTTGTTTCTCATTCACACTGCTCTTCTAAATTACAAATCAGCAAATGATGAAATCCAGACATGAAGGGATACAAGTATTCATTGGCTCTGAATGTAAATTTGTATTTTTACTTGTCATTTTCATTTTTTCAACTCTCAATGTCTGCAATTATTTCAGAACACATTTAGATTGAAAGAGTGGAGGAGATAAGGATATTTAGGTTACAGAGGGAAAAGAATAAGGAAAAAGACATTTAAAAAAATAAGAAATATGAGTGAACAAGGATATTTGAGGTGTTAGAGAGGTATGGATGATTTCTCTATAGGCTTGTTTGTGCTTTAGTATGCTCTGTACTTACAAATCAGTGCCCTCAAATCCACCATATCCCACTTATCTTGAATCATGTGAAAGCTGGTATCTAAAATTGATGCTGAGTAGGAAAATAGCATTGAACAGCTTCAGTCCAGCAAACCTTTTTGATATGGGGTTCTTCAGCTGAAAGAAGATGGGGACTCTGTCACTGTGTACTGAAAAGTTTATCCTGAAATAGATTGCAATTTGCAGTACACATCATCCACTCCCCTTCTAATAAAATATGCTATCCACATACAGTTTTTACATTTATATATATACTTACATCTATATTTATAATATGGTTGCCTTTTTTTTAATTTCTTTGCCATCATCAAAAACTTCTTTTACTCAAAAATAAAAATAAATAAATAATAAAATAAAATAAAATAAAATAAAATAAAATAAAATAAAATAATAAAATAAAATAAAATAAAATAAAATAAAATAAAATAAAATAAAATAAAATAAAATAAAATAAAATAAAATAAAATAAAAAATAAAATATAAAAAACACTTTTTCCCTGGCAATTCCTGGGGTCCCCATGATGAGGCCTTTCCCTTGGACTGCACTGACACCTAGTGTTCATATCCTTAAAGCAAGACTAGCCTGTGGTTTTGATTTGTGAGTTTTTGAATATTTTCTCATTAGTACGCAATACCAAATAATGGTGCCAAGATCGTTAATGCAGTCACACCACAGTGTTTGTAGTGTTTTGGAGTTCCTTTAATGCGAACATTTGTGTGAAAGTCTGTTTTGGCAGTGTTGGGCTAAGAGGGGCCAGGGGCAACAGTAGTTTTGTCACATACCCATGATGTGAGGAAAAAAAAAAAAAAAAAAAAAGCATAATCTGTGTTCCTGGCTTAAGGATGTTTTCCAACCAGCGCTGCCCAGGTCTAGCCTTGCAATTAGTTGTATAAAGACCTGAATGAAGGTCTCATAATGGTCACCATGTTTCAAAGACTGCAGCATCTAAAGAAGTATACAAGCTAATAGCATGAAATGAAGTATTTGGACAATCTCTAGTGCAGTTTATAATGTAGGTTACAAGGCAGTAGCTCCAGTGGATCACCAGTGCTCAGACCATTTGCTCACCTTCCTAATGCTGTGAGAAGGGCTGGCACATACACACTAGTTCACAACCAAAACAGGGTGCATGCTGGAGCCGGGCTTTTCAGGAGGGATTTTTTTGCCCCATGCCTTGACCACTAGCTCCATGAAGCTGTTTTATGTCTGTAAATGCCTTCATCTCTCAGCCAGCTGTTGATGGTACCATTTTCTGGTGGTAGTAGGACACGGATAGCTGTTGGCTCAAAGGAAGCAAAAGTGATACTAAGCCAGATGGCCATCTCTGACCATGATTACCTTCATAGAAATTGCCTTTTTCAGGGGGAGAAAAAAATCTGAAAGGGATTTCAGCTTTCATTCTCAACAATAGTGATGCTTCTAATTGCAGTGGTTGTTGACATAAGCTAGAAATATATTTTGTGTGTATCATACAGAATCAAAAACTGGAAAGCAAAAGAGATGGATACACTTTTACAAAAAAAAAAAAAAAAAAAAAAAAAAAAAAAAGCTTTTAAGACAATCTCATTCTTTTTGAAGAGAGTCATGACTTACACAAATTTATGATTTGTGTGCTGAGAATTGTCAATTGCTATTTAACATCCATGAGAAGAAAATCTGATAAGGGACATGTTCCTCTACTCATTTTATTGTTCTAAAGCACAACAGTACTTCATAAGTATGCACTGTTGTTTGTAGTCTCATCCAAATTAGAAACAGTAGTTCCACAAGATGGTACTAAGGAAAATAAGAGATGGACAGGTTTACTGTTCTAGTGGCTTGGGTTCTGCTTCCCTCAGGGGTATAGAATGTTTTTGTTTCCCAAGGGCTAATTGCTTATCTTTTCTGTGCCAATCTTCCTACCCATAAACTGAGGATAATAGTGCACCCATGCTGTGAAGTTAATTACATGTAACAATATTTACAGAGCTCCATGAAATCTTCTTTGAGCACCACAGATGTTCGAATTTCTGTAGAATGCATTGCACATTTTCATATATTTGGCTGTGCTCCTTTAGATTGTCATGCTTTGGCCTCAAAGGACTTTGTTTGAGCTGTGGCAAGGAGCTGTCACACAGAATGTCTGGAGATGAAAAACAACATCCATGATGTTCTTTCTCAGCTCTTGGCTGAACAAGCAGTACAAATGGCAGGCTCCAGCTATGACCTGACAGCTGCCAGCCTCTGAGGGTACAAGTCTGACTTGTAGGAAACTGGTCTCACCCCCTGTATTGGGTTTACATCGCAAGAGCTTAGTAGCAGGGGGGCTGCAGGGGTGGCCTCGGTGAGAAGAATCCAGAAACTGCCCCATGTCAGATCAGAGCCAGCTCCAGCCAGCTCCAAAAGGGACCCACTGCTGGCCAGAGCCAAGCCAGAGAGCAACGCTCAGTGGGCCTCTGGGAGAGCAGATTTAATGAAGGGAAAACAAAAACTTCTGCTCTACAGCAGCTAGGAGAGGTAAGTGAGAAATGTGAGACAAAGAGCCCTGAAGCCCTCCAGGTCAGTGCAGCAGGAGGGCAGGAGGTGCTCCAGGCAGGCAGCAGCAGTTCCCCTGCGGCCTGTGGAGAGGCCCCTGGTGGAGCAGGCTGTCCCCCTGCAGCCCATGGGTCCCACATGGAGCAGATCTCCACGCTGCAGCCCCTCCATGGGTGGAGGAGCCCCCGGTGGAGCAGGTGGATGTGGCCTGCAGGAGGCTGCAGCCCATGGAGAGTCCCCGCAGGAGCAGGCCCTGAACTGGAGCTTCAGCCCATGGAGAGGAGCCCACGCAGGAGCAGGGGGTCTGGGGGGAGCTGCCGCCCGTGGGGGACCCGTGCTGGAGCAGTTTGCTCCTGGGCGATGGACCCCATGGTACGGAGCCGTGTGGGAGCAGCTCTTGGAGAGCTGCTGCCTGTGGGCAGCCCCAGCAGGCTCAGTTGGGGAAGGACGGCATCCTGTGGGAGGGACCCCACGGGGAGCAGGGGCAGAGAGTGACCGTGAGGGAGCAGCAGAGATGAAGCGCTAGGGACTGACCACAGCCCCCATTTCCTGCTCCTCTGGAAGGTGTTTATAGTTTGCTTTTAGTTTCTCACTGTTCTGGTCTGTTAGTAATAGGCAATAAATTAATGAATCTCACTGCACTGAGTCTTGTTTGTCCGTGGTGATAATTGGTGAGTGATCTCCCTGTCCTTATCTCAACTCTTGAACCCTTTCCATCATATTTTCTCCCCCTTTTCCTTTGAGGAGGACTGAGAGTAGTTGTAGTGGAGTTCAGCTGCCCAGCAGGGTAAAACCACCAGCCTGCCAAGCAAACACGTGTTTTAGGTGCTTCAGAGTTATAAAGCACTGCATTTTCTGTCACTTAAGGCTTTATAAGACAATCAGATGTGGCCATGATTTTTCATCACATATACCCTGAAGTATGAAACTGAAAAAATGAGACCCATCATGGCTGATATTTTATGTTTTTCATTGCTACAACAGAATCAAGAAGTATTTCTTAGTGATAATAATAGCACAGAAGAGAGTCCTTGCATTTCTTTTGGCACAGGAAATCCTACCCACATGTTGCACTGCAGTGCAGAAGACAATGGGAGAACATATCCAAAAGCCTCTCCAACATTTCTTTCTACAGAGTACCCAAAAGAGTGACTAGCTATGCTGTCTGTTCACAGCTGTTTTGGAGGAAAAAAATGTGAATAAAGGTTATACTAAATACTTAGTGAGATTAGTAAAAATAATGCAATCTGCTACACTTGACAAACTTCAAAAGGAAAATGTTCTTTTTTTTTTGGGGGGGGGGGGAGGGGGAAGGATCTTTAAAGCTTCTTGGTTGTTTATCAAGATATATTTAACAAGTCGTTTCATAGTCAGGTGATTCTTCGACATGGAACTATATTTATCATGCCAGTTTTTATATTCTGCATTTTTAACATTTGTACGGATTACCATTGCACTACATAAAGAACAAAACTTTTGTTCACTTCAGGAGGTACCATCTGGTTTGCATTTGGTCAGGAGGATGAGGCCCAGTCTCAGTGCAGCAGTACCGAGGGAGCTGCAGAACCAGGTCTGGCAATGCCTTTCCATATGCACAACCCCACTGGCCCCAGCAGCCTCACCCAAAATGCACCTCACGCCTGGGCAGGCAGGGCTCTGTGTCCCCACTCCTTTTAGCCTAGATTTGAACAGCAGTTAATAATTTTTGCCCTCTGGTGTCCCTTTTGAAATATTGCAGCAAATGATTTAAGAACGTGAGAATGTTTCTTAAAAGCATTGACAGCTGTATATGGTTATTTTGCTACTGCTGGAGCATACTGAAGGCAAAGCCTTACTGAAATCAAGGTGCAACAGCTTATTAAAGGATCTGGAGGCTACGGTAAAGGCCTCTGCCTCTGCCTTTATGAAAGCAATGTAGATCCCTGAGACACAAATGAGTAGTCTGTTTCTGAGTAGAAATGGGAGTTGTATCTGCTTGATTCACTATTGCCTGGCTGAGCCGTAGGCTAACCATTTTAATGGGCTGATTTCCCCAGCATGCTTTTGCCCCCATCACTGTCAGTGGTGGTGGGAGCTGTATATGCGCAGCATAGCTAAAAAATCTTTTGCTTCTCTGTGTTTTGTCTACCATAAGAAAGTCTTACAAGTAAACATTTAAAAAGTATTTAGTAGGAAATTCTGTTTTTGTTACAGGATTTCTTGTGGCAGACATTTTAAAAAACAAAGACTCTGGAGAGGATATATTTCCCTGTGTGTTTACAATAACTTGTATAACTCTCCTGTTTAGTTTAGGGAACTTTTAGTTTCATCTCTATCAGATTCTATGAGCATTTTCTATGTTCTGACAGTACCATCAGCTTTTAAAACTGGGATAAAACAAAAATGCCATAGTCTAAATATTCCATCCTCTTCTGCTAATAAATGGATTTATTAGTACCATAAGTGCTCTCAGCTAACAAGCTGACATAGTTATAGTACCAACAAAATGAAATCTACCTGGAAAAAATGAAGAGATAACATGAGGTATTTTAAACACTGGTATTAAAATAATATCTCAGTCGTTTTGAGTAGAGACTATGTAGTGTGGTTTCTTCCTATCTTTGGGATTGCACTGTAGGATGGCACAACAGGTTAAAACTGTCATGTGGTGTTAGGAGAGACTTCCCAGGCCCTTGACTCCAGCTAGGAGTCACACTACCATAGTACCACACAAATATTCATCCGGGTGACACCTTCAGCTGCTTAGAACTAAGCTAGCTCCAGCACAAGTGATCCCTTGCTGAACACCATTCAGTGATGTCCAGGGAGATGTATGTCCTGGGGCAAGTTATCCTACCCACTGCAAAGCAATGCTGTAGCGACAGAGATTTGCTGTATCTGATGCATCTGATCAAGTCTTTCCTCTCAGAATACACTGCCTGTAAGTTCTTATGCTGCCTCTTAGCTACAAGTGCAGGCACACATGACAAGCAGGCTTTCAGTGGTTGCATAAAGTGCCCCTAGAGCAGACTGAAGCACAGAACTGCAGTGTCTGACAAAACTCATGCAGTCTGAAATACACTAGAAGTTTTCAAATACAATTTACCAGAGGTGGTTTTGCAGTGGTGCAAAACTGACTGTTTCAAAACAAAGTTTCTTGAGGTAATATGTTCCAGCTGATTCTTCAGCCAAGTTTGCTTGTCTCTGATTGACTGTTTGCTCCACGTGTGTGTGCACATACATTACACAGGCTGAACATTGACTTCCCCTGATCTGCTATGCAGCTGGGAGCCATCATTGACCATCTGCTGAAACCTGCAGGATATTTCACCTGTTCCCTTCTTCCTCCTAAGACGGTGAAAAACTTGGCACATTTCTAGTGGTAAACTGAAAATATCTTAGTGGCTGCTGGTGAAACAGTGACTCTGTGTTGCTGTAGGGCAGGACCATACTGCCCAACAAGTTGAGAATAAGCACGTGAATGGTAAGATTTGCTCAGAGTGATTTGTTTTCAGAGATGAATTACAGAAAAAGCCACACAGGAACATGGAAGACAATGATGTATAGGGGGCATAGTCCTAACATGGATGTGTAGGGGTTGTAGCCTTTATTGCTAGATGAAGCTTGGACCTCTGGTTTCATGACAGCAAACTTCCTGGAGTTCTGCCCTCTTACACATGTGAGTCGTGACTGTTTTCTCTTTCAGCTCAGCAGTTTTAACCCACTCACTTCAGAATTGATCATTCCTAATGGGATGAAGACAGAGAGAGCACAGTGCTGGTACAGAGCAGTTTGGCACACTCCATCCCCATCTTCATCACCTCTCCAGAATCTCAAGTAGGAGCAGAGTTGCTGGAGCCCCAGTGGAGACTAAAAGGTGATTCAACCCATCTAAAATCAGACTCAACCTTTGTCACTCAGAGGGATTTATTGTTTTTAAAGAAGTGAAGAGAAGGCTTAGGATGCTGCCTCCAGTGCAGGTTACTCAGACAATCTTTAACTGGGATGAAACTGGGACTCCCAAGTGGAAGTGCCCAGCACCTCTCAGCATGCCAGATGAGGAGCAGCTGAAGAAATATTCTCACAAACATCTGTATATAAAATGTAGACAGGCATTCATAATGTCATAGAGTTAAGTAGCTTTTAAATTATGTTTCTACGGGAAGTCACTAAACTGAGTTTCAGCAAAGATAAGCTGTTAGAAATCAGCATTTCTTTCTGTTTCCCTGAATCATTTTGCACAGAGCACAGAGAATTATGCTGCATTATATTAACCAACATACATGCACTATTTTGTACACCATTAGCATTCAAACACCTTCCCAACAGTGTCTTAGCCTCCTGCCAACATTTCCCCTTAGGCAACCAGAAGACCCTGCTTCCCAGGTTGGCACATTTCTCCTCTGAGCAATGCCAGAAATTCCAAGCTGGGTTGCAATTACCAGAAGGGATGTTTTGAGCCATTTAGCTGCAAGAAATTCTGAGGTGAAGAAAGCATTTTAAAAGTGACAGGGTAAAAATAAAATTTTAGTAAAACCAAGATTGTTCTTTTGGGCTTGTGTAGGCAGACCAGTATTAGCAAGTATTTTATGGTACTGAATGATATTCTGGAGAATCAACACTATATACTCTAGCTTTGCAAAAGGTTTGTAAAAATGATTAGCATTTTCAGCTGTTTCCATCTGGAGAGGCCCAGATGGAGACTCGTAAAGAGCCTTCATATTCCAAAAGTGCTGAGTATGAGGGAAAGATGAGATCTGACTGTGAAGTTCAAACAAGCTGTACATAGTTTCAAGAAGCCCCAGGGCTCAGAGTCTAAGACAGAAGAGTTCTTGGACATGTCTGGAAGCAGAGTTTGGGTGTCTAGAGACCTTTAAGACATAATGGAGTCATTTCACCTCTGGTGTAAGGCAGCACCTGAGCAGTGCTTTACAGGATGAAAAATGTTACATTTGTGTATTTTAAATCTTGCTTAAACTCAATTTAAGATCTTAAATACTTTGTGTCCTGTAAGTCATATACAGCCTCTTCTGAAAACAAACATAAACTTCATGGAGTTAATGGAATTTCTCACCAGGAGATAAAAAATCCAAGTGATTTTTATTATTTTTTTTTAATATTAACTTTGTGTCATATTTATCAGCAAGCAAAATCATAAGATTTCAAGATTTCTG